>NC_090440.1:229984919-230609919 GCF_031143425.1 Pleurodeles waltl
AAGCAAAGCCTTTTGATTGCACCAAAAGGCCTACTGTGGCTTACTGTTCAGTGACATATGTGCAGCCCCAGCCAATAAGGAATTAGTCATCAGTGTCAGCATCCTGCCCAGCCACCCGAGATTCATGGAACTTCCTTTCCATGAAGAGACACCCCTTGTCACTGACATGGGCTGGTAGATTGCACTAGGCTCTTGATTAGGTTTGTTAGCGAGAGAAGGTCTCTTCCTCAAAGGTATCACACACTGCAATAGCCCATCAGAATGGTTTGTTAGGGAGAGACGCTCCCTGCCTTTGAGGTATGCAGGCATAGTGCATTATGCTCTGCTCCTGGGAATTGTTTGCAATGAAAGAAACCCCATGACTTTGAGCTGTGCAGGCATGGTGCATTATGATCTGTTCCTACGACTGTTTTGTAAGTGAAATATATGCCCTGACTCTGAGGTGTGTGGACACAGTGCACTATGCTCTGCTCTTAGGAACAGTTTGTAAGCAAGAGAGGACACCTGCCACTGAGGTATATACAGCAAAAATAGGGTTTACCCTTTCGATAGCACAAGTGGCTGGGGTAACAACCTAACCAAAAATACAAAGAATGCCCCCTGGGCAACAAGTAATTATGTATAAACTAAATATGTACCACAGAATGTTAGCATATTATAATCAAGCATCAAAAAAGATAAATTCTACAGAATATGTCTATTTAGTACATAAAATATTTAAAAAAAATCTATTTATAAACCATTTGCAACCTTCTAAGAAGGCCGCTCCATTCAACACTTCAACAAAATATATCCATAAAGAAAAACAGCACTCAAATACAGAAAAGAAAGAACAAAAAAGTAAGAGAGAGGGTGTGCAACATCAAGAGAAACACAGGGATATGGGCTACTTCCTCGGAGTCCTTCAAGGTAAAAGATGCCAATAGGGATTATTCCTGCACAACTCAACCTCTTTGATGTTGTAATGAGTCGACATTTCGGTCCCTTTGAGAATTTTAGGACCATCCTCAGGACTAGACAAGGGTCAAAATATATTTTGCAAGAAGGTTGATAAAGCTATTAACTTAGCTGCAATTAAACGCAGGAAGTGACGCACCACTGAAATTCAAACCTGCAGGTTGCCAAAAGCTTTAGGGTACTCTCTCAATCATGCCTTGCACAGAAGAAGAATAAACTGGGTTTGCAATATTAACCAGAAAGCGAAATCTTCCTGTTATTGTGTTCACTCTTGGCCAGTATGACTAACCACCTATTGTTTCGATGGATTCTGAGCAAACAATCTAAGGTATACAGACGCAATGAAGAAAGCACAACACTTCTGAGGTGTATAGGCATAGTGTATTTGGATCTGCTCTTGTGAATGGTTTGTTGTTGAGAGATGTGACCCGCTTCTGATGTGTGCAGGCATAGTCCAGTATATGTCCTGCTCCTGAGAATGTTGTTAGTGAGAACAATGCATTATGCTCTGGAATTAGTTTGTTAGTGAGAGAGGTTCCAGTCCCTGAGGCCTTGCACGCTGCATAAGTCCATGGGAATGTGTTTTTAGAGAGGCTTCCAGTCTCTGAGGTTTGCCGGTGTATTGCATTATGTTCTTTTCTTGGGAATGGTTTGGTAATGAGAGATGCTCACTGCTTCTGAGATATGCAGGGGTATTGCATTATGTTCTTATCCTAGGAATGGTTTTATAGACAGAGATGCTTCCTGCCTCTGAGGTATGCAGACGTTCTGCATTATGTCTCTATGCTGGGAATGGTTTGGTAGTGAGAGATGCTCCCTGCTTCCGAGGTATGCAGGCGTACTGCACTATGTTCTTATCCTGGGAATGGTTTGGTAGCGAGAGATGCTCACTGATGCTCACTGCCTCTGAGGTATGCAGGCGTACTGCATTATGTTTTTTTCCCTGGGAATGGTTTGGTAGTGAGAGATGCTCACTGCCCCTGAGGTATGCAGACGTTCTGCATTATGTTCTTATCCTGTGAATGGTTTGGCAGAGAGATGCTCCCTGCCTCTGAGGTCTACAGACCTATTGCATTATTTTCTTGTCTTGGGAATGGTTTGGTAGTGAGAGATGCTCACTGCCTCTGGGGTATGCAGACGTATTGCATTATGTTTTTCTCTTGGGAATGGTTTGGTAGTGAGAAATGCTCACTGCCTCTGAGGTATGCAGACGTACTGCATTATGTTTTTATCCTGGGAATGGTTTGGTAGTGAGAGATGCTCACTGCCTCTGAGGTATGCAGACGTACTGCATTATGTTTTTATCCTGGGAATGGTTTGGTAGTCAGAGATGCTTCCTGCCTCTGGCATGTGCAGGCACATTGGTTGATGCTCTTCTCCAGTCAATGGTTTCTAGTGAGAGATGCCCTCTGCTTCTGCATTGTGCGACGATAGTGAATTACACTTGGCTTCAGGGAATGGTCTATTAGGAAGAGATGCTCCGTGCCTTCGAGGCACACAAACACAGTGCATTATTAGGCTCTGGAAACGGTTCGTTAGTGAGAGAGTCTCATTTTACGGAAGTATCAAAGTAGTGCATTCACCCATGGGAATGGTTTGTTAGCCTTCTCTCTGACGTGTGCTGTCTGGTGGGGAGATAAGCTATTGTAGCAGACACACTCAAGAGAGTTAGGTATGTTTGTGTAGGAATTCCTCTTGTCGCTCTTATTCTCTCGCATCTTCTGCCTGCATCTTAACTTTTCTCATTTCTCTCGGCTCGTATCCACTCCACCCATCCTGTAAGGAAATGGCTCCCTGTTCCACTTTTTGCCTGATACTGATGCTGACTTGACTGAGAAGTGTGCTGGGACCCTGCTAACCAGGCCCCAGCACCAGTGTTCTTTCACCTAAAATGTATCATTGTCTCCACAATTGGCACAACCCTGGCACCCAGGTAAGTCCCTTGTAACTGGTACCCCTGGTACCAAGGGCCCTGATGCCAGGAAGGTCTCTAAGGGCTGCAGCATGTCTTATGCCACCCTAGGGACCCCTCACTGCTTGTCAGCTTGTGTGTGCTGGTGGGGAGAGAACGACTAAGTCGACATGGCACTCCCCTCAGGGTGCCATGCAAACCTCACACTGCCTGTGGCATAGGTACGTCATCCCTCTAGCAGGCCTTATAGCCCTAAGGCAGGGTGCACTAGACCACAGGTGGGGGCATAGGTGCATGAGCACTATGCCCCTATAGTGTCTAAGCAAAACCTTAGAAATTGTAAGTGCAGGGTAGCCATAAGAGTATATGGTCTTGGAGTCTGTCAAAAACGAACTCCACAGCTCCATAATGGTTACACTGAATACTGGGAAGTTTGGTATCAAACTTCTCAGAATAATAAACCCACACTGATGCCAGTGTTGGATTTATTAAAAAATGCACACAGAGTGCATCTTTGAGATGCCCCCTGTATTTTACCCAATTGTTCAGTGCAGGACTGACTGGTCTGTGCCAACCTGCTGCTGAGAGACGAGTTTCTGACCCCATGTAGTGAGGGCCTTTGTGCTCTCTGAGGACAGAAACAAAAGCCTGCTCTGGGTGGAGGTGCTTCACACCTCCCCCTGCAGGAACTGTAACACCTATCATTGAGCCTCAAAGGCTCAGGCTTTGTGTTACAATGCCCCAGGGCACTCCAGCTAGTGGAGATGCCCGCCCCCTGGACACAGCCCCCACTTTTGGCGGCAAGTCCAGGAGAGATAATGAGAAAAACAAGGAGGAGTCACTGGCCAGTCAGGACAGCCCCTAAGGTGTCCTGAGCTGAGGTGACTCTGACTTTTAGAAATCCTCCATCTTGCCGATGGAGGATTCTCCCAATAGGAATAGGGATGTGCCCCTCTTCCCACAGGGAGGAGGAACAAAGAGGGTGTAGCCACCCTCAAGGACAGTAGCCATTGGCTACTGCCCTCCCAGACCTAAACCCACCCCTAAATTCAGTATTTAGGGGCTCCCCAGAACCTAGGAAACTAGATTCCTGCAACCTAAGAAGAAGAGGACTGCTAAGCTGAAAAACCCTGCAGAGAAGACAGAGACACCAACTGCTTTGGCCCCAGCTCTACCGGCCTGTCTCCCCACTTCTAAAGACACTGCTCCAGTGACGCTTTCCACAGGGACCAGCGACCTCTGAAGCCTCAGAGGACTGCCCTGCATCTAGAAGGACCAAGAACTCCCGAGGACAGCGGCTCTGTTCACCAAAGACTGCAACTTTGCAACAAAGAAGCAACTTTGAAATAACTTGTGTTTCCCACCGGAAGCGTGAGACTTGGGACTCTGCACCCGACGCCCCGGCTCGACTTGTGGAGAACAAACACTTCAGGGAGGACTCCCCAGCGACTGCGAGACCGTGAGTAGCCAGAGTTGCTTCCCCTGAGCCCCCACAGCGACGCCTGCAGAGGGAATCCCGAGGCTCCCCCTGACCGCGACTGCCTGCTTCTAAGGTCCGACGCCTGGTAAAGACTCTGCACCCGCAGCCCCCAGGACCTGAAGCATCCGAACTCCAGTGCAGGAGTGACCCCCAGGAGGCCCTCTCCCTTGCCCAGGTGGTGGCTACCCCGAGGAGCGCCCCCCTTGCCTGCCTGCATCGCTGAAGAGACCCCTTAGTCTCCCATTGAAACCTATTGAAAACCTGACGCTTGTTTGCACACTGCACCCGGCCGCCCCCGTGCCGCTGAGGGTGTACTTTCTGTGTGGACTTGTGTCCCCCCCGGTGCCCTACAAAACCTCCCTGGTCTGCCCTCCGAAGACGCGGGTACTTACCTGCTGGCAGACTGGAACCGGGGCACCCCCTTCTCCATTGACACCTATGCGTTTTGGGCACCACTTTGACCTCTGCACCTGACCGGCCCTGAGCTGCTGGTGTGGTAACTTTGGGGTTGCTCTGAACCCCCAACGGTGGGCTACCTTGGACCCAAACTTGAACCCCGTAGGTGGTTTACTTACCTGCAAAAACTAACAAACTCTTACTCCCCCCAGGAACTGTTGAAAATTGCACTGTCTAGTTTTAAAATAGCTATAAGTGATTTATGTGAAAACTGTATATGCTATTTTGCTAATTCAAAGTTCCTAAAGTACCTACCTGCAATACCTTTCATTTGAAGTATTACATGTAAACCTTGAACCTATGGTTCTTAAAATAAACTAAGAAAATATATTTTTCTATACAAAAACCTATTGGCCTGGAATTGTCTCTGAGTGTGTGTTCCTCATTTATTGCCTGTGTGTGTACAACAAATGCTTAACACTACTCCTTTGATAAGCCTACTGCTCGACCACACTACCACAAAATAGAGCATTAGAATTATCGCTTTTTGCCACTATCTTACCTCTAAGGGGAACCCTTGGACTCTGTGCATACTATTCCTTACTTTGAAATAGTGCATACAGAGCCAACTTCCTACACATCCCCACTTCTGTCTCCTTTCTCCTCAAATCCCTTATGTGCAAGTACTGTCTACGGACTCTCTCTCCCTTCCCTCACTTCATGTCCCCCTCCCCATTCCCTCCTCTCTTCTGGTCTTTCTTTCCCTTTCTTGAATGCCATCACTCTGGGCTTCTACGTCTCACTCAGTCCATCTACAAGGGTCCTCCTTTGCGTTTTTCATGTCTGCAGTCTCATCCTTGCCACCACACATTTCCTCGCCTTCTCCATTTTCTTGTACGTCATTTTCCCCTGTCCCTTATATTCCGTTTCCTCTTCTTGCATGTTCTCTTCACCCTCTCTGCTCTCCACGCCTATCTTTCTGCTCTCTCCCAGTTCTTCTCTCCTTTCTCCAACCTCTCTGCTCTCTCCACTACTAATAGCTGTGGTTACGTTATGTTATCTCTTACACTCTCGTCCATCCTCCTTTCCTTCCCACCCTCCTCTCGGATTTCTGCTTTCGTTGCTTTGTCTTCTCCCGTGTCCTGCTCATACGTCTCTTCCTTGACCTCTTCTCCATCATTTCTTTTTCTCATTTTTTTCTTCCCCATCAGTTTTTCTTCTTCTCCACCCATTCATAATCTCAGCCTCTTCTCCCTTTCTCCAGCGTACCTCACCTCATGCTATTGTAAGTTCCTCCATTATTCTAAAGCTCTTACCTTTTCTTCTACTCATCTCTCTCCTCCTGTCATCTCCTTCTTACAGTATCCTCCAGCAGTCTCTTTTTACATTTTCTTTCAGATTTTTTCTTCCTCTCACCCCCTTTTATCTCCACCCGTTGCCTTTTCTCGTGCTCTACCTTATTTTTTTTCCTGCCTCGTTGTCCCTGTCTGCAACCACCCCTACATATTTTCTCTTGTCAAGTTTCCAACCCTGTTGTTTTTTCTCTTTCACTCTTCCCTTTGTTCATGTCTCCCTCCGTGTCCTCTGTGCTCACTTCTTCATTTTATCTGGCCCTCCTCTGCCACTCCTTGGCAAAGTGGGCTCAAGCTCAGTGTCCCAGCGTTCCAGAGGACCCCCTGATAGAGCCAGCTCTCTTCTGCTGAAAGTCTTACCCCCGTGACCTTGATTAATTCTTGAACAGATTGTTTGAAATACTGTTCCGCTTTCATTTATTTTTAATGTGGGTGATGTATCAGAATCTATTACAGACATTTTGGAGACAAATGTGTTTATGTTTCATGCAAAATCCATAAAAAAGGTTATTTTAACTCAAAACAGGACCTCGCATATGAGAAATGGCAGAGTGCCACAGATATTATTTTGCAGTAGTATTAGTGAGTTGCTGCTGTGTTAAAATGTTGAAAACACGTCACCATTCCTGAATATTAGATGTGAACACATTTAGAATTTGGACGAGGGCGCCAGTGCACTGTCAATGAGTGACCTGGCCAAAGAGGGCCAGGTGAAATTGGACCATAAATCTAAAGCTGTTCCGAACAATGGCCTCTGACATACGTTTGGCCCAAGTGTCCCAAAATTCCTAAGATGTCCCTGCTCCTCACATCATGTCACCCCTTCCCTCTGCCTTCTCTCTTTTCCTGTCTCGCCCCTCCCGCCTCTACTCTCCAGTGACTTCCTCCCACACCTCTAGAAGCTGACATGTCTTCATATTAGCACCAGGATTAAAGTGGCTTCGCCCCATCGATCACAGGCATTACATGAAACAATTATTTCCCCGATTTCTCCACAGTTAGGTTAGTTTGGGAGTCTGGTGGGAAAAAGCTTCGAATGTCAATACAGAGCTTTCTGTGCAGCTGAGCGTAACGAAAGTGGTCCCTGTAATTAGAGAAGTTTCAGCACCATGGAGAGCGTCAGAAAACAGAGCGGCAGATGCTCTGTCCAGGGCGGCCATCTTGTTCTTTCCGGGGAGGGGGAAACACGCCTCAAGGATTCCACGTGTAAAGCCGCTGCTTCATTCCGATAATGACGGGCGTAACGTAGGCCCAGGTAGCCCTACAGGTGGGCCGTGGGGGCTGGGTGGGCTATGAGAGGTGTACAGATGACGCTTGCATTTAGAATATTATTTCGATTGGGCGAGGTGTCTTACTATCTTACTTCTGGCGCAGTGCCCGAGAATATTCCAACATCTGTGTACACTAATGCAGACCATCTCCATGAATATGCAGCAAAATGTGCCCATCGTTGTGCTGCGGATTATGCCCTTGTTATTGCCACTGAATTTATCCACTGATTATAAAATATAGTCTCGATTTTACCATACTATATCCGTTTTACTGTACAGTAGCTGAGGCAAAGTATTTGGGTGCAGAATATGTTCACGATTGTTCCTTAAATATGCTCACAACAGGGACTGAGGTATTGATTGTGTAACAGAATATTCCCACGTTCATGCCACAAAGGACCCCCCCCCCGATTTAGGATATGCTCACAATTATGCCACTGAATACGTCATTCATTATGCCACAGAATGTCCACAATAATTCAACATAAAGGTTCAACGATTGTGGTACAGATTATGCTAACAATTGTGCCTCAGAATGTGTCCATGATTGTGCTGCAGAATACGGAAATGATTATGGTACGTTATGTACCTCTGTATAGCACATAGTCTGCCGGTGGTATCCAGGATCGGATTGGGATCAAAATTACACCCGGGCACTCCCCAAAAAAGTGGCCCAAGTTCCTGGATTGCCCCTTTCATTGATCGCAATTTGCTTACATATTTTTAGAGAAATGTTGTTAAATTAAGCATATGAAAGCTTATAGAGCTGGTAAAGTTGATGACAACTAGAAGCACTGCAGTTTGGCCAGGCTGGTGAGGTGAAATTAAGCGTCCACGACCACGTTTTTGACTAGGTTTTCCAGCGAGCCATTTTTTTACCAGCATGATCAGTATTTTAATGTCCTAGCTTGTATGGAAATTAAGAAAGTCAGCCAGAGCTGGTATTTTTAACTCTGGTCATTACATACTTTAAAAGCAAACGTCCAATTTAAAAAGCAATCTGGATGTTTTATTTAAAGAATTCTCATTATCATGGCTCGGGCCTTTGCAGATTCTGGCTATTTATGTTTTGTTTGTGTAGTTATATATAGCGTGAACTGTGCCCAAAAGCATTGAATTTACATGAGCGCTAGTTACATTGCACAAGATCAAAATTATGTTTATTTAGGACTTGAGAAAGTAATTCATTTGCCCACAAGCACACAGGATTCTGAGCAATGCTGGGACTCCAAAGTACTTTACAGCCTTTCTATTTTTTTCTTCTCTCTGGGAAAGGTGCCTCACAGTGAGGCCTATGCAATCGCACACCCTGCCCCAGCCTAAAAGACACTGGGGCAAGGTGACAACATCTACCCCCTCGCGAGGCCTCTGCATACTCAATCCTCCCCTGGTCACCATGGCCAGAATGTTGTGCTCAGTAGGTAGGTGTCAGGAAAAAAACTGCTGCTGTGCTGGGTCACACACATGGGGGGGCCTGAGCTAAGAATGGCCCATGGGCCATTCTCACCTGGCCTCCAGCCTGGCTTGGGTGTGTGGAGGCATGGCCAAGATGAATACACATTACCGTGGCCTGGCGCGGGCCTGCCAGACTGTAAGTCTCTGTGGGATGGTTAACTGAGGGCCTAATAGAGGCTCCGGCCCATCAGACAGTTGCTGACTGCCCGCCTTCCCAATCCGACCCTGGTGGTATCAGTTTGCAGATCTGTGCAAGATTCTGCTTCTGGTGATGTTTTTGAGGTATTGTGTTCTGCTCTGTTGCTTGATTAGATGGTTACTTCTTCATCACTAAGCTGTAGGGATATGATTTTAACCACTGAGGGGCTACCTTGGAAGGTTATACTAACTAGTCGCACATCATTTAGGTCAACAGGCACTGCAATTTCCTGGAGAATTCTTTTGTGTGTTCATGCACAGATTCTACAAAATATTAATTTGTTCAGATGACATGATGATCATTAAGTTAGGATGAGCACTTAATGAAAAACAATCAATATCTTAGGAGCAAATTCACATTAAAATGTGCTTTACACTGAGATTCTGCCTTTAGCCATTTCAGTGTATTACAGTTGTTTAGTTCATTACATCTGGAAAGCAAATTGCAATGTTTTCCAAGTATGATAAAATAAATCATTACAATAAGACGATGCGTCTCTCCGAGTAAGGCTGTGTTACTGTGTTGTCATTTGTAGGGTCTGTATTTTCTCCCTTTTGCAGGTACAATATATAGACAGACTGTTAGGTGCTGCTGGACTAGTCTAGTCTGAGGTGCTCTAAGTAGAATCTGTGAGTTATAAAAACATGATAGGTGGAAGGATGTATGCCAAGAATGCATATAAGATCTAGAGACTCCTCCTTGTCCTCCATGTGGAGCAAGCCTATGGAACATGGGTGGCCTGGAAAAAGGACCTTGAGAGGGACAGGACTGTCCCAGAGTTTAAGGGGTATAGAGATTGGAGGGGTATTCTAGTAGGGTAGGCACAGCTATTGGTAATGGTAGAGGAGGCATTGGAGGGCAGACCCCTTTCTTATGAAGCAGATATGCTACAGGGTTAAGGACACTGGACAAAATGGCCCATTCTTGTGGGAGAGAAGATGGAAGGCCTTTACCTACTGGACAGAAGAGAGGAAAGATCCGTGACAGCAGCAAGTTCAGTCCTAATTGGGAGTGGGAAGTCAGCAAGGAGAAATAGTGAAGGGCCTGTTTTTAATGATGAAATTGGAGGGAAAGACCAATTCTCTAGGGAGGATGGGGTCTGTTCTAAAGGGAGTCTACAGAGACCGAAAAGGGCATTCTCATAGGAGGGACAGGGAATGCGCTTATATGGCACATGAGAGAAACACGCTTTCTTTTCAGATGAACAAACCCAATGCATAAGGGTATCAGGGCCTTACATGCTCGGGTCATTCTTGTGGGAGGGAGAGAACACATCCTTAAAAGGACAGGAAGGCTGGAATAAAGTATCCATTCTGGTAGGAGAAAAAGGACATCTATCTATGAGAATGGGAAGACAAGAAGTTGACATTCGTTTAGAAGGGATACTTGAGGAAAATACCCTTTTTGGTGAGGGGAGCAGGAGCTGTTGATTATAAGATATAGAGGACTATAGGCGAGCTATTCATGTAGGTGGAAACAGGCACATGCTTTTGGGGATAGGGTTGTTGAAGAAACATAGACCCAGTCTCAGAGAAGGTACACGCTGTGTGCATAGGGAAGTGTCTTGGTCGAATAGGCACTTTGCTTGTGGGGAAAGCAGAGACTTGGAAAGAAGAGCCATTTTTGTGGCAGGAACAGAACCTCTTACAGTAGAGGAAGAATGGAGGGGAGTGAACAGTTAATTTATGCAGCGAGGCCACACTCTGTGCTTATGCGGAGGAGGGAAGTCTTGAAGGAAGCACCCATATGTGTGCCATAGATAGAGCCTGTGCTTGTTCGGGATTGGGAGATGGAAGGAAGGGCCCGTTCTTGTGGCATGGATGCCATTTCTGATACTGGAGAGAAGAGGCCTGTTGGAAGGCCCTGTGTCTGCTGGTGGAGGTTACAAACTGGAGCGCTTGTTCTTCGGGTCAGCAGCAGGACAAAGCGGTGGGGTGTTGCTGGAAGGTCAGATGACGCCTTGTTATTAGGCAGAGAACATGAAGTCAGTTGAGAAAGAAAACCATAAATGTGCTTAAAGGGCATGGGCAAGGTGAGAACCATTTAACTGCACAGTCATTGTTCCCCACATACAGACAGCTGAAGAGCGAACTGTCTACACGCACTGATGGTCTTTAGTGTAATGTATTTCACATTACATGTGAGGCCAAGTACATCATCGCTCTCTCTTACTCGCCCCCTCTCTCTTCCCCTCTGTGCCTCTCTTTATTTCCTCCTCTCTCTCTCTCTCTCTCTCTCGCTCCCTGTGTTTCCCACACACATGTAGTATGTCAGTTCAGTAAGACTCTTGTGAGGTTTCCTTTTCTCCGGGCCTGCCCTGTGACACAAACACTTAGGCGCCAGCAGACTTGGCCTGCTCTCAGTACTGTTTGTTTCTAGTGTGATTCAGTGTTAATGAGGCCGTCTGGGATGCTGCAGTAGTCCTTCTCACATGTAGCTTTTCTGCCTGAGCCAGCAGTGACAGTCACGTTATCCGTTTCTACGGTCAGAAACTCCTAGAATGCATGCGTTCTGCTTCCTTCTGGAGGAGGGGTGTTTGCTGTGAGGCTGTGTGTAGCCCGTCAGTTCCAGGCACTGCGGACTCATTCCTTCAGGCCATTATCTCAGTCTCTTATATGCTATAAAAATGAACAGCTTAACGGGAAAGGGAGCTGCAGAAGACTAATCCCTTTTCCCAGGCAATAACTTGGTTACAACTAGGGCATGTCTAACATCAGCTTAAACTGTGGGGTGCTGAATAAATCAAACTGGTTGTTCTCTTGATGTCCCTCCAGCCATCGTGACATCTGATGGGGCCTAACCTAAGGGTAGTTGCATCAAATACTTGACCCTCATCAGGAGAATGTGTTCAAATGAAAGGAAGCTTAAGCTCTTGTGCACATTTCAATTTTTAATAGTTACCTGTAGAAATGCATTTCAACAATAATGCCACATGTTCCATCATGGGATCCTGAAAGATTTCTTAAATCATTAAATGCCCCACTGCACTCAGCAGCGTATTGGACACTGTATGTAGGGTTGGTTGAGGTCTCCTCCTGTAGACTGCTTGACATCATGACCCTTGTACCTCTTAGTTGAGCAGCTTCCTGTCCATGCCGTTTTGAATTAGAATGGACAATGCACACAGAATGATCTGTCTTTCCACAGTCAATAGCCTCATTTGTGTCTTCTCTTTTGCTGTTACACCTGATACCCTCACACACTGCGTTTACATTAGCTCGGGGTTTTCTTTAGTCGACCACTCTTGGTTTCTGTGGCCATTGCATACAGAATAGAACATCTGTGCTGTGTCTGTTTCCCCTGCACCTTTCTAACTTTATTAACCATGAACTAGTACTGTGGCTTAATACATGAAAGAGGGCTTTTAGATCAACATTTAATTCATTGCAGGAATTGGATCGTCCCTTTGGCCCGGGCCAATCCACCTCTACAAAACACTTAAAAAAAACTACAGGGTTCATGTCTCTTAGTTTAATAGCTACCAACCTGATGGTATTATGAGCACATTGAACTGTTACGGATTGACACAGAAATGCAGTGTCGCTTTTGTGAAGAACGTGTGAAGATTCTGGGAATCTTGACTATAGTGCCCAGTAGCAAGGAGTGGCCCACCTAGTGTCCCAGTTTGCTGTGTTGCCACTATTATTGGCATTGTGGATGGTGGAATAGTGGCGATTCCGACACCAGTCTCCTGTGATTTTCTGCTCAGAGACTGACCATCAGGTTTTAAAGATGGCAAAATAGATTTAGAAGAAGGGCAAAGAGGACTACCAGTGGTGTAATCTGTGGGAGAAGACACTGCACATCATCAGCTGGTCAAGCTGTCCTTTCTCGAGAGGCATCAGATGTTTTGGAGATGGTGGGTCTAAAGATTTGGAAACTTACAAAGTGTATTCCTGGGGGATCCATACTACCTGGATGGGAAGATGCCTGTGGACTTATCACCCTGTCAAGGTCTCAAACTCTCTCGATGGTAACAGAAAGCACTCTTGTTAACTCCAAATCCTTGTCGATCTCACATTACGTACAAATGGTTGAGAAAAGAAATGTTGATTGCAGAATCCAGGTGATGGGATTAGGGAAGGACTGTATGGAATCTATTTTTATTGATGAAGAGAGATCAGACAAAGAAGATCAATGTTGTTTTAAACATCATTTACTTACACTCTTTACTCTAGACCCGGTTACAATTGGAGTCAAACCAGTGAGAAAATTGATCAAGCAATGTGAAATGCACTTATTGAAAACCTGTAATGAAGCATATAAATGCTCATGTAATGTACTTGGTGGCACCAGCTCATGATACTGAAGGTCTATTGGTGTGATTAGCCTGCAGCACATTATGAGTAAGTGACAGGGAAACGGGGAGAGAAGGGGACTCAGGACTTGGCAAAGGAATGTGAATGTAGTAAGGGATTCAGTGATAAAAAAAACACACACATTTACGAGCAAATCAGAACCCTGACCTGAAATCTGCAGCAGTGATTGTTCAGTACGTACTGAGTATGTTACTTCAGGGCACGTACACCTTGCATTGACAGCCGTTCTAGTAAATTTCTGTTGTACATTCGCTCTCGTTTTGTCAGTTCAGGTCAGTTTGTGTTACATGACTCCATTGGGGGCTCCTCGTACAAGAACTATGGGAGACACAGAGCAGAGGTATATAAGAGGTGTGAGGAAAGAGGACGAAGAGAAGAGGTGATGGGTGGCTGTGTGTGAGGGAGAGGTTGGACTCATGTGAAATGTGGGTGAAGAGTTGAGAAGAACCAGTGACCAGAAGAAAACATAAACTGGGAAGAGAGAGAAGGAATCTATAGACTCAAACATCAGAAACAAGCAATGGAAAGCGGAGAGCAGGGCAGAAAATATATAATGGGGAAGACATGAGAACAACATAAGCAGGAGACAGGAAGAGAATGTGGGATGGGGTAGGAGTGGATAGAAGGAGGCAGAAGGAGAATGTGGGACGGTATAGGAGAGGATAGAAGGAGGCTGGAGGAGAATGTGGGACAGGATAGGAGAGGATAGAAGGAGGCTGGAGGAGAATGTGGGACAGGATAGGAGAGGATAGGAGGAGGCTGGAGGAGAATGTGGGACAGGATAGGAGAGGATAGGAGGAGGCTGGAGGAGAATGTTGGATGGGGTAGAAAGGGATAGAAGGAGGCTGGAGGTGAATAAGGGACGGGATAGGAGGGGATAGGAGGCAGGAAGAGAGTGTGGGATAGGGTAGAAATGGATAGAAGGAGGCAAGAGGAGAATGTGGGATGGATATAAGGGGCTAGAAAGAGGCAGGAGGAGAATGTGAGATAGGATAGGTGGCAAATTTAGATCAACTACCGAGGGGAGAAAATACTGGCTGGCTTGAGATAGGCTGCTTTGATGGAGGTGTCCCAGCAGCAGGTAGCCCCGAGAAATGTACCACAGCAGTTGACTCTTTCCGTGCCCAGCACTCTCTTCGACGTTTGTCCATCAATAAGAGGAAGAAGAGCGAGGCAGGAATCACTGACATGCATCAAATATCAGAGGACTCGCGCTGATGGTACTTTTATAGCGTACTAACTCGCTGGACCCTTTTGTAATCGATAACAAGTGTAATTATTGCCCAAATCAAATGTACTCGCCTAGAAAGGCCCAGCAGGCACTCTTTACTTCAAACCCCTCGGACTGGCTACGCTTCTCCGCAGCAGGCCCAGGCTCAACCCGCCCCTTTTCTTTCACCAACAGTGTCCGTGGACACGCATTTTACGATCATAACTTTATTATACGACGATCACTTTTGTCCTTTTCTCTGAAATGATCGCGCCAAACATTTTTCTACTTTTCCTGCTTCACTTTTGCTCACCCTGTGTGTGGATCTCAGTGCACCGTCCTGCTGCCCGCAAGCTGTCATCCGGTATCCTGGCCTCACAACACTGACTTCCCATGTCAAACAGATTTACTGCAGCCTCTATGTTTTTGTTTACAAATGCTTTCTCCCACACGCCACTCCCTAATTTTCAGCAGCAGTTTCTCTTAATCAGCCACTGTGAGATTTTGTGTGTCTTCTCCCTGGTCCCCATGTCCTTTCATCTGCATCTTCTGCTTCTATGCCCTCTTGGCACCTACACATTGACTCACTTTAAACATTAGTCAGGAGACATTCACCCGCCCTGTCCCTTTTAAAACTCCTATGAAACAGCAGCTACTTTTCAAAAACAATCCTCACGATTAACAACCTTTAAACCTCCATTCACACCCCTTCTTTACCGCTGTGGTTGGGTGCCTATGTCACACCACGTATTGCTACAGTATTGTATACCATGAGGGCACAAATTCAAAACACATACTACCATCAGTACTTGATTTCCCAGGTTCAGGATAACCAGGTCCGATTTTACTAGCTAGAAAATCTGTCTAGTAGTGAAACCTCTACGGTACTGGCCTGGACATCAATTCACCAAAGTGCCAGGGGTAGCAGAAGTGACATCACACAACATTCCATCTTTACTTGCACTCACACACACATGCTTACAGGCACACACACTCTCACATAAACACACACTAGCAAGCACGCACACAACATACATTTAACACACTCTCACCAGCAAGCAGGCACACAACATACATTTAAAAGTGTTTTTTAGTTACCTCAGCTATCGAGGAGGTTCATATTCCAGCAACTGTACTTTTTTGTTACATTAACAGTGAATAATATATTATTCACTGTTACTATAATAAACTGATTAGAAACCAAGGAAGTGGCGCCCCAAGCAATGTCCATAAGGACGAGCTGCCCCAGTGTTCCTGGCACTGATGTTGCGACCTCTAAGGTCAGGAGTCGCAGGCGCAGTACTAGAGACCGCAAGGAACAAGTCCGGGTCGCAGCTGCGACCCCTAAATGACGTCCATGGTTATTGGGCTGACTGGGGTCCTTATCTGACCGCCTTCTAAGGCATGTTGGGAGCTTGTAATGTTACCCACTATAAAGGCAGAACCTCACCTTTCCTCTGCCAGCCTCCCTACCCCCATCACCCATCCCTCATCCTCCACTGACTTCCAGGCTCTCATTTACCACCTGCTTATAGCACGGGGTTAAAAAAAAATTAGTCTGTTAATCCCCGCGGAAAAGTGAATACTATGTGGGATTTCATCTGGAAACCAGGGTCGTAGCTGCATTTGGGATTTCTGGGGTGTTAGACCCTTTAATAAATGTATTTTCTAGAAAATAATTGGGAATAGGTGCTTTTAGTTGGGTATGACGAGCTGTTTGTGGGATTTCACAAGGTTTTTTACATACACAGACAAAAATGCACACACACACTCTCTCCCCCTCTCTGCTTTGAAAGTCTTCAAAAATGTTGGTTATTTAGAAAAATATTGTTTTATCTCACTTATTACCCCTACCAATCTGCATTCTTCTCAATTTCCACATCCTCATTAGCCCATCTCATGGGCCCTGCTTGTCCTATGATGTATTGTAATGTTAAATGCAAGTGTGATTGTTGGAAAATCTGAAGCTCATGCCCCCTAATCTTACTGACCAAGCCACGCCCCTGCTGGAAATGCGGGGTCCTCGTAATTGTGCCACATTCTGTGGAGATTAACTTGTAATAGGTGGATTTAGCTGCTGGGATACCATCCTGAACTGTAAAATCCTGCCAACCGATCTCTTCGCGCCATAATCCTTCCTACTTCTAACAAGGGCCACAGTAGAGGCATGTATCGGCTGTAATATGAAATTCAGAAAACCCAGGGGTTTATTCCGATTCCTCATTATAGTGTGAGCAGTAACCAAGACAACATTTAGGTATCAAAGCGCTGTGCAGACATTTTACAGAATAGCATATGTAAAACAACAAATACTTTATGTTATTTGGAGCTATTCTACCTTGGGGTGTCAGCGCTTTTTACAGATAATAAACCACCAACTGGGATCTCTGAAATACACAGAACAATTTGATGAACAACAGACAAAAATAATCAAAACAACTGCCACAGGAATAATAGAATACATGATAAAGCAATCCAAAGGGGGACACGGAGATTTCTTTGTGCGGAAATTCTTTGGGTAATGCAAAGAATTCTAGAAGGTCCATGGAAACAGCAGTTCGATGCTCTGTAGGGGTTGGGGATTGAAATGAAAAAGAAATGAGAAGTTTTTAAAGGTGAGGTGAATGCCAAACAACAGAAGATCTCATTTACCGGTTAGCAGAGAAGGAGCCCCACCAAACCCACAATTCCCCTGCCCCACTTAGAGGTGAGGGAACCGCTGGTTGTGCGCTGGGGGCCTCCCCGGTCATCCACGGGCCCACTGCCCTTGGTTCATCTGAATGCAGAAACACAGACAACAAATGCAGTTCTAATGACCTTGCAATATTTACACCAATAACCCTAAAACCACACTTTAACTAAATAACAACACAGTCAAACCGATAACTAATCGTACATTCATTGTGTTAAGGGCAATGTGGTATATGATATCATCTCTAAGGATAGTTATGACATTTGTAATTGCATATCACATCAAGGGTGAGGTGATGAGTATTGAGTTGCTGTGCGAGTTATGGTTTGCATAGCTGTTCTGCATTTTCTGAATTCTGGTTCTTGACATACTTTGCGAATTTCAGTTTTTTTCAGGTTTCATTTGAAATTGTGTTTGTGGTATTGGTGGTGCTGGTAATCGTGGTGGAAATGGTGATAGTGGAAATGTTGATTGTAGAGGTGGTACTGGTCGCAGTGGTAAAAGTGGTAGCTATGGCAATGGTAGTGTAGATAATGGTTTTAGTAATGATGGTAACGTTGGTCTAGTGGTGGGAGTGGTCACGGTGGTGTGAACTGTAATGCTGGGGGTGGGTATTGGTGTTGATAGTACTGTTGTTAATGGTGATAGAAATGGCATTACTCATCGTGACAAAGGTGTTAATAGTATTGGTGGTAATAGCAGTGCTGATAATTGTGTTGGTACTACTAGTGGACAGAATGGTAATGAGGTATGTATAGAATCTATACATTTACAGAATTAAATATGTGATTATTGTGTGTACTTCTGAGATGTAAAATAGTCCCTCATGCATTGCAATGCAATCACTCCATAGGAAGTGAAATGATACACCAAACACCCCATAGCAAGCACTGAGAGAGAATTTCTCCTGAGGGATCAGCAATTCATTTGAGCCCGTAGGTGCAGGTGAGGAACACTGGCACCCATTTTTTGGGGTAGAGACAGTTATTTCTCTCAACAAACTTTGATCCAGAATAAGAGAGAGAAAAACGAAAAAAAAGGGGGAAAGAAGGAGCAATAGAAAGATAGAAAACAGTGACAAAGGCACAAAGCAGGAATGAAAAGATGAGATAAAAGGGCCGGGAGTGACCTATAGAGGATTAATGAGGCATGAGGTGTAATCAAGGATACACAGCATTGCTATTTGGCACCCTGAACTTCAATAACACCAGCCACAGGCTTATGAACAAAACTTTGAGCCCAAACATTTATATACGTCCTGATGAAAGCCGCCCCTTGAAAAATAAAATGATAATAGCAAATATTTATTATCGGTTTATTTTATAGTTTTGCAGCTGCTGGCGGAGGGGGGGAAGGATCAGATAGCAGAGGAGCCGCCACGGGGCTGAAACATGTTGACGGCTTAAGTGAGGATCTTAGGACCATAAAATCCTAGCGATCCCCCCAAATGTTTTTAATCTATACCCTCGTTGACTGTGAATAAAAGGATACCTGTAGTCAAAGTTAGGTATTTTTAATCTTTAGCCCCCCGGTAGGATATATTCAAGTGCTCCCTGAAATATAGTGGAGCCCACCCTGGCTTTTAGGGGCTGGAGTAAGCCCAATGATGAAACATGCCACTACGAGAGTGGGTGAGGGTCATATATGAAGAAAATGATTATTTTCTTTATTGATTTACCTTTTTGTCTGTTTGCTCAGAGAAGGACTTGGAGATCTCTCTTTGGCAAGGAATACTTAGTTTTGAGTGGATTTATCCACCCCACCCCATGCTTGGATCCGTAAAGGACAGGTCAGGAAGCAAACGCTTTCATATCCAGCGACACTCATTTTTCCCAGGCCCAACCGCTTTCTGATAGAACTTTAAAAGGTGTGATATGTGGATCCCTCAGCCTCCGGTCTATAATAAAAAGCTTTTAGAAAAGTCATGCCTGGGCTGCTGAAAGGCGCTGCGGTGCCATACTCATGGCAGATAGTCTGCTGAGTAAGTGCTAAATAAATATTAACTACAATAGGAAGTGCAGAGGAAATGCCTATAGTTGCAATTTAAAACCATCTCTGACCCTTAGGTAAGTGTTGCATTATCACTTTCTGCAAATTTGCTCATAGAATGTATCTTACTTATAGAAAACGGCCCTTTTTGATTGTACCAACCAAACTTCCCTTCCCTTTATTCCCTTCACTTTTATCACTTTGTGACACTTAAAAGCTCCATCTACCCCTTTCTAAGTGGAAAGCTGCAAGTGGTTTTACAATAGGTAGGCAGCCTTTTAACTATATATATATATATATATATATATATATATATATATATATATATATATATATATATATATATATATATACATGTGTGTGTATATATATATATATATATATATATACATGTATATATATATATATTTTTTTTATTATTATTATTTTTCCTATGTGTCATACTGCATTATTTGTTGCATTTGTACATGCCCACACATTCACGAGGACGCGCTTCAGAGCACTAATAAAAATGAAAGATGACGAGTAGTAGTTTAAGATTCTGTGCAAAATGACGAGTTTATTGCACAGCAGGTAAAATACACGCATTATTTTTAAATGTATGCTTACTTTACTCCAAACATACACTACATCTTTGCAGCGGATAGACATGAATTGGTTACGTTTTGTTTAGCATTATAGAAAATGAATGAATGAGTGATTTATGCGAGGCCCAGTGGTTGCATGGGGTCGGGGCCAGGGTACAGTAATGTCTAGATCTTTTTCCACATGTCATTGGGACCATAGGTCAGGGCTTCTCATAGGCCAGAAATGGCACCTTGCCTATGTGGAGCGGCTCCTTATGATCAAGGAAGGCTACACCAATAACTCGATGGACATGGTCCCAATGCTTCTGTCCATGTTCCAAGCAAATGCAGGTTTCAGACGTATGTGATCAGCCTCTCTAGTGTTCAAGCTTCTTGGAGACAGAGGCCTGCCCTAACGTGTGTACAGCCCTTTTTCTGTGCATGCTGTATAATACAGTGACCCACCAGGGAGTGTGCCCATCCCCTTTTCTGTTCATGCTGTACAAGTTACTCTCCCTGGTGTGTGTTCAGACTGTGTTTTCTGTGCATGCAGTGTAAAACAGTGACTAGCCATAGTGTATGCCCAGTCCCTTTTCTGTGTATGCTATAAAAGACAGTGACCGGCCCTTGTGTGTGTCCAGACCCTGCTCTGTGCATGCTCCATACTGACAGTAACCAGCCCTGGTCTGCATTCAGTCCCTCTTCTGTTCATACTCCATACTAACAGTGACCCACCCTGGACTGTGTCTAGCCAGGCTTGTGTCCACTCCCTCTTCTGTTCAAGCTCCATACAGACAGTGACCCGCCCTGGTGTGTGTCAGCCCCTTTTCTGTTCATGCTTCATACAGACAGTGACTCGCCCTGGTATGCGTCCAACCCCTTTTCTGTGCATATTGTATAAGACAGTGACCCGTCCTGGTGTGTATCCAACCCCTCTTGTGTGCATGCTGCATACAGAGATCCACCCCCCTCTTTGTCCTACCCTCTTGTGTGTATGCTGCATAGAGACAGTGACGCACCCGGTGTGTCCAGCCTCTCTTGTGTGTATGCTGCATACAGTGATCCACCCCCGTGTTTGTCCTACCCTCTTATGTGTGTGCTGCATACAGACAGTGACCCACCCTGGTGTATATCCAACCTCTCTTGTGTGCATGCTGCATACAGACAGTGACCCACCTCGGTGTGTCCAGCCCTTCTTGTATGTATGTTGCATTCAGACAGTGACCCGTCCCAGTGTGTGTCTAGCCCCTCTTGTGTACATGTGGCATACACACAGTGACTCGCCTCAGTGTTTTTCCACCCTGTCTTGTGTGTATGCTGCATACCGACAGTGACCCACCTCAGTGTGTCCATTCCTTCTTGTGTGTATGCTGCATACAGACAGTGACCTGCCCCAGTGTGTGTCCAGCCCTTCTTGTGTGTATGCTGCATACAAACAGTAACCAGTCCTGGTGTGTGTCTAGCCCCTCTTGTGTTCATGTTCCATACAGACAGTGACTTGCCCCTGTGTGTGTCCAGCCCCTCGTGTGTATGCTGCGTACAGAAAGTGACCCGCCCCGCTAGTGTCCAGTTCTTCTTGTGTGTATGCTGCATACAGACAGACAGAGGCCTGCCCTGGTGTGTGTCCAGCACCACTTCTGTTCAAGCTCCACACAAACAGTGACCCACCCCAGTGTTTTTCCACCCTTCTTCTCTACATACCTAATTACAATTAATAATTAATTATTCATTAATAATTCATTCATTAACTTCTCACCCTACAAACCCAACAGGCCATATCTAAAATATAACTAAAATGTATAATACAGAAAGTGACTTGCCCTGGTGTTTCTCAAGCCCTTCTTATGTGTATGCTGCTTACAGACAGTGACCAGCTCCGGTGTGTGTCCAGCTCCTCTTGTATGTATGCTGCATACAGACAATTACCTGCCCTGGTGTGTGTCCAGCCCCTCTTGGCTGTATACACACAGGGAACTGCCTTGGTGTGTGTCCAGCCACTCTTGTGTGTATGGTGCATACAGACAGTGATCAGCCCCGGCGTGTGTCCAGCCCCTCTTGGCTGTATGCTGTATACACACAGGGAACTGCCTTGGTGTGTGTCCAGCCACTCTTGTGTGTATGGTGCATACAGACAGTGATCAGCCCCGGCGTGTGTCCAGCCACTCTTGTGTGTATGCTGCATAAAGACAGTGATCCGCCCCTGTGTGTGTCCAGCCACTCTTGTGTGTATGCTGCATAAAGACAGTGATCCGCCCCGGTGTGTGTCCAGGCACTCTTGTGTGTATGGTGCATACAGACAGTGATCAGCCCCGGTGTTTGTCCAGCATACAGACAGTGGCTCGCTCAGTGTGTGCCCATCCCTTCTTGTGTATATGCTGCATACAGACAGCGATCCGCCCCGGTGTGTGTCCAACCCCTCTTCTGTGTATGCTGCATACAGACAGTGGCTCGCCCGGTGTGTGTCCAGCCCTTCTTGTGTATATGCTGCATACAGACATTGGCCCACTCTGGTGTGTGTCCAGCCCCTCTTCTGTTCATGCACCATACAGCTAGTGACCCGCCTCTGTGGGTATTTGGACAAAATATCAAAATGTAAATATCAGGAAAGAAAATATTGTGATACAAAAACATTGTAATGCATAAATATCGTTCTCAAGAATATATATATTTTTTGGGTAAGTAATATCATTGTGAAAAATGTTGATGTTCTTAATATAGTTCTAAATGATATTGTTGTAAAGAATATCATTTTATAATTGTTTTAATGTGTTTTAATTCACGTATTAATTGTATCTGTTACTATTGTTTGCATAATTATACGTTTTTTAACACTAGATTGTAGTTTTTAGTGATTTCGATTTTTTTATTTAATTGCTAATAGTAATGTATAATGTCATAGCGGGTTGTTGGGTTTGTAAAGGGGTAGGGTGGGAAGTTAATATATTAACAATTATTTATTAATTATTCATTTTAAGTATGTGATTGATATTATGTATATTATGTAATACTGATTTATTTTACTTAGAATTTGTTTGTAATTTGACACGTGTGTAGAGGTATGGGGTGCAAAGTTACCTAGATAGATAATTAATTAACAATGTATACTTTATTATTAATTATTTAATTGATTTTTAATTATGTAAATTGTGTAATAATCATATTTTAGTTATATATTTAGGTGTGCTGTTAGGTTTGTAGGGGTGAGAAGTTAATTAGGTAATAATTAATGAACAAGTAAATATTATGTATTATTAATTAATGGATTGGTTATTATGTACATAAAGTCATACTGATTTATCTTACTTATATTTAAGTTGCATGTTGCTGAGTTTTTTTATTGGTATAGGGTGGGAAGTTAATTAAGTAATAATTAGTAAATGCGTAATTATTAGTAAATTATTAAATATTTAATAATTATGTGAATTGTGTAATAATTATATATTTTAGTTATATTTTAGATGTTGGCTGTTGGGTGAGAAGTTAATTAATAAACAATTATACATTATGATTAAATGTGTAATTGATTCTCAATTATATAAGTTGTGTTATACTTATTTATTTTAGTTATAGGTTAGCTGTGGGTTGCTAGGTTTGTAGCAGTATGGGGTGGCAAATTATCTATAAATTAAATAACATTTTTAATTGAAAATTATTACATTGTTTATGAATGTTGTGTATTTGTTACATTTTGTTTATCTTTTAATTAATATATATTTATGTTAAGTAATGTTTATTTTTAGAGTTGCATATATTTTTCTAAATAATAGGGTTATTCAAATACTTAATGTGTGTTTGAAGGGAAGAGGTTTACCTACTGTTGCTTAGTCTGGAGTGGGAATAGTAAATTTAACCCCTACGAAGTTCAACACGTTCTCTACTGTTGCACAGGCTAGAGTGGAAACAGTAAATCTTACCCCTCTGAAGTCCAACGCTTTCCCAACAGTTACACAGACAATCCCTCTTCTGTTCATGCTCCATACAGACACTGACCCGCTCTGGTGTGTGACCAGCTCTTCTGGTGTGTCTGCTCCATTCAGACTGTGCCCCGCCTCGGTGTGTGTGCAGCCCCTCTTATGTGTATGCTGCATACAGACAGTGCCCTGCCCCACCTTGTGTCGAGTCCTCCTTGTGTTTGTGCTGGATACAGACAGTGACCCACCCGGTGTGTCTCCAGTCCTTCTTGTATATATACTGTATATGGTCTGTATAGACGATGGCCCACCATGGTCTGTGTCTAGCCCCTCTTCTGAGCATGCTTCATACTGAAGTGACCTGCCTTGGTGTGTGTCCAGCACCTCTTGTGTGTATGCTGAACACAGTGACCCACACCGATGTGTGTGCAGCCCCTCTTGTGTGTATGCTGCATAGAGACAAGTGACCAGTCCCAGTGTGTATTCAGCACTTTTGTGTGTTTGCTGCATAGAGACAGTGACCCGCTCAAGTGAGAGTCCAGCCCTTCTTGTGTGTTTGCTGCATACAGACCGTACCCTGCCCTGGGGTGTGTCTAGTCCCTCTTCTATTCACGTTCTATGCTGACCGTACCCTGCGTCGGTGTGTGTCCAGCCCCTCTTGTGTGTATGCTGCATACAGGCAGTGACCCGCCCTGGTGTGTGTCCAGACTGTGTCGTGTGTGCATGCTCCATACAGTCAGTGATCCACCACAGTGTGTGTCTAACCTCTCTTCTGTCCATGCTCCATACAGCCTCCTTGTGTGTGTGCAGCATACAGACAGGACCCTGCCCCGGTTGTGTCCATCCCTCTTCTGTTCATGCTCCATACAGACAGTGGCCCACCCTGGTGGGTGCCCAGCAACTCTTCTGTGTATGCTCCCTACAGACAGGACACAGTGTGTGTCCGGTCTCTCGTCTATTCGTGCTCCTATAGAGCAGAGTGACCTGTTCCGGTGTGTGTCCGGACTCTCTCTTCTGTGCATTCTTCTTACAATTACAGTACTCCGCCAAGTGTGTAACCACCCCTTCTGCGTGTGCTCCAGGCACTCCGGGGGCTGCCCGGGTCCGTTCAATCTTTGGCGTGTTTCCTTTTGGTGGCTGAGGCCCTGTGTTGCTGCGCCTGTGCTTCAGCTGAGGCGCTCTCTGCTTCCCTGCCCCCACCCACCCATCTCTCCCACACACCCTGGCTGTGAGCTGCAGACGGCTGCCTGAGCTGGAGGAGACAGCGCCTGGACGCTATGCAGCTTCACGAGCTCGCGGCCCCTCACCCCGGCGGCCTGGTCCCCCTAGTCTGGGTTCCAGCGGGGACCAAAATGCTGTGTGTTGAGGTAGGCGCCCTCTATGTCCGCGTCTCCCCCGCTCCTTCCCTCGCGCCTCTCCTCACCTTTCAGATGCTCCCTCCCTTTCATGCCCCCTTCCCCTACCTTGCCTGCTTCTCTACTGCTCTCCTGCCCTCCTTCCTCTACCTTCTTCTCCGTCGCCCCCCTTCCTACTTCCTCTACCGATCTCTTGACCCCCTTCCTCTACCTTTGTCGACTTGGTCCTCCCTCTCTCGCCTCATATCGCAGCTTTGCCCATGTTCTCCCTCGTACCACATCTCTCCCCTGCCCTCCCGCTCTCCCTTCTCTTACCCATGACTCCCCTTTTAGCCCCTCCTCTCTGTCTTGGCTGTTATTACCGTCTTATCCCCCACCCGTGTGTTTTCCTCTCGTGTCTCCCTTTTCTTTTTCCCTCGCTGTCACATTTTGACATCCTCTCCAACGCCCACCTATTCTTTTCCTCACTTGCACTCATTCTTTGTCACCTTATGCGCCCTCGCTTCTTCCCCTCCAGATGTTTCTTTCCCTCGACACCTGACACCCCCTGTTTCTCTTCCCATCCCCTCCCCTCCTGGTTTTTCTTTCCTCCTCCTCTCGCTTCCTCCCCACCCTCCTTCTTCGTGTGTTTTCTCCTTACCTGCGTGAGCCGGGCAGCGCCCCCCGTCGCATCCCTGATCTTTGTTCCCGCTCTTCTGTTGTTTTCTGTGCCGAGAATGTTCCAGCGCGCGCCGACGACGGGCCCCCCCTGCTGCTGCGCCCCTCCTAATAGTGTTGTCATGTCCACATATTCGTAGCCACCCAGAAGAACAGAGGACAGTGGAACAAACATGATGTGATTTGTCTGTCGCTCTCAAGCTAGGAGCGAGTGCAGTCAGAGTACGGGAGCTAAAAATTAAGGCTGAGGTCTCTTCCTGGCCCCTTTCGAAAAGGAGCCCCCCGAGATCTCCGACCACACCCAGGTGCCCCTCCCCCATCGGCCACTCTTCTGATCCCCAGTGATCTTCCCTCTGCCCCTTCTCTCCCTACCTATAATCTCTGTCCCAGTCGTCCTTCTCCCCTTCAGACCCTGGTTCTCCACCTCTCCTTCGTCTGATCCCATCATCATCCTCTCATTGACCCCAACCCGTCGCCCCTTCTCTGCCCTTCCCCCTCTTCTCGG
The DNA here is from genome assembly GCF_031143425.1 of Pleurodeles waltl. Lineage (NCBI taxonomy): Eukaryota > Metazoa > Chordata > Amphibia > Caudata > Salamandridae > Pleurodeles > Pleurodeles waltl. The sequence continues at coordinate 230,011,146 of NC_090440.1, forward strand.
TCCGCTACGCACCTATCTCCCCAAAACCACACACCCCAGAACAGCCCACGAGTTATCCTCGTTTAACCCAGCATAGGTTGGGAAGTCCAGAGCTGTTTGTCGCCGCTGTCCCACCCCCGTCGATGTCCGTAAATACATGAAAGGTTCCGACTGGTCGCTTTTCACCCAGACATCTGGCTATAGCCGGAATACATATTTCTTGTAGTCACGCCAACACCCCATAGCTTACCGAGAAAATTATTTGCAAATCGTCTCTCTTTGACGAGAAGATGCTTGTTTACTCTGACTAGAGGCTCTTGCTGATTGAAATCTGGGCCTCTGGATATAGGACTTTTCAGAGCTACATCCCTTTTGCCCACCATGCCCCCCCAATTTGGGCCCAGCCATATTCAAATCAGTCTTCACCCTGCTTCCCACGGGAATATAGCCCATCTGATGAGGGGTGATACCCAAAAATCAGTTCCAGGATGCTTGCTTCCGGTCGAGCGAGTACCTGCCAAGAGTGTTTGGGCTGGACTGTTCTCGTGGGGAGCAGTGTCAAGAATAATTGCATATGGCTGGGTCCAAAAAGGGATGGCATGGTGGGCAAAAAAAATGGCTTGGGGTGTGGCCCGATTCCCACTGGCTGAGATTAATTTAAGCATTCCATCCATCACCTTGTTTTTACAGTGCAGTTAAGCAGTATGGAGTAGTGACCTCGTCTGGCACTCAGACACACCGTGTGGGCCCTCTCATACCTGCCCCACAGCACACTTCTCTCTTCGGAGTATTGCCAGACCAAGGCATGTGGCTCACACCAGTGCTGCAAGAGCAGCCATCGGTGCTTACTGTTTCTTTTTTGACGTCTGCGTGGGATTGTGATCAAGCAACAGCTATCCCTTGGACCAGATGTGAAGTTCAATAACACTTCTTCCATGTTGGAGTCCACGTCTTCTGCTGCTGGGCTCTAATTTCATATCCAGAGTATAGACTAGAGAGCATGGTAGGTATCCTATCTCTACCCATAAAACGAAGCTACTCGAAATGAAAGACATCCCAGGCTGACGCATCAGAAAACTCTACCCTGGCATGTCGTTCTTGAGATGCTTTCCCATCAAGGTTACTTATTGCTCCCAGCCCCGATCACAAGGTGGCAAGAACCAACGCACCCAGGGGCCCTGGAAAGTCAGCCCTATCACTATTTGCGAGGATACCAGACTGTTCTGACTCCGCTGCGGCCACACACCAAGAAAGGGTCTTGGTGGTCATTGTCAATATCACACTATAACCTCAAGGACTCAACGCCAAATTGACTCAAGGAAGACTTTTCTACTTCTATTCCCAGTCACAAATCCAACTGTAGAACCCCTAATACCACTCCACCAGAGAAATCACCGCAAGGACTGTGGTTCACTCAGTGTTACCGTGTGCAAGGCTGTTTGCCCTCGTGCTGCTTTGTGTTTCCACATGATGATTCAATATCTGCCAAGAGACAAGGGAAGTAACCATTTAAAAGACTGGAGGTCTCAGACTCTGGACCTCAATGATTCACACATTCAGCCTCACAGGTTACCCCGACTTCTTTTCCTTGGCACGCATAGCCGCCATTACTCTGTACTTGTTACTAACATTTAGATGGCCTTCCACGAGTAAGCCTTGGCTGTTGGATCACAGTTACCACTGAAGAGTGAGGGAAACTGATATTCACTGCAATCTAGGTCTTCAGCAGACTGGGCCACTTGAGAGAGCTGTTTCACCTGTGGATCTGCAATCTGCTCCCTACAGACTAGAAGATATGGACAAAGACCTAATGCTCCCTTCCCATCACCCCTCCTCCTTTGTGACCTTCATAACCCAGTCCCCCCGCCCTTAGCGACCTCAAACCTCCCCACCTATCAGAGGAGATCACCTCCGCCCCCTTTTCATCATCTACCAATCAGCGCTTTTCTTCTTCTGGATCCCACCCTCTGTCTCCTCTAAAATCCTACATGACCTATCATTTCCCCACACTTCTTAATCTACCATTCACCCATGCCCTACCCTGTTCCTCTCCTTGTTACCCCTCACCTGTTTGATCGGCCTACCGCATCCACTACACAAGTGTTCACGTACTCACGCACCCATGCACAAAGGTGTATGCGCAAAACGATCATACACAATTTCACGCCCAGCCGCACACAAACACATGCACACTACTGCTGAATGAAAGCACGCCTAGAAGCGGTGTCTGTACATGTGTGACCATTACCTATAAGCACAACTGATGTGAAGATAGAGATGCAAGGCTATTGCAAGCCAGTTTGTGTTTGCGTGTTGCTGATAGAGCTAGGCTTAACAAGTGTGTCGCTATGATATGCTTGCTTGGTGTACCCTTGCCAAATACAAGTTGTCCTTTTTGTGCCTGTCACGTCGCACGTGGTAGTGCATTGTCTTTGTACAAGCTTTCCGTACAAGCTTACCTACAGCCACGGTGTGTTTATGTGCAGGTTGTATGCACACACTTACATGCAGTGGTGTTTAATATGTCTACCAATCATCATTGAGAATTGTGATCACTACATAACGCACATTTTGTGTAGATGAGGTGCATGCTTGGGTGTACATGCTGTGCGAGTTTACATGCATGCTTTTGCTGTGTGCACTTCGATTTTCATGGCACACTGAGCACAATCCCGATGTGTCTCACATTTAGCTTATCTCAAACAGGCTCATTTTAATAATTCACCTGAAGTGCAATACAGGGATTTGGAAGTGCAGGGGGGTATTACTGTAGTGTGGTTGGAGTGTTTGAAGACGTACATTGAGTGCTATATATGAAATGTGTGTATAGAGGTGTACATTAGATTACATTTGAGTTGTGTGTATGAACATGCATTTCATGCTAGATGAAGTGGGAGTGATAAGGCGTGCTTTGCAGACAGAGGAAGTTAGCCCTGTCAATGTCGAAAAGAGATTGACATAGGCATCTTGAAAAACTGTGAGATGTAGCCCAGACTTGGGGATTGAGTAACGGAGGCTCAATGCCAGGTCCCACAACCAAGCAAAGGAGAGGTGAGCACTACATTAGTCACATCTGTAGTGACATCTGCAAGACTGCATCTTTAGAGTAATTTGGTGGTCCACATTTAGGGGGTTATTGTGAGTTTGACAGGCGGCGGTCGCCGCCCGCCAAACTTACTCCCCCGAATGACCGCTCCGCGGTCATAAGACCGCGGGGGCCATTCAGACTTTCCCACTGGACCGGCGGGCGCTCTCCAAGGGAGCACCCGCCGGCCCAGCGGGAAAGGCCCTGCAACACAGAAGCCGGCTCCGAATGGAGCCGGCGGTGTTGCAGGGGTGCGACGGGTGCAGTTGCACCCGTCGCGATTTTCACTGTCTGCTATGCAGACAGTGAAAATCATGCTGGGGCCCTGTGAGGGGGCCCCTGCACTGCCCATGCCAGTGGCATGGGCAGTGCAGGGGCCCCCAGGGGCCCCACGACACCCGTTCCTGCCATCCTGTTCCTGGCGGTAAAAACCGCCAGAAACAGGGTGGCGGGAAGGGGGTCGGAATCTCCATGGCGGCGCTGCTTGCAGCGCCGCCATGGAGATTCAGCCCAGCCAGGGGAAATCCGGCGGAAAACCGCCGGATCCCCTTTGTCTGACCGCGGCTTTACCGCCGCGGTCAGAATGGGCACTGAAGCACCCGCCTGGCGGTCAGAATGAGGCCCTTAGTCTGCTGCACAGGGAAATTGGCGTTTCAATTATTTGTGATTCTTTGAGCAAAACTGTGTCATACTTGAAAATGCAGACCCATTGGCTTGATCAATGGAACCTCACGGCGCAGCTTCCCTTGAGATGCTCTGAGTGATTCCTCCACACTTCTAGCATTCTCACCGTTTTTTGATTTCAAAAAGATTTTTTTTCTTTTATAATTCTCAAAAACAGAGGAAAGCAAAAAGTTCCAATATGTGTACCATTGTGAAGCCTAAGTTATGTCAGACTGAGTAGTGCAGAAAGGAAATTAAAAAAAAAGAATTAATAGAGTAGAGGGAGAAAGAGAGGAGAAATGGTGTGAGGTTAACTGTGGTATTTCTGGAAAATATGGGTTGTTGTGTATATATATTTTGGAGGTGTTTAAAGATTAAGGGGGTCATTTTGACCCCGGCGGTCAGTGGTAATGTGGCAGCGGTACATCCCGCCACATTATGACATTGGCGTCAGCCAACCAGCCAATGTACCACTCCGACCGCCATAGCGGTAGTAGCCGCTGGGCTGAAGATAAGAATCTCCAGCCCGGCGGCCACTATTGTACTGCCTCAGGCATTTTGACCCTGCCTACCGCCATGGTTTTCGTGGCATTTGTAACGCCATGAAAAACATGGCAGTAGGCCCTATCAGTGACAGGAAATTCCTTCCCTGTCACTGATAGGAGGCCCCCTCTCCCCCAACAACTCCTGAGACACCCCCCACCCGCCCTTTCACGCTCCCCCCTTCCAATCCTCCAGCCCCCCTACATACACACACGCAGACACGCACCACGCATACACACACACCCACTCACACAGGCATACACGCATTCATACACACATGCATCCATTCATTCATGCACACACCTGCACCACATTCACACTGATATGCAGACACGCATTCACATATCCATACTTACACGCATTCTCACACATGCATACACACACGCAAACAACACTACACATGCATTCACATTCACGCACACACTCACACATCTCATAAACTATGTAACTCAGGGCTACCATCAATGAGCTTAAGTAGTGTCCCATTGTAATCTAATAAAATACACATAATCACCCATTGTAATCTAATAAAATACACATAAACACAAGTAGAAGAAATACAAAAAATTACATTTTTTACCAAAGTAGCACAGGGTGTGAGGAGCAAAACAGAACTTGTGGCAGCGATGTTATAGTATGATTGGTAGGCTTTTCAGTGCACAAAGCATATTTGCAAAATCATTAAGCCTGTCAGTACTGAGGAATTTGCATATGTGCACATTTAACATATAGGGTATGTTTTGGTTACCCTTTTTCCTGGTAGCAGGAGCATGCAATTTTCTGGGCTGGAGTGGGAATCCAAAGCAGCCCCGGGAAATTTTGTCAGACCGGCCCCCATAGGGTGCATAGCAAGCGAGTATGATCACTACAGCGGGGCTTCGGGGGTTCTCCCCTCCACAAGAATACTTGGGAAAAATGGCAAAAATGATGCAGTTTACAACACGTTTTTCATTATATATTCAATTGTATTTGTTTTTAAAGCAGAGTAAATGATGACTTAACAGTGCACCAGGATATGGCAATCTTCATTGGGGCTCTTCAATGATTCCCTCACCATCATCCTCTAAAATTGCCTCTCATCTCTCCATAGTCCCTCTACCACATATATTTCTTTTGTTTTATAGTACCAGTGTAGCTTCAACACACATACACACAGAGACAATGAAACATACGTTTGTAAATCAGTGTATAGAAAATGTTACATAAGACAAAGAACAACACAAGGTGTAGGAATCATATGTCATCCATACTGGTAGACATTGTTTTAAGAGTGCTTGCTCTGTGGAAACATAAACTGAGAATTCAAAATGTTAAACACAGTTGTTAGGATTGACTTTACTAATAATTTCTTTCTACCAAACAAGCCATTTTTAGCAAGATTAGGACAACAAAAGAATAGGAAAAACATGACCTTTTAACCTGTACCATGTAGTTTGTATGCAATTCTTTGATGGCAGTTCACTGCTCACTGTGTTATGATTGTAATGTATGTGCCACACAGTAACAAAAGGATCTCTGTGACAAAAGCAGTATCAAAGATTGTTCTCTGGTCTGCATAGTACATGTTCTTTTCAGCAGGCACATTAACCCTCTGTGCTACTTTAGATGAGTCAAAACTGCCACTAGACAAAACTCCGATCTCTCTCCAGGAGGTACATTAATCACCAGAATTATCCTGGCACTTTTACTGTTGCATGGAAACTGTTGTATATATAAGAAACTCTGCAGTGCTTTTAAAACAGCTGCACTGCTACAAAACCATCACCCCAATAATAAAAGTGGCCCCCACCCTTCCAGCCTCCCGGGAAATGCCTGATGCTCGGTACAGCCTTGGTAACATTACTTCTGAAAATAAAATTTTAAAAAATTGGGTGTAGGAGCAGGTCTGGTGGTACTGGGTGAGTCCATCTTTGAAGTTGCTGAACACCCACACACTCTTAAGGGTGTAGATACTCCCCAACAATATGCAGGTAGGTTCTCACCCTGAAAACTTATGCAAATGCACTCCTGTGAAGAGCAGAAGTAAGTGCATTCCAAGGTTGGGCTGGAGAGGAAACTCTTCCCCCAACCTTAATGGAGCTTTAGGGGAGGGACTTTCGGCATGGGGAATAATAAGCAATGTTGAGTGTCCAAAGACAGTTCCATTAAAGTTTTGTATGCAAAATGGTACACCTTTTCCACACGTGTAAATGTCATGCATGTGAGTACTTCAGAAAATGTACTCCAGTCTTAACTTTCCAAAGTACCCCTAGAACTGACTGAGTATTTCAAAAACAGCATGCCATTTTTTAATCAGCCCTTTAGTGTCGAGAGGCAATTTGAAGCATTACTAGCTTTCAGGTGCTCAGGCAAAACCTATATATTGAATAGCACAGCTTCAGAGGTCAGTCAGTGATACTGGCTTTATTGGAAACATGATGTATAGCGCTTAGCCATCCTACATAGACGGACTCCACTAATGGGGCTCTAGTTTAGAGGTCAGTGATCCTATACTATTTGCAGGTCTCCTTTGATTTTGCATTTTCATCCGTTCTCAATCTGGAAGCATCCACCCTGCGCATGGACAGTTCCCGTGAAAGAATACATCTTTCATGAATGATGTCAATCGTCTACTGGCTCACCTCTTTCTATTGATCAACTTGAATCGTAGGGTGCTACACTCTCCTCCTCATAAAGATAGATAACTCAACATTTAAAAAATCTTACCTTTCAGCCATGTGTCCTATCCTGGAGAAGATTCTTCCATGAATATTATCACAGGAAGGGATGCACACGCATATTCACACTGTGATATCTTTCACAATATCCTCCCAGGTAGGCAAACTGCACATTACCACAGCCAGCCATATCTACTGTTTGGGTTGTTTGCTTTAATTTAACAAAACTTCTTCATTAGAGATGTAATAATCCTGTGATCAAATGCATCCTCTGTCGTTATAACATTTAGGGGGTCATTATGACCCCGGCGGTCGGTGGTAATATGGAGGAAAGTACTGCCAACAAGCTTTCCTTATTATGACATTGGCGGTTTGGCTTCCACACCAACCGCCATGTCGGTAACGTCCGTCGGCGGCCGTCACTTGCCCGCATGCGGGATTATGACCCCGCCAACCGCCATGGTTTTCGTGGCTTCCTTGCCGCCACGAAAACCATGGTGGTAGGTACTATCAGTGACAGGGAATCCCTTCCCTGTCACTGATAGGGGTCTTCCCCACCGCCTCCCTCTCCATAGGTCCCCCCCCACCTCTCCAGACCCCTCTTCATACACGCCCCTCCCTTAACACACACACATGCATACACACACCCATTCCCACATTCATCCATTCACACACACACTTACCTACACGCAGACACGCATTCACACTACTCAACATACACGCACTCACACCCCCAAACATGCACACATACAACACGCAACACATACCCGCATACACGCACACACACACCCCCCACACACACAACACCCCCCACCCATCTCCCCTGTCAGAGCACCCACTTACCTGTGTGCAGGGGGCCCTCCGGCAGGAGACAGGACGTGGCGCTGCTGCCAGCAGCAGCGTCCGCCAGCAGAACACCGCCAAGCCGTATTATTCTCATAATACGTCTGGCGGCGGTCTACTGGCGTGGCGCTGCTGCAGCAGTGCCACCTTACTGCCATCCGCCGGCATGGCCACAGCCGGATTTCCGCCATCCTTCTGACGGAAATCCGGCTATGGTCATAATTTGGCACATGGTTGGTAGCCGCGGCGACGGTCTTTTGGTGGCCGTCTCCGCGGTGGTAGGCGGTTTTTATCACCAGGGTCAAAATGACCCCCTTAGTGTAAAAAAATCCTTTAGAATAGAGTTCATGAGTTATCATATTTAATTTAAGCTATTGATACCCACGCCTTACTTTACAGTAGATTTCCACAACTCCTGTGAATTTCCTGTGGAGGATGTAGAGTTCCATTTATGCACCACACATTCTTTCATGAGAGGATGAACATTTGAAGTATAGAATATTTATCCCATATTCACACTCATTTCTCCCTGCTTTTTATCATAGCAGTCACCTGTGTGTTCAGGAACCCTCCTGTGAATAGAAATGTAAATAGGCTTGCAGACAGTTTAGTCTCCAGTGGCATGAAAAATGGCTTCTATCACATTTCAATCTCACCTTCAGAATGAAGTTCTGACAGAAGGCTGCGCTTGGCATATCACCTGTTCCTGGCTTTTCTGCATCGTGCTTGCGGAGCCGGAACGCCAAGCAATAACACATAGTTGTGAACATTTTTCACCAAACGCTGGCATCTGAAACTAGACCTAATTAATACATCATATTCTCTATTAAGCCTACTGCATTGTGCATAGAGTGTCAAATCATACACCACGTGATGCAAACAAAGCAACGCTTGTGTTTAGTGTTTTCATGCACTCCGCAGACCTTCTCTAATAGTTACCCGTGATGCACAAAAGCAGGATTAGTTCTTTCTTTGTGGGTAATGGTATTTATTCTCAGCAAATGGCATGTAAGTAATTAAATAAAGACACAGTATTTGGCATTAGAAAAATATTTCTTGTCTGGGTTACCCTTTTTAAAAAAATGTATTTTAAAAAAATCAAAATGTCGATCTGGATTTTATGAAAATCCTTTAACGTTTTTCTCGAAAACTAGTTTGTATAGAAATATAACAAAATGTGCGTTTGCTGCACCCCCAACGTTTTGCAATTTAAAGCTTTTATACATTTGCATATAATCCTGTTACTCAGTGGTGGAAGTAAGAGTAACATCTTGTTTATTTAAAGCCTCACACTTTAGGCCGTATCTTCTTTTTTTGTAAATTTGCGGTTTCATTAAGTCCACCTTAAAATGCCTTAGTATCTGCTTCAGTATGCCCCATTGGCCCTGATTACGATTGCCAATGATGAGCAGGTGGCAGGGGAAAGAAAAGATAAATAATGCACTTGCGGGAATGGGTTAGCCCAGAGTTCATAATTTAGTGAGCACCGTTATTACCTCAAGTTACATGTTTTGCCCCTTAAAATGGGGCATAATATGCAGATTTTGGTGCCCTCCACGCCAAAAGCTTTGTTTTCCCATACATACTGGCCATTTTCCCTGGCACATCGCTGCACATATGTGCCTGGGTAAAACTCAAGAGCTGCTGACTACTGCACCCTAAAACTATGCAGGTGATTGCACAGGGGTCGGAATTAGATGTACCACTTGTAGGTGGAGTCATAATCTGCTAATCTTTGGGAGGACCTACATAGCCAACCAGACAGACCTCTTAAATATTGTCTTCTCCTCAGTCAGTACCAGTTTGACTAAACGTGTCAATTTTCCTCAGGGGCGCAGCTTTAGGGGGGTATTTGGGGTGTTACACCCCTCTAAAAATGTATCTTGTGATAAATAGTTCAGTACAGGTGCTTTCAGTCGGGTATGGTGAGGCGTCTGTCTGACTTCACCAGGAATTTTACACACACAAACACACGCATTCTCTCTCTCCGTCCTCTGTTTGGAACCATATAAAAAACGTTGGTTATTTCACAAAATGATGTGTTTTCTCTCACTTAGTACCTCTACCAATCCGCATTCGTCTCCCTTTCTGCTGCCCCTTAAACACCTCTTGTGCGCCCTGCTTGTTGTATAATGTATTATAACATTATGTGCCAGCGTGCTTGCTGGGAATTCCGAAGCTTACAACCCCCCTATCTTTCTGATCAAGCTACGCCCAAAGTTTTCCTTCTTGGTGAGTGTTATTCCCTGAACTGATTTTCCTTCTCTCTGACTCATGTATGGTCTTCGTCTGTTTTGTACCAGTTGTGCACAAGTTGTGGTGGATTTTTATTTCCCATGTTTTAGTATTGCCAGTCTGACTTTATAAATGTCCATGTCTCCTCCTCTCAGCCATTTTCTGGTCCCTCCAGGACAGATGTGCATGAACCCCAGAGTACTTTGTTTAACTTCTCCTTCAGCTTTATGACTGGTGCAGTCCAGTCTGGGTTGGACTGTTCCTATGAGAGCAGGGTCAAGTCTGATTTGCATATGGCTGAGTTCAAACTGAGGTGATTGCCAGTGGTTAGACACATTGTAAGCATTCCTCCATCAACTTTATGTGTTTTCGAGATTACAGTCACAAATATTGGATCAATTTTTTGGTATTTAGATTTCAGTATTTTGTTTTCAGGCAATTGTTTTTAGACAAGTGTTAAGCTGCTGTGACCTACAAACAAAGAGTGCAGCTACAAAGGCAGGATGCAAGGAGACAAAAAGAAAAGGGAGAGAGCATGTGAGTGAGATATAGCAGGAGAGGGAGACAGATCAAGAACAATGGAGAGAGAAATAATGAGAAAGAGAAAGAGCAAAAAGAGAGAAAATAAAACCAGTAAAGAATAGTAAAATGAGAAAGAAAAGGAATGGGATAAATAGGCAGCTTCATGAGGAGTAAAAATGCCATAAGATGAAAAGAAATTGAGAGTAAACAGACACTGGAATATGGAAAGATAAAGGAAACAAGGGCAGATGGAAATCAAGAAAGAGGGGGTAAGATAAAACAGGTGTTGCTAGGGAGATCATGGAATACGAAAACAAGTCAAGCAAACAAAACAACTAAATGAGAGGTTGGACGAGAGATGTTAAAGAGGTAGATATAGAGTTTACGGACAGTGGAATGAGAATGTATAAGGGTGAAGGTGCGAACGCAGAGTTAGCTTAAGAAGAGAAAAAAGCAGTGGCAGAGCTATGGCGGAGGAGCGTTGCCCCCCCACCGCCAGCAGTAGCACATGCAAAACTTTAAAAATAAAACGATAATAAACATAGGCCCTCATTTTCATAATGGTGGTAAATGCTGCCTACCGCCGCGGCGACGTCCGCCAAAAGACTGTCACCATGGCTAACATCTGTCTGCAAGATTATGACCACAGCTGGATTTCCGCCACAAGAAGGGTGGAAATCCGGCTGTGGCCATACTGGCAGATGGTGTTAAGGTGGCGCTGCTACCACCAGCAGTGCCATGCCAGTAGACCGCCGCCAGCCTTATTATGACAAATAATATGGCCGCCGGTGTTCTGCTGGCGCGTGCTGCTGGCGATAGCAGCACCCTGTCACCTGATGGAAGACCCCCTGGATGCAGGTAAGTTGGGCTTCGACAGGGGAGGGTGGTGGGAGGTGTAGTGTGTGTGTGTGTGTGTGGGGTTGTGTGCATGAATGTGAGTGTGTGTGTGAATGCGACTGTGTGTGTAGTGTTGTTTGTGTGGGTGTATGCATGTGTGAGAATGCGTGTAAGAATGGATATGTGAATGTGTGTCTGCGTGTCAGTGTGAATGTGTGTACGGATGTCTATGAGAATGAATGAATGCATGTATGCCAGTGTGAGTGAGTGTATGTATGCGTGGTGCGTGTCTGCTAATGTGCGAGAATGGGGGGTGGGATCAGAAGGGGGAAGCGTGGATGGAGGGTGGTGGGGGCATCTGGGGAGTGTTTGAAGGGGTGGGTGAGCAAAAAGGAAGAAAGTGAGGCCAGGAGACTGAGGGAGTGGGCCAGGAAAGAAGAGTGAGAGTTAGAAGAGAACTTGATTGAGGGAGTAGAAGGGAGAGTAAAGGGTAGGGCAAGTAATAGAGGGAGAGCAGGTAACAAGTCTTAGAGTCATATAGATAGAAACTGAGGGAGGAAGAGGTGTAGGGCTTGGAAGAAAGGGCTAACGTAAAACAGCAAAGTGTGGAAAGTGGGAGTGAGGGGTGAGTAAAAGGAATGCAGAATAAAAGGAGAAAGTGAAAGTGAAAAAAGTAAAGGTAGAATCAGAACGAAAATTAGGAGACTGATATCAAGCATGAGTGAAAAGAAAAGTGACTGAAAGGGAGGAAGAGTGAAAGGGAAAGGAGGGTGGAAGTAAGGAGTGTGAAATTAAGCGATGTTGAAAACAAATCTGAATCTGTTTTCTCCACAGTATCAGGTTTAAGGAAAGCACTTTTCAGTAGCGTCGACTGGGCACGATGCTTCAGTGTCCAGTGGCAGCCAAGGATGCTGAGTCTCATTACTGCAAGGGTAGCCAAGACTCTCATACCTTCCTTGACTCCAGTGGTATCTGAAGTCGAACAGTCTTATAGCATGACTTTACCAAGATGGTGGCTAGTGCCTATAACCCAATAGGGCATTGCTAATGTATGAGCTACACTTCAGGCTGCTGCAATAAGAGGGAGTCTACACATAACACGTTGGTTTTGGGCCTGTACAGTTATAGCTGCAATAAACACCACAGAGTTTCTTAATCCTCTCTTGGGTTGTAGTTTGATTGGGAATACTGTGAGGACAAAATGAACCAGTATCTCAGACATAATCAACCACTGTTGTTATTCCGCTGGGTTTGGGGTGCATTAATATCATGCTGTGTTATGGCCATGCTTTAAGAGCACTGGGGAAGTCCCCATGCCCATTGAGCAGTCACAAGGGGCTTGCGGGCAGGGCGGTGGGGTGTTCTGATGCTCATGGGAAGCCATAAACCCCTGGAACTTCAAGATCATGGGCAGTGGGAAAATTTAAAAGACTTAGGGGCTGATTTATTTTCAGGCAGTTGGCCGTGATTCAGCCATGGGGACAGGGTAAATTTACCCTACCACCTAATTTATAAATTACCATCAAGCATGTGGTCATTTATAAAGTAATTGGCAGGAACCACCATCACCGTGGTTCCTGTCAATGCAGTTTAGTGTTTGCTATAGGGCTGCAGGGAAAGACACAACCCTATAGCAAACAGTAATCTTTTTTTCTTCTCAAAAAGGAAATCCCAAAACGGGATTTTCTTTTTGAAAAGGAAAAAGTAATGTTCCCCTTGGCATGAGAGACTTCTCCCATGGCCGGGGTGGGGAAATATAATGTTTTTATTGTTCCTTGCTGCCAGGTTTTACCTGGCGGTAAGAAACTGTAAAGAAACCTTGGCAAACCAATAGGTCTTGTCTATACAAGAGCTATTGGCTTTGGCAATGTGTTTTTGCCATGTTGCACACCAGTGTGGCTGCTGTTCAGCATGGCTAAAATATAGTGGTGTGGAGTGTCTTGGAGTGTAGTAGGGGAGTACAGTCTTGAAAACAGGATTTGTGGGAGTAGAGTGTCGTAGAGTGCAGTTTTATGTAGTGGGTGGAATAGAGTGGAATGGGTCGGAGTGGATTGAGATAATGGGGGGGATTGGATTGGAGTAGAGTGGGTTACGGTAGAGTGGGGTGGACTGAGAGGAATGGGGTGGATTGTATGGACTGGATGGTGAGGATTGGAATTGGGTGGATTGGAGCGGGGTATATTAGATGAGATTGGATTGGGGTGGGTGGATTGAATTGAAGTGAGGACTGGGGTGGGTGGATTGTATTAGGGTTGGATGGATTGAATTAGAGTGGGGTGGATTAGATTGACCTGGCGTAAGGGCTGGATTGGATTAATTGGAGCATCATGGATTGGACTGGAGTGGGATGGATTCAATAAAAGTGGGTTGGGTTGGTTGGATAGGATTGACGTGGGATGGGCTAGATTGGAGTATGGTGGGCTGGATAGATTGGATTGGAGTGGGTGAACTGAACTGGGGTGGGTTGGATTGGATTGGGGTAGAGTCGGGTGGATCAGAATAGAATGGATTAGAGTGGGGTGGATTGGGGTGGACTGGAGTAGGGTGGATTTGATTGAATTGGGGTGTTGTGGATTGGTTTGGTGTGTTTGGATTGGAGTGGGGTGGTTTGGGGCTGGTTGATTGGATTAGGTGAGGTGGATTCAGGTTGGGAGGGGTGGATTGGAGTGGGGAAGACTGTTGTGGATTGGAGTGGTGCAGATTGTTGTGGATTGGAGTGCGGCAGACTGTTGAGGATTGGAGTGGGGCAAATTAGAGTGGGGTGGGGTGGGTTGGGAGAATTGGAATATGGTGGATTAGACGAGAATGAGTGGTCTGGATTGGCCTGGGGTGGATTGGATTGGTTTTGGGTGGATTGGATTGAGTGGTGTGGATTGGTGTGCTGTGAGATGGGGGGGATTGGATTAGCGTGGATTTGAGTGGGGTGGATTGGACTGAAGTGGGTTGGATTGGGGTGTACTGCACGATTATGTGTTGAAGCATAATTTTGGAAATTAAACATATGAAAGAATTTTTTTTGCTTTGCTATATTTAGAACAAGGTAAACGTCATCTTTTGAGGACAGCGCCCACGAGCAAATACAAAAGAAAACATGAGTGCAAAGTGGAAAATCACTTGGCAAACTAAAAGAAAAGAGTTAACTATAGAAAATAAAACTTTCCAATTTTGATTGTCCTGCTGGGCACATTTTGCCAGTCATATGCCTTCTATTAAAAAGAACAAAACAGTCCCTCAATCACGTCAGGAGCAGTGGACGGGCACTGATTAAGTTGAATCAATCAGTGCATGGTCCCTACTCCACAGACAGGAACGGAAATTATGATATGCCTCTGGTGACCAATTATGAGGCTATAAGGAAGAGTGCCACGTAAGCCGACAAATAATAAGCAACAGGCGGCTCTAAGCCCTTTTTTCTTTACAACAGTTTTTTGCAAGTGAGACGCATGCACTAGGGCATGCTATTGTAGGCTCGATCGTAAACACGACTACATGTCTGATCATATAAATTGGGTAGACAGACATGTACCCATTTCTCTGATGGCCCTTACTCTCAAGGGACCTCAAAGACGTTTGACCACAGCGGAGACAGAGTAGTCTCCACCGTGGCAAAAATTAGGGTCCACCTGCAATTACATTTGGCAGGCAGACCACTACGTTAGCGGGTATGGAACTCCTTCGCCATTGTGACAGAGCACGCTCTATGCCAGTATATAAATCAAGCCTTTAGGGGTCTCCAGAACGAAAAGAACTGTGAGCCACAATACTGCAAATATTTATCGCTTGAGTAAAATTGTATTCATGCATTACTGTTTTAAGAAAAGAACAGCAGATTTGGGTGGAACTTTTGCCTCACACAGCTTCAGACTTTCACCTTACAGTGAGAAAGATTGAAAGTGGTGAAAGGGTGGTGGGGAGATGAGTTAAATGGATGGCAGGGGTAAGGAAGGGAAAGTGAAAGAAAAGGAGAAAAAAGGAAAAACAGGATGGGGAGCGTAAGCAACAGGGAATGAGAAATCAGGAGCTGGGAATGGGGAATTGAGACAGATGGAGTGTGGGTGGACAAACAGGATGTTGACGGTGAGGTGGAAAACAAGGTAAAGAGAGATCTACAAAGAAAGAAAAAAAGGAAGAGAGTAGAGAATAGATCTGTATGGAATGAAGAGTGTCTTAAACAGGTGGCTTTGTCACCACCCTACACTGCTGTTTTTGGTCCGCACTCCCTAGTTTCCGGTAAATATTCATCTCTCCTAAATTGATGCGTTTGGGCTGGCGCATCCACCCCACAAGGCTCTGACGTTCGTGTGTGAGGACTATTTAGCACCCTCCCTTCTCCCATCAGTGCGTGTTCAAAGCTGTGTCAGCCTGACCCTGCAGCACAAACTGCAGTCACTCCGCTGTCGTCCAGTGAAATGCGCGCGTGCAGTGTGCGTCTGTCTGCAGTGCCCCCAGCACTATCCTGCTTCAGTCAGGTGACAAGTCCTCCTATCTCTCTCATTTTATAAGGTCTACAACCCTTAAATTACCTCTACTCTCTCTGTTTCATAAGAGTGGTTTAAAAGGGTCATAGAGAGAATGATGTAATGATATGTCTCGAAAACCCAGCAGACTTCATCAAATGTAGGAAGATTCTAGAATGCCCATTGTTGCTGATTGTTAGATATGCAGGAGACTATTATTTTTACTAAATGGCCCCTTCGAAGCCCCCCTGATATCAACCAGTTTTTAAACATTTTTCCATTTCCCATTGTCGTTAGTGAGCGACTTTGATGTCATTAAATAGCAGATTCCCCCCTTTTTAGTTTGAGCACAGCAGCGCAGAAGTGCTGCTCTTCTCGACATGTTGTAATATATTGTGTGGGCTTTAACCATGCCCATCTCACACCCATCACTTTCATTCGTTCCTGGGCCTGCCTTTCAAAAATCCCTTGATGTTGTTGGTAAATGCTTTCGTTTGTCCTGCCTTGAGGCAGTTTTGTTACCGCCTTGGAGACTGACCCTGTTACATGGTTTATTGCACGATACCATAGAATGGTGCACTATTTTTTTATTTTGCTTGCGCTCATGGTGGTATGTTGTTTCTTCATACTCCTTGGTTTCGGGCATCTTGCTGTTTCTTTCCAATGTCTACAGGGTACTTTTTTTTGCAGTTTTTGAAGTTTTATGTTGCACAAACTCGACGCGAAGGTATTGGGGGCTTATTTATTTTATTTGCCTTTTTATATAGCACGAACTCAATACAAAGGTATTGCAGCGCTTTACATGAGCACCGGTTACATTACACAAGAACACATTCCCTTTTTTGTATCTGTGTTCCTCCGCTCCAACGTCAGCAGCTCTGGTTCTTACCCCACATCCTCTCCCCTAGGTTTATTTGTCTGGTGCGTGTTGGGGCAGTCTGGGAATAACTCGTTTTTTAAATTTAGTGCTTGGTAATACAGGTTCTGCCATTTCATAGCACTGCAAAGCAGGTGCCATTCTTAATACAACCACTATAATTCATTTGCATCGACCTTGCAGAGATGTAGAGGTGAAAAAGCTATGCCAGGATTGTAATCTGTGACATTCTCGTTCTGTCAAGACCTCTGCAGTGGGTGCATTAACCACCTGACGTGGGTAGAGCACATGCTCTTGATAACCTCTGGAGGGTCACCAACCAAGCACACAGGTTAGTTCTAGGCAAGAAGATGGCAAAAGGTGTTGTCTCCAAAATGGTGGAAAAGGAGTTGTGACTCCAGACCCAAGCACTTCACGGCCTCCAGTTTGATAGCAAAAAACATATAGCCTCTGGATGTAAATTGGGCCTCTTCAAACAGAGGTCAGTTAGCGCAAACTTGATACAAAGGTATTACAGCGCTTTACATGAACACTAGTTATACTACACAAGAGCACATTAATTTTTGGTAGCAAGGGGCAATTAAGTGATTTGCCCAGAATAACTGGATGTTGAGCTAGCGTTTCTACTCGATCCGTGTTCCCCAGTTCCAAAGTCGGCAACTCTGGCAGTTATGCAACATCCTTTCCCTTACGGCTCTTTGTCTGGTGCGTGTTGGCGCAGTCTGGGAGTGACTCATTTTTTTAAATATAGTGTTTGGTAATACAGGTTCTGCTATTTCATAGCGCTGCAAAGCAGGTGCCAGTCTTAACAAAGTTGCTATATTTCATTTGCAGTTAACCTGCATCATCTGTTATTTTCTTTGTATACAGTCAAGGTTTTTAAAAGTAAGGCTGGGATTGCCAATGTAGAGGAATAATTCCTTTAAAATTTTAACACACAGAAATATATGGCTGCCCCATTTTCTTTGTTCCTAACTCTTTGACCCTCTCATTCTCCAGGTTAAATGCCATGAAGGTGCCTCTTTGTGGCTTGTTTGGTGCTATAAATGGTATAATGGTGCTATAAAAGTTTATGTAAACGCTCTAGAAAGGGTTGCATCTCTAGGGTATCACAGCCAGTCTGTGGGAATGAGGCAAAAACACTCCTAAGATGGTGGCTTTGTTGTGTCCTCTCTCCTGCATCGACAGGCCTTGAAGGGTTGCTGTGGCACCTGGAATACATCCACTACACTCAAAACCAAAACACATTGGTAAATGGCACTGTCATTTACAAAGCCAATACCTTTAACTCTCAGACCTATTGCATTGCAAATGCTTCTTCAACTGAGGGTTCAACACAGCTGCCTCCACAGGCTTGCAGAAAAACAGATTACTTATCCCACCTTCTACGTGTGTTCTGGTTCTGCAGGAGGGAGAGGGAGGGAGAGGTAGGGTTTGTGTTAAGTATATTTTTTACAGGTATTTGGGCTTAGAAAAGTGTCTGTAGAGGCATGAATGCCTTGCTTCGTAATGATCGGAACAGGGAAGTTTGGACTCAGAGTAATGACATTACCGGTAAGTAATATATGCATTATCTTTAGAGGTGAACAAGCTAGCATATTATAATGGAGAGCTGAGCCAGTTGTCTTGCTTGGATCTAAGAGCCATAACATGAGCTTCCAACATATTTAGAATGTAAATCATGCCATAAAGCTCATGTAAAAATGTTACAAAAACTTTTCAAAATTCAAAAAGTTTATTTTTTTTAACATACAATGTGGTGTACTAAAGTAAAATGACTGTATCACTCCACTGAGTGGCATGTATTAGAAGTAATTGTTTCGAATCAAAACATGAGCTTAGAAAGATTCATGTCCCTCCCACCACAGCCCTAACAGTGTTGTATTAGTCAACCAAGAGGCAAGTCAGTTCTTGCTCTAGACAGTGATCCTTAAACTTTTTAATGCTGCATCCCCTGGTGGACAAAAATGAATCATCGCCCCCCGTCAGAATTTTTCACTATTATTCTATTAAGTTGGCATATGTTTAAATATGTCTATACTTATTTAAACATTGCAGTTAAGTCCTGTTACCTTTTTAAAAATGCAATAGGTGTTTTTCTGCTTTAAAAAAGCAGTGTATATGCATAATGCCTCTTTTGCCCCCCACCCCTGTCTGGACCCCCCCCCACACTGGGATCACTAGAGGCCGCCCACCCCCCAGTTTGAAGACCTATGCTCTAGCGTGAGTAACATCATAGGTTACTGAAACACATACAAACATACAGAAGTGGTTATTTGTTGTAGGGCAGACGCCCAGAACGGATGTATTTCAAGGTCCTCTGGAAGGTGACTATGAAGGAAAAGAAGGCACAGTGAAATAAAGTAATTATGTAGAATCTCGCAATTAAAGCGAGCCTTGATCCCAGGTTTCTTGGTTTCACATGCTTTTTAGCCACAAGATGGGTATCTCTCTCTCTCTCATTTTATGTCAGATCTTAATGCTCTGTCTTTCATTCTTTCTCATCAGTAGCCAGAGTTAAATACCTACACGCATTACATATTAAATCTAGTTGAAAAAAGTATTTCTAGAAGAAATTACGTAGGTTAAGGAAAGTGGGAGGACTGTATTTGAATGTTGTCACCTACTTCCCCTTGCATAACAATGAGTTCTGTTTCAGGAGATTTCGTGAGCGGATCAACACCTTCAGTGAATGCAAATCACAAAGTAAACAAAACAAGGATCTGGCAGTGCCCCCAGTCTTCCTGTGGCACGAGTGAAGTGCAGAGCTCCGCTGCCAGGAGACCTTCAGGCACAGCCCACAGTATGCGGGCTTCCTCCACCACCCCGGGGATGGGGGCGGCATCACAGCGAAACTGCAGAGTAGGCAGAGGGATCACTGGCGTGATGTCCCTCCCCAAACACTTGCAGTCTCTTCACTAGCAGCCCAAAATAAAGATGGCAGGAAAGGAGGAGGAGACAAAACCCGGCCTGGCTGTGATGGCGGTAAAAGAAGCCGCGAGAAGGCTCAGCTCGATGTTGGCTTCATGGCCCAAGAGCACTTGAGCTGGACCAGAGCCTGGCATTGAGCCCGGCTCGCGCCACGAGTGGTTGTTTGGCTCTGATTTTAATTAAAAGGTGAGGTTTTAATAGTATGAGATAAGGCGGTGAGGGGAAAATGGATTTTGGAAATATGAGAGAGATAGGGAAAGGACAGTAAAATACAATAGGGAAAAAGAACAAGGGGAGGGGAGAGAGTTAGGGAAAGCAAAGGGAGAGAAAGATACAATGAAGAAAAACATCAAGTAGCGGAGAGAGAAGGCAAAGGGAAAAGGAAATAGGAAAGGGGGTGATGGGGTGACTAGAAGGAGAGGGAAAAGGGAGGGAGGTGGTAGGTAGAAAGTGGGGTGGAGCAGAAGAGAAAAGAATGGGACCAAGAAATTAGGGGAGATATGACACGGGTACTGAAATCAAGGACGGGAACAATAGAAAGAGAAAGTGAGAGAAGCAAAGGTGAAGAAAGAGATGAGAAAGTGGTAAAAGAAGAAACGGGTAGAGAGAAAGTAACAGCAGAGAGGAAGGGAGGGAGGAAGACAATTGATGGGTAAAATGAAACAGAGGGGGATGTAAAGGAGTTAAGTAAGAGAGAGGATAGTGGTAATGGAGGAAGGCGAGGAAGTGGAATATAGCAAAAAGAACGAAAGGATAAAGAGAGATGAAGAAAGGGATAGAAAGGTGCATGTGAAGCAAAATCTGAGAAAGCGCTGCGGAGAAGACAGAGAAAAAAATGAAAAGATAAAGAGAAGGGAGAAAGGAGAATGAACCAATGCATGAATGAATAAAGCAAAGGCGAGGAAAGAGGGTGGGGGAAGAAAGAAGCTAGAAAAGAGGGCTAGACAAAACAAGCAACAGAGGTAGACAGTATGGAAGAGGGATGGGTGAGATGAATGAGGAGGCAATGTGTAAAGGCGTGCTTGGATGGGAAAACAAAGGGAGGAAAAAGGAAAGGACAGTGTATAAAAAGGAGAAGAAAGTCCATTGGTAGGCAGGGAGCGGGACAACGGAAGGAGATCTAAGTGAGTACTGAGTGTATGGTAAGAGTAAAAGAAGGGGCGGAAGTGATGTCAATGAAGAACAAGATGGTGAAAAGGACATAACACATAATAAGGAAAAAAGCGAAAGACAAAGGTGGCGATGTAGGGAGAGATGGAAGCAAAAGAAGGTTGGGAGGGCAAAGGCATTGATGGAGTGCGAAAACAGAGTCAAAGATTCATTAGAAAAAGTTCAAATGCAGCCCAAAGGGTAAAGCGACAAAGTGATGTAGGGAAATGGAGGCAGTGAATGGGAGGGGCCAGGACTAAGGAAGTGAGAAGGCAAGAGAAGGAGGGCTGCCCGAGAGGCTGAGACAGAACAGATTGAGGGTGAGGGGGAGAATGGAGTTTAAGCGAGAAGTAAAAAGTAGACGGAGAGAGCGCTTTGAGAGCGAGGGCACACCAGGGAGGGGGGAGAAATGACTTTGATTTATGACTGAGTGAAAATTGAACGTTTCATTACATTAGCAGGTTGTGTAAACTAATACTTGGCATAAAGTGTGGGATTAATTCCAACACTGCAGCGGGCCCAGCTCGTTAGGAGGTGGGAAGGCTTTAATGAGCTGCGCAGTGCCATCAGAAATGAAGATGAATGCTCCCGCAAGGGAAGCGGGCCCCGGGGACCCTCCCTGTGTGTTCAGAAGAGGAATTCAATCCGATGATGGTGGCAGGTGCAAAGGGATCAGACTGCAGTCTGTCAGAGCCGATTAGGGGTCCCCGGGGCATGCATGCTGCAGGTTAGGTGCTTGGGGTTAGCTGTGTAGGTGTCCTGGAGGTGTGCTTGCAGGGTGTGTTGGCGGTAGGAGCTGAGATGTCATACTAAGCTGCGTGTGCTCTTCCAGAATGAAACAGACAAATGTTGGCCAGTTACGCTTTCGATGTGCAGAGATGGTGTGCTTCGCAGGACTGTGTTAGTAAGGATGCTGAAGTCCAGGGGTCAGGTGCCCCCAGCAGAACTGTATGAACCTTCCTGGGCTGGAGCAGGTTCATCTGTTCAATTTTATTATATTGATATATGCACCTCAAACAGAGTAACAAAGCACAATGTAACGATGATAATACTTCACATATGAAATAAATCCATATTGCCAGAAAACGTTTGAAAAATGTAAAAATACAATAACATACATGGCTATTGCGAGGAGACTGCAGAAACAAGCAAATGCAAATCAATTAATAATATCATAGTTTTAAAAAAAGGACATACAACATTGTATGCTCGAACTGTAAAGCTAGATAATCAAAAAACAGATAGTTAAAATATTGTACACCATAAGCACAAAGAGAACAAGCCGCGAGGTCAGGTCATGCGGAATACCTTTCTAAGCCCAGATAAAATTCTTAACAGGGGACCACTACATCATAACAAAAATATCAATCTTTTGAACTTATTTATTTCTACACTAAATCAGTCTCTGATAATGATTTGTACGATTTTAGTTGGAGTATTTATTTTAATACTCACATGAGGTATTGTCCATTTCAGAGCAAGTTTCAACTCTTTCGCAGAACACTCCTGCAAGAACTTTTCAGTACACTTTGAAGAACAGCAAATTGAAACGGAAATTCCTAATAAATGGACTATATTTCCTGGGATCAGAAAATAATTCCTCTTTCAGATGTTCCCTTAGTGATTCAGCCATAGGATGAAACAAATGATTGCCTTAGCAGATCACTCCCGCAGCGGCCATAACATAAGCACTCAACAGTCCTAATTCCAGTAGCATAGCTTGGATCAGGACAAAGGGCATCTGGGGTGTTGTCCGTCCTCATCCAAGCTTTACAACTGGAAGTTGGTAGTTTATGGACTTTGAACTTCTGCACAGGTTGCACAATAGTTTCCTTACAGTTTGTTCTATAAAAGGTAATTGATTATAAGGTATTTTTCTATTGCATATAGTAATTTAGATGTTGTTTTAAACTTATAGACAGATAATAAATGCTTAAAATATATTCAGACACGTGATTTATAAACTATCTCAAGCTACCCATATGGGCCATGGCTTTACCGCCTTAAAGTTTATTATAGTCCATGAAACTCAAGGCAAAATAAAAATCTCTGCCTAACAAGTATAGGTTTTCAGACATTCCAGCTTGTCACGGCCATTGTCCGTTTAAATCAAGTACATTTCATCTTGCTTATAGAAGCTACACCCTTCCTTTTTGAGATATTCATTTTCAAAAAATGTTTAGGAGTAAAAGTTTGGATTTCATCTAAACCATGTTGTAGGCCTGTTAGTACTGGACCAAGAAGGATCTTGTGGTCTGCCTACAGCAGTGGAGGAAAATTATCCAAGCATGCACCTGCTCTTGGCAGGCCATGAGGTATAGAACAACAAGGGGGCTAAAAGACAGCCCTGCTTTAATCCGTCCCCTGTTTGTGTCCTCGGCAGAATACCTCAGTCTGCCCCCATTAACACTTTACACCAGGTATCGGAATGGACAGCTATTATTAACTTCAGAAGACCCACTGGAGTTTCAAGTTGGCCAGCTTTTTCCAGAGAGTAGGACTATGCTTCGAGACTGATTACCAACAGATACAAAATACTTTTGTATCATACACTGAGCAACAGATATATTGTCCAGCACAGAACATTTAGGTTTAAAGCCCAGCGGTTTAAGGAATGATTGCATTCTGTGTGGCCTAATGTCAAGATGCCTAAAAATATTCTTAGCAAAGATCTTACACTGTTTGTCTTCAGTTCAGTCAGTATATGTGAGCCATTTTTAAGTCTCACCTCTAGATGGCGCGCATGCGCTCTCTCGAAGGGAGACACGCTGTACCTACTTTGTGGGCTTACAGCCTGCTCATAGGCTTCCCATTTGCTGGCACCACCGTTGCTCCATTTTTCGTTCTACCCATATATCAAGGGCATGTCTATGTCATGCCTCTTCCGGTATTTAGCCCTCCCCAAATGCACCGTCCAACTACTTTTAAACCTATGCAGCGATCATTTTCATCCGTTGTTTCAGGACTACTTTTTTCTTTTTTTTAAATTGGTGAACGTGCATACATCTGACAGCATTTTCCATGGACGCATGACTTGCTACACGAATTTATGGTAATTTGCTTTTGAGCAGGACTGTACCTGTGCTTGTTTAAATGAGTGAGTACGTGTGCATCTGGCAGCATTTTCCGTGGATGCAACACTCGCCACGCAATGTATTTATGGCAATTTGCTTTTGAGGAGTGCTGTTCCTGTGTTTGTACAACATGCAAGAATGTGTATTCAGTTCACACAGCTGATGAGTTGTGGACCATTCAGTATACATTTACACTGCACATCTTTCATTTACACTGCACACCCACTCTTTCAGTCTTCTCCCCTCCCTTGTATCTTTCCAATTGTTTCACTGATTTGAACTTCATGATTTAAGGAGTCCTAAACTAAACCAGGTTCGTGAACCAGCCCTTACCATCGGGGCCTTTGAACTGTACTTTGTAAAGGACCGCTTGCGGCATTGCAGTCACTTTATAGAGCCTTGCAATGCAGCAGGCACACATCTCAAAGTTCGATCCAAATAAAAATATTGTCTGCTGTTTGGTTCTGACTGAACCTAATTACAAGTATTATAACCATTACTACTTGAATCTGAAGTGGAAAATAAATGTCACTCATTATCAGGACACCCTCCAGTTTAAGCTGTGTGAATTCCCACTTTATAGTGACTGCAGTGAAAGCTCAGAATATTAGACTTTTTCGATGGGCACCTATCAATAATGGGGCTGTCTTGTACGAAGCATTATAAGTGATGAGTGTGAAGGTCGAGCCGTCTGTGGTTACATTTGTTACCTGAAGGTGGTAATCTTCCCTTGATAGCTAAGCAATTTACAATGTTATACTGACTCCTTGGTGCTTGTCGGAGGACTCAGAGTGACTATCCCAGGGGCAAAAATAGTGCTGCTTATGTAGAGTTGTTTATTGAAGCATCAGACTTTTTTCTTTCGAAGAATTCATCAATCCAAATCACAGTCGCATTACAATTTTGTTTATTGTGTTTTTTGTGGCATGTTGTTAGTGGACACATTGTTGTGTTTATATATTTTTGCTTAATGCATTTAATATTTAAATTTCACCTTGATCCCAAACACCCGATTTCTGCCAGGCTTACCGTATATTTTGGACCTCAGGACCAGAAGGAGGAGGGCACATTACATGCTCCGCTGGTGACGCCGCGAGGGGGGCAGGCCTCACCTACCACCAAGTGCGCATGGCTGCACTGAGGTGCCGTAGGCATTAACAACACATTGCCAATTCCTATATCTCTCCGATTACCGAGACCTATTGGCTTTTCCAATGCTTGTTATAGATAAGAACTATAACACTTCCATACTTGTGGTGGGAAAATTGCACCAAAGATTAGAATCTTTTTTCATCACTGCAACTGACCTCTTCGCACTTGAATACCTGCTACATGAATAAACTGATCTTTCTGTTTTAGTGGAGGAGAAGTAAACAAAAAGCAGCAAGAGACGGAACCAAGGTCCTGCAGCTAAGAAATCATTTATTTTCTATTGTCTGCGGGAGAAAATTTCAAAATTGAATCTATCCAATCCTGCTACGTAAATCGAAATGGATGAGCTACTTACTTTTGCCTCATATGTGAAAGCTATAATAAAACAGAGGCCATAGTTGGTCAGTTGTGCAATGCACCAGCAGAAACTGTGATTCATGTTACAGGGGTGGTAAACATACTGAAGAATAGGGTTCAGGTCCCTCTGGGTAAGCTGTCCGTGCCTCTCAATAATGGAATAAAATAGTCAAGGGTATGCAAGTGCACAGTTTTTACTACACAAGCAAAGTTTCACATAGAGTTGAATTATTGGCCAGCCATAGTTACTTTGTGAAGTTTCCCTATTTTTGTACGCCTACATGCTGGCGTGGATTTTTCATGAAGTCTACCAATATTTTGCTGAGACAACAAATGCATAATTTTCTTCCAAGTTATAATTAAAAAAACAAATGTCTTTGCTACTTTTAAATTGGATGGATGTTAGCAATTGTTTTCCCTGAAACACTTTGGATGGGGTGGAAAGGTCCTGTTTTTATAGTGGAAACCTAAACTTCACAACCTACAGGTAGTAGTTAGAGTTCATAAGAATTACGAGAAGTGTGTAAGAGAAAAGCTTTGCAACTTCACACACTCCATATTGAGTGTGAGGCACCAGCTGAGCTTGTGTGGTTCCCAGTACTGGGATAGTACGTGTAGTATAGAGCAGGGGTGATGTACGCCAGTAGAGCTTGTAGGTATCCCAGTACTGGAGTAATTCAGATCACTGGTGCAGTTCACCATCAGAGCTATTGGGATCTAGCACTAGAAGGGGAGTGATGCTGAGATTAGGTGTGGGTACGCTGGCAGGGCTCTCGAAGGTCTCAGTTTTGGAATATCTGGGGGGTACTGGGACCTGGGGAGCTGGCCATAACTGGGTGCACCCCCGTATTCTGGTCCGGTTTTATGGCAGGCAACATCCAAGGACATCTCTTACAGATGGCATCAAATGGGGATTTTCCAAGCTTTCGAGGCAGACAAAACGTGAGGTTTTATTTAAGGCAAGGAGGCAAGTATCGTATGTAAAACTCTAAATGCCATGCAAGGGGAGGCAAAATGTCACTTTACCCTGAGCAGCAAAAATCGTTGTAAAAAAAAAGGTAAAACCGATAGATCTCAAGCATCTCAAAAGGTCCGACTGACATGGGGCACCTCTTAAAAAACGTCAGCAATTTTCAGAGTCAGGCACATGCTTCATTCCTGGGCCTCTTACAGTTCTTCCCTGAAGTCAGTGAAGCAGAATTAAAATGTGCCCAATGCTATCGAGATGTATAAATGCTCTTCCACAGTCTCAGCAAGTTCTGCTCATTGTGGCTGTTAATGTACTGGAACCAGTGGAAGCAGGGTAGGCAATAAAATGGATTACTGATCTGACCACAGCATAGATCACACTCTCCAGACCACTCCATAGTGGACTGTGCAACCAATGAGAGGCTGGAAGGGGTCAGTGAAAATATATATAGGATAGAGGCTGATGAGAGTTTTCTCTGTGGCATGCCTATCCTATCGCTTGTCTTTCTATTGTTTTATGTTTCTTCTCCTCTAGATGCTTTGCTTTCTTCCCTTTTGACTAAATTGTTTCTTCTAAGCTTTTCCACATTCTTGTCGACGCTTTCTTACAACTTTCACTTCTCCAATTCTTCGCTTTCCTCACTTCTGTTTCTCTTGTCCCTTTTTCTCTGTCATTCTCTGCCCCTTCTTGAATCAATGCTTATCTTTTATGGCTCCCCAGGTATTCCTTCCTTTTCCTTTTGATTGCAGTTTTGTTTCTTTCTTTTCTTAATCGCCTCCCCTCTCCTAGCCTAATCCTCTCCTATCTTGTTCTCTTCATACCCCTTTGTGTCCACTGGTTTCTCTGCTTCGTCCGTTTCCTTTTTCTTGTTCACTCCTTTTCCTTTTGTTTCCTCTCCTCTATTTCCCCTCCTCTTTTCTTTTGCAGTGTCCCCTCCTCCTCATTTTCTCTCCTCTTCCGTCTGCCTTTTCTAACTTCCTTCACTGGTCTCTCTTTCTCCCCAGTTTTATTCCGTTACCTCGTTCTCCTTCCCCTCTTTGCCATTCTCTTTTATCCTCCCTTCTTCCTCTTTTAGTTCTCTTTGTTCTCCCTTCCCGTGCAAACCTCTCTCCTACTCTCATCCAGTCGGTCTCTCCCCTTCCTCCCTTTTCATCCAGTACATTTTCTTCTACCCCTCCCGCCTTGCGTATCTCCTATTATTGTATTTTTTTCTGTTCCTTTTTTTATCCACTTTCCTACTTGTGTTTTTTCTTTCGTCCGCCTTTCTTTCATTTGCTCTCTTTTTTTTATCAATTTCTCTATTTACCCATCTACTCTTTCTCCCCGGTCCTCTACTTTCACTTTTTTTCCATATTTCCGAATATTCTTATTTTTTTCCCATGGTTCCCCTTATATTATTTCTACTACTCTTTACCACTTACTCGCATCTCTTCGCTATTTTCTCCTTTCTCCCCTCTTTTCACTACTCTTTTTTCATTCCCTTTTGCTCTGTTTTATACAGCTTTGTTTCTCTTTCCATCCCTCCTTTCCTTTTGTTCTGCCTTCCCTCGTTCATTCCATTCTTTCATTACTCTGTCTCTAGTCATATTTTCTCTTTAATTTTAACTTACTGTTTTTTTCCTTCCACAACTTACATTCTGTCCTCTCCTGTTCCCCTTACAAATACCTTTCTCCCCTCACCTTTCATCTTTATTCGCTTCCTCCATTCTCTCCAGTTTTCGTCACTCTCGTCTGTCCCTCTCTTTTACCTCGTCCTTTCTTCTCCCAAAACACCCTCTCCCCCTTCGCTTTCTCTCCCGTTGTCGTTTCCCACCTCTATCTCCCCACAAACTCCACCTCTCCTCGCTCTTCACTCGCTCTTCCTCCTCTCATTCTCGATCCCCTCCTCCACGGCCCCTTCGGTGTGAAGGAAGCAGACGCGGCGTTGCCTGATTTTCTGGCGGAGCCCCTGCGCCCCTCCCGCACTGTATTCCATATTCAGAGATAAGTATCACTGACTTACTGTGCGGTTCTCCTGGAGCTGTGTGAGGCGGTTGCTATGGCGATGCTGTGTGAGGCGGTTGCTATGGAGAGGCCTCCTCCCTTTTGGGGAAGGCGAGTGAAGGGTGATAACACGGCCTATCCTGCACTTGTTAGGGGCAGACTGACATGACCTCTTCTTACATTGATTACAGGCTGCTCTGGCACTGAATTTATCTACCTCTTCCGTCCCAAATGTGGCCTCTCGGCATCGTGCCTCGCTGATGCTTATGTTGTCTCTTTCATCTTCTCCTTCCGAAGGGTCACGGGGGTACATAGTGCTTCCTGCCGAGGCCCGATCGGGGTTACAGGGAAGAAGGGGGGTTAACCTGTTCGCTGTTATAGTAAGGCCTGTTTCGGTACTACAGAGTAAAAATGTTAATGTTTATTAGCACAAGGCCCGGAGGCATAATGCGGAATTCGACCATTTTTTCCTTAACAAAAAGTGCTTAAAGGAGGACCACACTCCCGCACTGGGTGTGTAAAAAGACACCTTTAGTAATTTGTAATGCTGATTATGCCTGAACTATCCATGATGATCCCTTGCCTTTGAAGGCCAGGGATCCAGCTTCTGCATCACCATCGCAGACTTCATTGCACCCCTAGCCTTAGACTCCAAGGACTTCATCGTCCTTGGCTACCTAAATTTCCTCATAAACGACCCCAATGACTTCAACACTGCACACCTCCTCAACAGTATGAGCAGCCTCGGATTGACCCAGATAGTCCACAACCCTACACACACCGCAGGACACACGCTGGACCCCATTTTCAATTCCAGCAACCACATCAAATATAGCTATGTTACAGAACCCACATGGACCAATCACTCCATCACCCACTTGATCAACTCCAGCCCCCGCAACACCACCCCCAAGATGACCAGCGCCCCCCACCGGAGGAGGAACAAAATCTCAGAGACCAGCTGGGTGGATGCCCTCAACACGTCCAAGCCCCCTACCGACACAATCCTGAAAAGGGAGTGAAAAACCTAAACCCCTGGATCACCACTTGCGCTGACAGCATCGACCCCATCAACAGCAACATCCAGAGAAAATCCTCCAAAAAGGCCAGGTGGTGCGCCCAAGAACTAAGTACAGCAAAACAAGACACCAAACAGCTGGAGAGGAGATGGCACGCCTACAAGGACACCTCCGACAGAGCAGCCTTCAAGACCTCCCTCAACCTGTAACACCACCTGCTGAGGGCAACCAAGAAGACAGCCCTTGCAAAACACATTGAAACCAGCGCCAAAATACCAATGAATTTTAACATTGTTAAGAAATTCTCCAGCCCAGCTGCCAACAAAAACAAAATCACACCCTTACAGGAACTGTGTGACAAACTTGCCCACTTCTTCCACAACATGATTGCAACCATATACAGAAACGTTGAACCCCAACCCACACCTACGGACTTCCTGGACAGATATGCCACCAACCTAATCAACACGAACCACATAGTGACCACTTTGAACATCCTCTCCACCCAGGACATCACCTCCACCATGAAATCCATCCACTCAGGAGCTCTCACAGACCCATGCGCGCACTACATCTTCAACCTTGGAAACTAAAGGATCAGCCAGGAACTCACAACCTTGTTCAACACCTCTATCAACACCACAACTTTTCCCGATGCCTGGAAACATGCCGAAGTCAGACCACTACTCAAAAAACCCTCTGCCCACCGCAGGGAACCGAAAAACTACCAGCCAATCTCCCTGCTCCCATTCGCAGCAAGGGTACTGGAAAAGATCATTAACAAGCAACTGATGACATACCTGGAGCAGAGCCAACTACTTGATACCTCCCAATCCAGATTACGCAGCAATCACAGCACCAAAACTGCCCTGATCGCAGCCACTGACGACATCCGAGCCCTCCTCGTCTGAGGACAAACAGCAGCCTTGATCCTCTTTGACCTCTCAGCAGCCTTCAACACCGTATCCCACCACATGCTGATGGAAAGACTCCACCACATCGGCATCCAAGGGGACACGCTCAGATGGATCACCTCCTTCCTCACCGGAGGAACCCAGAAGATCTACCTCCCACCTTTCATCTCCAAACCCAAGGAGATTACCTGTGGTGTCCCCACGGGCTCTTCCCTCACCCCCACGCTCTTCAATGCGTATATGACCAGCTGGCCAACATTGTCAAATCCCACGGTCTCAACATAATTTCCTACGCAGACGACACCCAACTCATCCTCTCACTCACCTAATACCCCTCCACCACCAGAACCAGCTTCCACAGATGCATGACAAGCATAGCTGATTGGATGACCTGCGGCTGAACACAGACAAGACGGAAGTACTGATCTTTGCCAACAGCAGCAACACATGAAACCACTCCTTGTGGCTATCAGACCTAGGGCCCACACCCACTCCTTCTGACAATGCCAGAAACCTCGGAATCATCATTGACAACAAGCTCACCATGTAATCACAGATCAACACTGTCTCCTCTGCATGCTTCCTCACTTTGTGAATGCTACATAAGATCTTCAAGTAGCTACCTCTACACACGAGATGTACTGTGACACAGGCCATCATCATCAGCCAACTGGACTATGGCAACACCCTCTACATCGGAATGGCCATGCACCTCCTACAGACACATTAGACAATACAGAACACCACAGCCAGACTCATCCTTGGCCTTCCCTGACTAACTCACAACACACTATACCTCAGGCAACTACACTGGCTCCCTGTACAGAAGAGATGCTAATTCAAGCTGCTGACCCACGCACACAAGGCTCTACACAACCAAGGACCCACATACATTAACCACCGTTTGAACTTCCACCAACCGTCGAGAAGACTTTGCTCTGCTTCCCTTTCACTTGCCCATACTACCTGCATCTAGCAAAGCAGAAGTGGAGGACTCTCCTTCTCTAACGTTGCAGGAAAAACCTGGAAGAGCCTCCCCACACTTCTCCAGACTATCACCTCACTTCCCGTATGGCTCTCAAAACCTGGATGTTCGAATAAGCCTCCGAGACCTGCAAGCACCTGGATACCCTATTGGGTGATTAGCTGTGCTTTATAAATCTTGATTAATTGATTGATTGATTGATTGAAGGTACCCTCAAGTGGGTAAACACAAAAATCCAGTTCCCTTAACCATTCCTGCTTCACCAGATCTCCAGATTCTAGGATGTCCTTTGGCGGCATTAGATTGGCAGTGCAGTAAAGTCTGCTGTGAGGTCATTCATCGGGGGGGCTCGTGTTCCTCCTCGGTCCCGCTGGACTGACAGTGCCAGGCATAAGCCGACCATTTCTACTGGATACAGCGGATGGGCATGCCCAATAGGGTTTAATTTAGGAAAAAGTGCCTGTGCCCCAGAAGCCCAAGGCTACGCTATCAAGTGTCAGCGCAGATTGCCAAGGCTGCATAGTCCTGGAACCACCTCAGGCCTCTTCAATCCATTTCCAGACACACTCTGCCTTTTACTATTACCCAGCTTTCTCTCTCTGTGACGGTTTTCCGCTGCTCTTCCTCCTTTTTTCCTGTTTGTGTTTTGCTTCACTTCCTCTTGGGAAAAGTCTGATCAGGAAAAATAAGTGCTGGTCCCCAAAAATGAATGCCAGTGGCCGCCACCGGCTAGCACTGGCTCAAATTAAGCACTGTGCCCAACAGGACACGCTGAATCCCTGAACTGGAGCTGGCTGCAGAACAAATCAGCTAAAATAAACTATGATTATTCTTAATCCACCTGTAGTAGGTCGTATGCCTGATGTGTCTAAGTGATACTGCTGTACCTACTAAGAAGCAGTAATGCTTTCCTGACGAGGCTCATACGGTTGTTCTGCTTCCCTCAGTTTTGTGATACTCCCATCATTTTCACCTATCCAGCCTTCTAACTTTAGTAAAACATTCACAGCTATTTTGGTTTTACTTAGTGTCACATCCATGTTAAGTTATTGTTACTTGCTTGTTATGTTTGATGTGCCTCATACTCACAAAGCTGCAGTTTGTATTTAAACAATATTGTAATAGTTCACTCAGTTCCACTGGGAGATCATCATTGCGAAACACTGCCCAGCATAAACGACTCATGCGCTATTGCTGTCAACGATGCTTGGAATTTAGGGGCATATTTATAATTTTTGATGCAAAACTGCACTAACGCAGTTTTGCATCAAAACGTTTAGCACCGGCTTACGCCATTCCTTTGCGCCAGGTAGGCGCCATATTTATGGAATGGCGCCAGCTGGTGCAGAGGGTCGGCTAGCATAAAAAAAAATGACGTTAGCCGGGTGGGGTTGGCAGTATTGTAGAAGGGAATTTTTCACCAAAATATTACATAAGGCTGGTTAGAGGCAAAAAATGCCTTTAACAAGCCTAGTGTCATTTTCTGACGCAAAACCATCCATACCACATGACTCCTGTCTTAGAAAAGACAGGAGTCATACCCACCACCCCAGTGGCCAGCACCGGGGTCCAGTGTCCCGTGGGCATGGCCATTGCACCCTGTGCCATGCAGGGGGCCCCAGTTGGGCCCCTGATGGCACTTTAATAAAAAAAAAAACTTACCTATACTTACCCTACTTACCTGGGATGGGATCCCCCATCCTCCAGCGTCCCTCTGGTCTGGGTGGGGGTGTTCCTGGGGCTTGAGGAGGGCACCTGTGGAGCCATCCCATGGTGTTTAACCATGAAGATGTGTCCACAGGTCCCCTAACGCCTGGTCTGACCCAGGGGTTAAATAATGTTTCAAAGCAAGCTTTGCACCATTATTTATCCCCTCCTCCCACCCGTACGTCATTTTAGCACAGGGATAAATATAGGGCTATGGGGTTAACACCATTTTTTTGATGGGTACGCCTACCTTGCATCTCATCGATGCAAGGTGAGTTCACTCATCTAAAAAATGGTGCAAACTCCAATATTTTGATGTTAGACATGTCTAACGTCAAAATATAAATATGGAGTTTGTTTTGCGCCAAATTTGCCTAAAAAAAATGCAAATTTGGCGCAAATAGAGTATAAATATGTCCCTTAGTGTTTCACACAGAAAAGTGAGCAGTCTTAATGATGAAAGTAACATGTTTGCCCAAGCACATGAAATCAGGATATCTTCCTGGCCACCATTTCAGGACGTGGTTCCTTGTTCCTAGGGCCCAGAGTCAATGAGATGTTGGCTTGGGCCAATTTTCAGCACGTTAGACTTAGAAAGTCACGGTATTAGAATTTATATAGTGTTTTCTACCATTAGTACTGCATTTGGATAACCTTTAATACAACTCTGAGAATACCATTGTTTGATTGTGAATGCTGTTTGTAAGTAGTGTGTTCGGTAAACGTTTTCTTGTTGGTAAAACTTGTACATGTTTGGTTTTGGGTTGGGTCGAGGATTGCCCATTGATTGGCCATTGTAGGGTGATTTCTGTGTAAATATCACAATCACAGTAGGTATGTTTGATGCAATGTTCTTCGTGTGATGGTGTAGTGTGCATTTCCTGCTTTTCCGAGTGGTTCTTGGATGTATGTTGGTGTGGTGAGGGACACACTGAGTTGGCAGAAGGTTGTCAGCTACATGGTTTTTGTTCTGTGTTGTGTACATGTAGGTGTAAGGATTCTGTCTGGCCTGTGCTGTCTAAGGATGACTAGTTGTTGGTGTGACTAAAACAATGGTGTGTATTGTTGGGTGGAAAGTGCTGTTGGATAATTCATGAAGCCAGTTATGGGTTACTGGAAGTTTGCAGGGTTGGTGTGGGAAGGGCTACAATATTTTGACTGGGTGGTTGTTTTGAGTGCATCCAGGCTATAGCTATTTTTTTCCAGAGAAGAGACTCTAAATAAATATGTGTGACCTCCTGCGACCTACTGTCAGAGGGCCAGTTATGTAGGACAGCAACATGGCATGTTAAGCAGGAAAATAACAAGTGAGCGTAAATTACAGAATCACCACTGCAAACCTACATGTGATAAAGGTGTCAGTGTGAACGGTGCATGACTTCACTATGTCTAAAGTGTTCTATTTGGGAAAGACACTTTCAAGGGGGTATTGGAAACGTGCTGAGTGTTGGGCGGGCAGTTTTGTGTGATCATGGCTAATTATGGCAAATTTGAGGTGAGTTGGGTGTTTGTTGTAAGACCTGTCTACTGTTTGGATAGTTGTGTGATGCACCTTGGATTTGGGTCATGTTTGTATGAATTGCATCATAGCAATAGGCAGGTGTAGGATTGGGTCATACAATAGGCCCCAGACACCAACATAAAACTTATCCCATTAGCACACTGATAGAGAAAAATGTGTCCCACACTTAAAATTCAGGCCAGTGTTGAGCTTGTAGAGACACGCTGTATGGGTATTTTCCACAATATGGGAGACAGCAAGCATTTTTTTTTGCTGCTTGCAATGCCTGTGGTAATATCAGCGAAATTGACTATAAAAACCACCCCACTTGGCCATTAAACTGATTTCTCCTAGATCTGGCTATCCTGCACTGTGTCATGAGAAGGGAAGTGAAAGGGTTTTTTTCTACTCAAAATAACATGGCCACCTATATTTCCTTTGTTACTTCCTGCTTCTGCTCCTGGAATCCTGCCCCTTTTCCTGAAACCCAGCTCCATCTTCTGGAACCTTGTTCCAGATCCGAGAATCCTGCCCTAGCTGGATCCGGTCCTCTTCTACTCCGATCCAGGCTATGTGAGAGTCAGGTTCATCTACTATTCTCTTTTTGTATTTCCTATCTGCCAGGAGAACTTTTATGCAGTTTGGCTTTTTCATCTATCTAGTGGTCCTTCAGAGAGACACCGGTTGCTTCTACATGATATTTGGAAGTGTTAAGCAACACAGTGACTACAGGAAGTAGTCACTTTTACATCTAGCCGTTTCAACAAGGGCATAAGATGAAACCATCAAACCCTGAACTCAACAAGGGCATAAGGTGAAACCATCAAATCCTGAATTTGACAGGTAGTGCCTTTCCAACTGACTTGGAGTCATAGTGTGCTAACAGTGCAGCCTGGGCATGTGGCTGATCTGTTCTGTAGGTTTTGAGCGAAGTATGAATAAAACTTGTAGTGGAAGTATTGGTGAGGTAGTAACACCCATCTAACTATATGGCTTGTAGCTGAATCGTGCACATGATGGCAGCAGGGCTTGTGCCTAATGTATGATGTGGATGTCAAAAGAAGTATGAATGTAACGTACAACTGAAGTGTTTTTGAGATGCCAGCACGCCCAATCCTATGGCATGGAGCCACGTAAGGTGCTTGGTAATGCTAGCAGGTGTATCCAGTGTGTACTCTTTCTGTAGATTCTGAGAGCTCTCTCATTGATTAGCTCTGAGAGCTCTCTCAGTGACCAGAGACCAGGCGAATTGGTGTCAATGCATTTGGTTAAGAATATCCGTTCAGCATTGGGTGCATGTCAGAGGTTGTGTACATTATGACCGGTAGTGGTATCCTCTGGTACGAAAGAAGAGAGAAAACAGTGAAAAACTAGCCAATATGGACACTTATATTCCCTATTGGTCATTCAGTTACTATAAACAGTGAAGCCATATTAAAATATAAGATGAGAAATATAAAAAAAACTGAAGACATATTGAAAAGTAGGAAGACTTTGTTACCTGCTGTTTCAGTTGACGGAATAACACACAATGAACATCATAAACTGTCCTGGAAGTGACCTCGCCCACCCCAACTTCTCGTAGATTCACTAAGTTCGCCTCCAAAGGTGAGTCTGTAGTATTTTTTAGGTTGGAGCCCAGCAGTCAAGGTTTATGAGAGAACAAATGATGGATCCAGATTCCACCCTCTATAGTGAGGCAGGGTTAAAGGTAGACTGAGCATACTAACTGCAAGGTCTCCCCTGAGCAGTTGATCTTGAGGATACAGAGACTATTGTACAGAGGGCGCTGACTGCAGCAGGGCACGTGGTTCAAGGGAAACAACAAAAATAAAACCAAGAGACTAAGCAACGGAGATGGTGATGTAGGGTGAATGGGGACAGAGAAAGAAATGTCATGAAGAACATGGCAACCGCCTGCACTGGAGAGGAAGCAAGGTTGCCTCAAAGCTTGACCAGGGACAATTATGCATCAAACTCCCCAGCAGCAGGTACCAGAAGAACCAGCCTCCCATTGCGACATGCTGGGAAAACCTACTGCCGTCCCAGTGTGGCTGGACATAGGCAGGAGGCAGAGACAAGGAAGTGGGGGAGCAATGCATACTGAACACACTTGATGGATCACTCAAGATACACATCATAGCGCAACATGGCACATGTTGGGAGACGCTAGGTGACGAGGTGTATGGAGGGAATTGTGGATAACAAATTTAAAATGAAGGTTCAAATAACATCTTATTAGAACAAAAAAACAATTATGATAAAATTGAACGCATTTTTGAAAACTGACTGACAGTCTGTGACCAGCACTTTACCACCCCTTCCTGTTATTAACCTCCCAGCCCATTTGTCCTTCTCTCTTGTGTCAGCCCCTTCCCCTCCTTACATGTCCTCAATACCAGACTCCGAAGGCCATAGCTACCCTCTTCAGGAGAGACCACTTAATACACCCTTAGTTTTCATGTGGTTTGTGGGAGGGTGCTGAGGCTTCCAGAGATTTCATCTGTCAAGCACACATGGTCGAAACACTGTAATGCTGGAGGGTTAAGAGTGCAATTCCCACCTTAGGCTGCAGGGGGAGCTACCTGGGAGGGGGACTTGACGCTGCGGCTCCGCATCCCAGGCAAGTGAGATCTGGTCATTTGTAAATGTTCTGTAAATAACAAAACTATTATTGTTCAGCTGTTTTTGTTAGTTGTCTCTCATATTTGTCCATCTCGTTTTCATTATTTCGCTTTGTTTCTTTTACCAGGCCATGTTAGATCATTCTCAAATTACAAACTGCGGTTAACTTCGTCGTTCTTTTTATTATAAACACGATTTTTCTTTCCATTACCAAATAACTATTAATGAGCAGTTTCCTCTTATTAATTACATCACTTAAGCCTCGTTTGCTTTAAGTAAATTACAAACACCTAAACAGGTAGCCTAATTCTCTATTTTAATAAAACAATGTTAGTCCATTGCTACTTTTACCACATGTAAACACATCGAAATGCCTGGGATTCCCGATCTTTCGGATCAATTAAGATTTATACCAATTGTATTTCAAACACTGAAATGAAGAGATGTGAAGTGATGAATAAATGATTGAATGACCAACGTTTTCTTTTGCTTTGGGGTATCTGTTGTCAAAGAATGGAAGGATTTGGAGAGGGCTAGAGTGAGAAAACACCTGGTCTTTATTCTTTTTTAGACTATTATGTGATTAGTCTAAAAATGAAGAGGGATGGGCACTGTATGCCATAGCTTGGCTGTTAGTGAGGAAAAAGATCTTCCACCAAGTCCGAAACACTGAATCTTTGGAATCTGAAACAAATTGGATCAAACAATGCATCTAAAAAAACATACTTTGGATGAAAGAAGTGCTAAGCCCATGTCTGTGAATGACAAGTACAGATATTTTTTTAAATACATTTTGTCTAACACAGCAAGAAAATGTAAATTATAGAGGTGGCTTTGAAAAGCTAGGCAACCCAAAGATGACTTTCCACTGCATTTTCAATGATTAACCTTCTTTGTAAAGAAATGTCTCATTAGAAAAAATGCCAGCCTTGCTGTCACTAAAGTCTGACTCACAAATTTACATCGGAGTAATGGCTGCAGAGGAAGAAAGTACTTCAAAGAACACGAGCACTTGAAGCTTGGAGATTAAAGGTTGATGGTCTGCTGTGAAATAAAAGATACTGGGCTGTAGTGACAGGTTGAGGAGGAGATAACATCAAGTCATTATCGTGATAAGAGGGGAACCACAAAGAGTTTGATCAACGAAAGGGAGTGCCTCATAGTACGACGAGTTCTGTTTTTATAACAATTTATCTTTAGTGAAAGGGAACGTATCCAGCTCATAAAGGCTCTGAAATTGACTGTAGTGTTAATATCAAGCCATATCAGTAACTGTATCAACAGTACAGCAGAACAATTTACGGCCAAAATAACTAAGCTGTTCTGCCTATGAAGGGGCATATATCCTGAGTGTAGGCACATCAGGTTTATAGAGGAGGCTAAGGGACCGTACATGGAAGGCGTTGGGAGCTGGACTGAGATAGAAGGAAGTTACACAGCCAACTACTGTCCATCGAAGAAAAAATCCGCCCTTCAAGAGCACTTCCTCTTAAAATCCCAAGAAGACGGTTAACGAGGATGGGTTAGGAGACAGTATTGAAAGTTCTGTAGAGCAGGAAGGATGAGGCTGGTGCT
The DNA here is from genome assembly GCF_031143425.1 of Pleurodeles waltl. Taxonomy (NCBI): domain Eukaryota; kingdom Metazoa; phylum Chordata; class Amphibia; order Caudata; family Salamandridae; genus Pleurodeles; species Pleurodeles waltl. Next base: position 230,049,786 of record NC_090440.1, read on the forward strand.
TTTGACTTCATCCAAAATGAGTCTAATATCATGTAACACTGCCATTAATTCTCTGATGTGGCATGCACAGAAGCCAGCTTGGACAGGAATAAACGGTTTATGTTGTTCTGTAAACTGAGAAAGCTCAGAGTTGGTTGTTTTTTAAAGAATTTTTAAGGCCAGAGGAGCATTTAGATGGGTTGAAAGCTGGCTGGGCTGAAAGTTGGCTGGAGGAATAGAAGCATGCAGAAGTCAAGCCCCTAGTAAAAGAAAAACATCCGCAGACCCCAACGAACTCAAGAACTACTACCCCATCTCTCTACTGCCCTTCCCCGCCAAGGGCCTTGAGAAAGCCATCAACCGCCAACTCATGGAGCACCTCGAGAGCAACAATCTTCTGGACACCTCCCGATCAGAATTTCGCACAAACTACAGCACCAAAACTGCCCTGCTGGTTGCCACGGACGACATCAGAGCACTCCTGGATCCAGGGGCAACAGCCCCTCATGTGAGCAGAGGAGCATCGCCCCACCAAAAAAATGCCCACCATAATGGAAAAATAAAATGGTAATAAACTTTGTTTATTACCATTTTATTTTTCAGGGCTCCACCCTGAACCATTGTCAGGACGGGCGTGTCAATTGGTGGAGAGTAGGAGCAGGGAGCTGTGCACTTGTTTAAAGTGCACATGTCCCTTTGGCCGGCCATCTTGCGACGGCCAGCCAAACATTTGCACTTTAAACATCTCTAACCCAGCTGTCTTAAGACAGCTGGGTTTGAGAAAGCACAAGCCTCCAGCGCTCTTGTGAGCGCTGAGGGATCCAGCTCCCACCAATCCTGACGCTGCCTTCATGCTGGTTACCAGCATGAAAGCAGTTTAAGGACTGGTGAGTGTCATTTCCTGGTCCCGTGCATTGGAGCTTTCAGGAGTAGGAAGGCGCCGCAAGGAACCCACCCCCTGCCATAATCTCAAGCCAGCCGCCACTGCCTGGATCAAGGAAAAACAGCAGCTGTTATCCTACTCGACCTGTCAGCAGCATTCAACACAGTTTCTCACAACATCCTGATCAAAAGACTGCACCACATCGGAATCAGGGAAAATTCCCTAAAGTGGATTGCTTCTTTCCTCACAGTAAAAGCACACAGAATATGCCTCCCGCCTTTTACCTCGGAACCAAAGACCATCCTCTGCAGATTCCCTCAAGGCTTCTCAGCCTCACTTTGTTCAACATCTACATGACCCCAGTGGCCAACATCATGAGATCTCATGGGCTGAACATCATTTCCTACACTGATGACACCCAACTTATCCTCTCCCTATCTGATAACCCTGACACCACGCTAACAAACTTCCACAGGTGAATGACGAACATTGCTGACTGGATGAGAATCAACTGCCTAAAACTTAACACTGACAAGAAAGAGCTGCTAATCTTCAGAAACACCTCCCTGTGGTATGGCACATGGTGGCCCTCCCAACAAGTCACTGCACGAACACCAACCAGCCACACTCACAACCTTGAGATCATCCTGGACAACAGACTCACCATGAGGAAACAGATCAACGCAGACTCCTCCACTTGCTTCCTCACACTCTCCAGGGTTTTCAAATAGCTCCCCGTCGACTCTAGACGCACCGTAACTCAAGCCCTGATCACGAGCCAACTGGACTACAGCAATGCACTGAATGCAGGGATCACCACACAACTCCTTAAGAGATTACAGGCCGGACAGAACCCTGTAGTCAGACACATCCTCGACCACCCCAAATGGACCCACATCACCCCCCACTTCAGAAAGCTCCACTGGCTTCCCATGCAGAAGAGATGCCACTTCAAGATACTGATCCATGCCTTCAAAGCCCTCCACAACCAAGGACCCTAGTACATCAACCACCAGCTGAATTTCCACCTTCTTTCCAGACACCTGCATGCCGCCTCCCTCTTCCTCACCAACAACCCTTGCATACGTTGTAGCAACAGCAGAGAATGATCTTTTACCTACCTTGCCACAAAATCTTAGCATAAACCCCCACTTCACCTATGGATCCTACCCTCCCTGTTGGACTTCAGAAGAGAACTCAAGACCTGGTTGTTCGATAGAAGCACCGGCAGCAACAGACTTCAGCGCCTGGATAACCTCATGGGTAATGAGCCACATTCTACAAATCCAACTGGACTGGATTGGAGTTAGAAGTATAAGAGTTGACTTTTTTCATACACTGTTGAACAAGATCTTGTGACACTACTGCAGTTGTCAGAGAATAGTTGGATTGTTTAATGACAGCCAGTGCTATAGCAAGTCTAAAGGTTTGAGAGAGTTGAGGAGCTTCCAAATGGCATAATTAAATGTCATAAAAGTTCTTTGTGGTGTACTCAAGAGATGACATGGTAGAAACTGATTCAGAAGAGTAAGCCAAAATGTAGCTAAAAGGGGTTCTCCTACTAGCTAATAAGAGGTTATTAGGCTGGGAAGGCACACCTAATATTTTAGTTTTTTTCTCAAAAAAGACATCTGATTGGCTGTCACAAATTCCTTGTTAGTCCTGAATAGAGTTTTGAGTGCAGGTCATGGTACAGAGATCTTTGGCAATTTTAAAGATCATTAATCATTAATATAGTGTTTTTGGCTTCTGAGGTGCGTCCAGACAAAATTTTGCTGTTCATATTGCATTGTGAAATACTGCAGCTGGTAACCAAGGGCTGCTGGTCCAACTGACTACTAAAGTCAACTTTGAAACCCCTCACCAGCTCATATTTAGAGCTAGTTTAGGCATGAACAGTGTTGCTAGCTCTAAAAATGTCATCACTTGACAAGCTACTATTACTGATATATGAATGTGTTGTATCAGGGTTGGTATTGTTAAACACAGGGTAGATGGAGGCTATACCATCCTCTTTAGAAATATACAAAATCACAGCAAGGTGGAGCATAACTGACACTATGAAAATAACGGGGTCATTATTCTTCCCTCTGTTGTCACAGAAATGTCTCATTATATATTCAAAGGTAACATCTCTTGATGTATTTGTGATAACAGGAAGTTGTTTCCTCTCATCTTCCTATGGGGAATAGCCTGCCATACCTGGACGTAAGTGCTACAAATAACAACAGGGAGTATTCCTCTGTGGATTTGTTGTATGTTATACTGTTCCCTTTACAGTACATAACATACAAAATAGTTAGGGTGGGTTGATAGGATCCGTGTCTAGATGAAGGCCACTGATCCGTGAGGGCTTTATTGTTGGTCAAAACGTCAGCTTCCCTTTAGATGTAGAATAGTCAGCCCTATGCAGCTAAAACACTGATTTTAATCATATCAGGGGCACCAAAATAAACTTAGATACTCGTCATTCACTAGATAGTTTGATATTTATCTTTTGAATACAGGATCCTCCATCCAAAAGTCACCATATAAGAGCCCCCTATGGTGGTTGAGCCCATTGAAGCAGGATTTGATCTTGAGTGTGGATGCGACCCAATGATGAAGCCTGGCACAAAATGTGGATGAGCGTTTCGGTACAAAAAATATTTTTGGTGGGTACAAAGGGAAGGGTAATTACCCTGTCCTTTTCACAGTCAGACTATATACCTTGCTACAATTCTCGGGTTTGATATTTGCCAGTGCCTAGACACTTTAACTTGTTTAAAGGTGAACTTTAATGCAGGCGATTCCTTCACCTACTCATTCTTTCAGAACTTCATTCTCACTTTTCCTTCTTGCAGTTCTTCCCTCTTAATTTCATGTATCTACTTCTTCTCCTGTACACCTTTTCTTTCTCTTTTCCCATTCTCTATCTGTCTATACTTTTCTCTTCACATTCCATTTTCCTCTTCTTATCTCAGCATTCTCTATAACTTTCTCCTCCTCCCCTGATTTTACCTTTCTTCCCCACACAATTTCACCTCTCCCTTACTTCTTTCCTTCTCCTTTGTCCCCATTCATCAACCTGTCTCATTCCCCTCTTCTTATTGCTTCTTTCCACCCCTTTTCTATTCCTTTTTTTCTCCCACTCCCCTTCTTCTCTTTTATTTGCTCTTTCTCTTCTGCCTTCCTCTGGCTTCCTCTTTATCTGCTTCCATTCCACTCGCTTTCTCGTTTTCACAATTGCTCATCAAACATTTTGAACCCCCTGCTATTCTTTCTCCCCTTTCCTTGTTCACTTTTTCATGTCTTCCTCGGCTCCCCACGCTCCTTTTTAGGTCAAAGCCTACAGACAGCTGCCTGGTTTGCTAACAACATCTTGGGGACATTCTGAAAGCTTTCCTGGGAATTCATTCCACACATTGCTTACCATTTGCTTTGTTATTTGTAACCCACATTTGCTTGCTCTCTATTTGCTGGTTTTATTTGTGTTAGGTAGTCCAGATTGAGTTCAATTTCCAAAATTTACTGTATTCTTCCACCAGCACCGAATTTCTGTAAACAGGCCTTTAAATATTGTAGACAGCTTGCCATATTAGCTGTACATTCAAAGAAAGAGGTCAAATGTCAGACTGTGTTTTCCAGGGAGCTTGAGGTTTAATTTTTTTTCTGACTTCAAATTGAGAGGATTTATGTGACCATCATGCTGGCTACTCGGGTGCGCTGTATGATGTTATTTTGTTTTTCTAGCACAAAACGAAATGTAAATGAACTGTGCAGATATTTCAGAATATGGAAAGCACAAATTAAGCACATTTTTTGTAATTCTGATGTGTGGTGGAAAAACATTTTTTAATACGATCAAAACAAATCAATACACTAGGTGATGGCATCTCCACACATTAGTTTGTGTGTATACTTGTATCAGTAAAATTGTATAATTTTGCAAATGTAATGGTCATTTCAATTGAAGATATGTTGTCTGTAATGGCAGTGAGCTACCACATCATGCACACTTCCACTTAACACCACTCCACTCTACTCTGCATTACTCCATGCCACTGCACTCTACCCTGCACCACCCCACACCACTCCACTCCACACCACATCACTGACCTCTACTCTGCACCACTCCACTCCACTCCACTCTATGCAACTTCACTCAACACCTCTGTGTTCTACAGCATCCTACTATATGCTAATGCACTCTACCCCACACTACTCTGCTATGCACCACTGCACTTTTCGCCACTGCACTCTACACCAATCTACTCTAAGCCACTCTAATCTCCTCTGCATCACTGCGCTCTATAACACTGCACTGTACAACACTGCACTCTGTGACACTGCACTCTACGACACTTTATTCTATGCCTTTCTGCTCTACTCTGCCCCACTCTACTCTGTGCCAATGTACTCTACCCCACTCTACTATGCACCACTGCACTCCTCACCACTTCACCACTATACCCTGCACCACTCTGTCAGTGCACTTTATGCCACTCTACTCTGCAAGACTGCACTCTTTGCCACTGAACTCAATGCCACTGTACTCTGCACCACTGCACTCTATGCCACTCCACTCTATGTCTCTCTACATCAGTGCACTCACACTATTCTACTCAGCATAACTCCACTCTTTGTCATTCTACTGCACTTTACGCCAATGCACTCTACAGCACTTTACTCAAAACCAATACACTCTACGGCGCTGCACTCTATGCTGGTGCCCTCTACACCAATGCACTCTACAGCACTTTACTCAAAACCAATACACTCTATGCCAATCTACTCTGCATCACTACACTGTCTGCCACTACACTCTATAACACTCTCCTCTGTGCTACTCTACTCTATGCCACTGAAATCTATGCCACTACACTCTGCGCCACTGTGCTATGCCACTGTATTCTGTAACACTGAACTCTTCACCACTCTACTCTGCAACACTGCAATCTATGCCACTGTACTGTAATGTACACCAATGCTTTCTACACCATTGCACTCAATGCCACTGCAGTCTACCCTGCACCACTCTACATCACTCTCCTGCACTCTATGCCACTGTAATCTACTGTTCACCACTGTACTCTGACACTACACTCTAGGCTACTACACCTCCCTACACCACTCTACTGTATGCCTGTACACTTAACCCCACTGTCCTATGCACCGCTGCACTCGTCGCAACTCTACCATTGTACTCTGTCCCACTCTCCCCCATACGCACCGCTTTCATAACACTCCACTTTATGACATGACCCTCCACTCTGCTTCACCCCACTAACTTTTAGAAATGCTGAACGGCAGCCACACTGATGTACAACATGCGAGACCTGTTGGGTTTGTCAGTGCTTGTTTTTTAAAATGCACTTTCTCCAGCTAGTACCACTCACCCCTTCACTTCAATATCGCACTTTTCATTTACACACCCTGTGTTTGCCCGGCCCGCCGCTCTGCACATCTGCTGGTCATTAGCAGCATCGAGGAGCCTGGCCTGTGGTTTTATCTGCTGGTTTCCATGGTGACACATCCAAGCTCTCAGCACATCATACCCTCTAGTGAAGAGGCTCCCAGTTACCGTGACAACTCAAATAATTGTAGTACCTTTAGGAAAGATAAGGGACAGGGTATTATTACTATTGAGCGGTTCGCATCAAAAGAGAGAGGGGAGGGGAGGCGAACGGTGGGAAAAAGCCTCGGGGGGAGGACAGGGAAGAAAGGAGAAAGATGAAAAGATAGAATGACAAAGACAGGAGAGCGAATGACAAATACGGGGATGAGGACTGGAACATGACGAGACATTATGAGATCCAGCGAGTAGGAAGCAGAGCGAAGAGAGAAAAGGATAGAGGGAAGAGAGGGGCAGTGGTGGCAGAGCATAGGAGAAAAAAAGATGGGAAGTGAGAGCAATATAAAATAAATATACAGAGAAAGACACAAAAAGGGTGAAAAAGAGAAAAATAAAAAATTGTGAGCACGAGAAAGGAGTGCAAATATCTGACATCCGCAAGGGAAGAAAGGGAATGGTGGAGCTGGGAGAAAAAGGAGACAAAGGCAGAGCAAAGCATAATAGGAGAGAGAGATCGTGTAAGAAAATATACAGTGTGGAAGAGAACAAAACGAAACAAAGAAAGAAAAGAAAATCGATGTGCGTGAAAGTAATAGGCGTAAGAGAAAGAGCAGGGTAGAAGGATATTTCTACAGGCCTATTAATTGTATTTATTTATTTATTTATTTATTTATTTGTTCAAAGCATTTATAAAGTGCACTGTGACCATACAGGTATCCTGGTGCTGAAAGAAGGCACACACCGAGACTGCAATTTTAAAAAACACACCAAGAGTAATCAGGAGACTGCTGTATATAGAATGCTACAAAATATGCTGATATTACTTAAGGAAGAGCCAAGTTTTCAGGGCTTTTCTAAATTGCAGAAGATCCGATAGGGATCTGATGGGGGCATGGAGCTTATTCCAAATTTGAGCTGCTCTCACCATAAAGGCCTGTCCGCCATGTCTAGGCTTCCTGACTTTTGGAATGCACACAAAATTGGCAGTGGCAAGGCCTGAACTTCAACCATTCTGAAAAAAGACATCCCCACAGCCTGCTAAGGCTTCTGTGAGGCATACCAAACTGTCCACAAGTAGCAGCGAATAACCACTTAACGCTAGTTTGAATACAGTAACCACCCCTCCACCTTGCTAGCCCTTGGCACGTTCTTTTTCTCCTTTATGGCCCACTTTGTGGTTTTCTCCTAAATTCATGACCATTATTATTTCAACCTCGCTCTTATTACCCCCATACAGCATCAAGTCATTATTGTAATTCTGAGCATTCTCTACACCTCAGCACAGTTCACCACTTTCAAAACATTCATTCTTTTGCGATTCTTCATTCCCACGTTACCTTCTCTTTTGCACACTCTACCCTATTGTAAGAATGTTAAGTACATTTCATTACTTTACCTGGTCTCCTTGTTTGCGATTATGAACCAAATCAATTAACCTCAACCTCATCAAAGCAGGAGAAATTATTCTTTCTCCTTTCCGTATAATTATCCATCTACAAGCTAAACCTCCAGCCATTTTACAGAATAATTACATCTCCCAATAAACAACAATCCCTGGGCCACCCCTTTGTCTGAAATATATTACCACCATCAACCCATAACCAGCCTTTATCCCATCCAGTTGACTTTCTAAACCGCTCCCACTTGAACCATGTGAACGAAACCACCCTCAACCTAGGGCCCTTCACACACATTGTCTTCATCACCGTCCTCAACCTAGGACCCTTCACACACATTGTCTTCATCACCGTCAACCTAGGGCCCTTCACACACATTGTCTTCATCACCGTCTTCATCCTAGGACCCTTCACACACATTGTCTTCATAACCGTCAACCTAGGGCCCTTCACACACATTGTCTTCATCACCGTCAACCTAGTGCCCTTCACACACATTGTCTTCATCACCGTCCTCAACCTAGGACACGTCACACCCCTTGTCTTCATCACCTTCCTCCACCTGCATCTGCAACCTACAAGGGGAATAGTCGAGACTCTCAGCCCATAGACTCATTTTTTCAGAGATACACTCCACTAAAACAGATTGCCTTTACTTTTTAGCCATCAACCATGTTACCATTGCTGTTAAATTCATGCCACACAGAGATAAATCATTTAAGCTGGCAGAGTGCCGTTCTCATTTAGTTGACCTTAAAATGGTCTGATGTGTCCCGCAGCCAAGGGGCAGCTCAACACATTTTCTACAGCTAACTGGTTCCTTCCTGCAGGTCTGAGCGAGTAGGATCCAAATATTAGCATATGTTTCCAAATTTCACCTTCAAAGGCACTTACACCTTTTTGGTTTTTCAACCAAGTAAACATTATGTAGTGATAATACTGTGTTGCGCTGTACACGCCAAAACATAATCTTCTGAATTGGAAGGCACGACCAGATTCATTAATGCTGCTTTGATTGCATTTCAAGATGTTATACTGTATTTTACTTCAAAGCAGGCACCTTAGTGCCAACAAGCATTAGGGGCACTTACCTACATGCTGGCACATTTTTAACTCCTCGAATACTCAGCGAACCTATTGCCATAAAGGACTGCGTAGATTTCAATCTAAGATTTAAAATGTATTTTACTCAACGGCTGGCCCCACTGTGACAAATAAGTATTTTGGACCATTAAGCATGCACATTATGACTTGGTATTACAATCAGTGAAGATATTTTTGCAAAAGGTGTACGGCATAGTTGTCATTTAATTCGCCTCAAAATATGTTGGTCAATTTAAATCCGCAATGGCCTGCTCTTTGCACTTTAAAATCCGAAATGCATTTTACACACAGGGCGCCATCCTTACTCAAGTTTCTTCTTACAACTATAGCTTTTAATTTTGAAATTGATCTAGGTTGCTATTGCAATTGAACTTGCTTTAGTTATGTTTTACAATGTTTTTATTGTTGCAGTGGGTTTTATTAACTGAGCAATATCAGTGCACTTGAAACTTGAAACAGATTAATGAATGCAGCTTGCTGATTTGATTAATCTTGCAAAAAACATAATGGCATGCAAAAACGAAATGCAATTGTAAAACATTGCCAAGACACTTGTGTGCAAATCTGGTATCAGCTGACTATCCATCCACACATTATCGATTGAGCTCTTTCAACCAATTAATAACTGTAATGAGCTATTGGGTTACATAGCCAAAGCCATTGGTGAAAGTCAATTTGTTGGAAGTTGGGTTGCTTGGTTGGGCGAATCCTCTTACCGCCGTGCAAAACTATGTTCAAGTCAGGCAAGCACTCTTTCTCTGAGACAGCCTAGTAGCATGGACTGAGACAGAATGAGTGTTAAGGATCAGCACTATCAGCACAAAACCTGAATCAAGAAATAACTCAATAACGCCCAATTGAGTAAATTTAAAAATAGTGTTATGATTATATAAAAATAAACAACAGAAATTGAACCAGTCACTTAAAATATATAAAGTTCTGAAGTAATAGTTCCAGTCCACACTTCTCCATTCTGCATCGACAGTCAGTGAGAGTTCTGCACATTACTCACTGGCAGCCATGAGAACAGCACAACACTCAGCTCCACGCTGTCTCTTGTCTTCAGCCAAAGTGGAGGGCCTGCATGAGTATCAGCTGCCTCAGGCAGGCGTGCACAGTTCAAAGCGGCTAAACTTTAAAGAGTTCATGAGGAGTGTGTCCTTGGCTTGCGTCCTTATTCTGGACAGGGTATCCTCTGGTCTTTCTTCGTGGGCCTAAGCTAGCAGATGGGGCGCTCATCTTGGAGTATTCTGCTTCCAGAAACCAGGTCACAATGATTGGAAGGTGACTTTGCCACTGATTTCCAAGTTCCAATAATACATTTTCACAGAAATCAGTGCCAAACCAGTTATAACTTGTCAAATGGTCCGATGAAAGAGAAGAATCTTCTTTCGTGGTCTGTTGAGTCTCTGGGGGTCTGCCATGAGATGAGCGCATTGTGATCCTCTGTTAGAATCACGCAGTTCTTGGTGTGGGCTGGTGGTCATCTCCCACTGTTCCAGTAGTATAGCCTCTGCTTCCAGACTATGCATTATGTACCTTTGTGGTGTGTCTGTCTTTCCTACATGTTCATACTTGAAGCTGTGTTCTGTCTCTTGACAGTACTCACAAGGACTGACTTCAATCGCATCCAGGCCACACACAAATCCCCACTGCTTTCATGTGCCTGGTGGTCTTTGCCCTCATCTTGTTCTGCATGCAGCAGATTGCAGACTTCACCACATTAAGGATGCAAGTGCAAATCAGATGCTTCAATTCGAAACACCATCAGAGATAGCAACCTTAGATGAGGTGGAAGGGCTACTCTGCTGCTTGACCTCAAGTCACTCCCTAGTTTACTACAAGTGTCTCACAGCTGAAACTCTATAAAGTGAGTGGTCAGTTCAAAGCTTTCAAAATGTCACACCTGCTAATGGCAAAAATAAGGACGGCTCTCTAGAACCCTGTTTCCATTCGTTACCTCACATGGAAAACAATGCTGGTCCAAACCAAACTGGTGGCACACTTCCTAGGTCTCCAGTGAAAACCATGCCGGAGCCTCTTCATTCTACCATCCTTTGCATCTCCTATCATTTGAACTTTCACCTTAGTAGTGGCCACAGCCCCTGCACCCAGTCTCCCCCGACATATATACACATGGACCAGGTATGTGATGTCAGCCCTTGCCTCCTCCAGCTTTAGGATTTAAAAACCTCCGGGTCATTCAAAAGAAATGAAGCCTGGCCCTCCTGCAGCTCCCTCGTGCAAAGAACAGGCAGGTGATGCACCTCCAGCTAAGGAAGGGATTACAGTGCATTTACATGCAATTACAAGAGTCTCCTTAATGAATCTTACAGTGTCTCTTCCTGTTTTAAATGAAACACGTCTACTGAGAAATCAGGTGCTGATTTTTCAATGTGCTGAGTGAAAATTCCAAGAGTATCTATCGGAAATACAAGCAGGGAACTATGCAAAAAAGGATTTGCCACACAATCTCTTTGTATTAACCCTCTGCAACATATTTCTAACATGAAACACACCATGTCTCAACCTACTTTGGAATAGCACTGGTCTCAAGGACAATTCTGTGCCTGAAAACGTTACTTTCAATAGTCCTGTATGTGACCTAGATATCACATTTCATCATTATGTCTTCCAGTGTTGACTCAATTCTTTGCAACAAATGTGTTGAGCAAGTAGATAGAATACCATACTGTTAAGTGGCAAACGCCTTAATAATGTATTGTGAGATGTCCTTGCGAAAGGTGCTAGACTGCCAGTGGTGGTGCAACGTTACCCCTCTTGATTGGGTCCTGCCAGTGGGATAGTTGATGGAGAAAAGGGGAAATCAGCAGGGACGTAGGGGCACAAAATAAGGCGAGTCTTCAATAGGGTATAAAGAGTACAGGGGCTGGATGAGCACAAAAGTAACAATAACAGGTGATCAACCTCTATTAGAGAGCCCAAGGCTCCTCCTTGAACACTCCTTACCAGTGGTGACTTGTCTGTATCCTGAGTTGGCAGACTTTACATCACATATCCTAGGGCTACATACTATTTCACTCCAGCAGGATAACCAAGTTACTTGCTCCTTGATGCTTTCATGGCAAGCTTCCATAACATATCTTAGGAGGTCGTGAGAATTAGAAACTCATGTACAGTATTATAATGTAAAGTAACATCTGTAGCTTCGCAGTGCTTTATTTCTCAAAAGAAAAAAATATTTAACTGGCAGGTAGATGTAACAGTTCGAAACAGAAGATATGAGCCCCTATCCTCTAGATGTTAGAGTTTCTATAAGAGTGGCCCTTCGCCCAAAGGTACCCTATGGGGATGAACACTGGGATGTTTGGAACTACTCAGGTCGCTAGCTTGTTGTAAGAGCTTTTTTTCCACAAGTATGTAAGGTTTGTGCGCCAGCGTCCAAACATGGATGAAAATGAATTGGCTTGTGTTTTGGAAAATTCGATGATTAACCCACTGGTGACCAGGGGCCCAGTCACTGGTATCTAGTTAGGGACACAGTCCAAAGTCACTAGAATTCCACAACCAGTATATGAGCAAACTGTTGTGGTGTTGCACAGTGGGCGACAGCAGTCAAAGCAGTAAAGCTTCAAAGGACGTTCCCATACTTAGGCCCACTCTGAAGGTACTAATCTACCAGCAAATTCACTCCTCATCAGGTGCCTTCTTGCTACACTGCCGTCTCAGTGCCCATCATCTATTCCCCAGAGCTGGCTGAGGGGGCAAGAAATCATGCACCTCTGTTGTCCAAGAATATAATTTAGTGCCAACCAGCGGGTTTGCTTCATTTAATATTGTCTACCAATACTGGAAAAGTGCATTTTCCACTTTCTTTCCAGTTTTGTGGGCTCTTCAGGCAGGAGCTATAGCCTACTTTGGCAACTAGACAATTCTATTTGATTTGTGTTTTGCGCAGAGATAAACCCCTGCATCTTTTTCTATATTCCCGGGAGCCAACAGCAACTCAAGGTACTGGGGGAAGCAGGTATCACTTAGGTTTGTGGGGGAGGGGGAATCTACTCTGGGAGAAGAATGTGCTGCTGACCACCCCATCTGATGCAATGGGCTTTAGGGAGTGGAATTCGTAAAGGAGCTTTTGGTTTACACAGTCAAAGCCCGACAAGCAAGTCAACGTGGACAAAGCCAGTATTCCCAACGTAAAGCCACCAGCCATCTTGGGCAACATGCCTTGTGGGTCGAAATAGACCATACCAAGTCATCTGTGAAGTACTCCTACATCATGCATACCTATCTCATACATTATGGAGGCAAGCAACTCCAGGTATGGGAACTGGGGGGTCCTTCACCCAGGAAATGTTGTAGGGAGTCTCCTCACAGGGTTACAAGTAAGAAGGCCGGAGCCCCCAGACTACAAATCCACTGCCACCGCTGCTGCTGACCAAACGGTCCAGGTTAAAGGGGCAATAGCCACCTTCACTCAGAAAGGGCGTAGACTTTAGGTGTCCCTCCATTCATTAGACGACAAGAAGTAAAAATATGGGGCATTTCCAGGGAGTTCACAAGACTATTAAGTTCAGTGAAGGAACAAAACCGGGGTATCTAGAACATTACAAACAGAACTTACAGATTTTCCAAGCCATTCAGTAGACTTGTCACCCAATAATTTTTGCATAAAATGTGCCATTTAATAATGCTAGTTTCATTGTGGGAAGAGATTAATTACCATCCCTGCACTAGTAGCTTTGTCCTGTGATTTTACGGGACTCTCCCATCATGCACTAGTCCCTGCTAGTTTAAAGTGAGTGTCCTAATAGCATAACAATAGCATCTGTATTTGAAAAGTGCATGTTCACTCCTTATGATTTCTTCTTGCTGAAAAACAAAGATTTATAATCAACTCAGTGATGCTCATTACTTAAAACGATGAAAGTCTGTCTGGACATCCCCCTTCAAGCTATTGACCAAGAGGCCAAACACAGATTCCTGTAGCATGCGCATTAGGCCATTGTACCACTAGACCCAGCATCCTTATAATTCATACATGTGCCATGTGCACCCAGTACTCTTCAGCATGTGAGCATAACACACACAGTTGTCATGCATTCATGACCTGCTGTGGATGTGCTTTGTTGCTGTACAGATTCTCTCAAATTACTTCCAAAGCTATGTTTTTTAGTGGAGCAAGGTAAGAGACTGCCTCCTTGTCATACCTTGAAGCTTCCAAGTAAATTGCACAAGGCCTGTAAGGTAGAAGTCGTAATAACATTTCTCTTCAATGTTCAATGCTCACGGTTCAATGTGGTGGTGCAATCCCAAGTGGCTATTTCACATGAATTCAGTTTTACGGAACGCCTCCGCATTATGTCTCCATTACTGTGCACGTCCACATAATTTTGCTGAAGAAAACTTAAGAAACCTGTTTTTGGCTGAGTATGAAATGCAGGTATTGAAAAGTTGTGATCACAAAAAATGGAGTTGGCCTTCCCTGTGTATTGGCCCAAGGAGTCGAACTCACGAGGGGAAGTAGCGCCTACATTTATATCCAGTTGAAGAAGGTTCCAGAATTGGTCACATGCGTCTAAGTTTCGTTATTCTAACAAGCATGTATGAGGTCATGGGAGCTGGTGAAGCGAAGAGCTGATGGCCCTCAAATGTATCTGCATTATGAATGTCTACAAGCACAAACTGGCTTCTGGCCTCAAATGTAACTTGTGGTTAACAGGTTTAGCGCAGTCCAGAATATATAAGCATTTTCAGGTCACAGTAGCATCGCCTCAGGTTGAGCAATTTGCTCTAATTTTACAATACGATGTCATCAGATTCTAATGCATCATCATCATCACCACTGTCCTGAAAATATGAGTTAGGAAATAACTACTTGACAAGTATATTGTAGATGTACACTGCATTCCTCAAAACATTCATACATTTCCGTAGTTGAGGTGACACCCCCAGCATTATACCTCACAATTCCATACCATCTACCCAGCCCAAATACAAAATACAGAGCTTTAAAGCAAGGTGCTAAAATATGGAATGTCACAGTCCCTTGCCTCACCCCTACTGCTTTCTAATGCACGGAAGGTAACCCATTTCAGATTAAATATTCCTGCAGAGTTGTGGGCATGGACTGTGACCATCCCTAGACCCTTCCCTGCTGTGCTCTTTGAAGTGGACTGTGTCCATCCCTTGCATTGTCTATTCATTGCTCCATGGATTGGACTGTAACTATACCTTGATACTTCCCTGCTGTGCTACTTGGAATGGACAGTAACCATCCCTTGACAGTTCCCCACTGTGCTCTTTGGATTGGACTGTAAACATATCTTGAGATATCCATGCAGTGCTCCATGGATTGGACTGTAAACATACTGTGGCACGTTCATGCGGTGCTCCATGGATTGGAGTGTAAACATTGGTTTAGAAATCCAATCAGTGCTCCATGAATTGGACTTAACATACCTTGGAACGTTCATGCAGTGCTCCATGAATTTGACTGTAACTGCATCTTGACAGTTCTCTACTGTGCTCTTTGGCTGGGACTGTAAACATCATTTGAGACATGCATGCAGTGCTCCATGGATTGGACTGTAAACATACTGTGGGACATTCATGCAGTACTCCTGGAATTTGACTGTAACTGTACCTTGGCACTTCCCTGCTGTGCTGTTTGGATTGGGCTGAGACCATCCGTTGACACTTCCCTGCTATGCTCCATGGGTTAGACTCTAACCATCTCATGACACTTTCATGGTGTGCTCCAAGGACTGGAATGTGATCAGCCTATGAGACACGCCTGCAGTGCTCATTCTCTCAGATATCCATACTAAGCACTATTGTATAGAGTGCAGCCAGCTCGTAAATCTCTATGACAGGATGAGCGGTCATCCCATTACAACTCCATAAGCATGGATCCATACTCTCTTTCAATGAGGCATCACTGCAGAGCTGTAGGGATGCAGTGTATCGGTTCCATTACACATACGTGCAGAGCTGTAAGCAGTAGAAAAATTGCTCCATTAGGCGTCTATGCAGAGCTGTAACGCCTGCAATGTGTCCATCATTCCCTACATTCCTTCACAGCTTTACAGCCTAGAGTATATGTTTCCTATAAGACATGACTGCAGACCTCAAGGACCTGGTCTTCAACCATTTCCCTCACCCATGGCTTGATCTGCAATCCTGAGATGTTCACTGTTCATATTCACACTGTTCTGTCTATTGAAAACATATTAATCTCTGTCAAATGAACAGCAAGAAGAAACATCGTGGAGGGCCTTAGGTGGACATTCCTGACAAGCCTTGAGGTAGCGAGCTGAGATAAAACAGAAGGATAGTGTAGCACGGACTGCCAATCAAGTCAGGCTTCAGGCATCACATCTGGCCGTTCCATTCACACATATACATATATTTGCATTGTGGAATCTCATCCAATATTAATAGACTACAGCGAAGACGAAACAGTAATAAAAGGAGATCCTTATTGTTGAAGAGCAGCCTCTTTTGTCCGGCAGTAGTCATTGTGGTGCAGGCAGATGGAGTTTGGCAGATTATGTGCTATTTGCGGCTGTAGGGTGTGTGTGGTGTAGGAGCTGATGGTGTATTGCAGACCCAAGTTTGTTGAGCTGGAATATATCATACTGAGGAGGAGGAGGATGAGGAGATTGTATTGTGCAGTGAGCCAAGTGGCGCATAAGCAGGCCCTGGGCACGAACAGGCTATGTGGTGCATTGGTAGGTTCAGGAATAGACTGAATGTTGCAACGTAGGCAGTGTGGCATACGAGTCATCTGCCCGTGCTTAGTATTTTGATATTTTATTATAACCTACACTCCAACCGTAGTTTAGTAGGAGTTTGGTTGCAATATCATGCAACCCTATGACCTTTAAAGATTATATTGTCTTTGATGTGGGGCTTCTTACTTAGGCTGTCTGCTCTTCCGAGCCTCCTTTCTGTTTGTGGACAATACTTTTACCTTTCCCATTCTGTGACACGGTCATGTCAAATTTCAAAGTCTTCATGTCAGTGGGGATGTATCGCCCCTTTTCCCCTTCCCCTAGACCTTCAGGAGCAAATACAAATTGTTGTGGGGAGAGTGTGGGGCAAGATGGCAACCTTATGATACATATGAAGGTCACAGGGTGAATGATGTCACTTCTGATACAAATTACATATTACTGCACGAGCTTGCAAGACAAATCTAATGGAAAAAGCAAGGAAACCAGAAAGTCATATTTACAGTGGAAATATATGGTTTCTTAGATCAGTTACCAATCAAATTTCATTGACTACCTTTCATGCACCTTCTAAGACTTGCACCCTTTAATTACTAGAGGCACGCTCTTGGGTATATTTTATCAGTTGTATTGCAACATGATCACAAGTTAGTAGTAGGTTTATGGGCTGGCTGATGGTAGTCTGAGTGGCGACCCGGAGAAAGGGCATGGTGAGCTGTCTTAGGGTATGGTGGTATTTGTTGAACCTGTCACACAGAAAGAAAGACTGATGTGAGGCCCTGGGTCCGCAGGGACTCCCTGATGGACAAATATGATAACATCAACTCCATTGAAAGTATTCGCATAAACAACGGCTGTTAAATGCAACTAGTATTATTTAATGTATCTGCATGTCTTTACTTTCTCTAAAACCTTGCAGGGCAATAAAATACTTACGGTACTATGATTTTATTTCATCTATCCTCTTTTGAGTGCACGATTTAGTTCCTAATGTTCACATCAGGGAAGGTTGCTTTTTACTTGCAAACACAGTGGGGTGCTGACATGCCGTGATCCACTGTGGCCTGATTGTGTGTGATTAGCTGTCCATTTCCCCCTCCCCCTTTAGCATCTGACAGTTACAAACTTTAACCTTATGGAGGCAACCTTCTGCTCCCTGAGAAACGAGAGGTAATATCTTAAACGATCCTCTACACTTGGTACAAACGGTGCTGAAAGTATTCACGTGTTCCTTTCATGCTTCCCTAAAGCACATGTCCCTGCACAGTGTTAATGTACTGGGATTAGATTAGAGAGGATGTTATGGGGATTTTCCGGAATGTTTATAGACTGGGAGAAATTCAAGATGATCCTACCAGGGCAATGGACAAAGCATTACAGGAATACCGTATACGATAAATGGAGGAATCCATCAAATATCTAGGTTTGCAGGTTAGCAGAGAGGGAGATGAAATGGTGCAAACACACTGTGACAATTTTAAATGCTGTTTGACTTAAAAAACAATATTTTATTTTTTAAAAGAGTACGTCTGTACTAAAGATATTGTATGTATAGAGAGTGAATGTCTTGTAGATCAGTGGTTTCCAACCTCTTGAATTTTGTGGACCCCACTTTATCATTACTGGAGCCCGGGGACCCCCCCTGAATCTTTCTTGGAATCCGGGGACCCCCCACTGAGTCATTACTGAAAGCTGAGGACCTAATCTGTTAATATTATTTAATTTTCTAAGCAGTCGCGGACCCCCTGAGGAGGCTTCGGGGAACCCCAATGGGTCCCCCGACCACAGGTTGGGAACCACTGTTGTAGATTACAGAGAATGTCTGCATATAGTTAGTGTATTTGGGTTAGAGAAGTTTAGAGAAATACTTTCATTTGGGGTAGAGTGTCACTATGGAGTTAGTATCTCTGTGTTAGGGAGACAGTCTTCAAGCTGCTGTCCCTTCAGCCAAACTTTCAATTCAGATCCAGAGTTGGTTAACCTTGATTTCTCGGCCGAATGGAAGCTCCAGCTTAAACAGGCAGGCGCCTAATGCTAAGTTACATATCATTTATCCAGGGTGCAAATATAAACAGGAGCCTGCTCAGGCACATCCAAGCAGCAGGCTTCAGTCACAGTATAGAAAGTAGTCTCCTGGGCCTGATCAGTGTCTTCACATGAACAGTGCAAGGCCTCTGGTCACTATTTTTCATGGGACCTAGCCTATGGTATCACCTTCCTTCTCACGCACTCACTCTTCACAGGTATGCGCCTGGCCACATATTCGGTGGGTACCTCACAGAAAATCTGCAAAGCTATCCAGAGTATTCAGGCATAGCGCATGTGGAACCTTCCAGGCCACTTAGAGCGCCTCTCGGTCCATTGACCAATGACACAGGACACATTTCAACTGAGTTGAATGAGTGCACCCACACACAACACTACAACCAACACAACTACACACTCATCTACACAAACACACTCATACAACATTACAACTACACACATCACAACGACTGCCACACAACACTCACCTGAATGTTGCACACAGCAACACAACACCCAGCACAACATAAACAACATCAATGCCATACATAAGTGGCACACATACTGACACAACCACAGCACCCACTCCAGCTCCCTCCACCTCAACCAGCCAGTTGCATTGCACCCACACATACACGTACTGACTCACACACACAACTCAAAGAACAACCTGACAGGTACAAGTCCTCTTGCAATGTGCACACATGGACACAGTTAACACGTGTGACTGTGCTGTCATTGTGATAACAGCATTCATTTGCCAATTAATACTGACTCCAAAATGACATTTGTGTATGTGTATAATATGTGTTGTGTACCAGTGTGTCCCCATCCATGTCTGACCCACGTGTGTCACCGACAAATGCATGTCACAGTAATCTGTAAAAATGACTGTGACATGTATATGTCTGCAGTGGTCCTGAGCTCATGTGCAGTGACCCCCCAAAGTGCACAGTCGACATGGGTTCCCAACCATCGTGTCCAGCGAAGGGGGGAGAGGGCTACGTATTCTCTGTGTGTCCAGTGGCAGCAGTGATGGAGGGTGTTGTCCAGTCATGTCCAGACGGAAACAGAAGTAGAATTAGGAAAAAGGCCAAGTCAGAATTAGAGGTTGGACTGATATATTTTGCTTGCCGGTAAGGCACATTCAAATCTGCACAGCGAGAAGTGTGGCTGGAGTCCTCTACCAGCCACTCTTTCCTATGGCACCATAGGGCGGATGGGAATTCTTGGAGAAGTTGGCATAAGTTGGGTGGGTTATCATCTATGGGACCGCCAACATCTAAATCGAGTAGGCGGAGCACCAAGCCGGCCATCGGGGGTTTCCGTCAAAAGAAGTGGTGGCGGACTTGTTACCGCCAACATCTAAATCATGCCCTTGGTCTTTAGTAAATGAAATCCTATATCTGCTTAGATTCCAGCTGCAGGGAAATGGTATTAGTATTACCTAGCAAAGTCTTCATGGGCCACGAGGTAAGTTATAGCTAAATTTCCAATACAGCTGCTGTCCTCAGACAACGTGAGAGTTCATGGTCTACTGGAAAATGTTGTTCATTTTCGTGATGTTGTATTGGACTGCTTTTTCCATGCATATGAAGCCTCAGTCCAACAGCACCAGCACTCTGCAGGCGGACCACCAGTCTTCCTTGAGAAAGAGCAAGCAAGTTTGGAGTATCTCTCAACCTTGCTCGCCAAGTTCCTAGCAGCAAGAAATACTTCCAGCCCTGTTGACAAAACGTCATTGCCATGCAAATTGCATTATCTTTTGTACAAAAGGGGGCAATTTATTCCTCGTAAGCATGTAACTCCGTGACCCGCAGTCTCCTATATTTGAATTCATGTGTTTTGCTTCTTTTAATGAAAGGTATGATGCAAAATATTATAGAATACACAACGGATCAGTACTGTGAAAAAATGCACCAATATACTCCTCAGAACTTCTCAGATGCACGTAGCTTAAGTAGTATGATGTGAAGCAGCATGAAGGCTAGTTTGTGCTGTAGAATATAGTGGCGGCTCACAGGAGGGAAAAGGGGTGGGGCGGCGAATAGAGGGTAAGGGGGGAACATGACAACTTTTAAAAAATAATATAATGATAAAAAACATACCTTTTTGCTCTGTGCCGCGACATGCCACGCCACGCCGCTCCCATACGCTCCCAGACTGGACTGCAGGCACAGGCTCCCAGCCTGCCCTGTGTCCAAACCTAACGCTGCTTTTATTCTGCTGGCAGCGCTAAGATTGGATGGAGTGCCCAGACAGGGCGCTCCGTGGCAGAGTGGAAGTCTCTGCCTGCTGTCTCTAATCCTGCGTTGGGGGTTGTAGAGAGCCCAGTGCGCATGTGTGTTTGGCCGGCCAAACATACATGCACACTGAGGAGGAGTGCTAATCACTCCTCCTCGTCCCTGTCACAGCCCCATCCCTTTCACTATAAAACAATAATTAATGTTGTTTATTATCATTTTATAGTGAAAGGTTTGCAGCTGCTGTTGCTGGCAGAGGGCGACGCTCCTCTGCCATAGCGGACGAGCCGCCCCTGTTAGAATGTGTGATAACATGCAGATAAGTGCCTGCATTTACCCCTCATCCTAAAGCAGTCCAATAATTAAGCATTCTACCAAAATATACTTAGCTAATGGCTTTCAATTTTTAGGATTTAAAGTGTTAAAGATGCGAAATGAAAAACAGATTTTCCCTTTAATTGCTTAATACGGCCATCCGGTGGATGATGTTCCAATATATTTCAAACCTCAACAGCCATCATCAAACAAAGCAACATTGTAGTGTCGCATAGGTTCTCATTGTCCTAGTGAGACTACTGGATTAGGGGGGCAGAATCACCTGTACTGCGGGGGACTGAGTTTGATCCCGCATCATGAGACACCTGTTGGCCTAATCTGTTTTTATTCCGGCTAACAGTGCCTCATCTCCACCCAAGAACAGGGATGATATGGGCAACCGAGCGCATGACATACATGACTCTTCAGAGGAATCGTGGTCACTCAGATCTCATCAGTTTCTCTCAGTTACATTAGTCTCACATATGCAAGGACAGTCAGAGACAGAGTACAGTTCGATAAGGTTTTATTGAAGTAACTGCATCTTAGATAATAAAGCTTGTATTGCAATAACTAGGACAATGAAGCACAATAAGATTAGAATTGTGACAAGGAGAGTAAAACACAAGAATAACGCTACCATACTGTCGCTAAGGTTTGTACAGATAATTCCTACCTAAACTATATTAGAGCACGGCAAGTTCAGCTCTAATTCTGCCTTTCAGGTTCCCCCTGGGAAGACATCATCCCTCATACCTGAGCAGGGGGCCTGTAGTCTACACAAGCAACTGCAGAAAAGCAATCAGCATACAGTCGTGGTCATCTAGCTGGAATCTCTCTGTAACGTACATGGGTCAAAGTAGTGTTTTTATAATAAAACATCTGATGTTCCAAGAAAGGATCCCCACGTAAGAATGTGTATGTTTCTGTGAACATTGAAGACAAGGCGTACCACTTTTACCAGAAACCTATCTTACTGTAGCCTTGAGAAAGCACAGAGTGCAAGAAATGTCTAGTTTAAGAACGCAGTGCTGACCTAGGCAAATAACAGCTAGATAGAGAAAATAAAACAATACCGCAACTATGGCTAATGTTAAAATAATAAAACTAAGCTGAATAAAATATATCTAGGTTAAAGTGCACAACGGCAGGCCTAGTTTGCTAAAATAACGTATATAAAACTATAGCTAAAATGGCTACACAACAGTAGAACACCTATTGTTGCTGATTTGTAGAGAGGAGGAAAAGGCCCCTATAGGCAGCTGATGTCCTGCTCAGGAAGCTGCTTTCAGACTATTGCTGGCTCTAACAGGAGGCATTGTGACATCACAAACAAGCTTTAAAAAACGTAAAATGTTGATTGAGTCTGGGGGCCTGGTCTAATGGCTGCCCTTTCATCAATGGTCACACGGGAGCACATCAGGCAAATGTAGCTTAAAGCCACAAGAACTGTTGTATTCTATTCAAAGGAATCTTAGTGGGCTGCTTAGCAACTGAGAGGAAGCTGGAATGTTATGATTAGATTGTAAGGCAGGCAGTTGTTGATAAGACCTGCCAGGGTTGGATGTGTATTTCTTATCTGAAGAATAAAGAAGAAAAAGAAGCATCTGTGGTGCAGCGATTTCTTTACAGTGGCGACGAGGATGGGATCATAAGGAATAAGACGTGGACCAACCCTGGCAGCGGTGTACTGTGACTGGTGGTGCGAGAAAGCGGTGATCTTAATGACCATAAATTGAATGGTGGATTTTGTGATAGATTCCGAACTCGGTTTGTCAAGTTGACCGAGTTGTGGAGGTAGCGCGTTTTTTTTTCTTTCTTAAAGAAAAAAGTATGTGCTGTTGGGTTGGCATTTTGAATGAGGCACTTACCTGAAGAGTCTCGCGGACGCTGCCCAGAGAGTCCTCGTGCTGCATCCACACTGTGGATGATATCTGGTTTCAGTTGGATGTGACGTCAGCGGTGTTTGCGGCAAAACAAGGGAAACCTCTTGTAGAAAGAGGTCGAAGCAACAGTAAAAACATAACAACTGTAACATATTGCCTTCGACTTTTAACTTTGCAGCGCTTTCAACTTTCAACTCTACAGTGCTGTATTTTAGTTTACTCAACGGTGACAACGGAAACAATCAGTCTGAGGACGGTGACAACGGTGACTACTTTATTTATGTAATTTTTTTTTTTTCTCTTCTCTCGTCATATTTCATTAGTTTTTTAGATTATTTATGGGATAATTTATGCTCATAATAGTTAAATAACTTGCGTAGCAGACATGCAGTTGATTGCACCACCACCTACATTTTTGAGCATGCCTGGTGAACCAACCATGTCATGGGAAGATTGGAGGGAAGCGTTTGAAACATATTTAGAGGCTTTGGGAGGTGCCATTTTTACGGACAAAAGGAAGTTGGCTTTGTTAAAACACAATTTGGGTGTGGAAGGTAGAAAGATTTTGAAAACGTTGCCATTTGCAAATTTTGTAACGAATAACGATGGAAGGTCTGAGGATGAGGAGAATGACAGTGAGGACGATGTGTATATGATGGCGTTGGGGGTGTTGGAGGAGCATTTTAGCAAGAAAGTAAGCATTGTTGTAGAACGCCACAAATTTTTTTCTAGGACCCAAGCGTCTCATGAATCGGTCGATCAATTTGTGTGTGCGTTACGTACGCTGGATAAATCGTGTAGATTTAAAGACTTGCATGAAGAAATTATTAGAGATCAAATCGTACATGTTGTTTGAAAATTCAGGAAAAGTTGTTAAATTTAAAAGATCCATCTTTGGAGGAGGCCATAGCAGTGGCTAAACGTGTTGAAAACACATCTAGGTATGTTAAGGAGTTAAGTAGAAATGATACCGAGGCTGCACTAGTACAAGCTGTAAATTCTGTGAAAATCAGCAAAAATACCACTGTAATGGATGAAAGAAAGAAATGTTTTAAATGTGGAAGCATAAAACATCTGGCATCTTCGATGAATTGTCCTGCAAGAGAGGCTAAGTGTTTCAAGTGCGACAGAAGGGGACATTTTTCGAAAATGTGTAATCAGAAAAAAAGTACTTACAACAGAAGAAATGTAAATTGTTTACAAGATGGTAATCAAGGACAACAATCGTATTCTAACGGTCAGATGTTGTGTTCCGGTGAGGAAGTGGATAACCATTTTGAAATTTTAATGCTTAATGTTTTATCCATGGAGACTGCTTATAAACCTCCTAAGTGTGCGATAAGCATAAATGGTGTGGTGATAAACGTGTGGGCTGACTCATGTTCACCTTATACCATAATTGACAAAGCAACGTGGAAAGCAGTGGAGGGTGGCGAATTGGCTAAAGCGGAAGTGGATTTGGTGGGTTATGGAGGCAACAAAATTTCTGTGTTGGGATATTTTCAAGGGGAGGTGTTATTTAATCAAAGACAGGCAATATGTGATGTGTATGTGGTTGAAAATGGTCGATGTTTGTTAGGATGGAATGAACAAAGAACGCTGAAGATTGTGTTAGATCCAAATAGTGAAAGACAGGTTTTGTCAGTAGGGGAAGAGAGTTCAGAAAAATGGAGTAAGAAGTTTCCAAATCTTTTCAATAGCGAGTTAGGTTGTTTGCAGAAGTTCCAACATCGCATTGTGCTGAAAAGTGGGGCTGTTCCCAGTGTACATAAGGTCAGGAGTGTGCCGGTTGTTCTGAGAGATGCATTAAAAATTGAATTATCTAGATTATTGAGTTTGGGTGTGATTGAGAGAATTGAAGCGTCGGAATGGTTGAGTCCAGTGGTTTTGGCCCGCAAACCTAATGGCAAGATTAGAATGTGTGTAGATTTGAGGGACCTTAACAGTAATATATGGGTAGACAGACATCCTATTCCTAATATTAATGAACTATTGAGTGGTATTCAAGGGGGAAAGGTGTACTCAACCCTAGATTTATCCAGTGCGTACCACCAAATAATGTTGCACCCAGAGTCCAGGCATCTCACATCGTTTATAACGCCTGAGGGAGCTTTCAGATTTGTGCGCATGCCGTTTGGGCTTGCGTCTGCCTCAGCTGTTTTCCAAAGGGTTATGCAAAATCTACTGGGTGGTGTAAAGGGTGTGAGGTTTTTTCAGGATGATGTGCTAGTATGGGCAAAGGATTTACAAGAGCATGATACCATTCTGGAGAAAGTATGCCATATTCTTGAGAATGCAGGTTTGACTGTTGAGGCTAGCAAATGTAAATTTGCATGTCACAGTGTTGAGTATTTGGGCCATACTATTTCATGGAAGGGTATAACGCCCAAGGTTAATCTTATGGAAGCAATTGAGCGGGCACCTAGTCCAGTTAACAAAGATCAACTGAGATCATTTCTTGGATTAGCGGAATATTATGCTAAGTTTGTGAGGAATTTCGCTGACATAGCATATCCTTTAAGAGTGTTAATGAAAAAAAAATATATATATATCTGGTCGGATGAGTGCCAACAAGCGTTTGATAAATTGAAGAAAAACATTATAGAAGCAGTTGAATTAAACCCTTTTGTGGCTCATTATCACACTATAATAACAACGGATGCAAGCATGTACGGGTTGGGTGCGGTACTAATGCAAGTGCATAATGGAAAGGAACGTGTGGTAGCGTTCGCTTCACGTACATTGAAGAGCGGAAACAACATACTCTGCTGTAGAAAAAGAAGCTCTTGCTTGTTGGTGGGGCATCACGTACTTTAAAAACTATGTGTGGGGTAGAAGTTTTGAATTACGTACAGACCACAAACCGCTTGTGGACATTTTCACTACTGCAGGTGCAAGTCGTGCTTCTTCTAGGATTGCCAAGTGGTTATATAGGTTACAGGAATACACTTTCACAGTAAAATACTTGCCTGGTATAATGAATGTAAATGCGGACTGTTTGTCGAGGTTGCCATTAGAAAATGTATGTGGAGAAGAAGAGGAAGAATGGGTTGTGGCTGACCTGCAAGACATCAAGACAAAGGCTATCAGTGAGGAAGTTTGGAAGGCGGCGGTTCAGGAGGATACTGAACTTCAGGCAATAATAAGGAATTTGCATAAGTGTTGGTCTGAATTGGGTGATGAAACAAGTATGTTTTCAAATTTCAAAAGTGTGTGGTCTGAGTTGTCATTACAGAGTAATTTACTTAGGAGAGGTGATAGGTTGGTAGTGCCACATAAGTTGAGGCAGACTGTTTTAGAGATTCTACATGAGGGACATGGTGGTATGTCGGGTATGAAGAGGAAAGCCAGGGAAGATTTTTAGTGGCCAGGCATGGACAAAGAGGTTGAAAGATTTGTTAGGAATTGTGTAAGCTGTGCTTGTAGTGACAAAACACACGTGTGTGAGAGGACACCTGTCATTCCTGTACCTTTTCCTGTTAAACCATGGCAAAAGATAGCAATAGATGTGTGTGGCCCGTTTGATTTTGGTGATGGTGGAAAGTTTTATGCCATGGTTATGGTAGATTACCACTCCAAATGGCCAGAAGTTAGTATCGTCAAAGACACTAAAGCTGGAGTGGTGATTGAATTTTGTGAGGAAATTTGGAAAAGGGAAGGTTATCCCGAGGAGGTGGTGACTGACAATGGGACACAATTTACTTCGTTTGAGTTTGAGGACTATTTAACATTGTGTGGAGTAAACCATGTGAGGACAGCTGTGGCACATCCAAGAGAGAATGGGTTAGTAGAAAGGTTTAACAGAGTGTTGTGTGACAATATTCAACTGTCAATTCAGACTGGTTTGTGTTGGAGGACTGAAGTGAAAAACATGCTATGGAATTATCGGACGACTCCGCATTCGACGACGCGAGAAACCCCGTTTGTTTTGTTGAAGGGAAGGAAACCGTGTACCAAAGCTGTTCCTGGTTGGATGGGGAAAGCTGGTAAAAAACGTGTAAGTGTAAGGAATCTTGCATTTAGAGTGGAGGGGGTGCAAGAGAAGTATGACGAAAGTGTATTGGGAAAACCGAAGGAATGTGTGGTTGCAGTTGGGGACTGGGTGCGAACCAGAGTATGGCATGGTGGCAGGAAGGGTTTGTCAAAGTGGTCAGAACCAAAAATGGTTGGGGGAGTGAAGTGTTATAGTGTGGTTTTAAGCGACGGTAAAAGATGGAATATGGCTGATGTTGTCAGATGCAGTGAAATGGAAGTAGCTGAGTGGAAGAAGCAGGTTGGGTGTGGCCGTGGTGTCGAGGAGTCAAGAGGGGTGAGAAGGTCACAGAGAGTATTCAAGAAACCAGAATCTATGAAAGATTATTATACAGAGTAGTTGTGTTTACGTGTTTTCTTGTGTTAGTTTATGTTATTTATTGTTTTTTTTCTTGTTTTTTTTTAGATAATTTTGTTATTGTAAGAAGGGAGATATGTTGTATTCTATTCAAAGGAATCTTAGTGGGCTGCTTAGCAACTGGGAGGAAGCTGGAATGTTATGATTAGATTGTTATGTGGTTTGGTATGTGTTCTTGTGGTAGCTTAAAGCCACAAGAACACATACCAAACCACATACCACCACATAAAAAACCATTGTTACAACTTCTTACAGGTGGGTAACACATGGCATCATTACACAAAAGTTTATCAACTCTGTGTAACTATTTGTTTACCAGAAATTCGTATTTAGAAGCTATTTTATGCAGATAGATGTAATCACATTACAGTATAACTGGAGTTTGAGATGAACAACCGTTTGAGAAGCTACGAACAAAACAAGTTGTATGTACTAATACAAATTTGAATGACAAATAACAACATAAATCAACTCAACATGAAAACTTTTTCTGAGATTTTACCTACTCTCGCTTCAGACCCTATTCCAAAATCACCCTTCACTTTATCACCAGCGTTATTTACAGCCACTTCCAACAACACATCAGACACAGGTACTTTTTTGCCTTGTTCCACAAATTATCATCATACAACTTTAACGCTTCTCTCCCAATGCGAACAGCTTACGAAGGATTTAAAATTTCAACAAATCATTTCTTACACAACAAGGTGTCTCAACACATATCCAATTTCCTTCATTGAAGACACAATCATTTGTCTTCGTCACTCCTAAACCACCTAATGTTCCACCGCTCTTATTCAACAACCAACCTTATCTCGGTTTACAAGGAAACTGATGCACTCTCATCAACCTACATGGTGTTTCAACATTCACCACTTTGTTTGTTTTATGATAATATACCCCTAGGCTAGTTTTATACTTGACAGTTCCTGGGCTGCCCTTTTATTCAAAGCTAGCTGGTGCCTCTCTTTCAGCAACCATCTCCCACTACTCAATTGCTCTGAGATTAATACACAGATTACCTGGTATAGTGCAGCTTCCTCTCATTAGAAACAAGGTGCACACCATTATCTCTCAATTGGCACATAGTCCCACACAAAACTCTTCTAAGAAATTGATTAGCACTCTGTTCTTCACGTGACTCACAAACCTCTCTACTTACTGGTCAGCATGAGTAATAACCACTCACCAAATATTTGAAAAAGGATCTTAAACTGGCAAAGGGCTCTGAAAAATCAAGCACAACTTTTGCTTGGGCCTTCCAGGCTTAAGTTTCTTTTTTTGTGTTTTGTCACTCCAAGCGCATGTGTTAGAAATGAGGTTGTTGGTTGACTGGGGTATGAGCCCTGGTCATGCAGCAACCACAAGGGTAAGTGTCATGCAAACCTTCAATTAACATGTGCTCACCCTCTAGCAGCTTGGCACAGAGCAGCATTTGTGCAACACTATAAATAATAAAACAATGAAAACACCACACAAAAAGATTCCACACCAGGTTAGTAAAAATGTATCTGAATGTAATAAATAACATAACCTAAACGACCAAAATCCAATAAATAGAACTGGAGATATTGAATTTCAAAGTTTTAAGTAAAAATGGCACCAAGAAGCAAGAAGCACTATCTGGGGTATCGGTTCACGCCAGAGCTGGACAAAGTCAAACATTCAGGCCGCAATGGAGTGTGGGCCAGTTATAGGGACCCACCTGGGCCTGCTGAACCGAAGTTGCGGAGTGTTTTCCGTGGATCCATGTCAAAGATGCGTCATGCAGGCAAGGCGATGCACCAGTTTTGAGTTGCGTAGAGGCTGCTGGGCAAGGTCCTGTTGCATCAACATCGAGGATCCTGTAGACAGGGCTGTAATGCGAAGGCCGGTGTTGAGGATGTGTTGCGCAGTCTAGGTGATACATTACTTCCGATGAGTGGTGAAACTTCAATGCTGAGTTTTGGTATCATCAATTGAGGCTGCTGTTGATGGGAGATGCAAGGAGCTTGCGAGCTTGCGTGAGGAAAAGTGTTGCGCAGTGGCAGTTCCGAAGGCGATGCATCAAACCCAAGATGCGGGATGTGGTGGGAATGTGAGTCTGTTGCGAAGGGTCCAATCCACGCAACAGTGGTGATGTGTCGGTTCTGCTCGAGAATGCACCGCTCAGCTAAGGAGATGCATCGGATCTGCTCAGGGATGTGTCACTCAGCAGAGAGGATGTCAGTTCTGCTGGCAACCACCTTAGGCCCACTTCCAAGTGTCCAGGACTGCAGTGGCACCACTTGGAAAGGTAGACTCATAGACTGCAGGTGCAGAATGTGCAGAAGTAGGGCAGCTGGAAGCCTTTTATGTCCTGAGACTTCTGAGTAGGAGGCCAGCCAATTAGCCCCTGGAGCCACTCTGAGTTCTGGGTTCAGGTGATGCAGGTCCAGTCCTTCTCACCAAGGTAGCAGGTCAGTACAACAAAGTAGGAGTCCAGCAGAGTGCAGTCCAGGAGAGTGGCAGTCCTTCAGCAGCACAGCAGTCCTTTTTCCTGCAGAGTATCCACAGATCCAGAAGTGTACTGAAGTGGTTGTGCATGGTGTCCAGTTCTAATACTCAATGGTGCCTTTGAAGTGGTGGAGACTTCAAAGAGAGGCCTTTGAAGTGCATGGAGGCCCTGCCCTTCCTGCCCTGGCTCCAGACTCTCTACAGGATGGCGTGCCCCACTTTCTGGAGAGGTCTGAATTTTATCTTGTGGAAGTTTTGACTCATCACAAACAAAGAGGGTACATGTGCCTGATGCAAAGCACAACATTTATAATGCATATCACAGATTTGTATTTCACGTAGGAAGCTGGTGAGTTAATGATTTTGCCAGAAAGATCATTTTATGACTTCTAAAAATTACAATCCCTCTATTATAGCATAGTAACCAGCATCAAACAGCTGAATACAAACACCAAGGCATTAGTTTAGAAATGTATTCTTTTTTTGTATTTTGAGGTTGCTCAAAATGGTGCCTTTGTGTAGTAATAATTTGTTTTGTGTATCTTTTGAGGTTAATATGAGGTTCAAATCCTAGACATTGTTTAAGCTGGGGTCACCAGCTTCCACTAGTGATTCAGTAGGGGTCCACGGAAGTCAAAAGGTTAAGTGCCGCTGATATAAAAAAAAAATCCATTCCCCCAATCCGGACAGGCACCTAGGCTCCGGGCAGGCTTTGCATTGATTTTCCGCACCCAGAGATGTTACGTCGAAATCTGGTCACACAGTGTCCAGAAACCCCGCTGCATGAGGGCTTTCATAGTTAATAGCAGCTGCTGCGGGTGTTGTGCGTCGTTTCTCCACTAAAAGTGGCATTTTCAAACATACAGTATAAAAAACAACTTCACTAAAAGATAGGCCTTGCAACAGTGAAAAACGAATTTGGCAGTATTTCACTGTCAAGACATATAAAACACATTAGTATATGTCCTTCCTTAAACATACAATGCACCCTGCCCATGGGGCTACTTAGGGCCTAGGCGAAGTTTTAGGCCTGGCAAGTGGGTACCCTTGCTAAGTTGAATTGTCAGTTTAAAACTGTGCGCACAAAGACTGCAGTGGCAGGTCAGAGCCATATTTAAAGGGCTACTTATGTGGGTGGCACAACCAGTGCTGCAGGCCCACTAGTAGCATTTAATTTACAGGCCCTGGGCACCTCTCGTACACTGTACTAGGGACTTAGTAGTAAATCAAATATGCCAATCATGGAAAGACAATTACACATACATTTTACATAGGAGCATTAAGTAATTTCAATGCAGGAAACCAGGAAAACAGTAATCCGTATTTATTGAAGAATAATTCTCCACGAAGAAAAGGAAACCCCAGCCACTCCTGCTCTGCTCCTTCACCAACTGTCATTCCAACATTCCAAGCAGTCCCATTGATGGAGCAGGGGCGGCCGGAAGAAACCAAATAACATGTTACAAATAAACAAAGTGCAAAACAATGAAATACAATTACACCAGTAATATGATACATTTTAAATACATGAAAGTTATTTTTTCTTTACTTATTCTTAACACAATACCACACCACCTTCCTCTTCCAGAAAAGT
This sequence comes from Pleurodeles waltl, assembly GCF_031143425.1. Classification (NCBI taxonomy): domain Eukaryota; kingdom Metazoa; phylum Chordata; class Amphibia; order Caudata; family Salamandridae; genus Pleurodeles; species Pleurodeles waltl. The sequence continues at coordinate 230,081,331 of NC_090440.1, forward strand.
AAATATATACCCATTTACATTACTTGACTTTGACAATTCTATTGAGATTCCACACACGACCATCATCCAATTTAACAGCACCACTGTAAACTTCAATAACCTTAAAAACTCTACTAAAATGAGATTGCCCTCCTGTAATTTTCCCAGGTAACTTGACCTTTACGAAATCACCCACTCCAATATGTAACTCTTTTACAGATTTCCTCAAATCATACACTTGTTTTCTTTTCTCCTGACAAGACAAATGTTTGCTCCTTGCTGAATCCCTCCTACCTTCATAATTGAGTTGTTCCTTAGTATAAACTTTAACCCACGGAGGATACACCATAGTATGTGGTATACGTTTCTTGAACATGACAAACGGGGATTGACCCGTGCTAGTGTGTGGCATGAACCTATATTCCTCAACTTTCTTCTTAATCATGAATTCCCAATCACACCCCAATTGATTTGCCAACTGAATGGTCTCCTTTAATGTCCTGTTGAAACGTTCCACCATCCCATTTGTCTCAGGATGGTACAAGGCACTCTTTCTATGCAGAATCCCTCTTTTACTCAAAAACTCACGCATAAGTTTAGATGTGAATTGAACCCCATTATCAGTCAAAATGGACCTGGGATTACCTTCTTTACTAAAAACATCTGTGAGAAATTCTACCACAGTCAAAGAGGACACTTCTGAAGAGATCATGATCTCTGGCCACCTAGAAAGCTCATCCATAAGCACTACAACAAATTTTGAATGTGATTTATAGTTCAATGGTCCTAAGATATCAATAGATACTGAGTCCCACACTTCGTTAGGAGCTTTCTTGAGTATCATAGGTTGAGTTCTAACTTTCAACGACTTATCAATATATACCCATTTACATTACTTGACTTTGACAATTCTATTGAGATTCCACAGAGCACTTGCACTTTATCACTGGATAGCAGTGGTAAAGTGTCCAGATTAGCAAAAACAGAGTCCAGCACACATCAACAACCTGGGGAATAGAGGCAAAAAGTTAGGGGAGACCACGCCAAGGATGCCAAGTCTAACAGTTACAATGCCTGCTGGTAGCTGTAGTTCATCAATGGTAAGGAGAGAGCTAGATTTGCAAACAAATACAAGCAGGCTGTCTCATTAAAATATTTTCCATATTCAATTTGAAATTCATATAGATGATTCATTAAATGAAAAATGCAATTGTTAATTTTATTCATTCATTAGACATCAGGTGATAAACTCACACCGCATAATCGGTAACCTAAATGTGCAAATCAAAAAATAATTAATATATAGATATGATAATCACCCACATCTGATTTATTACGGCCCTGTAGTGAGCATTACTGTTCCTCGACCTTTGTTTTAATTCAAATAATACATCTCTATTCATGAGGATCCATATTCCTGCCCTCTAGCGAGTTGACTTTATAACAATTTTCTTATATTGTTTATGTGAACTCTCCTGATTTTTGTGCCCAACAGAGATTGCAAAAGCAGTTGATCAAACTTTTTTCTATAGGCAAAAATCCCTGCAAAGTGACATTAAATATTAAGTAAAATTAATGTTTAGGTACCTAAACAGCTATGCACACCATATTATAAAATGATTACAAAAATATTAAACATAGAGGAACGTGAAGCTCTTAATCCTTGTTATGCATATATGGAGTTTTAGTCTTGTATTTAATAATGTATTTTGACTACATTTGTCTTAAGAGGTGTGTTCTATCTTCTCCTCATATTTTTCAAGCTGATCAGTTCTTCAAAAATTCTAAGATGATACTTCTCCATCATACACTGTTTTATAATGCGTTGCTACGAGGTAATTCATGTCCTTGTTATTCATGACCCGTAGATGTTCCTATATTCGTTTATGTAGTTGACAGTTTGTACTTTCCATACATATAACAGGTCACAAGGATATTTGAGGATATAAACAACAAAGGAGCTTTTACACATCATGGGTTTACTGAATGAATTTATCATTCCCCTGATGAGATATTGCTTTACTGGTACTCCATCTCTGCAAGCTTTACATTTGCAGCATTTCCAAAATCTTTTGCTTTTTTATCTAAACCAAGAATGGACATGTTTTGTATTCAATGGAAATGACTACTCATAAGGATCCTGGATAATGAAGGTGCTTTTTGGGATTTTAGTTTTGGGAAAGGGCCAATTCAATCGCTTAGATCTTGATCATTTCTAAGCAGATAGCAATGTTTTTTCATAATCCCTCTTATTGAGTTGATTTCCTTATTGTATTGTAAGAAATGATTAGTGCTATGTTCTCATTGTCTTTGAGAAACCTGGCCAGGGAAGGAGAACGATTGGATATTGAAATAAGTATGGGAGAAGTCCTAAGTGAATTGGATATTACTCAGATCAGGGCATTACTAAGTAATTTACAGAACAAATTGCGATTCTGTCTGATAATACCATCAGGAAATATGATAGATGTGTTTCAAGAATGTGTTATGGGGATCTGGATACTATTCAAAGGATCATTATATGATAAATAAATGATTAACACTTAGGTCCAAACATGTCATATTTAGTGTTTCCAAGGTGGAAGCAATAAAATAATGTGTATTCTTTTCCAGGGGTATTGCCTTTGCTATTAAATTGATGGCACAGGAATGGTTTCCCCAAGAGGATGGCACCAGCAGGAAAATGCAGTGTGCCACGGTACAACACTAACTGCTTGAAATAACTTTTAACTATAACAGCTAAATTTCTATGGTTTGTGCATATAAATTCTGATCCTTACTACAACGTCACTGTAACCTTTGGTTTTGTTAGTGAATATACGTATATATCCCTGAATAGATCTAATTCTCAAGGTGTCTCTGTCTTGTTGCTTCTCTCCTTTTGGGATGCCTGTGTCTTTTGTTTTATAGAGTTTTATTGACTGGAGAGCAGGGACTGCTAGTGTATGTGCCATTTTCTAGGTGCCAGTGTGTGTATTTTGCTTCATTTCTCTTTCTGGGGATATCTGTGCTTGTGTTCTCTTATATGTTTATTTCGTATTGTGTCTGTTTTTCATGGTATGTCTGGTTTGGTTCCTGTATCTCAGGTTTGTTTCTTGGTGTTTTGTCTGAATCTTCTTGACTGGTTGTAGTGATATCTTTGCTTCCGGTGTACGTGCCTGTGTGTTTGCTTGTGTGTGTGTCTATGTCTGTGTGCGCGCCTTGATCTTGAGTGTCTGTTTATGCCTTGCAAAAAATCTTGTACCTGTGTCCATTTGCTGCATGTCGGATTCTTTGTGTGTCTATGGCTGCATGTCTGCCCTCTTGCACACTCTCAACTACCCCTAGGGTGACTGTGATTGATGAGTCACCCGTCCCTTTCTTCATTTGTCTCTTTTTATTTTCATATCAGAGCAGTTTAATTGACTGTAATTGTCATCAGATCAACACCTTCTGCTAATCTGGAAATCAATTAAAACGATGGATTGTCAGGAGGCTGACTGAGCATATGGCACTGGGTGAAAGGCAGGAGCTGCGATAGAGGATTCAGAGACAGAAAGACTGATTAACAATGGGAAGAAAGCAGAAGATGGAGTAATGCAAAGGATGCCCAGAAATTGTGCAACAAAAGGAAGGAGAAAGGCGGATGGTGGAGTGCAAATGATGTATAGATTCTGATTAACAAAAGGAAAGAGGAGGTGGGTGGAGTGAAGCAAAGGATCAACAGAGACTTATTAATAAGCAGAATAAGGCAGAGGGATATAAAATGAGCACAGTCCGCTTAACAAGGGCAAATGAGCGAGGCAGTCAATGTGGGAAGCGATTGATGAACACAGGCTGATTAGTAATGGGAAGGAGGCTGGTGTTTGAGGGATGCAAAGGCTGTGCAGTGCCTGGTTAACAAAGAGAAGGAGGCAGAGGATGATATGGTGCAAAGGATGAGTAGAGGTTTTTTTAAAAAAAAGGAAGGATACCGGGGATGGAAGGAAGCAAAGGATGAACCGAGGCTGATTAACAAAGGGAGGAGACAGATGCCTCGTGGATGCAAAGCATGTACAGTGCCTGACTGACATGGGGAAGGAGGCAAAGCATGGAACAATGCAAACGATGAGCAAAAGGTGTCCAACAAAAGGAAGAATACAGGGATGGAGGGACGCGAAGGATGAACCAAGGCTGATTAACAAAGGAAAGGAATCAAAGGGCAAAGGATTGAGGAGTACCATGGATTTCCTCTCACACTCAGAATAGGGGCTGCATCACTCATGCGCAAAGAACAGGGGCAGCCTGGGCCGCTGGGATATATATTGTAATCGTGCAGATCCAGTAAGGAACTGGAAGTCGAAATGTAAATGTATTTCCTACAGTAGAAGCAGCAGGAGCAGTGTAAGGTTCCCTCACACACAGGGAGGCAACTGTACAGCAAACGTTCCTCACATTCACAGAGCAGGTTTGGCAGGGCAACATCAGCAGAAACTCCCCTCAGAAACAATGTAGGCGCTACTTGAGCAGAAGCACTGTAAACTCCGAATTCACATAAACTCCTACAACATGGCAAGCAGGAGTGCAAGAGTCAGTCACACGCCAGTGACATCAAATTAATTGTCCGTTTTCGAAATTTGCTGAAATGGAGGACATTTTTGACCACTTATAGAGGGGAAGAACTTCCCCCATCAGTTGTGGGACGTGTTCTCCTCTCAGTAAATCTGCCATGTCATGCATTGCCTCATGAGGGCTTACCACATTCCAGGTTTTTAGGGTATTCACAATAAATAGATTGACATAACGGTAATCCAAATGGCTAGTTTTAAGGTTCCCCGAAAATATGTAATAATTTCGACCTCTGGTGGCGAGTGTTTGATACTGCTGAGGTGAACCGCTGTGGTACTGCAGCACCATCCCTGAATTTTATGTCAAGTCATAAAGTAGACAGATCTCCACTGGCGCATGCAAGAACATCAGGGATGCAATCGCAGCGTCAGTGTATCATCTCATAAGGGATGGGTGGTTGCCCGTGTGTAGCAGACTGCTGAAGACCGCGTGTGATAAGGTCTCTTAAGTCGCTGCAGCCACCATTAAGTGGAATTGACTTGTCTCTTGGCAGCATATTGCCTATGAAAACTGTGTTTACCTAAGCATGAATGTGGAACAGTGTTAGGTGAACCAAGAAGAATAGTTTGAAAATACATCTCAAAGGAACATTTTGTGATTTCTTTAGTGGTTTTATGTTCAAGATGGGAATATCCACATAATAAATTAGCAAAATGTTTGTTTAATGATGCAACCAGTACCCGTCTCTGCAGAAATATGATAAAACTGGAAGCCTTGCTTCAGATGTGAATAGTAACCTGTAAACTTGCATATAACGTTTTCCTCTTTAGATCTTAACTTTAGGATTTGAGGTCCCAATTAAGAAAGTTTTTTTGCATGTTTGGGAAATGAGGATTGGGAGAAACTAATACAATGTGCACATTTTGGTACATTTGTTCAAAGTTAACTGTGGGTGAACCCTAGAAAGGATGTTGTTAAGAGTGACTGTGATGTGACTGTGCTACCCAGAGTGTCAAAGCAAGTTACACTGCTACAGCAAGAACCAAATTCTAATCCAGACACGTTGCACCCAGGTCCTTGCCAGATTTCCAGGCTAGCCACACAAGAACATGTACATAGAATTTATCTAAATGGAAATTATTTGCACAACAAGTCTGGTATGGATCTGGCCCTCCAGGACCCAAACTGTACACCCCTAAATCTAATCACACCTTTGTGTCAAATGTGAATAGCATTAGTTTCTACCTATGGCTTGATTCTGGGAGCTGGGTGGGATGCAGAATTTGAAGTTTTATGTGAAAAATGTAGATATTTACTAGTAATCCTTTCAACTAATTAAGTCTGGTCGTCCCAGTTCTGAATGTAGGTAATTCCCCCCCACCCCCAGACAGGCAACCTCACCACCCACCTTCAGAAAGGTTTTTAAGCTTAACCCATTGGTGTCAGATGATGCGTCCATTGCTCCGGCTTCACATCCCCCAACACTCCTCACGGGTTGTATTCCAAAGCCACTTTGAATAACACCATAGAAAGCGTGAGCAGGAGGGTGTGCCACATGGACTGACACTTACTGGATTGGGTTGAACTAATGGAATCATGGCTCAGTGATCACACCATTAACACCTCACTATCCTCCTTATCCCAGACCTTACTTAACTGAGACAAGTGCAGAAAGGCCAGGTGTACGAAACCCCTTTTGTGGTCGCAAACACTGCAACACGGCAAATCACAAGGTTTGTGTTATAATAAAGCACAGAACAGGAGAGCAGTTCAGGCGTTTTAATCCACCAACAAAGACTCAGTTTTAAGGCTTCCTTCTCCTTCAACAGCTGTCCTCACTCTGTCATAGCTTTACACCCAGTTGCCTAGGGCCTCTTGGAGCATCACTGGTGGGCCACACCTTCTATTGACAGTCTAAGAGCAAACCACAGCAGTTTGCGATGGCAAAGGGGCGTCACAGAATGTTCAAACGCCCTTTTATATGTAGCCTCTTTCTTTCCTACGCATAAAAGGGCTTTTGCGACCCTCTCCGTAATCAAAAATAGGAGGGGGTTGAGAAGGGCGTCTGCCTCATGTTTGTGATTTGGAAAGGGATGTTTTAGTGGTTTCTAACTGCAGCTGCAGTGGGGTGGGCGAGTTAAGGTGGTAACTGATTCGCATATGGACAGCTTTCTCTTTTCAATCCATGTTTTTGGCATCAGGAGGAAGGGGTGGTGGGTCAGAGCTCCACTGCTTGCTCCCTCGGATATCTTCCCAAATGTGAAACTTAAAAACAAACAAAAGCATAACCTGTGCCTTTAACAGAAATAAACTGCTTTTTCAAGAAATGTTTCTCATTTGTGAAAGCAAATGCAGGGGCAGAAAGCTGTTGCTCGTTATATAAGTCACGGCCAGTCGCAGGGGGGCTGCAAAATTTGGCCTGCCTTATTAATATTAATTAGGCACGTCGCTTGCCGACCCTCTGTGAATATACAATTTGCGCTGTAACATTTTAGTTGTAAGTCGGGTCGGAAAGTGCATAGTTATTCGCAAATCATGGGGTGTGTAACACATCCCTTGTTTGTGAACGACGACTCGCAGCACTCTGCAAGCAACCTGACCAAACAGCCTTGAAGAACACTCACAGACGCAGTGACCCCAGTGGTATGTGATGCCTCCAGCTTACATACAGTGCAAAGGGAAACCCACAGAACCCAGAATGTAAAGCCTCGCTACCAAAGGTTTCACATGGCCTAGATATGAGTCGCCCGTGGCCTAGACACCTGTGTGAGCTATCAACATCCCAGCTCAACATTCACCTCTAACCAGAGTAAGCAAACATGAATATGTAAAGTCACATACTCAGAGAGCCCGACGGACTAAGCGTGGGCACCAACAATGAATATGACCAGAATTGCTGCACACAACCTACAGTAACCTAGCAAATTATACACAGGTCCATCATTGCTCGCATTACACTCAAAAATATATCCTTAATGACAATATCCTAAATGCTGGAGTATTTGGACACCTGGAAAGGAAATTACTCCATAAAAAAGGATTTAGATATTTCTGAATCATATTTATTTTATGCTCCTACATATACATGTCGGAGAAAGAAACATGGTTAAGAAATGAATAATAATGCAATAAAAAAAACAATAAATACAAAACAAAGAAAGCAAGGAGAGAGTAAATAAACAAAGGACGAAAAGAAGACACCGAACTAAAAGAAACAGCATATTGTTCATTCTGTCCTCTGCTTTATTTTTTTTGCCACAATAATAATAAAATATGAACTGATTCAAGCAAAACCATCTAATGTAAAAAATTAAAAGATGAGAACAATGAAAAAGGTAAAACAAAGTTAAAAGGTAATAAAAGAACACAGAGAAGAAAAACCCAAAGGGACAGTTCTAAAAATTCCAAGAAACATAGGGGAAAAAAAGACATGGTTAAAAATCTTATTGGGCATAGAAATGATCCAACTGCTCAAAGAAACAATTCAAAAGCGCGTAATGTTAGAAAGATCTAAGGGCCATATGTACAAAAGCTTTTTCCCATAGACACAGAATGGGTAAAATCCTTTGATACATCTGGCCCTAAATGCATTTTTCTGTAGCAGGCACCAAAATTACACAAAACGAAGGAGGAAGTAGAGTTGAACTATGGCAGTATTCTCTTTTACATTGCTTCCATTTTATTTTAAGACCAAAATATACAATGTTTGCAGACAATCCAGTTGATACATACAAAAGTATTAAATATTTTACAAAGTTTCAACATAACACAGCAAATGTACATCATAATATAAGTGCATGATAATAAAAATGGTGAATGTAGTTATAAAAAGAATCCGTGTATGCTTCATTTATTCTTCTGTATTTTGAATTGTAATAGTGACTCCAAGACAATAAGGTGCGTACCTTTGCAAAACAAAGTACACAAGTGGACAAACGATGACAGGCCACTCGGTGGGTGTCAGTCAGCAACCTGTCTCATGTGGAAACAATCTACACCCCTCTTCTGCACCACTCTTTCAGTGAGACTATATACCAACGTGTATATATATATCTATATGTATACATATATATAGATATATATACATATATATACACACACACATACACATATATATATATATTTATATATATATATTTATATGTTTACTGAAAAAAACAAAGTTTACTGGGACGTTATAGTTAGGCTCACTTTTTACCCACACCAAACCATAGAAATATGACAGTTATAGTTAAGAAACTAATAAATAAAATAAGTGTGCATAGCAGGGCGTCACTTATAGTTATCTTAGACCACAAGTTATACATTGTTTTTAGATGAATATAACTATTCCTGAATTTCCATGGTTTTGTGTGTGTGTGAATAGCTGTGTGGGTCTGTGACTGGATGTGGTAGTGTTTTTGTGGGTCTGTGAGTCGAGTGGGTGTGTGAGTGTGTGAATGAGTGTGAGTGGGTGTATTTTTTTAATTGGGGTCTGGAGCCACAGATCCATCACAGATTCACATGGGGGACCACGCTGAGTGCTGCAGAGGATCTGTGAATCCTTGCATGTCCTAAAAAATGTTTTTGGGCAATTTTTTTCCCAGGAGGGCTCCCTCAGAGATCCCTTTATCAGTCCCCTGGGGTCAGGATACCTCTATCCTTATCCCTTATATCCTATTTAACCTTTATTCATCCCCTCCCCCAGAACCATGTCTTCATTCACAAAATAGGGGCTGCAAGTTTCCTTTCAGATTATGCCCAACCAATCACAGCATTGCTCTTGGCATGTGGATCTGCAGATCCGCTTCTCGAGATATACATACATCTTTTTTTCTATAATAACTCCAAAACTACTGCACATATTTACACCAAATTACAAAAAGAGATCTTTCTGGACCAAGATGTAGCTTTTTGTCACATTTAGTGTAATTCCGTCCAGAGGTTCAGGCTGTAGTTATGTCTTAAATCCCTATGAGAAAATGCATGGGCCATTTTAGGACCCTCCCTTTTCTTATAGTAGTAGTCACTATAATTATAGTTAGGATCTCAGAGATAGTAATTCCTCAGATTTTTGCTTGCCAATAACTTTGCTACTGTTTGGTAAATTTTCATGAAACCATTTTTCAATTTTTTAACATTGGCTGACGATGCAATGTTTCAATGTGGTGACTCCCTCATGGTGCTCTTAGAGATTAGGTATTCCGAAATGATATCCGTGAAGCTATCCTGCATTACTTTGCTGAGAATCGAGGGTCGGTGGCTTCTGCTGGGACAGTGTGGGATGCCTTTAAAGTTGTGATTCGTGGCATCTGCATCGCTAAGCAGCATGGAGTGCTGAAGAAGGAGCTGGCTGAGCTGGAGGCCCAGCTTGTCGATCTGGAAAAACGCTTAGTGGCGGATTGGTCGGGAGATACTCTGTCCACCTTGAGAAGTACGATGACACAGTACGGAGAGGCTGCGTTGCAAGAGGTTTGTTTCTTGGGGAAGCATACTGTGGCGAGAAGATATGGTGAAGGGGAGAGAGCTGGTCGTACGCTAGCGCGCATGCTCCGTAAGCCGTGGGCAAGTAATTACATTGTAGAATTGTCGGATTCAGCCGGCGATTGTTACACTGTCACTGACGAGATTAAACGCGTTCTCACTGAATTCTATGCCGATCTGTATGCGGAGCCTCCTGGATTGGTCGCGGTTGCGTCCACTGATTATTTCGAGGATATCAGTTTGTTGTGGCTGCAATTGCGATGGAGCCGTTGGCTGCCGACTGCGGCAACATTATAATCATAGAGGATTGGCATTCAGGCAGCGGCCAATATTAATTTCTATGTATGCGGATGATATTGCTCTGTATGTCCGAGACCCACAGCAACATCTTGATGTTCTGCTAGATTAAATAGTGTGCTTTGGACGGCTCTCTGGGATTACCATCAACTGGTCTAAATCGGTGGGGATTCCTCCCTCTGTGGCTACGACACAGTTTCCCTCTGGATATCCAATTGGCTAGGCTGATGGCCCGGTGCGGTATTTAGGTGTCTGGTTGAGCTGGGATGTCACTACGCTCTGGTCAACGAATTACGGTAGAGCTCTTACATGGTTGGAAGAAAAGGTGGAGATGTGGCACTCGCTGCCAATGTTGCTGACCGGTTGTATCGCCATAGCGAAGATGGTAATTCTGCCAAAGTTTCTATATCTGTTTATAAACCTACCACTTGTTCTCACTGTGAGTTTCTTTAAAAGGCTCAGATCTGCTCTGGTGAAGTTAGTTTGGGCCGGCAGACAGCATAGAATTTCGTGGGAGAGATTGGCACTTCCGTTTGAGATGGGTGGTTTGGTGGCACCAGATTTAGAGCTTTATTACTACTGTGCGCAGGCACATTTCGCACATTTTTGGCTGTACCCCATATGGTATTTGCCGCATCTGCCACCTGAAGCAGACGCTATATGGCCTGATAGGCTGTCGCATGTGCAGGGGAGCCCAGTTGGGCCCAGGTTGCGTGAGATCAATACTGTGGCTTGCACGGCGAGGGCCTGGTCTGCGCTGTTGAGGCGTGTTAAAGTGTCTGAGCCGTTTGCACCTGCGATGTCAGTTTTGGATGTTGCGGACGTGCAGCTGTCGGGAGATGCTCGTGTGCATGAGTTTCTCTGTGAGTCCGGCCTGGCCACCTTGGGCTCCTGTTTTTCTGATGGACTGGTCATCTCGGCTCAGGTGGAGTTAAGTGATGGGCGTGATACTTCGATGAACCGGCTATTTGTGCTCAGAATTGGTGCTATGCTCCGCTCGCGTTACCCCTGCTTCCCCGCGATGCCGCCGGTGTGTCGTGCGCTGTAGCTCCTGTACCAGAATTGGTCCCCACGTAGACTTATTACGAAGCTTTATGCCTGTATGCAGAGCGAGTCACCTGTGACTGAGATGGGCGTAAGAGTGCGCTGGGCGGCGGACATTGGTGAGGCTATCTCGGATAAGGTGTGGTGCAGATGCTGCGCGCATCAAGAGAGAGTTGTCCTCTAATTATCGATTACGCCTTATTCATTTTAAGTTTTTACATCGGCTGTATCATACGCCCAGGGGCTTGAGACGCATGGGGCTGTGTGCTGACGCATGTTGTGAAAGATGTGGGGCCCCCGATGCGCACTTTCTACACCTCGCATGGAGCTGTGCCGGGGTGAGTGAATATTGGATGGAGGTGCTGCAAATTATTGAGGAGATGACTGATACTGAGCTGCCATGCACTCCTAAGCTTGCCCTCTTAGGCTATGTGGAAGGGGTCCCCGCTGCTCACAGAAGATTGATAGGGCTGCTGTTGCTGCTGGCCAAGCCCAGGGTTGCGATGTGCTGGGGATGTGGTGAAGTGCCTCGGAGTCGTGATTGGCTGCGGGTTGCTTCGTACTGCTAAGAGCAGATAATGATATACTGGGAGCTCATGCCGGAGGGCTCGCGTCCAAAAGATATATGGGGCCCACTGTGAGCTTTTTTGGTAAATCGAGTTTCTGGCAGTGACTAGATGCTTGGCGTTTCCTATAGCTTGTGCTGGAAGGTTCTCCTTCCCTCTATGCTATCCCATAAGGTCTGTAGGAATATTGACGCAATGCTGGCGGCAGAACTGTCCTGATCCCTTTTTTCTCTCACCTTTCCCTATTCCTCACTTTTCTCTTCCATTCCTTCTTTCTTGTTAGTTTCCTGGGGTGTACCTGCTTGTTGTTGTCAAGTCCTCTTGATTTTCAATGTGCTCATTGGGACGCACAGAAGTACATAGTACTATATTATGAGTAGTGAAGCCTGAACCCTGACTGGAAGACACTGTGAGAAGGTTACATGTTGTTGTTGATAAATATGCTTTACTCATTTCGTGTGCTGTTAATACTGGCCTCTCAGTTGTGGTACATTAATTATATTGTTATTATTGTATAATAATAAAATACATTAAAAAAAAAACCCTATCAAAGGCGGCTAGCAGAAAAATGAAAAAACCTACACGTATCATCTCTGTTTTGAATTTGACGAACTGCATTTAGAAGATGTAAGATTGATTAAATCTACTCAGAAACCCTATTGGTGACAGAGAAGGAACCAGTCATCTAACATCAAGTTCATTTGAGTTTCTACTGTTTTTTCAATGGCTCTGCTTAGCCAGTGGAAATTGGAGACTGGTTGGAGGTTGTCTAGAAAGTTGGTTGGTTATTTTAGGTATCTACATTATATGCAATGCATTGTCCCTGTAAAGACAATACAATTCCACCAAGATGATCAGATTAATTGCTGTTGATCTCCCCTGTATTGTGGGAGTTAACTACATATTCCACACTAGGTTGGTAACATATAACTGCTACCCTACCTGTTACCCCAAGGCATGCCTGTACAAGATACAGAACAAACAAGTTACTTACCTGCGGTAACCCTTTTTCTGGCGGATACAGTATCTACCTTTGGATTCCTCACCTTTTGAGTATCCCAATGCACCCACATTCCACTGAAACTTTCCTTTACAGCTCTCCCACTTCGATGAGAACATCATAATGTCCATGGCTCCGCACGCAGCCCTTGTAGGCCTACTGACATCAGTTTCCACCCATTTTTTTGTGCCTTCAAGGAAAACGGGTGAAACCAACATCACAAAGGCAATAGCTTGTTGTAAACTTTCAATCAATTATTTATATATGCACATATAAAAAGTAAAATATATACATACAAAATTTACAGACATGCTTCTTTTTGGTTTATGCAGACAGGCAACAGGGAGGTGGTGGGTCACTGAGGAATCCACAGGAAGATACTGTATCCACCAGAAAGAGCGTTACCGAAGGTAAGTAACTTATTCTTCTGATGGATACATCCACATGTGGATTCCTCAACTTTTGAATAGAATCCCCAACCAGTCCAGCACTCGGAGTTGGGTGTCTGTCTACATACACTGAAAAATGTTGCAAAACAGAATGAGCAAAGTGACCATCCCTCCTTGCTTCGGAGTCTAAGCAATAGTGCTTTGCAAAAGTGCAGAGGGAGGCCCATGTTGCCACTTTACAGATGTCAACTGCAGAACTGCAACTCTAGCTAAAGCAGAAGTAGAAGACTTAGCTCTAGTGGAATGAGCTCTAATACCATCTTATGGCCATGGCCTAGCAGATTTTTATACACAAGATGATCCATCTGGACAACTTCTATTTATGCACAGCTTTTCCTTTCATCTTGCCCATGTAGCCAACAAACAGCTGATTGTCCAGCCAGAGATCACGTGTCCTGTCTACATAAAAGCCCTTTTAGGGTCCAACCAATGAAGTATTTTCTCCTCCTTAGATGGATGTGGAAAAGGACAGAAAGTAGGAAGAGTGACAGGCTGGCCCAAGTGGAAAGGAGTAACCACCTTTGGCAGGAAAGCAGGCCTGGTTCTCAATACCAACTTATCTGTGTAGAAAGTTGTGAGGGAGGTTTCACACTTAACGCCTGTAACATAACATAACATAACATAACTCACTAACACGTCTAGCAGATGGTATAGCAACCAGAAAAATAATTTTGAAATTAAGTAGTCTAAAAGGACAACTATGTAAGGGCTCAAACGGAGAACCCATAGGGTAAGTTAGTACCAAATTAAGATCCTACTGAGGCATAATAAATAGAGTGTGAGGATATTTGTTAGTTAGTCCCTTAATAAACCTTAACACTATAGGTGACTTAAACAGAGACGGTTGATCTGGTAAACAAAGGAAATCCAAAAGTGCAGACTAATACCCCTTCACAGTTGCAACTGCACAACCTTGCTGTGGTAGAGAAAGTGCAAAATATAAAGGGCCAAATGTATCAAACATTTTTGCATTCGGCCGTTTGCGATTGCAAAAATGCATTTTGGTACGTAACAAGTCCAATTTGCGATTTGGTAACTTGTTACCGAATCACAGATTGGATTAGCGACTACATACCAATTCGGTATTAGGAAGGGGCGTGTCAAGGGCATCCCTTCCCAATACCGAATCGCAGAGGTATGTATGATTGTTTTGTGACTGTGAACGCGGTTGCAAAACAAGCGCAGGTCCCCAGGGGACCCCTTCCCCTTTGTGAATGCATGCAAAAACATTTTTTAGGAGCAGGCAGTGGTCCCACGGACCACTGCCTACTCTTAAAAAAATGAAAAGAAATCTTTTCATTCTTCTTTTTTAAACACATCTTGTTTTCCTTTATGGAAAACGGGCTGCATTTAAAAAAAAAGATTGCTTTATTGAAAAGCAATCACAGACTTGGTGGTCTGCTGAGCCCAGCAGACCACCATCCCTGTGATTGTAGCCATTCGCATTGGGTTGCAAATTGCGACATATCTCCTGAATATTAATGAAGTAGGTCCATTTGCAAGACCTTGCGAATAGTTATGAGAAACTCCTAGAGTTTCGTACATTCCAAGAGCGATTACTTAATTGCAATTCGCAAAAAATCGCTATTTGGTAATCGCTATTGTAAAGAATGATACATCTGGGCCAAAATGTCAAACAAATAGGCTTTTAAGGGGTCAATAGAATTTTCTTCACAGCCCTTTACAAACCTAGACAATCTGCCAGAATAAACAGATTTGGTGGAGTGACTCCTAGCGGATAGAATACCATCCACCACATCGGGGGGGAAGAGAGAAAGAACTCAGGTTGCCTCATTGAATCTCCAGGCATGTATGTGCAGGCCTTGGAGGTGGGGAATGTAGAACCTGCCCCTGTGACTGCGAGAGGAGGCCTGCCTTCAGGGGCATAGCTTCAGGCATGTGTTTGGGGGTGCTACATCCCCCAATAAATGAATTTTGTAATAAATAGTTGGGTTCAGATACTTTCAGTCGGGTATGGTGAGATGTCTGCTGCATCTCACCAGGACTTTTTACATACATTCAGACAAAAAAATCACACACACTCTCTTCCTCTCAGTTTTTAAAGTCATCAAAGATATTGGTAATTTGACAAAATATTGTATTTTCCATAACCGATGATCCCTACCAAACCACAATCCTCTCGCTTTCCACTGCCCCTTAGGTCCCTCCCATGCACCCTTCTTGTGGCAAAAGGTGTTTTAACAAGATATGCCAGCCTGATTGTCTGAAAATCTGAAGCCCACACCCCC
This sequence comes from Pleurodeles waltl, assembly GCF_031143425.1. NCBI lineage: Eukaryota > Metazoa > Chordata > Amphibia > Caudata > Salamandridae > Pleurodeles > Pleurodeles waltl. Next base: position 230,096,905 of record NC_090440.1, read on the forward strand.
CACAATCTTACTGACCAAGCTACGCCCCTGTCTGCCCTGTGAGGAATACAGAGTGGAGGGCACAGTGAGATGTGAAGAAGGTCTGTATACCAGACCCTTTGCAGCCAATCCTGGGCTATTAATATGATTTGGGACTGGTCTTGGCAAACCTTCCTCACAACCCGAGGAATCAAGGGTATGGCATAAAACAGCTGGGATCCCCAGTCTAATTGAAACACATCCCCCAATGCTCTCTGCGTCTGATACTGGAGACTGGAGAATGACAGGCAGTGCGTGTTTTTTCGAGTGGCAAAAAGGTCTATCTGAGAGGTCCCCTTTAACCGAAAAATGTGAAGAACTACTTCAGGATGGAGACGCCACTCGTGGTCAGCTGAAAAATGCGACTGACACTGTCAGTACACACATTCAGAACTCTGGTCAAGTGATTTACCATGATTCAAATCTGATGATCCTGAACCCAGGAGCAGAGTCGTAGAGCGTCTATGCACAGAAGATACGACCCTACTCCTCCCTGTTTGGAAGGCCAGACTTATCACCCGCAACTCCAATAGACTGATATAAAACAATCTTTCTTTTGGAGACTAAAGATCCTTGATCTCCAGATCTCCCAGATGAGCTCCACACCTATGAGGAAGCATCCGCTATGACTGTTGCCACCAGAGGTGGATGGCAAAATAGCTTTCCTTGAGACAGACTGACAGGCACACCCCACCATCGAAGATCCGCTGGAGTGTCCCTGGAGATCCTGACGACTCCTTGAGATCTCTGTTGTGTTGAAACCACTGCCTGCTGAGTCACCACTGGAGGGCCCTCATGTACCAAAGTGCACGGGAGACCAGCAGAATGCAGGAGGCTATCAGACCTACCAGACACAAGACCTTCAGAACGGGAACTACAGCTCCATTCTGAAACATCGGAATCATAGACTGAATGTCCATAATTCTATGAGGAGGAGGGTATGCCCCTATGAAAAGGTTGCAGTGAGAGGGCTCTAGGTGGGACTCACTGATAGAAAAGCCCAAGTTGAACAATTGAGGTGTCAATTGCAAGTGATGCAACACTAACTCTGGAGACTTAGCTTTGATCAGCCAATCATCCACCTTCTATGATGTGATGGAACCAATGCCATCACCTTCGTGATGACTGAAGGTGCAGAAGTAAGACCAAATGGAAGGACCACAAAATGGTAATGTTGAGACCCCACTGTGAAACGGAGATTCTTCCTGTGTGATTGCAGAATGGGGATGTGAAAATATGAATCCTGCAAATCGATCAAGACCATCAAGTTTTCCTTCTCCAGCGTAAGAAGCACCTGTGCTAGCATGTGCATTTTGAACTTTTCCTGCTTGAGGAACCAGTTCAAAAACCTGAGGTCTAGGATTAGAAACAAACAACCATCCTTTTTGGGAATCAGGAAGTCCGGGAATAGCATCCCTGACCCCATTCCTGCTCTAGAACCAACTCTACTGCGCCATTTTGAAATAGGGACTGCACCTCCTGTTGAAGGAGTAAAAGATATTCTTCAGAACAAAAACCTTGTTGGGGAGCAAAGGGTGGGGGAAATTCTTGGAAGGGTACGGCATACCCATTTTCTACTATATTCAAAACCCACTGATCCGATGTTATGGATCTCCACTGTGGTAGAAAATGGGACACCCATCCTCCCATTGGCAAAACATGCTCCAAGATAGCGAAACTAGGGCTGCTTTCCTGTGATGTTGACCGGGTAAGAAGAGGAGGAGGAGGAAGAGGACGGCTGATGGGCCGCTTCTCGTTTTCTACCTTTGTCACTCCCTTTATAACTCCTGTGGAGGGGATTGGACACCTGTTATTGCTGCTTTTGCTGGAATTGCTGCCTTCCATCGAAAGGAGAAGTTCTGGCCAAATCCGCAGAACCTCTGAAACTGTCTGTAATCTCTGGGCTGCGAGTGAAGGCCGAACAATCTTACTGTTGCCTTACTAGCCTTGAATTTCTCCAAAGCAGAGCCAGCTTTGGCGCCAAACAGTCTTGTCCCATCAAAAGGCAAATCCACCCGGGCAGCCTGCACGTCCAGCGAGAAATCAGACCCACTCAGTCATGCGTTCCTTCTTGTAGCGGCTGAAGTCGCCATCACTCTAGCCACTGAATCAGCCGTATCTAGGCCGAATTGAATGACCTGTCATGCAGCTGCCTGGTGGTCACTCAGCAGCTCTGTAAAGTGCCCCTGAACATCCTCAAGCAACTTCTGGATAACTGTTTTGGCTGACTCCATCAGAGCATGAATGTATTATCCCAACAAACAGGTTGCGTTGGTTGACTTTAAAGCCATACTACCAAAGGAAAACACTTTCTTTGCACACTGTTCCATTTTCTTCAATTCTCTGTCCCCAGGAGTTGTCAGAAAAGATCCAGGACTTAACTCTGAAGAACAGGAAGCCTGTACCACCAAACTCTCAGGTGAAGAATGAGTGGAGAAAAACAAAGGATCCCCTCAAGCAGGCTTATATATCCTTACAATGGGCCTAGATACTGCAGAGGATGACAGGCGTCTACCATATCGCCAAAATAGGCTCGATCAATGCCTCGTTGAAAGGTAACAAAGGCTCTGATGAAGAGGAAGAAGAATGCAGCACTTTAGTCAGCAAATCTGACTTTAGTTCAGTTGAAGAAAGAGGCAATTCCAACATATCAGCTGCCTTCCTAATCACCTCAGGAGTAGGACTGCCTTTTTGTGACAACAGCTCCTACTCTTGGGAAGTATCTAATCCACTTGCTACCTCCAGTCCTTCTAACTCTGGATCCAATGAAACAATGTCCCCCTCCCCCGGATCAGGGTCTATTTCTCCAAACAAATACTGCTCTTCTTCCAGAAGTCTCCAAGTCTCCCTTCAACACCTTTGTTTTGACTTCAACAACGGTGTCGGAGATGCCAGTACTGGCATCGGAAATGTCAGTAATTGCATAGGAGACTTCGGAACCTGTGTAGAAGGGGCCAGAGGTAATGGAGTAGAATCACATGATGCAGTCGAAGATGGTGCAACTGCCACCGCTGACTCCAGCTGAATTTCAACTGGCACAAGAAACTAGTGCCATTGACATGAACGGCACCTGCTGGTAGTGCGCTGGGAAAATACCCGAGGCATGGGAAAGGTGACCTATGGGGCTTGCAGGCGCACTAGATGGAGTCATTGCCCTGGAAAAAATGCTGTACATAGCATTTAAGATACTCCTGCTCCTGTCAAGGGGGTGGAGGTGGAGCATGAGTTGGAACTTGAACTTCCTCCGGATCAGGACGTCCAGGCGAAGTCATGAAGCTGCCTTTGACTCGATGACGACATTGGAAGGGCTACAGAAGATGGGGCCAAAGCCACCTCATCACTAGCTTCAGGTGACTTTGTACGCAGAGACACCAACCTCAGAGAATCCTCTCTGAAAGACCAGCACCAAGAACCATGATGCCACTTTTTCTTGTGTTTCCTCTTCAATGACTTAGAGGAGTGGGGAGCCGGCGACTCCGAATGAGGACGAAACTTCTGACATTCCGTTTTCCCACCTTGGCCATGAAGAGCTTTGCCTCTCTCTCTCTCTCTCTTTCTCTCTCTCTCTGTCTTTCTCTCTCTCCTTGAAGGACTTGGGGTTCATCCATTGGCATAATGAACATGCATCGACGTTGTGGTCCGAGCTCAGACACCAATGACATTCTTCATGAGGATTGGTGATGGACATCTGACCGTCACATTCCCTGCAGGGCTTGAACCCAGATTTCCTTGAAGGAGACATTTTTACTGCAACAACGTTACCATTTCCTTGAAAAAAATGTTATGAGTCCTATAATATTGATAGCATAGGAAAAAACTGTTACGCATCAAAGGCACAGAAAAAAGGGAACTGATATCAGAATGCTGACAGGGCCTTCTTATGGCTCCAATTACGTCATGCGGAGCCACTGACATTATGACCTCATCATCAATGTGGGAGAGCTGTAAAGAAAAGTTTCAGTGGAAAACTGTCGCATTAGGATATCCAAAAGGTGAGGAATCCACAGATAGATGTATCCATCAGAAACAATTCTACTACTTAAGTCGTGGCACAGGGAGCATAAGATTGAAAGGGTGTATACTTTCTTTTCTCCCCCATAATCTCTGTATTCTCAGATAAATCTGTTCTTCATCTATACATCTACAGTTACAGCTTGCTCCACTTTTATAATACCAATCACCAAAGTAAACTTTTCTCCAGTTATACTAAGACTGCCAGGGACACACCTGCTGAATGGTTGTTTCAGAGACCTCTTTATCTTGAGGTATATTGTATTTTGTACTTGGAAAAATACATCTTAAATGTTTGTTTAATAAGGGTTCTGCTCAGCACATTATCCTGTGTGATATTTAAAATTTGCTACTGTGAGGGCTTACACTCGGCCACCCAGCGTATATGGTAAAAGCTTTCCAAACATCAGGTTTTGAGTCTCCACCCACTAGAAGTGGCACATCCTGTGATAATGAACACAGGCATATTCTCGTGCAGCAATCAGCACTCAAATGGTTTGTGTTAAAGCATGTTTATTATTATTATTATTAATATTTGGTTTTTGTTAAGCGCACGGCTCCTCCAAGAGTGTCCCAGCACTAGGCAATAGGTAACCAGTGATCAGAAAGGAGATTAATTCAGAAGGTGCGCAAGAACAGGCACGTTTTTAGCCTGCGTTTAAAGGACCCTTCATCTTTGGTGGCCCCTCAGGTCTTGCAGACGAGAATACCAGCTTAAAGCGGCCAACACTGAAAAAGCACATCTACCCCATCTCTTCCTTTTAGTTTTTGATGCAACCACCAACAAAGCGTCAGAAGAGTGGAACACTTTGATAATGTACTCTTCTGTTAGTCAGATAGCTCGGACCAGATTGATAGAAAGCTCTATGCGCAAAGTCTAGACCCTTAAACCAAACACGCTCCCGAATCAAGAGCCAGTGCAACTCCTTCAGGTGCAGACAAATTTGATCATATTTACGGAGTCCTAGCAGCAGACGAGCTGCTGCATTCTTCACTAAATGGAGTCTTTTAAGTTGGTAAACAGGGAGACCCCAGTACAAAACATTGGCAAAATCCTAACGAGAGGTATTAAGGGCATGGGTAACCATCTTCTGGCAATCTAAAGGAAGTAGAAATTATTTTTTGTTAGTAAGCAGGGCAAGCCAAAACACGTTCCCACCACATTGTCCACTCGATGGACATGAGAAAGCTTATTATCAATTTGAACGGCCGGGGTGGGCAGAGAAGGAACCGCATTAGGCCAGAAATTGCCTTCCCAATCAGGAATGGTAGAACCAAAAAAGCCAATATTTTACAATAGAGTGTGAAACAAAATCTCTTACCACATTCAGAATTTTAGTATGAGGAACGAAACTGCCTTGATTGTGGCTATGACTAAAGAATGGAGCGCCGGGGCGCAGGTACTGAATCTTGAGGTCAGGGTTTCAGCATCTTATATTCTTTCTACTGTTCAGTATTACTATTCTACCCTGCAAACCAGTAACAGGCAGACAACCGACCTGTGAATAATTGGATAAGTAGACAACTGCCTTCTCCCATCTCTGAGCCAGGTGGAAGCCAAGCAGCTGACCAAAACAATAACAATGTATTGATGGCACAGTACCAGAATATCCTTGCCTAATTATAATGTGACAAAATATTGTGCCCTACATATTCTTTATATAAATACCACTCCAATTGAGAAGCAAAAGCACTTCATATTGGAGGTAACAACATAAACAGATACTGGCTAATAGTCATCTTTCATGACTGTGCTTATGATTATAAGGGACTGTACAAAGTATTCAAAAGCTTTGAAAGAAAATGTGTAATCAGGCGTATACATATTGATGTAACCAAGCTCCTTATTGAATGTTTCGTTAATACATGTGGGAAAGCTTATAATATCCCTCAAGTAAAACAGAGCTGTTTCGCATCTCATGTAAGCAGCACTCCTTCATTAAATTCTGCAGAAATGCTGCTATTATCAGGACAGATTTGCATTTATTACAGTTAAACACATATGATCACTCATAATGCCCTATCCTATAAACATCTTAGAATTTATTACATACCTAAGAAAAAAATATTCAGGCACTGATGTTGAATGGGCCGGTAGTCCTGATTTGGATAGAAATACAAGTTTAAATTCAAATTGAGATTGAAAGTAGTGCAGCAATTTGGCCAGGTGAAACCTGGAGAAAACTGTAGAGGGAAATTGTCAAACATTCTGAGTACCACAGTCCAGGGTAGGGGAAAACAGGAAGTATAACAGGGTTATCCCTCATTCTGAAGGGAGGAACTGCGAATGTGGAGGTTATACCACAACCAACAATACCAGTATATACCTGGTTTGGTATTACCTTCCAAAATACATCTTCCAATGAAACGAGGTCTTGCGTACCTAAAAGTAAATGGAGGCCTAACAAGGCTATTACATTCCATGTTAGTCCCTGGTGCACAGGGCAAGATGCAGCCCTGCATCAAAGGCAAAGGTATATCTTGGATATGTAAATAATAAGTAGAAAATCTCAATATTCAATATACTGTTTATTTCAGAAATGAAAGGGTCCCAATATATGTTAATTTCTGATAGATTAAAGTGTATTGCATTGTTTATTTTTGTAGCCTGGGCCACACTATGAGCGTGATCGAGCATTGGGTGTTGGGCGGCCAGAGTGTTAGGAAACACTTCAGAAATCCTGTACCACTCTATAAGGACCAGATTTCAGTGTTGGAGAATGTTTCTGTACTGCAGTAAAATAGCTTATTTCTCTGGGCAAGCATTGGTTTAGCCATGCAAGCCTCAAGCCCATTGCTTCCAGTTAGTGGTCGTTAAGCGTGCTCCCACAACAGTCAACCTTCAGCTCCATTCTCCTGCTGCTCTGATTTAAGAAGTGTTCTGCGCCACGTCCGATAGGGTCCTGACATCTGATCGTATCCTCTGTGTGTTCTTTCCTCAGATGTTGGATCATGGGTGTTTCTAGTTATATTGCTGTTGTTATCGGTGTTGGGTGGTTTACCGCAAGTCAGCCTCCTCCCATGACTCCTAATATCTTTACCGCAGTTTTCACAACTTACTGTGAAAACTCTCATAAGTGGTTTTATTCCTGTTTTTTCAAGATAGTAGAGTTGTATCTCACTGAGACCCTCTCAGGGGAGAGAGGGGGGTCTATTTGCATGCTCTCCTCCTTTGTCATTCTGCTGTGGACCTTAACAAAAGTGGTATAGCCTCAGCCTCCAAGAAAAACAGGTCTGCGCCATATTTTTCTTTTACTAATAAGCACGTCCATGTTGCACCTTAATCAGGTCAAGTTTCTCCTCCTCTCTTTTGCATTCCAGGAGATAACCTAACTCCTTTAACCTATCACCTTCTCTGTACCTTAGAATCCTCACTCAGCCGTCCTTTCGTACTACTAAAAGCCTTGCTGAGGGATAATTAACTTCTATTCTCCCCCAGCAAGTCTAAGTGAGTAGGCAAAAGAAAGTTGCTAGGATCTAGATCAGAGGTCTTCAAACTGGGGGGCGGGCCCCCCTTGGGGGGCCTCAAGTGATCCCAGGGGGGGCGCCAAACTCTGGCCAAAAGAAATATTATACAGATAACATGCCTTTGTTTTAAGCAAAAGCATGTTATTGCAGTTTTAAAAAGGTAACAATACTTAACTGCAATGTTTAAATAGGTTTTAACCTATTTAAACATTGCCATCTTTCTAAAATAATTGTGAAAAATTGTGAGGGGGGGGGCCCAATGATTTTTATTTTTCAATTGGGGGGCGCGGCATTAAAAAGTTTGAAGACCACTGATCTAGATATTCTACATTTGATTCTGTGGAAGGTTTCTATCTCAGGTTTGGGAGCCGGTTGGGGTTGTGCAAGTGAGGAGGCCAAGGCAAGATGCTAGGAGTGGCCGGATTTGTGTCTGCATTTGGCTCTTTGTGAGGTTGCTACCTCGGTTTGGGGCCCCGTTGGGGTCATGCAAGTGAGGGGTCCAAGGCAGGATGCTAGGAGTGGCAATATTTGCGTCTGCATTTGGCTCTTTGTGAGGTTTTTGTCTCAGCTTGGGGCCCCGATGGGGTTGTGCAAGTGAGGGGTCCAAGGCAATATCATGGGAGTGGCCAGATCTGTGTCTGCATTTGGCTCTTTGTGAGGTTTGAGCTTCAGCTTTGCGACCCCTGCTTCGGTTTATGCAAGTAAGGGGGCCAAGGCAAGATGCTAAAAGATCTGGCCGGGGTTACGTCTGAATTGGGCTCTTCCTGAGGTTTCTGGCTCAGCTTTGGGACCCTGATCGGGTTATGCAAGTGCAGGGGGGTGAGGGCAAGATGCTCAGCGTTGCACATCAGAGGCTAACAATGCAAGAACATTAACTGATCCCTTTGGCGGAATTAAAGACATATGTGCAGTAGAAGCCCGAGCGTTACCTATAAAGTGTAATAATGTGGTTCTTCTCATGCGTAGAATCCGGTCAGACAGTTACTAATAGCAATGTTTGCTGGTTACATATGCTTACTGTCTATTATTTCAGAAGCTCAAAGATTTTAAATGAAAGTGATTTTTAACAGGATTGCTTCTGTTACAGATGAATTGTTCTGAGAAATGGCAAATGCATTGGAATATCTGTGACTTGTAATGTTTCCTTTCAGATGCTTGTAGTCTAATTGTTTAATGTTATAGTTTATATGTGAGGCTTTTACAAACGTTAGCTGCAATAAACAAAAAAAACAATTACATCTTACACTGTTCACAGTTTGCTTGTGGGGGGTGTCATGTTCCTTAAATTTCCAGATTAAGATAGGAGAGCCCGATTCATAAATGATTTATTTATCTAGGTGTAAATTAGTCGTATGGTTGGGAAAAGGCATAATTTTCATTATTCACAAAGGTGTACATGTTTACGTATATGTGGCGGATGTACTCAATCTTTCACATTAGATACACATTTGTTCTTTGCCTAATTCAAACAAGAGGGCGCGCCAAGTGGTATGCCCTAGGAGTGGTAACGGACTCCTGTGCAACAGTGGTGATCACCCGTGCATGCAAATGTCATCCTAAATATCCAGACGGAGGGTTGAGGAAGGGGGAACAAACATGGTAGAAAAATGAAAAACAAACCAAAAGTAAAAACGGTATCATCTGTTGCATTTATAATCTCTATAAATGCCAATTCAGTAGAGGAAGGGTTAAAGAAGGCGGGGATCCGGCATGATGTGCTCTACTCCCTAATAGTCAATATAGCTCCTTCGCTGGAGGGATGCTTGTGCAAAAAAGGCCTCTGGGTTATTAGCCATGGCATGAGAACATTGCTGCAACAGGCAAAACATTTTACGCCAGAGAAAGCCGGATGCTATTCCTACCATCATTTTACCCTCCACATCGAGATCTCAGGTTCCATCCCCGGATTTAGGCTGGTGATAGTCTGAGAAATGTGGTATCATTTACTGGGATCAACAGAGAAGTTGACAATTCAACAAAAATGTAATCCGCTCTACTGAGTTAGGTGTCAGATTCAGATGTTCTTTTTAGCCTTTTACTTACATCTCTCTGTCTTTCTCTGCAGATGAATCGCCCCATCCAGGTCAAGCCAGCAGACAGTGAGGGCAGAGGAGGTAAGTCTAGGCTTTTTTCTCTAATTTGATCTAGCTCTCTATACACCGTCTTTTATGTATGGTTAGGATGTCATTGGCTCACTCTTCAGTCTACCATGATCACGAGTATCATGAAATTATACACATCCACGTGCCCCAGTGGAGTGCCCCAAACTTTTCTTGCTCCACTGTGAAACCCAGCATGGCCACACTTCATTGGGGTTCCACTTATTTTTCCCATCTTAAGTGACAATGCCACCCGGGGCACCATGCCTATTTATTGTAGATCACCAGCATGCCAATATCTTAATGTGGTCTCCAGCAGTCTGTTCTTCCATGAGGATCATTCTGCATTTTTCTTCTCCTGTGACATCATCTAATACATATATAAATGTTCACTGAAAAAAACAAAGGTTACAGGGACGTTATAGTTAGGTTGATGCCTTACCTGTACAAAACCATCGAAATTCAGCAGTTATAGTTATGCTTATATTAAGAAACTATAACTCATAACCTTAAACTACTTTCTGGCATGAGCTACAGTTTCTTCAGATATGCATAACAAGTATAACTGTAACTGCTGAATTTCTATCATTTTGTATGGGTAAAACCAGTGATTTTCATATGGGTTTCTTTAACGTAAAGTAATATCAAATTACTGCACATTAATACACCCACTGCCACACACGCCCTGAGGCTGTGAGCAGCAGCTCAAGCCAGGCCCTGCAACCACCTCCCGGCATGCACCCAAACCCACACTGCGCAGTGGGTTTTGGTGTGTTAGTGGGTATATTTATTTTCATTTTTTCATGGATCCTTTGTGAGTTTACACAGAGGATTACTCTGAGCCCCTTGGTGGATATGTGAATCTGAGGATCGGCCGAAAAAAATATTGTGCAATTTTTGGCTGATGTGAGGGCCCTGAGGGACCTCCATTTGCCTTATGTGTTTTCCCCTTTTTTCCCTCCCTTAGGCCAAGTGAGAAAGAAAATTGTGGCCACAACTTTCCTGTCATGTTGCGGCCAGCCAGTCAGAGCCTTGCCTTTCCTCCGGATGAGCGGAGGATCTGCATCCCTAGATAGCATATTTTTGTAACCTTTATTAACTCCAAACTACTGAACAGATTTACACAAAATCACAAAAAGCACGATATGCGGACCAAGATCTAGCTTTCTACCAAATTTATTGTAATTCTATTCAGCGGTTTGGCTGTAGCCATGTTTAAGGAATGCAAAATCCCCAAATACACAGAATGGGGGAAAAAGCATTTTTGGGACCCCCTTTTTCTCTGCCCCACTTGACAAACCACCCCAAAACTTCAATAAAGCAGCTAAAGTATTTGGTTTACCAGTTTTGAAAAGTTGGTGAAGATTCATCAAACGGCACTAAGGGGGTTATTCCAACTTTGGAGGAAGTGGTAATCCGTCCCAAAAGTGATGGTAAAGTGACGGATATACCACCAGCCGTATTACGAGTCCATTATATCCTATGGAACTCGTAATACGGCTGGTGGTAAATCCGTCACATTTGGGACGGATTACCACCTCCTCCAAAGTTGGAATAACCCCCTAAGTGTTATTGGCAAAACAAAAAACACTACGTCTATGGGAAAACTGGTCATAACTATAATGACCTAGTGGCCCATGCCATACAGAGTTTTCTCATCATTATTACAGTGATAATATCAATGATGTTATCAAAGATGTCATGAGTGTTGTGATATCTGGGGTAATTAGCAGTACATGGCGAGGGCGTGAACTATAGTTACTTTAGGGCATGAGTTATAGCTACTTGAAATAACTCTATAACAGCACCGTAAACTTTGTTTTTTGAGTGAATCTATATGTTTTTTTAATCCTATTTCCTATGTATAATGTCCCTGTAACCTTTGTTTTTTTCAGTGAATTTCTATGTTTTTTTAACATAAAGTACTTTAATTACGTTACGTTAATCTGACCACCGCTGATCATACCTCTTTGGCCATGCACAGTGAGGGTTGGCCGCAGGCCCTGCAGCCAACTCCCAATAATCACCTAACCCCATTGTACACACGGCCTTGGGTCTGTAAGTGTGTTGATGTGTACCTCAGTGGGTTTGTCAGTGGGTGCATAAGTCTTTGAGTGGGCTGTGAGTGGGTGAATGAGTCCCTGAGTCTATGAGTGTGTGTTTGAGTCTCTGAGTGGGTCTGTGAGTGTGTGCATGAGTACATCAGTGGGTCTGTGAGTGGAAGCATGAGTCTCTGAATGGGTCTGTGAGTGGGACGATTAATTTCTGAGTCTATACGAGTGTGTGCATGATTCTCTGAGTGTGTCTGTGAATAGCTGCATGAGCCTTTGAGTTTATGAGCGCATGCATGAGACGCTGAGTGCGTCTGTGCGTGTGTGCATGAGTACCTCAGTGGGTCAGTCGTGAGTTTCTCAGTGGGTCTCTGGGTGGGTGCATGAGTCTGTGAGTGCGTCATGAGTCTGTGAGTGTGTGCCTAAATATCTCTGTTGGTCTGTGAGTGGGTGCATGAATCCCTGAGTGGGTCTGTGAGTGGGTGCATGAGGCGCTATGACTGCATGCATGAGTCTCTGAGTGGGTTTGTGATTGGGTGCATGAGTCCCTCTGGGACTGTGAGTGGATGCATGAGTCTCTCAGTGGGCCTGTGAGTGGGTGCATGAGTCCCTGAGTGTGTGCTTGAGTAACTCAGTAGGTCTCTCAGTGGGTGCAAGAGTCTCTGAGTCTATGAGTGCATGCATAAGTCTCTGAGTGGGTCTGTCAGTGGGTGCATGAGTCTCTGAGTGGGTCTGTGAGTGGGGGCATGAGATTCTGAGTCTGTGAGTGTGTGCATGAGTCTCTGAGTGAGTCTGTGAGTGTGAGCATGAGTACCTCAGTGTGTCTGTGAGTGTCTCACTGGGTCAGTGAGTGGTTGTATGAGTGGGCTGTGAGTGGGTGCTTCAGTGGGTCTGTAAATGAGTGCATTACTGTCTAAGTGAATGTTGGACTTTTTTTCTTTTCTAGACGATATTTGCGAATTTGTTGCGACTTACACTGGGGGGCAATGCTGAGCATCTCAGCGAATTCGCAAATATTGCATGTGGTAAAAAAACATGTTTTCGACATTTTGAACACATAATATGACAGTCAAACACCCTTATAACCCACCCCTAGGGTCAGGTTACCGCCACCCTAACCCCTTATACCACTTTTCTTCATAACTTTCAGCCCTAGGGACCATGTCCTGTTACATAAAACTGCGGCTGCAACTTTCTGCTGAGGTTGTGACCAGCCATTCATGGCTATCGTGTTGGTCTGCACATTTCCGATTCGTTGCAAATTCGTTGTGAACTATTCATGTTTCTAGATATACAAATTTAATATCCTTTAATATCTTGAAAACTACTGACCGTATTTACACCAAATAAGAAAAAGTGTGATCTCCGGACCAAAAGCTACCTTTCTGCCAAATATGGTGTAATTCCGTCCAGCGGTTCGGGCTGCAGGCGTGTCTAAAGACTCTATGGGAATTAATATGAGAAATACACTTTTTTTGACCCCCACTTTTTCTTAGCCCCCATTTGACGGATCAGTCCAAACATCCCATGCACAACAAAACCCAACTTGACAAATTTTTGGGAAAATGTCATGAAGATTTGCCAAACGACGCCAAAGATATAGCCAAGTCAAAAATGGGAAATAGGCCCTGACTGTAACTACCTATTGGCGACCGCCAGTAGGTAACATATATTTATGTTTATGTATTATGAAGAATTTTATGTAACCACTGTCATCTTAACACCATTTGTCTCCCTAGCCACTATTTTAAATCTGCACATACCCCCATATGGAGAGATTGCTCTACTATTGAAACAATCTTTCAAAGTTAAATATCTAGGGAAAGTACCTCAAAGTTCCTCAAGCACTTTGAGTATTATACACACCCGAAGAATATATTTGCCCCATAGAGGGCACCGGTCTGTGGAATGGTATAGAAGAGCACTAGCCATCTCAACATTTTTGGAGTGCTCTAGTTTTAATTCAGCATTCTAAGCCATATGTGCTTTTGAAAGGAAATGATTATTACCCCATTGAGAGCACGTATCTGTGGAATCTTGGATAAATGCATAGGTCACTTTTCTGTAGATGGCCTGAGTATATTTATCAGTCACCCTTATATACCCTTTGGGCATGCATTTGTGTTGCCCTCTCCATTTGTATCTGGTCCTTTGAGAAAGTGAATGTTAGAAATGGGGTCTCTGGTTGGCATTCAGTTTACACTCTGTCCAAGCAGGGACCCTCACTTTAGTCAGGGTAAGGGAGATACACACCTAGGATAACCCCTGCTCACCCACTTGGTAGCTTGGTACAAGCAATCAGTCCTATCTCAGAAGCAATGTGTAAAGTATTTGTATCAATACACACAGTAACACCGCGAAAACACTACAAAATGGACAGAACACCAGTTTAGAAAAAAGAAAAAATTTATCTGAATCAACCAAGACCACAACGACAAAAATCCAACATACACAAGCAAAGTTATGAATTTTTAAATTAAAAAGAGTCTTAATCCATAGAAATCAATGCATGCTTTGTTTTTACACAAAGTACCTGGTTTGCGTCCAAAATAAACCTGCATGAGCGTGCATGCGTCAGAAGAGTCAGCGATGCGTCAATTCCTTACTCGCAAGTGAGGCCGTGCGTTGCTTCTTCTCCAGTCGGGTAGGCGATGGGTCATTTTTCTCTCCCTGAGAAAAGCGATGCTTCAATTTCCGGACAGGCAACCTCGGGTCCGCCCAGGTTCACAATGTTTTTGATACTCAGCGACGATGCGCGCGCAATTTCAGCACACAGTGGTGAAGAGCCGCACTGCATGGGTGATGCGTCAATTTTGGTAGCCACACACAGGTGTTGCGTCAATTTCCCAGTCATGATACAGGTGGTGCCCCGAATTTTCAGCTGTGAAACAGGTGCTGCATCGCTTTTTCTCCTGTACGGCTCCTACGCGTGAATTTCAGTCTTGGATCCACCGGATTCTTCTTTGAAGGGCCCAGGGACTGGAGTAGGCACTACTTGGCAGGGTCGGAGTCTCAGCAAGAGAATCCAGGTACTGGAAGAGGAAGTCTTTGATGGCTCTGTGTGAGGACAAGCACAGCCCTTTCAGGTGTAAGTGTCAGCTCCTCCCTCCCCACTCTAGCCCAAGGGACTCATCAGGATATGCAGGCTACTCCCCAGCTCCCTTGATGTCACTGTCTAGAGGGAATTCGCAAACAGCCCAATTGTCAGTCTGACCCAGACGTGGATTCAACAGGCAGGCAGAGGCACAGAATGGTTAAGCAAGAAAATCCCCACTTTCTAAAAGTGGCATTTTCAAACTGACAATGTAAAAAACAACTTTACCAAAAGATGTTTTTTTAAATTGTGAGTTCAGAGACCCTAAATGCCACATCTCTATCTGCTCCCAATTGGAAACTGCACTTAAAAGATATTTAAAAGCAGTCCCCATGTTAACCCATGAGAGAGATAGACCTTGCAATGGTGAAAAACGAATTTGGCAGTATTTCACTGCCAGGACATGTAAAACACATCAGTACATGTCCTACCTTTAACATATGCTGCACTCTGCCCATGGGGCTACGTAGGGCCTACCTGAGGGGTGCCTTAAGTGTACAAAAAGGGAAGGTTTGGGCCTGGCAAGTGGATACACTTGCCAGGTTGAATGGGCAGTTTAAAATTGTACACACAGACACTGCAGTGGCAGGTCTGAGCCATGTTTACAGGGCTACTCATGGGAGTGGCACAATCAGTGCTGCAGGCCCACTAGTAGCAATTGATTTACAGGCCCTGGGCATCTCTAGGGCACTTTACTAGGGACTTACTAGCAAAAGTAAAGTGCCCAGAGTACCAAAACCAGCAAAAACGAAGTTGGGCACACCTTAAAAAATACAGGAAGCAGAGGCAAAAAGAAAGGGGAACCACGCTAAGGATGCCAGGTCTAACAGTGCATAAGCCACTTTAATCCCTTTATCAGGTCAAGCACAGTAAGCACTTTATATGAATATGTACTTAAAATATGAACATGTGTTCTTGAATTTTTGAATTTTTATATTGCACTAGCCACTTGTTTGTCCCTAGTAACCTTGTTGGAACTGATGAGTAACATATCCAAATTGGAAATGAAATATACTGTATATCAAAGTAGTTCACCGCTTTTGTGTGTGTAGGCTATTGATGTGGTACAATTTGCAAAGCACGTCACTTTACATCCAACAGCATGATATAAAATGGATATTGTGTAGTGGTGCCTAAATTATTGATGGATTATGGCTAATGAAATAGAAATAGGGATAATGTGGTTATGCGTGTGATGAGAATGTTGTGGGGCCCACAATATATTATACCGGAATGTGCTACGAACGAGAGTGGGTTCTCGCTCTGGTGTGTGTGGGAGCTATTGATGTGGTACAAGTTGCAAAGCACAGGTCATTTTAAATCGAAAAGCAGGATCTAGAAAAATTGTTATGGGGCAGTGCCAAAGTTTTTGATAGAATATAGCACATGGTATGTGAATGGCTCCAATACAAATGCAGTTGTGTTAAGAATAATATAAGGCACACGGTATATTGCACTGACTATTACACATTGTTGTGGAGCGAAATGGTTGTGTTTTAAGTAACAGCATTGAAATTGATACACAACATACCAAAATGAAGAACGGAATGTGCTACGAATGAGAGTGGGTCTTCGTCGCAGTGTGTGTGGGGGCTATTGATGTGGGTACAGTTTGCACAGCACAGGTCACTTTAAATTGAATAGCCTGATCCAGAATAAATGTTATGGGGTGGTGCCGAAGTTGTTGATAGACTTCAGCGTATGGTATATAAATGGCCCCAATATAAATATAATTGTGATGAGAGTAATGTGGGGTATATGATGTATTGTGTTGATGATCGCACAATAAGGTACTTACATCATGGGGTGGAATGCTTGTGCTTTAAATAATTATATTAGAATTGATGGACAGTGTAAAAAATGGGGAATTAAATGTGCCATATACATGTGTTGTTCACTGCTGTAGTGTGTGGGGGCCACTGATATGGTAGAAGGACTACGATATGCATTATAATGGTGTCCGCCATGATGAGATAAAAGGCCCAGTGGAAGGCATTCAGCCGAAACACGTCGGCCGTTCAAATTTTTTGTAATTTTGTTTGTATTCTTCTATTTTATATATGGGTGCTCACTAAACATAAGAAAATAATAAAAATGATGGACTTTTAATGCTGGACTGAGCAGACCTCATTTGTGCCACTGTGTCATGAGTCTGGGAGGTGAGTACATGAAGTATATATATATATATTAGCCACCAAATGGAAACGCAGCACTCCAAAAGACTTAATACTTGTGTTTAATGGTTACCAGTGCAAACAACCACCATCACCGACGTGTTTTGACTAGCCAAGTCTTGAGCACAATAAATATATTTATATTTTTTAAGTGAAGAAACAAAGGTCTGAGTAATGTTATAGTTAAGTGAAATTTTCAGTAGCAGCACTAACTTGCAATGAACTGCTTATGATCTTAAGTATGATTTCACTTATGACGTGTTCTATGACATCATTTATGATGTTACTGATGACATCTCAAATTACATCATTGCTGACATCACTGATGCCATATGTATGGTCAAAAGCAGTGGATTGTGAGGGCATAAGTTATAGTTAGTGCTGCTAAGTATAACTGGTAAATGTCTGTGTTAAAGCCCTTAAAAGAACGATTCAGGAAAAAGAAATGCTGTTATTTTTTCCTGAAGCTCATGAATTTATCCTTCCTTTTGAAGCTTAGAGGCAGTGATCCAACAAAGCTTGGGTGCGAGATAGGTATAGGACTGACCTCTGCTCCTAGTTCTTTTGACTTTAATCTTTAATCAAAAACAGATATTCTTATTACACATAACTATAATGTTACTTTAACCTTTGGTTATTTCAGTGAATTTTTAGGTTTCTTTTTAAAGTAAATTAATTATTTAGGTCTGTGTATGTATGGTAGAATGATTTTATAATATACGTTGTCCTTAGATATTATTTTGTAAAAAGACAGTTTTGTTTCTTGTAACATAACATAGTATTAAACAGAAAACTGTTCTATTTCCATACTGAAAGTTATTTTGCTCAGTACTTGCAACTCTCATGTGGATACATGATACTAGCAATCTATTTTTAAGGTATCATTACTGCCACGAAAGCCTCTAAACTGTTAACTAAAACAGCTCTTTAAGGAGCTACCTCTAGTTTTATCAGGTATATGTTTTTGTACTGTTTCCCTTTTTTTTTTGTTCTTAAGTTCACTAATGAGACTCTCACAGGAGCCAGAGAAGCCCATCATAACCAACGGCTCTCCCGAGAGATTGCAAGAGTGAGGGAGGCCATCCCTTGCGTAATGTTCAAGGGGGGCAGTGCTTCCTCGTTTGCTCTTCTGAGTCTCTTGCAGGATCAGACATTTTCTAATGGAATTTGCATTTACACTAAATATATCCTGATGTAGTATTTATGATTTATATACACCAGAATATTAACAATGTATTTAGTTTAATGAAATGCAATACATTATATGATTGTGGGGAAACAAAATGACGTAGATTTGTGAAAAAACTCACATGGTGGTA
Organism: Pleurodeles waltl; assembly: GCF_031143425.1. Classification (NCBI taxonomy): domain Eukaryota; kingdom Metazoa; phylum Chordata; class Amphibia; order Caudata; family Salamandridae; genus Pleurodeles; species Pleurodeles waltl. The sequence goes on from NC_090440.1 coordinate 230,115,139, forward strand.
TTGAGAGAGATTGGCCTCTCCTGTTAAACCTCTCTTTCAGATGACGGGTGTACGTATTAGGGTGTGTACATGGACCGGCCTCTCCTGTTAGACCTGTCTCTCAGATGATGGGCGTGCATAGTAGGCTGTATGGAGAGAGACTGACCTCTCTGCTGAGACCTCTATCTTGGATGTCATGTGATCATACTATGCTCTGTCCATGGACTGTCCTCCCTGCTAGCACCCCTCTCTCTGATAATGGGTGTGCATAGTAGGGTGTGGGAAGAGACTGAACTCTACTCATAATTCTTACCAAGCCAATAGGCGTACCTAGTACACTCTGATAAGCACCATCTCCAGCAAGACTTTTTCCTAAAGTAGTAAGTGTGCATAGTGTAGTGTATTCAAAAATCACCTACTGCTTTCTAAGTTTCAAGATTCCGCAAGAGTCTCGCAAGATCGTAACTTCTTTGTGGAATAAGATTTGACCATCTACTTATCACAGTATTTGTCTCTTACACACTTCCTCTCAAAAACAAGGACCACAATATGCATTCCTGCCAATGGGTGTAAGTAGTAGACTGTGATAAGCACCATCTCCAGCAACATTCCTTCCCAAAGAACCAAGTGTGCATACCATAGTGTATTTAAAGATCACCTATTCATTTCTACTTTTCATGATCCTGCTAGAGTCTTGCGAGATTGTAACTTTTTTTTAAAATAAGAATTAACCATCTACTCATCACAGTAATTATCTCTTACATGTTTCCTCTCAAAAACAAGGTCCACAATATGAATTCCTCGTAATGGAGTGCATTGAGAACTCATCTACACCTTTTGACTATTCTCAATCCCGAAAGAGTTCTGCAAGACTGTAAAAATCAATTATGAACAATATACATTTATTTTCTCCAGTAACACTCCTTCCCACAGTAACACATGTGCATACTACAGTGTATTCAATGATCACCTATTCCTTTCTACTTTTATGATCCCACAAGAGACTGGCGAGATCGTAACTTGAAAATAAGAACTAACCATCTACTCATCACAGTACTTATCTCTTACACACTTACCGTAATAAAAATAAGTGCCACAATATGGAATCCAACTAATGGAGTGTATTGAGGACTCATCAACCCCTTTTTACTATTTGTGATCCAGTGAAAGTCCAGTGAGATTGTAAAAATTAGTTAAAAATAATACACATTTATTTGCTTAACAGTAGTTATCCTTTGGACACCGCCTCTCTAAGCTTAGGGGGACAGCATGCCTTTCTGCTGCTCCCTTACATTGCTTTTCTATTTCATTTTCACAACAACTCCAATTTTTCACAGTACACACTCATTGTAGCCACTTAGGGGGTCATTCCAACCTTGGCGGGTGGCTACTGCCGCCCGCCAGGCGGAAACCGCCATTTGGCCGCCATGCGGCCAAAATTCCGCGGCCCCCATTCTGACATTCCCGCTGGGCCGGCGGGAATGAGGGCCGCAACACAGGAGCCGGCTCCAAATGGAGCTGGCGGTGTTGCGGCCGTGCGACGGGTGCAGTTGCACCCGTTGCGCTTTTCACTCTCTGCTAGGCAGACAGTGAAAAGCTGGCCGGGGCCCTGTTAGGGGGCCCCTGCACTGCCCATGCCAGTGGCATGGGCAGTGCAGGGGCCCCTAGGGGCACCAGGACACCCCTTACCGCCAGCCACTTCCTGGCGGTGAAAACCGGCAGAAACAGGCTGGCGGTACGGGGGTCAGAATCCCCAGGGCAGCGCTGCTTGCAGCGCTGCCCTGGTGGATTCTCCCAGCCGGGGCAAAAACGGCAGAAAACCGCCGGCCCCAGCGGGCCGACCGCGGCTTTACCGCCGCAGTCAGAATGGCATGTGAAGCACCGCCAACCTGTTGGCAGTGCTTCTGTCATTCGTGACCCTGGCGGTCCAAGACCGCCAGGGTCAGAATGACCCCCTTAATTTCTAACTTTCCAACAGCCAGCCAATCAAAGCGCTACCTCTCGCAAGGCTCCAAGGAGCCGCTTGCTCCTGCAAGAGTGTGAATGCTCTAGACCAATCACATGCTTTCATTTTTAAATTCATGCTCTTGTGGGAGTCTCACAGGACTCTCGCAAGGCCAACAATTCAAATAAAATAAACTTTATTTGGCATAACAATGTCATAAAAGTATATGATTGCAACTTTTCCAGACAATCATAATGACAACAATTTCATTGCATCATAAAAACATCAACAAATTTAAAATCTCATAAAAGACAACAAATCATTAAAAATGTTCACAAAGTCCAGAAATCACAAAATGCTAAAAGAATTTGAAGACCTAAGAGCTAGCGAAGAAAATAGCATTTATGAAGAATATCACTTCCAAATACTGAGTGCATCTTTTATAAAGGTAATGACAACACTGCATTTTTCAGCTGAATCCAAACCTAGCTGAAATGACATAAATTTCATAGGATGCAAAATTGGGAGAAGAAAACTGACTTATACAATGAAGAAAAATCATAAGAGGAGCAATGGATTGAGCTGAGCAATTATCACAGGGGCAGAGAGGAAGACTGTCAAACCATGTACCCTGTTACGGAAACGCGAAAGAAAAACATAATATATTCACACGAAACCTGGTAACAAAAAATCTAAAATGAGAGTTCTCAACAAACATTAAGTAGAACTCCAGCTCATAACCAGGATTTAATGCAAAATACCTGTCCACAGAGGCCATCCTTAAGGTGTTAGCTCGACAAAAACTCTGATAATGCTCATAGAAATGCACCTTTAGCCAAGCTTTCGTTGCTGGGACTATCGACTCAGTATTATTATAGAACTCGGGCAGCCCCATACCTGTAAAGATGTTCCTGATGTAAGATAACCAGGGACTATTAGTCACTATTAAAGGGTCATACAGTCAGTAATAATACTTTTTGTGAAGCCCAGCTCTCTTGATTGCAATATTTTCCACCCATAGCAAGAGGGGGCAAGTCGTAATTGACCATCAAGATAGGGCAAGCCAACCTCAGAGTAACATAAGAAAGTGGCAGTGCCTGCAGGGACTGATAATAATCTTTTAAAGAAGCTAGTTTGTAATTTCTGGAGCTTGTTACTGTTACAATAGTCCCACACAGGGGCCACTGAGATACATTTGGATTTGAACAGAACCAGCATTTCTTTTATAGGCCTGTGCCACAAAGTGCCAGCAAAATGGAAAATCACTTCAATGGCTCTTGAAAATTGAAGTTCTCTAAGCGTCAACAAAGGTGCCCATTTGAGTTTAGGGTTGAAAGGAATATGAAGTAGTAAAAATAGTTACAATTGTCAACCTTTAAAAAGTGGGAATCCCTCCATATGATAATTTTTCGATTTTGTACTTTTGGGCCCACAAGTTAATGTCATGGACTGCACACAGCTTCTCACCTCTGGATGCAGGATTTGAAAGGACACCCGGTCTTCTGCTGGTTCTGGATAAACCCAGATACGGGCGACCCTTTCTAGTAGCCACGGTGCTGCTTGACAGAAAACGCCTAAGCAGACCGTACCCTCCAGAAGGAGTCCCAGAGGAAAAACCCCAAAGAAATGGGGAAAAAAAACTCAAAACAGGAACTCCTGAAAAGGAAGAAAAAACAGGACATGAAAAAAGGGCAAAAAGCTAAATCACAAACAGCGAAACAGGAACAACGAACAGGAGCGAAGAGCACCACCAAAGGGAAGGTAAGGCAGGTCAGGACTGAGTGACTTATATACTGGAAGACAGGAAGTGACAACACAGGAAAGCGAAACAACACCATCTTGAATTGTGAAAAGCCCATAGAAAAGAATAGGAAAAAAGGTTGTAGTAGAAAAGAAAAAAGCATGCTGGGAAAAAGAAACAGGAAGAAGACAACATGGAAACCAGCAGGAATACAGAAAAAACAAAGTGCAAAGAGGCCAAAGAAAAGAGGAGAAAAAAAGGACAAGAAAGAGACCACCACCGACAGGAAAAAAGAGGATTCACTAAAATAGGTAAGGGCGACGCGACCAGGAGCATAAAACATGCTTCCTGGAATGCGTCGCCAAAACGGGGAAAAAACGCGGAGGATGGCGCTCTGACAATCGGAGGCGCGATCCGACCGCGGTCGGGGAGAGAGACGCCGTGGTGAGGCGTGGCATCACAGTTAAAATAAGAGACTTAGATCAGATTTAAGAAAAGTGCTGCTGCACCCAGTGCAGCGCCACTTTTCTTGCACCGCTTAGCGCCCCCTAACACCACCATGTGTGCGCCGTATCTAAGAGCTAAACAAAACTTGTAATTTCTCTAAAAACCCATCACAATAGTCCTTCCTAATAGTATTCAGATGGTCCACAAGCAATACTTTCAAGGTCTCTTCCCATTGGTAAATTGGGGGTGAAGAACATTCTGGTATTTGAAAGGCCGCTAAAGATATGGGAATAGTTTTCTGTTTTTTTCACGGGTTAAATGTTTTTTTGGTATTTCTTTGGAGGGGGCACAGTTGGTTAAGGATGGACATCTGGACTACTTCCAAAACCTCCACTGAGATATTTGCCTGTATGCAGGAGTTACTAGTTATTCATTTACTGGTGGCAGCTGAGCGGAGGCAAACAATATGGCCACAATTATCTTCCCCTACATCGTTAGAGGATAGAGTTGAGGTAGCCGGGGGTCAAGGGGCTTCACGTTACTAATAACTGCTTGTACTGAAAGATGTCTACAGCATCTATTCGTTCCTCAAACTGGTCTATCTCCTAATCAATATCGCCATAACAGAAGATAGGTAAGTAGTAATGGTCAGGCTGAGCTTGTTTGGGGGATCTTTCCCTACATTAGAGAAGTTGGCTTTCGTCTTACCTATAGTAATACAACAATGTCAAAGGTTCGCCAAGGGAAGTTTCACTTTGAGATGGAACACTAAAAAAATTAAGTTTGGGGCCATTTCTTTTCAATTCAATGGTGGATCTTTTCTCTCTAAGCAAGGGGTGATTGTCCTGCCCTGCCCCTTCCTGTCGGAGACGGGCAATCATGGGCATAGTCTTGACCCCGTTTTGGCCCACGGCACTGCAAGATTCTTGAAGCAATTTTAAGAGCAATGTGTGTCCTTCTGGCCTACTGCACGGGTGGCTGGGGACATAGTCTCACCCCAGTCACTGAAGCCGCTAAAGTTAAAAATGCAGGCTGGAAAATGGCTGCCATAAAACCAGTGCTGCAGGATCTTTGAAGTGCTTTTAAGCGCAATGTGTGTCCTTCTGGCCCAACCTGCTGCAAGGGTTACTGGGAGAAGTAGTCCCACCTGAGTCACTGAAGCTCCCAAAGGTCAAAATGCAGGCTGGGAAACTGCAGACAATAACACCACATGATACAATTATTTGTGAATCTTAGTTTCTCAAGAATACTGAACGCATTTACACCAAATTACAAAAAGCACAATTTGTGGACCAAGATGTAGCTTTCTGTCAAATTTGGTGTAGTTTTATGTTTTGGGACTATCCTTTATTCTCAGCCCCCGCTTTATGGATCACCCCAAACCTTTCCAAGAAGGAGCTGAGGTGGATGAACTTTTATTTTAGAAAGTTTCATGAAGATTCGTCAAACGGAGCCAAAGTTATTAGCAAACCAAAAAATGCTTCATCTATGGAAAAGCAAAGCTAACAATAACTACCTACTGGTGACCGCCAGTGTGTTATTTTTATATGAGAGAGAGTGTGTGTGTGTGTGTGTTTATAAACACACACACACACATATATATTCTCTGAAAAAACTAAGGTTACATGGATGTTAAAGTTAGGGACTTGAATTTAAAAAAACAAATAGCAACTTACGCTATGGTGAGACTTTGGAGGTCCTGCTGCGTTGGTTGAAGTTGTTGCACGCAGCAGGGACTACGGCTCCGGTGCAGGCAGTGGCGCAGAGTCAGACAGCAGTGCTGGTTCCATAGTCACTCTGGAGTCGATGTGCTTGTTTCTTCATGGTTACACCAGAACTCACTGCCAAGGGCCTAGGAACTGGATTTTGCACCACTTGGCAAGTCAGGACTCTCAGCAAGAGAACCCAGGTGCTGGCACATGAAAGTCTTTCATGTCCCTGAGACTTCTTAACAGATGGCAAGCTCAGTCTAAGCCCTTAGAGAACCTTTGGAAGCAGGATGTAGAAAGCAAAGTCCAGTCCTTTCACTCCCAGGACAGAAGAAGCAAGCAGCAGGCCAGCACAGCAAAGCAACAGGAAGAGTGGCAGTCCCTCCCACAGCATCCAGCTCTTCTTCCTGGTAGCATGGCTTCAGTCCAGAAGGATTCTAACTTTGTGGTGTCAGAGGTCCTGTACTTATAGCCATTTCTGTCTTTGAAGCAAGCAAACTTCAAAGAGATGTCTTTGTAGTGCACAACACCCTGCCTTTCCCTGCGCTGGTGCCAGCCACTCTCTAGTGGGTTGGAGACTGCTTTATGTGAGGACAGGAACAGCTCTATTCAGGTGCAAGTGTCAGTTCCACCACTCTAGCCCAGGAAGACACATCAGGATATGCAGGGCACTCCTCAGCTCCTTTTGTGTGACTGTCTACAGTGAATTCACGAACAGCCCAACTGTCATCCTGACCATGTGTACTCCACAAACGGGCAGAGGCACAGAATGGCTAAGCAAGAAAATGCCTACTTTCTAAAAGTGTCATTTTCAAACCTACAATTCAAAAAACAACTTTATATATACATATATATATATATATATATATATATATATATATATATACACACACACACATGTCAACCCTAAAGTAGGCCCAATGCAGACCCATTTAAAAGGTAGGACATGTACTAGTGTGTTTTACATGTCCTGATAGTGAAATACTGCTAAATTCTTTTTTCAATATTGCAAGGCCTATCTCTCCCATAGGGTAACATGGGGATTGCCTTGCAATATTGTTGAAGTGTAATTTCCCATTAGAAGCAGATAGAGATCTGAATTTTGGGGTCTCTGAACTCACAATTTAAAAATACATCCTTTGGTAAATATATATATATATATATATATATATATATATATATATATATATATATATTAAATTCACTGAAAAAACAAAGGTTACAGGGATGTTATAGTTAGGTTCTGAATTTACTCATGCAAAACCATAGAAATTCTGCAGAATATTTTGCGAATCATTCACTGAAATTAGTGAAAATTTGCAGATTTTCGTGAATATCGCTCACCAAAATGCAAAATTATATTAAACCTATACTTTGCCCCTAAAACGCACCTATATCACACCCCAGAGGTCAGGGTACCCTCACCCTGACACCTTATGCCACTTTCGATTTGAATTTTTACCCACGGGCACCGTGTCCCGTGAAATAAAACAGCGGTTGCAACTTTCCAGGCAGGTTGCGGTCAGCCATATGCAACGCTTCTTTTCAAACGCATATTCGCAAAAATTGACGAATTTCACGATTTATTTACGTCCAGAAATATAATCTAATTTATTTGCCCTTAAATAGCTCCTAAACTACTGAACGGATTTACACAAAATAACAAAAAGAAGAATCTGGGTACCAGCAGTTAGCTTTCTGCCAAATTTGGTGTAATTCCGTCCAGTGGTTCGGGCTGTAGACGTGTTGACAGGTCCTATGGGAATTAACATGGGAAACACAACATTTTTTTAGCCCCCTTTTTCTCTGTCCCTGTGTAACGGATCACCCTGAAACTTCCTGTGCGGAACAAGAATCACCAGGCCACTTCTTTTGGAAATTTTCGTGAATATTCGTCAATCGGTGCCAAAGATAGAGCCAAGTCAAAAAACACTTTTTCTATGGAAACATGGTCCTCAATATAACTTCCTAGTGGCGACCACCACTAGGTAATATAAATATATATGTCCACCAGGGAGTTTGTGTTACATCATAACACTCAGCAAGTAGTACCGGTGCGAGCTTCTTGGGGTAACCACTCCTGTCCTATAAAACAAATGAATTAGGCGGCATTCCTAGAAGACTATTTGAGAAAATCATTTATTCTTGCAACTCCAGCAACCGAGCATATGCATGTTTAAATATATGCACATATGCATATATGCACATATGCAGGAAGTAAGTGCCTGTCCCCAAAAATAAGCGCATGTGCTCTCCACCGGTAACCACCAGCTCAGATTAAGCACTGACCCACCCCTACCTCTGCCAGATTCCCTATCTCAAATGCTCTCTCTCTATCTCTCTCTCTCTCTCTGTAGCTCTCTCTCTGCCAGACTCACTCACTCTTGCTTTTTTTGTGCTCTCCTCCACTTTCCTTCTCCCTCTCTGTCCATTTCCTGTGTTGCTTTCTCTCTCTCTCTCTCTCTCCTTTTCTTTCCCATGCTCTTTCTCTCACACCCATCCTTTTCTCCTCTTTCATTCTGTTCCGCTTCCCATGTCCTCTGTCTCCTATCTTCTTGTCTTTTCTCCTCTGTCTATCTCGCTCTCTGTCCCTCTTTGTGTTATGCCATTTTCTTTCTCCTTACTCATTGGCTTTCCTTTGCCCCACCTCCTTCCCCATCTTCTCCCTTTTCTTTCTCAGTTTCTTTCTGCTGTAGCACACTTTGGGCCTGATTACAACTTTGGAGGAGGTGTTAATCCGTCCCAAAAGTGACGGTAAAGTGACGGATATACCACCAGCCTTATTACGAGTCCATTATATCCAATGGAACTCGTAATACCGCTGGTGGTATATCCGTCACTTTACCGTCACTTTTGGGACGGATTAACACCTCCTCCAAAGTTGTAATCAGGCCCCTTGTCCTCTAGTTCTCTTCTCCCTTCCTCTCTTTCCTATCTGCTCCCTAGCTGCTCTCTTCGTTCTTCTTTCTTTAGCCCCTATCCTTCTCTTTCTCCTCTCTTATTCTCTTCTCTCAATCCCAATCTCCTCTGCCTTATGCGTCTTTTCTCCCTTTTTCTGTCGCTCTGTCAGTATTGGAAAGCCGATCAATTTTTTTTAATGAGGAGCAAAGTGCTCCGCTTCCATCTGAAGGTGTCATACAGTATTAATATTATGACTAATCTGTATTATTAAATCATGATTTTTGGAAGTCAAATTTTTTCAGCCAAAGTGCTGGAAGCTGGCAGTACACTTTGCATTAATGATGTACATTCAGTCCTCATTTCAACACAGACTCAGCTTTTATGTTCTGCAGTTTCTGCAGCTTTCTGACTTATACATAGTGACCCTATTGGTTATACATATCACAGGCTCAAGACTTAAACATTATCTGGCATACATATAACATGTTCATGTTATAAATACGCCATGGCAGGAATATGAACAACACCGTCCTAATACAATTGTGGATGATTTCCCCTGAAGAAGGGCTACTGCCCGAAATGCATTGGGACAGCTGACTGCATATTCATGTACATTGGACGAAGAACCCAACAGTGACAGAAGGATGTGTATTTATGTTGTAAACCATAAATAAAAGAGATATACCCGATATGATTACCGGAGAAATGTGATGATTTACCAGTGAAGAACATGCAAAGTTCTGGGTTACACATATTATCCAGATGGATTGTCTCTATCAAGAGGTCCCAAAGTAGTGCCTCGAGAGGACATTGCTCAGCGTTGTAGCAGTGCAATCAGTAGATTATATTCATGCCCTTTGTCAGAAGTCAATACCCTCATTCACTAGAAGCGAGTAATATGAGGATCACATTGATCAAAGAAATATAACCAGGAGTGCATTGTCTACCCATCATACATGTTGTAAATAAACCTTTCTTGTGGATCATGTATATCATAGGCTCATGATTTACACACAGCTCCTCAGACAAGACAAACAAAAGGGGTGAATGAAGACAATATGATAGCTCTGTCAGAGATGTGGAATGCCTCAGCACATTATAAAGAAAGCAGAAAAATGTTTTTAAATGCTTTGAAAAAGCCCCTGGAGCAATCAGCCAAGAGCAAAACATATGGTGGGTATGCACAAGAGAAGTGGCCAGAAAGATGGCTCTTACAGAACCCGTTATACCAGCAAACTCCACAAAACATTTCTCTGGTGATGAGGGTGGCAAGACTGCTTCTAAAGTATCAGTGGACTGCACTACCAAGGAATCTTTTGGGGAAAACATATAGAAATGTATGTAATGCTAACACTTTGAGGCAATAAGAAAACAATTGCATAAAAGCACAATGGAGGTCTGTACAGTTAATTACAAAATTTACAGAACCAGGTCATTACATTTTCCAGAATAATAAATGCAGATTATACAGAAAAAATTACATTGTGATTGACAGGATATGCATCACATAAGTATATGCTTGTTGGGCTAGGTACTGCATGGAATACTAATAAAAAGGAGTCCTTTCATAATAATCTGAGCTGTGCTTTGATAAACGCTCATTCTAAGGCCCCAATTACGAGTATAGTTAGTATTTATCACACCTGATATATAACAATACCGAGGGGGTATATTATTTATTGGATGCAATAAATAGCATCTATTATGAGTTGGTAGGGAATTACATGCAGATTTTGGTGTATAACACACCAACATTCACATTATACATTAAATACTTATGATTTTCCCTCTTAAATTTCAGCAGGTTTGACCTACCAAAATTTAAGGAAGGTTGAGGACATTAATGCATTCGATAATTATCGGGGACGTTAAATACCTTCCAACTCGTAATTCCAACCTATGCGTAAACAGGGGTTTACGCGCAAGTTGGAATACACTGACCGCCTCATAATCAGGCCCTCAGAGAGCACACATCATCGAGATAAATTAAATAACTGATGAGAATCTGGATAGTTCGTCACAGACACATGATTTGAACAGACATCTAGTCCCATTCTTCTCTTTGTTATCGAAACAGTTTATTGGGTGGTAAAGTCTGACAGACAAAGTGGCAAGGGAGCTGATTTTGCAAAAGTTGTTTAGACAAATCCATTAAGTAATGTCAGACTCTACAGTCTCCTATGATCATGTTGTTGTGAACATCCGGTTGTTCCACGCTGAAATGCAGACTCTGATCTGGTACATTGTCCCTCTAAATCGAGAATTTTGGACTGTAATATTTGGAGTCAACAATATCCTTTTTGTTGTTCCAATCCCAAATGATGATTTTGGGTGATCTAATCGTGTGGTTTAATAAAAATCATGATCTCAAGGCAACTGATTTGTGGAACATGTTGGAAGAGCTGAGTTTTGGGGAAATAGTTAAAACTCCAACAAAAGTTGTCTATGGATATTAATCATAGGATGCATCAGTTTAGCACAGTGTTTATAAAGTGTTTGATGATTGACTGTGAGTGATTATTATTCTAAGAAAACTTATTTTCTTGTGTTCATTATTTTGTCATCAACCAACTCATTTTTTACAAGTATGATGACCAATTTAAAAAAAAACATTGGTCAATGTATTTGGAGTAAAATGATATCCACTTCTTGGTGTAGAACTAACCCAACACAATCTAGGTATCATTTTCTTAAGAATATTATGAGCGTCCTGATGTAAGCGACACATTGATTAACACTGAACACCAGTAATATGTTTACATAGTTCTTATGTTCTCTGATTTAATTTACATACCATCCTGTATGTTGTCATTTTTAATTCGCAAAAAAGTACCTATATTTCCCCTTAATTATGAAACAAGGCTCGCCTAATTGTTTTCTGATGTGTGTTTCCCCTGAAGAAGCTCATTGAGTGCACAAAATAAGCTGAGATTGTTGATGAAAAATAAAGAGGTTGATTGAGAGGTTTTACTTAATATTAATTCGAAAGACAATAAACCAATTTCAGGTTGGTTGATGAACCACACTGGGTTACATCAGTAATGTTAAACAGGAGTTAAACCCGCTATCAGCATATATTTTTACGTTGAGGGAAAGCTATCAAAAACAAGATTAAAATACAACAGACAGCGCTGTAGGAATATAAAAATCTCCCTCCCAAAAGGACAGAGGAAGATCTAACAAATCTACTGCCTCCTATTAGGAATCAGATGACCTATATCACTGATCAGTTTAGTACGATCTTATCCTCCTTCAGAGATTCCAATGTTCTGGAAATTTAAAGTGAGCCAATAAATACAAATCGAATAAAAGACTTGTTTTAGAAATATCTAGAAAAGGTTAAAATCTAAAGTCAGATGAGTACAACAAGTGTGGAGAAACAACCTAGATGACCGCATTGTCATAAAAATACAATTTGAAGTTTGCTTGTCATAGAAATACCATTTAAACAAAAGTATATCCAGCCATACTTCGTACAATAAAGTTTATTTACGTTATGTTGCTGCAGTAATACACTCTTGAAAAGCATGTACACAGCTATCACACACCTATGACAGGACATAGGCGGTCATTATGAACACGGCGGGAAACACCCCCGACCGCCGTGGCGGCGGTGAACAGAAGGCCGCCGTTGGTGGTGAATGGAAACCCGCCATATAATGAACGAAAATTCCGACCCCGCCAAAAATCACCAGACCACCACTCCCCGCCATGACGCTGTCGGCAGGAATGCCGGACCTCCCTACCCCGCCACCGCCGAGCACACCCACATCCTGCCCTCCAAATAATGATGCACAAATCACCTTGGCGGACAGTGGAGGTCGGACGACCATTGGCGGTGCCGACCGCCACGGGCGGCAAGTGGACTTAACAGCAAGAAGTGCACACATTGGATAAGCGTGCAGCCCACACACCTGACACACATCCATAGCCCCATAAAACACCCCTAAACATACCTCACATACCTTTGCAATGAAACCTTTGCCAAGAAGACGGAGAGCACCAGAGGCAGACACCGAATCTCACCATATACAAGACGCACACTGACCCACAGAAGAGCACCCTCACCGCGTTCCCAGCCCCAACACCTTTCACCACACTCACCATGTCACCCCCAAACATCCACGCTTCACAGAAAGGGAGTTAAGGACCATGGTGGACGAGATCCTGAATGTGGAGCCACAAATATTCGGGGCTGAGGTGCAGCACACACCCATCGCAAGGAAGAAGGAGCTATGGCAGACCATAGTGAACAGGGTCAATGAAGTGGGACACCATCCACGCACCAGGGACGACATCCGGAAGAGATGGAATGACCTGCGGGGGAAGGTCAGGGGCATGGCATCAAGGCACCACACTGCAGTCCAGAAGACCGGGGGAGGACCGCCACCAACACCACCAGAATACACAGACTGGGAGGAAAAGGTACTGGCCATCCTGCCTCCTGAGGGACTCACTGGACTCACTGGAGGAATGGACTCGGGTAAGTCATCAACAATTACCCCATATACACCATACCTGTAATGCATGCACCAACCCACCCCACCCACACCCACCAGGACCAACACCCCACCCAGGCAACAGCCACTAAATCCACCCCGCATGACCACAAACCCACTAACAGGTCCACATCCCTCCCCCTGTGCACAGCCACCTTCCCCTGCAAGTACCCACAATGGAACGACACCCCCCACCACAATGCAACCCCACAGTCGAAGCAAAATGCAGTGTAAACCTCACAAAGGCACCCTGTAAGGCCGCTGAAAGTAAACCCAGCACAAAATAGCCCAGTCCTGTGCACCCCAAATGTTCATGCATCTGTTACAGACATGTCTATGTCCCACAATAGGCACCACCACCCATGCGGAGAGGTGTGGCACAATGGGTAGAGCAGCAGACCCTGATGCAGAGATCTGGCCCGAGACCAGGGTTCAATTCCTGCCTCGGCAGGTCTTGGGCTCAATTCCCTTGGACCAGATAATTCTCGCCTCAGTGCCTAATCTAAATAATGGGTCCCACTCTGTAACTTTGGGCAATAGCTTGCTTAATCTCCACACCGGCCCTGACAGCGCTTGGATGTCTGGCTTCACCCTGGGGGTTCCCAGGAGTGGGTGCCCCACAGGAAAAAGCCAGGAGGGGTTCCACAGCGGTATGCGTACAGCGCATTGAGACCCTAACGGGTGAGTAGTGCGCTATACAAGTGCGAAGTTTACAGTTTACAGTATGCCACCCTAACGGACGGGACAAGGAGTGCCAGTGCCCCCCAGGGAGACAGAGGCACCTCACATTACACTGGTGAAGGATCCCTGGACACTGATGAGCAGGCAGGCCCCTCACACAGTTCTGGACTGTCACCATGCAGCAGCCCCACCCAGGAAACCACTGTCACCCCTTCCACCCAGTCAAGACCAGCAGCCCAGGGCAAGCGTCCTCACACCAGTGTATCCAGGCCACAGACTGGTGGAACACAGGTACAGAGGCCAAAGTCTCCCACTCCCAACATGCAAGAAGGCGAGGGCCCCAGTACAAGTGGTACTGCCAGACCTGTGCAGGGGACACAGGCACAGGGGGCTAAGGCAAGTGCAAGGGTGGCAGTGGGCCAGGGGGGAGGCCACAGGATGGATGGAGCAGCCCAGGACGTGATATCAGATGTATTGGGGGCCTACCAGCATACCCATGACAGGTTGGCACAGATAGTTTCCCCCCTGGAGCACAGTCAGAGGATGCAGCAGGAACACCACCAACAGGCCATGGAGCAGTGGAAACAGCACAACGCCACAATGGCCACCATAGCAGGAGCACTGCTGCAGCTGGTACAAACCCAGTCTGAGACCCACACAGGACAGGATGCCCCCACTACAGCACCGGACGCCCACCATGAAATTACACCATCAGCAGAAACATCCCAGGAACTTCCCTCACAGGAAACCCAAGGGCCTACCATGTCATCCCCTGGAGATCAACAGCAGGCGCCCAAACGGACCCTCAAGCCAAGATATGGCACTGGAACCCCAGCAAAGAACAAGGCCCCCTTCAAGAAGTAACTCAGCAACAATCTGCACAGCAACCATCCCACTCAAGCAGCCACCACACATTGCTAAGAGGCAATATGAACTAATGTAAGAAATGATGGACCCATCAATACTACCAACAAGGCTGCCACCATGTTGGCTTTGAGGACACCCACCCCTTAAGACTTGCCATCACTGTAAATAGCACTATTCACTCCCTGCAACCAATAAAAGACGTATCACACCTGTAACACTGTCCCCTATGTTAAAATATGAACAAAGTGAAGTATGGATGCAACTGGCTGATAACCACTTTATTGTCAAATTGTTGCATGAAGGGAGTCCTGTGTGCCTAAATGTGGGCCCTAAGTAAATGCAGTAAATCTCAATCTGTACCATGCAGAACTGGACCATGTTTCACATATCATTATCAACCCCCCCCCCCTATATGACTGAGCACACTGACAGTATGTGTCACAAACCCCAATGTTAGCCCAAAGTCCCACACAGTTACTGGCAGTAGAGTTGTATCAGTTGGGTCCTGGAATTGACATCTTCCCCTTCCGCATCATCACCATCACTCTCCTCCCCTCTCTGAGGTTGCTTGTGAGGACATACAGCACCCTCCACCTCCAAGAGGGGGATAGAATGTCTCACTGCCACGTTGTGCAGCATGCAGCAGGCCACCACTATTCTACACACCTTTTCAGGCCCATAGGCCAGGGAACCCCCAGAGATATGTAGACAACTAAATCTAGCCTTCAGGAGACATATTGTGCGCTCTATCACCCTCCTAGTACATCCATGGGCCTCACTGTAATTCCTCTCTGCATCCGTCCTAGGATTCCTCACTGGTGTCAGGAGCCAACGCAAGTTTGGATAGCCAGAATCACCTAGAAAAAGGTGCAATACAGAGTAGTCATTGTTAAGCCCCTTAGTCAGACAGCCTGGCTGTCTGCTATGTGTCAGTTAGTGACAGACACACTTACCTATGATCCACCCTCTGTCCTCTTGGAGTTGTTCCATCCTCTGTGGCACACTACTATTCCTCAACACAAAGGAATCATGGACTGAATTTGGGAACATGGCATTCACATGTGAGATGTACTGGTCTGCAGTACATACCAATTGGATGTTCATGGAGTGAAAGTTCTTTCTGTTTCTGTACACCTGTTCACTGACTCTTGGGGGGGATGATCGGTATGTGGGTGCCATCAATGGCACCTATGACATGGGGTATGTTGGCAAAGGCATAGAATTCAGATTTGATGGCTAGGAGGTCAGTACTTTGGGGAAACCTCACATAGGACTGCAGGTGTTGTACAAATGCATTTAGAAATCTTGTCAGTACCATGCTGAACATTGGCTGTGAAAATCCAGCACCCATGCCCACTGTCACTTGAAATGAGCCTGTGGCCAGGAAATGGAGTGCAGAGAGCACCTGCACTTCAGTAGGGATGGCATGCTGATTACGATTTCCCGCAGTTAGTAAAGGATCCAGTAAAGCACAAAGTTCCTGAATTGTTGCACGTGTGAGTCTGTAATTGATTACGATCTGACGCTCCACCATGGTCCTCATATCCACAAGTGGTCTGTACACTGATGGTGTCCTTCCTCGCCACAAGGGTCGGTACCCACGAAGGGTATCAATAAGGTGTGATGAACACACATACATAGGCACACATTGTCATCAATTGTGCACTGCATATTTCATTGTAGTGACTCAACATTAACTGCTTCTTGACAGATCTACATCTACACCTCAATGATGGAACAGTGTTTTTCATGTGTGGTATATTACGGAATGGTCACATGCATAGGTGCTTCATGTGGCTAGTAGAGCCTGCATTGTGCAGATATTTATTTATAGATGCGTAGGTACTGGCAAAATGTCTGCTCACTGTAATCCAGGCCTTTCGTTGTGGAAGTGACCTCATACCGCTAGCGGTTGACGTCACAGCGTAAGGCGGTGTTTACCTCGCACTGTCATTGGTTAACATGGATGCCAATGGGGAATCCTGGCATATCATGATCGCCGCCGGCGGTGACGGTGCACACCGCCGCGGTACGTACGCGATTTCGTCATCTATTATTCACTTGACTCACTGATCTCATGCGGACAGGTACTCCACTGTGTGTACTGCTGTGGCCTGCCCCTGGTCATGGATGTGGCTCGAAACAGCCCCGGCCTTCACCCAGGAGGAACTGGAGAGACTAGTGGACGGGGTCCTGCCCCTGTACGCAAAACTCTACGGACAGCCAGAGGTACAGGTGAGTCTGGGTTTGGGGGGCACTGTTTGGGTGTAATGGATAGTGTTGAATGGACATATGTGTGTAACTCTGAGCCTGCATGGCATGCTGTGTGCATATGGCCTGTAAGACTGAGAGTACTGTCAGTCCCATAGTGGACGAATAGCCAGCTGTACCTATCTTGCTAGTGGCTGACCTCTGTGTTCCATATCTGTGTCACCCTTTTAGGTCAGCGCCCACCAGAAGAGGTCACTTTGGCATGCCATCACCAAGGAGGTGCGGATCCTCGGGGTCTACAACCGGCGGAGCACCCACTGCAGAAAGAGGTGGGAGGACCTGCGGCACTGGGCGCGTAAGATCTGTGACGCCCAGCTGGGGAAGTCCTCCCAACGTGGAAGGGGTGCCCGTCGGGCACTGACCCCCCTCATGCAACGTATCCTGGCGGTGGCGTACCCAGACCTGGATGGGTGCTTGAAGGCTGCACAGCAGTCACAAGGGAGTGAGTACTCATATCACAAACTTCAGTCTGGAAGGATGTCTGTGCGTGCATTAGGGTTCATGCTACTTAGAGGCAGGGACTCTGACTGGTGTCCATGTACATGATGGTCCCCAAAGGGTGTAGAGGTGTCTTTGTCTGGTCTCCCACACGTCGCCTCATTAGGTAGTTTAGGGGATGGGTGTAGAGCAGTATTCTGGTCAGTAGTCAGGGGCATGGCCATGGGCATAGTGAACGGTGCTGCCTGTTGGATGTGTCTTCTGGGTGGGTGTATGTATGGCCACTATGTACCTCCATTCAGCTATTTACAAGTGTCTCTCCTATTTTGTCTCCCCATCCCTGTTCTCTTGTGTTGGTTTGGTACAGCAGCAACATCTGGCAAGGGAGCTGAGGCACCGGCAAGTGGGGAATCAGCGGGCCACAGATCCTCGGAGGCAGAGACATCTGACGCCAAGGGGACCAGTGGGTGGGCGGGCGAGGGGAGTACCATGGGGGAGGCAACTACCACTGGAGATAGTTACTCCGAGACCTCCTCCGATGGGGGCTCCCCGGCGGTGGCGGATCCTAGTCCCCCCCCATTCCATCACCACCCTCCCTTCTGCTCCCCACCGAGTTGCCCCTGCCCGCTCACCCAGAAAGGTGGGCACTTCCTGCGCCCCAGGCACCTCCTCCCCTGCCCCAGTCAGCCCTGCTGCCCTCACAGAGGAGGCTATTGACCTCCTGAGAACCATCTCTGTAGGGCAGACAACCATTGTCAATGCCATCCAGGGGCTAGCATCAGAGGTGGAGCAGACAAATGCCTAGCTGGATGGCATTCACGGTGCCTTGTCTGCCCTAGAGAGATGATCTTTTCAGGCTCTGGCCTCCTCTTGGACGGCAGCCAGTTTCCCTGGCCATTCCGTCCCCCCTCCAACCTCTTCTACCCCTTCCAGCACCCCACTCCCTTCACCTGTCCAATGCACACATTCTGACATGCAGTCAAGCACATCAACACACAAGAAGCTCACTTCTAAACACAAGCACCACACCTCCCACCACAAGCTTTCACAAGGCCAACAGACACATGCACACACAACAACATCCACTTCCCCCTGTGTGCCCACCTCTTCTGCCTCCCTGTCTGTCCCTTCTACATCCACACCCTCATGCACTGCACCCTCAGTCACTGTTGCTGCTCCTCTTACTGCACTCACCACAATAGCAGACATCCATAAATGCACCCCATACACCACGTCTGCACTCACCACAACTACTGTAGTTGACACATGCAGCACACTCACCAGACTTGCAGACACACACACATCATACATCCACACTGGCTGCCTGTCTTCTCCCACTGTGTCTACCCCCACTCCTCCAAAAACACACAAACGCACCAAGACACCCACCCATCACACATCCACCACACCACAGCATACTGTCCGGTCACCTGCACCCACTACATGCACCCCTACACCACATACATCCACTGCCTCTGCCTCCACTCCCACACCCTCATCCAGGACCACCACAAATGCTCCAAAGAAACTTTTCCTCTCCCGTGCTGACCTCTTCCAACCCACTGGCCCACCCCGTCTTCTCCCTAAGCGTGCTCACCTCCTTGATCTTTCCACTCCTTCCACTTCACAGCCCACCCCTGTCCGCCCTTCACATTTCCGTGCCCCTTCCCGAGAGAAAAAAAAGGCCCGGGCAGAGCCAAGTCCATCTGGCTCCACCAGCTCGAAACAACCCCCCCCTTCAAAGGACAAACCCACACCCCCTCCACCTTCCAAATGTAAGTCCAAGCCCCTCCCACGTCGCAAATCCCCACCCCCACCACACCATGCCCCTGTTCCGTGAGGTGCCTGGATGCCCCTTTGTTGCCCCATTAGGTGGAGTACCGTGCACTTTTGGGAGTCAGGTTGGTCCGTTGTGGCCCATGGCACTTGTAGCACTACAGACTGGCCATTGGCCCTGTTTGAAGTAGTTGGCTCTGTGAGCTTTAATAAAATATTTCTGTGTGGCCTGTGTTTTGGTGGCACACTGTTGAACCCTGGTCTTTCTTTTCATTGTTTATGGGTGTGGGGTATTTGTATGTACTATGGTCAAGTTGGATTTGCCTTGTGTCGGGTAAGTCTCTCTTGCTGTGGGGTGTATGGGTTGTGCTGCTGTGAAGGGTTGTGGGGCGTTGCATGGTGGGTGGAGTAGGTGGGTATGTAACTGTGCCCTTTCCTCCCTTGTTTCGTAGGTTGCAGCACTTACCGTCGTCATCTTCGTCGGTGGTCTCGGTCATGGAGGTATATGGCAAGGAGCAGGGCTGGCATGATCTGCAGCTCTCTATCCATGTCTGCTTTGGCGCGGTGTGTGGGCGTCCGGTGAGTGTTTCATTGGATTTGGTTCATTTCCGCCTGGCTTTGCGTGGCGGTGGTTCCCGCCCCAGAACTGGCGGTGGACTAGTGGTTCATTATTTGATGGGCGGGTTGGGCCTTTCCGTCGGCCTGTGGGCGGACTCCGCCATCGTCGTCGGCACTCCTCTACAGGCGGTGGGTGGTTTTATGGATGCCTGTGTTTTGTTTGGTTTATTATTTGGTGGTACGGACCGCCGTGTTCATAATGAGGGCCATAATCTCTTAACTTTACAGGTAATGACCTTTGACGCACAGTCCCTTGCCATATCAACTGCTCAGCATCCCATCTGTGTGATTGAATTCCCTGTGATTGAACTCCTGTCAAACTTGACACTTCCACCTCATTACATTTGACAACATTTCTCACACTCCACTTCTTACCATCTCCCAAAACAACAGTACATCTTACAGTTTTCGTGATCTTTTGGGGAATTGACCATTTTGTTGTAGCTTTCGTCACACCTGACAACAATCTGATACTCACAAAACCTCCAGCCTCAAATTCCAATTTTTCTCTGACACATTTGCCATCTGCATATTTCATCTGCTTTTCCTGTTGTTTGTCGCAACTTTGTCACATCAACACTATGCATTCTTATTTGCACATCCTACCAGGAATGGCTTTTGAGCATGGCATGCAACACTTTAACAATATAAAAGGTTCCCCTTCTGTTGTTGGATTAGCAGTCATTATGCAACCGTGCACTAGATCTGTTAACTCTTGTTTCCAGTCAAGACCACATTGTACTGAGAACTGCACATTTTCTTGCAGCACTCAGTTAATTCCCTCCAATAGACCAGTCTCCTGTGGATACCCAATTACTGTGTCCATATGTTTTACACCATTCTGTACGAGATATTTTCCTAATTCCTCAGATAAAACTGAGGCCCATAATCACTTATGACGTTGTCAGGATATCCCTCCCTATGAAACAATTCTGCACAAAACTACACCACAACCTTAGTCTTTACTGAATTAAAACTTATTTCCAGCCATTTCGACAAGTAATCCGTAAGTACTATGGCATATTTCGTCTCCGTTCCTGACAACTCAAATGGACCACATCTATCCATCACTACCTTCTGCCATGCCAGTTCAGGAAAATCTTTTGGAGAAGGGGCGAAGGAGCTAACTCAGGGGCACCAGAGACAGGTGTGGCCCAGATTGGACCAGTCAGGTTCAGTTGCCACTGGTGGCTACATTTTGAATTTTGCAGTCTCCCACAGTGAGCAACCATTGGTTGCCCCATGACCGACGGGGCCACCTGGTTGATCGCCAGGGGCGGCAGGACAGGTTAAATAATGTGCAAAGTTACCAGATCACACATCTCTGCCTTCTTGCCCCTGGCGACTGCCAATGTGGCCCGTGCCCACTTTCAGCACCAGAATTCTTCTTTTTTCCCACCCTCCCATCCCTGTATTAAGTCCACTGGGTACGCCTCTTTGATCATTGTTGGTAATGGGTCGGAGCAGAGGAGGGCAGGGGAAGAGTCATGTTTGGCCACAAAACAAGTAGGCAACCTTGGCATCAAGAATATAAGTGCAGGTGAATTTAAGATGGAATTGGATTTTAAGCTCAAGCCAGGGCAGGGGTATTACGATCTCTACTGGAAGGCTGGGGACACCCGCTACAGCAATTGTCCATAGTTGTGGTGGTACTCCATTACATGACCCTGGGGATACCGGGGGATGATGGCTGCGCCAAGGGACCAAGGTATGACCTGATTGACAAGGCCCATCTCCCAATGGGTGCCAGGGGTAATCCCTATATAGGGTGGCTCTGGCATGGGTGTTTGGGGGACCAGCTGTTATGCTTTCCCTTTAGTGAGGGGGCAGGTTAGTTTGCCTTGTAGAGGGCAAATTATTGAGGGACAAGTGTGTTTTTTTGTCCTGAGTCCAAATCAGTTGAATAATGTGATGCCACAAGGGCGTGAGGGGTGGTCAACCATGACTGTTTTGGAGTATGTGCTAGAAAATTGCATGTATTAGCTATGGACTATTTGCTAGGAAATGTAATGTATTAGTTATGTCAATGAGATAAACACAGTGCTGTACTGTACATATTGTAACTTGATATGGAAACAAAACATTTGTTGTGTTTATGCGATGTAATAAATACGGCCAGAGGATGGTATATTCTCTAACGCACAATTTCTGGCTTGCATTGGGTGCTTTTTACAGAATCAGCTACATGTTTGAGTGTGTAATGTCTTTCTGTCTTGAGCTATGACTGGTCTTGATGCGGACCCCCACCTGTGTGGTATTACAGGAGTTTATAAGCCAACATAACTTTTTTCACTGTAAGCACATGCTAAACACCCCCACATAAACATCTACACATCTTGATCTACTCCCTGCCACCAAATGTTTTGCTTCGCTTTTTTTTCATGGAAGACATACCACCATGTCCTTCACATAGTGTCAACATGAATCCCATTCTTAACACCTCCAGTACTAAGAGTTTATCGCTATGTCTGATAACGCCATCCAAAAACAATAATTCTGACCAAACTGATTTATAATTCAATACTTCAGAATCCAAACTCCGTTTCAAAACTCTTTATTGTGGTAATAACTCAGTTACCTTCTGCATTTCTTTATCTTCCTCTACCGCCCACTTTCACTCATTCTCAGGTATAGCTTTTAAGCTGGTGTTTTCCAAATCAGCAACTACCCAATCATCCTCTATGTCACCTCCATTCACATGAATTGATAAGTGAGACAGACATTGCGCATTCACATTTTTTATCCCAGGAACATAATGGAAAACAAACACAAACTCTTGCAACCTATACAATTACTTTCCCATTTGTGGCATTGTCTTGCTCATTCCTCTTGTGGTAAACAGGTCAATTAAAGGCTTATGATCTGTTCTCAGCTCAAATTCTGAGCCCCACACATAGTTCCTAAAACGCTAAACTCCCCACCATCAAGCGTATGCTTCCTTCTTAATGGTAGAGTAACTCATCTCTGCATCTCTAAGTGTCCTAGAATCAAACATTACTATTCCCTCTTGTCTACTATTCACCTGCATTAAAACAGCACTTAAAAGGGGGGGTGGTCCAGCCAAGCATGGCGTAGCAAGCAGAGTTTAGAGCTCCAGCAGGAGACAGAGGCCTGAGGCTCATAAATCCTGAAAATATGGACAAGGTGACCCTAAAAACATAGGTTTGGCCCTCTGAAAACAATCTGTTTGCACGGAAACGCAGTGGTGTCGGAGAAAAGCGAGAGAAAACAGAAAGTGAGATCCAGCGGCAAGGCAAAAACAATATGGCGGCTGCCAAGAGACACCACTGCAAAGTCGGACGGAGCGGCAGCAGTCACAGACGGAAACGGGAACAACTGTAAGTAGGAGACAAGATACCCCAAAATAGGAAAGCACTGTGGCATCCGGAGGTGAGGAGGGGGCAGAGAGAGCATGCCTGACGATCAGCAGCACCTGGAGCGTGCTCCCTTCTCCCTGGAAACACCTCGGAGCCACAGAGAGAGGGGTGGGACATAGGCGGAAGCTCCGCAAACCGAACCCCCTGCAGCTGTGCGAAGGCACCAGAACTATGCGGCCGCCACAAGGAGGGAGCGCAACATTAGCTACTGCTCCGGCCTTAGTGGGGAGAATACCGGACAAACAGGCCTGACGCGTACCGGCGGTGGGGGAAAGAGGGCCCTCGGCAGAGAGAACGCAACTCAGCACCACAGAACTGTGGAGAAGTGTGGCACAATGGTTAGAGCGGCAGACCCTGATGCAGAGATCTGGCCCGGGACCAGGGTTCAATTCCCACCTTGGCGGCTCTTGGGCTCAATTCCCTTGGACCAGATAATTCTCACCTTGGTGCCTAATCTAATTAATGGGTCCCACTATGTAACTCTGGGCAATAGCTTGCTTAATCTCCACAACGGCCCTCACAGCGCTTGGATGCCTGGCTTCACCCTGGGGCTGTCCAGGAGTGGGCACCTCACAGGGAAAAGACAGGAGGGGTTCCACAGAGGTATGCGTACAGCACCTTGAGACCCTAACGGGT
The DNA here is from genome assembly GCF_031143425.1 of Pleurodeles waltl. NCBI lineage: Eukaryota > Metazoa > Chordata > Amphibia > Caudata > Salamandridae > Pleurodeles > Pleurodeles waltl. The sequence continues at coordinate 230,139,024 of NC_090440.1, forward strand.
GAGTAGTGCGCTATACAAGTGCAAAGTTTACAGTTTACAGAGCACGACTTTGAGAGAGGGGGTTAAGCAGACAAAGAGTAAATACAGGGGCCAGAAACTCCCGGACGGTCATGAATAGCCGGCATCAAGACACATAACAAAATGGTGAGACCCCGTGTAGGAGGGAAAAGCATTCCGCCAGGAGCAGGTGAAACGGCCAAGGAGACGGAGCAAGGAGTGATGGAAACCCACACAGCAACTATATTACAGGCGATCAAAGACACAAAACAGTCTTTGGAGACTCAACTTGCAGTGGTGGCGAGCGAAGTGAGTTTGCTCTGAGACGACCATCGGAAACGAACAGACCGGGTCAAAGATATGTAGGAGCAGATAACGACAAACATACCCAAAGTAGTGGATCTCATAAAGAAATGTAAGGTGCTGGAACTGGGATTACAACAGGTGACACCCAGGCTGGAAGACGCAGAGGGAAGGTCATGACGACACAACGTAAGGCTAGGGGGGTGCTGGAAAAAACAGAAGAACACAATATTGAGTTGTACGTGGAAGACTGGCTAATAAATAATGTACTACAAGGCAAGCCATCCAAATTTCTTTCCGTAGAAAGAGCCCACAGAATCCCAACCAGGGCTCAGCAACCACAAGCTCCCCTTAGAGCAATAATAGTAAGACTGATAAATTTCAGGGACAGAGACGTCATCCTACAGATGGCGAGGAAACACGGCCCGTGGATTATTGAAAATGCTGAAATCCACATATATCCAGACTACACAAACCTGGTGCAGTGCCAAAGAGGGGAGTTTGTACCAATAAAGAAGATACTGCGACAACAAGGAGTAAAATATTCCCTAATCTACCCAGCTAAGCTACGCGTGGAACTAAAAGACAGGGATGTGGAATTCCTATCACCTGACGCCCAGGACATCTTGTCCGGGGTCAAGGGCAACAAGTTTTTATGGTTACTTTGTCCTTGGGACAAATAGGCCCAACCCTCTGCAGCACAAACCCTTTGGCTGCCTGTTTATAGAGAGTGGAACTCTCTGCAGTTGAGGTAATGTGTTTCCGAAAGATAATGCTGTTCGAACTTGTATTTATGGTTCATTATTTGAAAGCCTTCATTATTAGGGTGAGTGCTCTAAATAAATGTTTTAAGGTCACACTTCACTACTGACGTTGGTTCCAGTACAAAACAACACAAAACGTGTATACACATGTTTGAAAAGTTTAGGCTATGAGGCTAAGTATAATGCTCCCAGAATGCTCTCTGATTAGATGCAAATGCAGTGTCATTTAGTAAAATGTGTTGATGCATGCTAGCATTTCCCAAAAATATTTCTAATGGAAAATCAGTGTAACCATTTTCAACACGAATATGGGAAGCATGAAAATAAACAAACACTGACAAAGCCAACTTGTCTGACATATTTTTATAAGTCTTTTAGTTTCATCAATGCGTGTCTTGTTTTGACATGGCTTTTGTAACACTTTATTGTTGTGGGAGCTACCAGGCCCTCAACATTGTAACAAACACTGGCAAAAAAAAAAAAAAAAGTTCTTGAACTCTAAAAGCACACGTTGCCACCAGTGGCATAACAAAGGCCCCGCAGCCGCCCTCCAGGGGGCACCTTCAGCACAGCACCTGCACTGAGTGAGTCTCGAGAGGGGGCTCCTCCATGTTCTTTGCAAAGGGGCACCCTCCAGTTTCGTTACGTCACTGATTGCCACTGTAGTTCCTGACACTGAACAAAACTATTTTGTGTGCCAATATGCTCCTTGTGGAAGAGCAGAATTCGATCACTCACAGTAAAGCCAGCCGAAAGAGAGAGAAATAGAAGTTTAATAAAAACAAAATGTCTTTGTTAACACCAGACCTAGTTAGGGACCAAGACCCAAATGTAGGTAGCTTTTTTCATGTCGCAAACAGCGACTTTCGCTGTTTGCGACGTGCAAAAAGGACATTGTGATGCACAAACCCAGTTTTGCGATTCAGTAACCTGGTTACCGAATTGCAAAACAGGTTTGCGACTCGCAATTAGGAAGGGGTGTTGCATTCCTAATTGCAACTCGCAGTGCAATGTATGATTGTTTTGTGACCGCGAACGCGGGCGCAAACCAATCACAGTTTGCACCCATTTCAAATGGGTGCTAACACTTTCGCAAAAGGGAAGGGGTCCCCATGGGACCCCTTCCCCATTGTGAATGTCACTTTAAACATTTTTTCAGAGCAGGCAGTGGTCCTGGTGACCACTGCCTGCTCTGAAAAAATGAAACGAAAAAGTTTCATTTTTCATTTTTGTAATGCATCTCGTTTTCCTTTAAGGAAGCAGTCACAGACATGGTGGTCTGCTGTCTCAAGCAGGCCACCATCCCTGTGAGGGCCGCTATTCGCAAGGGGGTTGCAAATTGCGACCCACCTCATGATTATTCACTAGTTGGGCATTTGCGAAGCCCTTGCGAATCACAGATGGTGTCAGGGACACCATCCTACATTCGGGTTTGCGACTCGCAAATTGCGAGTCGCTCTGACTCGCAATTTGCGGGTCGCAAATCTGAACCTACCTACATGTGGCCCCAAATTCTTAAAGAAAGTCACAAAAGTGCACCCATGGTATATGTCGTACCCCTATAAAATATTTGTGAACTGTATTTTAGCATGGGTAAATACACATGTGTAGATTTGCTCATGTGAAAATCTATTGAGCTTTTGCAAGTTCATTTTCCCTCCGGCCACTTTCTTCCCAACCCTGGAAGAAGTTCTAATTCTGCCATTGTCAGGAGTAAATGTCCAACCTTTCTTATTATGGGAAAATATTAGAGAGAAGCTGGTGAAAATCTTTAAAACATGCAGGTTAGTAGGTTTGCAGACTCAAAGGCATTCCAGCCCTGGAACTATTGCTTACTGCTTCCTCCAGCCCCAGTATGCAGATCTGCAGAAAGGTGGCAAAATAAGGAGATTGCTACAGTAGGGATTGAAACTGCAAGTATTCAAGCCCTACTATGGTAGTAGCCCTGGCATAATCAGAGAGGCTATTATCAGAGCTCTTACATAATGAGATTGCTGCCATAATGTGTCGCCACACTACATGGCACCAAAGGGACAAGTAGATCTTTTTACAGGACAAGTAGATTTGAGAAGCAACCTGTCCCCTGGACAAGTAGATATTTTAATAAATTCCACACCCCTGAAAAGAGAAAACATACTTTCTGCAAACTGCGCAGGAAGCTTAGACATGGCTAGAAGAACAGGGCTTGGGAACAGGACCAACACCGAGGACAAAAAAGGGAGATGGGAGAAACTGCACATCAGTCAAATGCTGAGACAAAGACAAGAGACGGAGTGTCACAACACCAAATAAAGAACAGATAAAGGAGACGCAGAATAATGTGGTCAAAGAATTGCAAATGCACATGCTCACCCAATCGGATAATAAATGGAGAGTACTGCCAGCTGAAAGCAATGAAATTGACATTGACTGCACGGAAATAGGCCAGGAAACAGAAGAGGAACAACTACCTGTAGTGACACCTATGACATCAGAACACATGGGGTTAAAAAAAAAAAAAAGAAGACACGAACTGGAAACTGGAATGGAAGAAAAGGGCTGGATCAGGCCTCGAGCTCCAATACCCCCATCGGCGATACGGTTGGAACACATAGATGCTTGATACCAAATGGGGCAGCAGAGAACCACCCCGTATGGACACGTCGTAAAGGGGGGCCACCACGCCCAGGTGATGAAAGCACAAAATGTTTGTTTGATTTTGAGGCTGGAGATGACACATACTGTAAGTTGGGGAGGGGGGTTAGTTCAGGAATCACCATACGATAAGGCAGGGAGGGGGACAAGTTACAAAGGGGTTCAGTCTCACAACGAAACAAAACTTGGTCCCACACCAAAATACAGAGGAGGTCGCGCAAACACATATAGACTACATCCACCATGATGCAGACACAAAGCATATCGCTACAAACATGGAATGTTAACGGACTGGGAAACAGAGTCAAACGGAGCCTTGTTCAAAGAGCACTCAATAGACAAAAAACAGATATAGTGTTCCTTCAGGAGACACAACTGATAGACCAACAACATCAGTGCATGGGTAGAGGGAGATATGGATTGGACAGCTGGGCACAGTTCACCTCTGGGTCGAGAGGAGTGGCTATTTTGATCAAGAGGTCACTGCCATTTCACGAAAAACAAACCTGGATGGACAAACAGGGATCATACACGGCAGTACTGGGGGAACTGGAAGTAGAGGAGATACTGTTAATGAATGTATATGCCCCACCAGGCCTTCAAAACGGGTTGCTTAAAAAAGTGGGAGAAATACTAGTTGAGGCCCCATATGCCCTGGTAGTACTGGGAGGGGATTTTAACCATGGATACCAGCAGAAACAGAAATAGCTCCTGGCCAGAGGGAAGTGGGACAACAGGTAGACTAGAAGGGTTCATGCAAGCAACAGGTTTATGTGACATATGGAGAAGTTTACACCCAGAGGAAACATGCTACTCCGTTTCCTTGGGGCACACTCAATGCACTCACGTCTGGACTACTTTTTCACCAGAGGCGGCTCACTCATCTGATTTAGGGAGGCAAAATATTTGGCTAGAAGAATAAGCGATCACTCCCCACTGCGGATCATTGGATCTCCAAACACAAAGGCCCAAACAACCATGGAGAATGGAAACATGGCGACTCACTAATAAACAAGAGGTCAAACTCTTGACCAAGGGCTCGGAGCTCTACTTTACTGAAAATAGAAACTCGGTGCAAAGAGAAACAATACTATGGGAGGAATATAAGACAACAATAAGAGGCACAATTATTTTAGGGGAGATACAGGATAGACAGGCAAGGAGGGCTGCAATGGATAAATTAGAGGATTAAATCATACGCCTAGACGAGACATATGCAGAGAAGGGGGATCATACTAACAAGAGTACAGCTGACTTGAAAAGAGCTGAATACCAAATATTGGCAAAAAATGAGGAAAAAACCTCATACATAGCAAAGCAAAAAATAATTTATGAAGGAGGAAATAAAACAGGTAAGCTTCTGACGTGGTTGGGAAGAAAAGAAAGGGACAAAATGACGATCAAAGAAATTAGGCAGACATCTGGGAATCTGATACGCACAAGCAGAGAGATAGCTGAAGAATCTGCTTCATATTTGGAAGGCTTTTATGAATCCCACATAACAGCCCCTGAAACAGAAATCCGGGTGTTCATTGCTGACTGCCCAGTAAAGAAAGTGAGTAACGCACACAAAGTAGCTTTAGAAGCAGCTATTGCACTAGAGGAAATCACCCAGGCCTTGGGACAGATGCAATCAGGCAAAGCTCCCGGACCGAACGGACTCCCAATCGATCTACTTAAACGACTGCAGACACAAGTGAAAGTCCCATTACACAAAGCCCTGACGGAAGCGTACAGAATAGGTAAACTACCAGAGCACATGCACTCAGTGACAGTGATATTAATCCCAAAGGCAGGGAAACCGCTAGATAGATGTGACTCCCACAGGCCCATATCATTAATTAATGGGGACATAAAAATATTGGCTAAGGTGTTGGCGAACATGCTGAAGACGGTGATTTTAGAATTAGTGCACCAGGACCAAAATGGATTCATGCCAGGCCGATCGCCTAAGCTGAACCTCCGGCACCTACACAATAACTTGGCTCCGGCATGAGAGGCACCAGTGGGCAAAGTAATTGTATCCCTAGATGCAAACCAAGCATTTGACTCAGTGGAATGGAGCTATCTGTTTGGTGTTCTAGAGGGGATGGGTTTTGGGCCGAACTACATAAGATGGGTCAGACTCCTCTACGACGGTCCGATCGCAAGGGTGCGGGTCAACGGTCATCTGTCTCGAAAGATTTCTATCATGAGGGGCACCAGAAAAGGCTGCCCCCTATCACCAATGTTGTTCGCATTGGCTATTGAAGCTCTGGCTGCTTGGATAAGAGTAGATCCACTGATTTGGTGCTGGCCGGATAATCAGGGACCAGAAGACTGCATTTTGCTTTACACAGATGATATCCTACTATACTTGTCCAACATAACACAGACGTTGGACAGGCCCCAACAAATATTCGACACATATGGTAGACATTCAGGCTTTGCAGTTAACTTGGATAAATCACTAGTGTTCCCCTTGGGAGATGATAAGAATGGTACACACCTCCGATTGCCACTCCGCATGGAGTGAAACAAATTTAAATACCTAGGGATATGGATAACGCATACTGAAGTTTAGTATTATGAGGCAAATATGACACCACTACTGCAACGACTAGAACAAGACTTGAAACATTGGAAGTCGTTGCCACTATCCCGATTAGGGAAGGCAGCCATGTTTAAAATGATGGCGCTCCCCAGATTGCTAAATGTGATACAAAATACACAATATAAGATACCAGAGGGGTTCTTTACTAAGATAGATTGCCTGATAAGATGGTTGTCGTGGGCAGGCGGGCAACCCACAATATCTTTAAAAACACTGCAGAGATCTAGGTATGAAGGGGGAGTTGCACTGCCAAATGTGCGGAAATACTACGATGCAGCGCAAGTCAGTGTAGTAAATGATTGGGCCTATACGGAGGTTGATAACCCAGCGTTCTGGGGGGATTAACTAGGGATCGGGGTACACGGCTACTTACATGCATTATACGGGGGAGGAACCCCTCTGAATATGTACCCGGCGACACAAAGGGTGATTGATACCTGGAGGAAACTGACAAAGGAGATGGGATGGGGTAGGAGACTAACCCCCAAAACCCAACTATGGGAAGGTACAAGGCTGAAAGAGGTCTCGTCACTGCAGGGATTCAAAGGATGAAATGACATAGGCATATCCACATTGGCGGAAGTATGGGATGCAAATGGGATAGTCCCATTCTCACACCTGCAGACAGAATATAAGATGATTGGGTCCCAGTGGCTCCAATACAGACAACTATCCCATGCCCTGAAAACCAGAATTCCCCCAGAGGAAGTGACGCAAGAAAATTCCCCATTGGAAAACAGGTTGCTAAAAGGGAAAGTTGACAAGAAACTGGTATCAATTACATATGGCACCCTGATGAATAATACACAAGATACACTGACGAAACTGCGGGAGACGTGGGAAATAGATACAGGGAACCTAGAAGAGGATGATTGGGCAGAGGCAGTGGAATTACCTAAAAAGCTGGCAATAAAATCTAGTTTTCAGCTTATCCAGCTTAATATACTACACAGGGTGTACTACACCCACACTTTTGTATGTAAGATAGGATGGATAGACAGCGCAAAATGCAAGAGAAACTGCGGGATGGAAGGCTCCTTTCTGCATATTATATGTAGCTGCCCATGTCTCCAGAGGTACTGGAATCAGGTGGACAATACACTGGCGACTGCAGTTGATGGGTTCCTTAGACTGACACCTAGGATGGCGTTACTGGGTATATGGGAAACCACAGAATATACACACTATCAAAATTTGCTCATCAACACAGGATGCATGGTAGCCAAGAGAGATATAGTCCAGAGATGGGGCTCAGTAACTCCCCCAACACATCAGAAATGGGAAATAGGAACGGAATATTGTAGAATTATTGAAAAAGAAGTGTACAAGAGCAGAGGATGCATGAAGAAATATGAAAAAATAAGGGGCTGATGGGCAATGGAAGTATGAAAAGATACAGAAATGGAATAGTGGTGTTATTTAAAGATAGCCGCATAGACTCTGATTGACAAGTTCGGCAAGAATGTAATAGAGAACTCATATACCTCTGAATTTAAAGACATTTGTTAGTGGGACCGAGGGAGTAGAAAGCGAGATGAACTGTTAAAGATGTTACTGTATGCATGAATGTACTAACTGTTAATAACATGCAATAAAATATGTAAAATATTTTTTTTTTTAAACAGCACTTAAACCAGGCATTCTGGCATCAGTGGATAAGAGGCTAGTATCCTTAGAATCAGAAGGTTTAAGCACTTAAATCAGGGAGACTGGCATCAGTGGATATGAGGGTAGGATCCCTAGGATGAAAAGGTTTAAGTTCCACAGCTCATATAATACAACTTTTGATATCTTCAAACACATTTTGACAAACTGGCATCCAATCATACTTCTGTACCTTCATCAACACCCTCATGGTTTGCACTCTGTCATGTCCCTTCTTCTTCATCAACGCCCTCATGGTTTGCACTCTGTCAGCAAAGTGATCAACAAATTTTGCCTTGTACTCCACCAGACCTAGAAATGATCTAAGATAATCCTTACCCGGAGAACATGGTGCCTTTTCTATGGTCTCCATCAATCTTACCTTAGGTCGTATTCCTTCACCAGAAATAGGGTGGCCTAAATATTCACTCTTGCTAACTGCAATTTACATCTGTCAATCTCCGTGGTGAGCTCTGCTACTTCCAAATGTCCAGCTCCTTACCCAATACACTATCATGATCGTATCTTTCCACAACCTCTATTAGCACATCACATTAAAACAATATTACTCCATCTAACCCTCCTGAGAAACGCTGCATGGCACGCTGAAACATCACTGATGCCAAACCCAGCCCAAAAGGCATTCAGGTATAATAGTTGAGGTTAAATGCTTAGAATCAGTGTGCAGTAATATCTGATGGTACCAGTATTGAGATCCAAAGATGGAGCTATGCACATAATAGTAGAGGGTGCTAGAAGCTGGTTCATGTGTTTATGCCGCTATCCTGACATCAGTATTAAGGTCATAGGAGCTGCTGCAAGCCAGTTCTGAGGTGCGTTGACAGCTGTGCATGGGTAATGGGTGTAAAGGGTGTGGCCATCTCAAGAGCATTGACTGAGCCATGGAGCTATAAGCATTGGGGGAGTAGAAAATGCTGTTATCCAGTTGTGGTTCATTATCGAATTTACACACAGGTCAGTATTGTATCTATAGCAAAGACTGCAGCCACCCTGTTTTAAGGCACACTGCATGAACAACACACACGTCTTTGCAAGGGTCATCCTCAGATTATTGCAAACCAGTCTTGAGGTGCCAGGGATACCCATAGGTCTGTATTGAGATAGTAGAAGGATGTTGTAAGCCAGATTTGAAATGTGTTGACAGCTCTGTGGGCAGGTCAGAAATGGGAAGGCTGATATACTGCTGAGAGCTCGCAATCCTCAACCACGTTCAGAAGTACCTCATCATCTTGTAAAGAGTAATTACCACACACAGAAAAACTCATTTCTAAAACAAAAGTTCCTGACTTCAACAGTCTAGTAATATTGAGAACATCAATGCTGCTCCACCCAATAACAGGCACTTTAGAAACATACTTGCTAAGTTGCGTTAATGCGCTAAAACATAGCTTTGCAATTCTGTGATTATTTGTATTGGTTCCAATTGTATCTTTTTTGTTGAGTTGTTAATGCTCCTTGAAGGCTGGACCCACAAGGAACCTTTCATTAGGTTCTTTTAAATGTAAAGTTTCGTAAGTTATTGCTAAACACAGCCTCCTCCCAACCAGGGCAGCTCCCGGTGCGGTCCCACCACCCTAAATCCGGCCCTGCTGACAAGGTTGAGGAGCATTAACTGAGCTACCATGCAGGGATCAGTACTAGAATCTCAGAAAGGACTGACGGGTACGTTAAGTGCATTATTACTAGGACTGTTGCAAGTGTCCGGAATTAAAGAAAGCGGCAGTGCACGGCCTAAACCTTCAAGCACCGAGAGCCGGGGGTGCCCGGAAAACGAGGAGCACGCGCGCACAGACGCGCTCGCGGGCCCGGGCCCCGTGTCTGAGCCCAGGTCCCTTAACTCATTTCCACAGGCCTCGGCTGACAGGCCATTGATCGCTGCTGACACTGTTTATTTATTTCTGCGTGGCGGCAGTGGCGGAGCACCTTATTCCCTTTGTCAAACGCCATTAGCGAGCTGCGCAGACGTCCAGACGAAGGAGACGAATGCCGCTAATAATCGTGAAATTCCCATTACTTACTGTCACTCCCGTCGTCTCGGAGACGCTGCCGTCCCTCGGCGCCAGCTCCGGGGTTGCTGTCAGTCGCCTCTCATCCAGTCCCGGTCCCGCCACCCCCAGCGCCTCGCTTCTTTCACTTCTCTGTAACCCTCAACCCCCTGTCTCTGAATTTCAACTTCACTCGTCACCTTTTGACCTTTACGGCTTTTTTCACCGCTCTGCGCTACCTTCACCCCTCCGTTAATAGGTTCACTTCACCCCCGTCGCTAAATTTTAACTTCACCTTCTGTCGCCAACTTTCACCCTTCTGTCACTCCCTGTTACCTTCACCGCTCGCTAGGTATCTTACTCCTTCACCTCTGTGTCGCTAATGTTTACCCTCACCACTCTCACGCGAACTTTCACCCCGCTGTCCTAGCTTTCACTTTCACCTGTTTGTCCGTAACGTTTACCTCCACCCTCCTATCACTCTGTTACCTTCACCTCTTTGTCTCTCACTTTAATATTCTCCCCTCTATCACCCACTGCTACATTCACCTTTGTCGTTTTATCTCTTACTGTTACCTTCACAGCTTTCTCTGGCACCGGCACTGCTGCCGCTAGTTTTCCCTTTACCTCCCTCACCCTCAGGTGTTTGCTTTAACCTTCATCTTTCTGTCGCTGTCACCTTCACCTCAAACTCCGCCTTTACCTCTCTGTTGCTAATTACTGTCCCTTCGTCTTTGTCCCCTTCACCTCTATATCGCAAACAGTCACCTTCAGTTTGTCACTTACCGTTTCCTGTCTCCTTCAGCTCTCACATTCATCCATCCCTTGCTTACTGTAACCTTCATCCTTCTGTTGTACATTGTCACCGTCCCGTCTTTGCTGCTTGCTGTCACCTACACTTCTCTGTCTCTTACTGTCACCCTCACCTCTGTCACCTTCACACATTTATCGTTTACTCTCACCCATGTCTTTCTGTAGCTTACTCACACTTTCACCTCTAGGCTACCCAGGTGACTTTCACCTCGCCTTCTTTCTCTCCCTCCCACCGCTAACTTATAATGTTTCACAAGTGTAAGAGGAACCACCCAGGTTGCAGCACAACAGGTGTCATACAAAGAAAATCCTCTAGGCGTAGCCCATGAATTGGAGACTCCTCGGGTAAATGTAGCTACGACTCTACCTGGAAGTGGAATCTCTGCTACCGCATGCACATCCGTCCACTGTGGGTACCGGTAGGTGTTTTTTCACTTTTTGATGATAAAAACAAACTTGACAAAAAGAGCATGAGATGTGTAAAGGCAGATACATGTTCAATGCTCCCTGGACATCAAGACAATGCAAACCAGAATATGCCTCAGAATATGGATTATGAGGGAGGCTGGAAGGGCTGATTCCTCTTCAAAATGGAATTTTGAAAGTAACTTAGGGCGACAGAAAGGGTTAGTGTGTAATTCAGCCTGATCCTCAATCCTCTATACAACCTTATCCTTGTTGTTAACAACAAGGCTAATGAGCCAAAACAGCCCACAGCTCCCTCGATCTGGGTCCATAGGTTATCACTACTAGAAAAAGTGCTCTAGCAACCAACAAAATTGTTGAAATACATTCAATATGATCTTTTTGTAAAACACTGTGCAGGAGAGGCAGAGCCCAATGAGGTACCCTAGAGCAGTGGTTCTTAAGCTTTTGACTTTTGCGGAACCCCACTTAATGATTACTGGAATAGGGGACACCACTGAATCATTATTGGAATCTGGTGGCCCCCACTGAGAAATTGCTGGGAGCCGGGACTGGCCTAACCATATTTGAACTGCAAAACAACATGGAAACAATACAGAAACAAGCATTCACAAAATGTACAAATTATTATTTTATACAGTTCAAAAACAAATATAAAAAAATCTAAATTTTAATAGGAAGGTTGGTGCTTTTCTAAATCCAATTGAGGCCTCTCATCATCCATATGTTATCCTTTTTCATGCCACCTGTACTGCTCCCATGAATCAATCTGAGGATGCTAACTTAATTTGTAGCCTCCAATTCCAAATTCATTTACATTTACAGAATGTTTTAGAACTTCCATTTGTATGTCTTGCTTCTTTATTTATGTACACTGTATTAATACGTTAATGTTATTTAATTTTCTAAGAGTTGCAAACCCCCTGAGTAGACTTCGCAGACCCCCAGGGTCCCCACACCCAGATTAAGAACCACTGCAGTAGAGTGAATAACAGGTTTTTGGTTAGAGAAGCAATGTTGCAGTCCAGCAGCTAAATGATTTATATTGAATAGATAAGACACTGGTGAAAGAAAAGCTCTTATGTCTGCCCTTTGTACCCTTAAAGGAAAAACAGACATATCATTTAAAAAACCTCTCACAACAACTCCACAACGGTGAAAGGGTCATTATTGTATGGATGTATAGAGGTAGAAACACATTAATAGGAACAATTCTGCCAATGCCTTCCGTATGATTTCAAAATTGATTGTCTCTTATCTTGCTGTATTTTAGTAGCAACCTCCCTGGAGCACCCTATACACTGCAACTCCTTCCACTCAATCTCCAGAACCCGAGGCAAAGTCTTCGAAAGTTTCTGAACAGCATTGGAGACTGCAGGGTAGATGGAATTATTAGAACCTCTCTACAAGTTTTATACTGCTGGGTAAAAAATAATGGAAAAGGGTACCATTCTGGCCAAATAGTCACTATCAACACCACTTCCACTTTTTGTGGTTTGATCATAACCTGTGCTAAGGTTGGAGTTGCTGGGGAGGCATATAGGAGAAGGCGTGAAGAGAAAGAGCAACCCCTCTTCAGGTGTGATGAGATGGAACCACTAAACAAAATCAGACCACTGTTCCAACATTGGCCCCTGTACTATTGAACTGGCATTCATTGTTGGACCAATGGCGCCTATGGATTTAGTGACGCACCTCTCTTCAGAATGATCTTTCTCTATGATTTCCTAAGAGATATGATACCTTGGAACTCCATATCACAGTTCAATGATGTTGGTTATCTGTAGACCAGAATTAAAGTCAACAACAATTTCAGAGGTTACTGTGGCAAGGCACCTCAAAAACTGTGGACGCCACCAGACCCTGAAGCCTCAACAAGTCTCTCACAGGTACAGCCACATTCTTCAAGAGGGATTTCACAAGTGAATGTGGTGTGAATATCTTCACAAGAGGCATTGATATCATCTGTAGTACTGTTTGAAAACATGCCCCTATAAAAGTCGAATCCTGTGAAAATCCTGAGTTATGACTTCTTGTTGAGAAATAAACCATGCTACTGAAGGGTTCTGCACGCCAGTCCACATCTTCCTGATCTTTTGAAAAAGAAGACTCAGCAATCAGCCAATCATAAATAAGGAATAAGGATATAACCTAACTTCTTTTGTATGCAACCAATCAGCCACACCCAAAGCAAATAGTACTTTTTTAAAAGCTTGAGATGATTTCAAGCAAGAAGGACGTAACTGAAACTGGAAATGTTTAGCCTTTTTCATGAAGCTTAGGAACTTTTGATGAATTTGGTTAATCGACATATGAAAGTACGCATGATTCAGATGTAGCAAGATTAAACAAATCTCCTGGCCGTATTAAATTGGATTATAGACTGAAACGTGGGTGTGATAAATAACCCATATTTCTATGATCAAGACATAAAACCTGATCATTGCTTGATCCCAGAGGATGTTTGGGTACAACACTACGCAAGGGTTTTTCAGACGGAAAATGAACAACACCATGAAGGGGATGAAACCACAAATCAGAATCCTGTTGAAATAAACCCAATCCTATTAGATATTCCTTTTGATCTACAAGAGGTTATTACAGCAATAAACCTTTCTGGGTCAGGAAAGGCGCCTGGCCCGGATGGGGTCCCAGTAGATTAATTTAAAACTATGCCACATCTTTGGGGTCCTTTAGTAAAAAATGTTCTAAGAAGCGTAGTAGAGAGTAACATTCCTTCTTCATGGAAACTGGCCATTATCATTCCTATTTTAAAAAAAGGCAAATTGCTAAAGGGCAATTTCCCTTATAGACTCTACCGGTACAATCTTAAGAAGAGTGATTTTGTCATGACTGGAAGAGTGGGTTTCAAAGGTAAAGATCCTTTCCACAATCAAATATGGCTTTAGGCCCGGTCTAAGTACAGTTGACCAAGCCTTAAATTTGCATTTAATTCTTCGTAAATATGTAACAGCTATAAAAGGAGCCATTCATATGGCATTTATTGACTTTTCCAGCGCTTTCGATTTGGTAAATAGAGAAAAGCTCTAGCAAATCATACAAACTCTGGGTATTGATTCAAAATTGTTGGTTTTAATAAAACGCTTACATACAGACCTTATGGTGTCGGTGCAGTACAGTCCATAAGGCGAGAGAACACCCCTATTCCATCAAGGTGGGGAGTAAGACAGAGTTGCATCTTAGCTCCATTTCTATTCTTAATAGACATAAATGGTTTATATGACTTCTTACTAAGGTATGGGGAGGATTTTCCCAGAATGGGGCAGAGACAGATTCCAGTTCTATTGTATACAGATGATACTTTATTAATCTTGCATACTGCAAATGGCCTCCAAGGTCTGTTAGAACTTTTTTTTATCTTTCACGCAGGCCCTTGATTTGAAAGTAAACTTTACAAAGTCCTATATAATGACTTGTGGTCCCCATAATACAAAGTATAAACAATTTATTATGGGGCGAAATGCCCTCAACAAGGTGAAGGATTTTTGCTATCTGGGCATGCATGTAAGCTCCTCCACGTTATGGATTTTCCATCTTAAAGTCAAGACTCAACAATTTGTAAGTAACATAGAGGCGATTTTTCGCTATGCTCATAAATTAGGTCATAAACCAATACCACAGAAGGTGACGCTCTATAAATCAAAATGTGTAACAGCAGCTACATATGGGGCTGGCTTGTGAGGTTATGGCAAAGCAGATTCGCCACAATGTATTGAGAACAAATTTGTACATAGATTATTGTTGGTACCCAAGAATGTAGAAAATATTATCTGTCACGAAGAGCTCGGTTTGCAGTACTTAGACGCTTTGATTGCTGTCTCTCCTCTTTGATTGTGGATTAAATGCTGGAGAAACCTAGATGCCAGTTCAGTGAAAGACTGCATGACTGATTGTCTACATCTGGCCAATATGATTAGGAATCCTTGGTTTTCATATCTGAAAAGATCTTTTCGAAATTTGGGGCTTGAAAATATGTTTACAGACCCTAAGTCTCTGCGTGAAAATGCAAAAAGGTGGTGTAATAGTATTATAGAGAGAATATTGTGAACCTTAGACTTTATGGTGCACTGAAGCTGAAATCAGTTGAGCCTCACATCCAGATTTCAACCACGGTCAATATGGAACCTTCTTTAGCTTAGTTCCAGAGACCATTAGCGTGCTCTCGCCTAACTTTGGTCAGGCTCAATCTAATCCACTTTAGAGTGGCCTTTCCCACGTAGTGTACTTGGCAAAATGATCTGTCAGCCTGTCCCTGTGACGCTAAGTCCAAGCAGAGCACATGCCACTTTCTCTTATTTTGCACATTGTGTACTGCTCCTAAATATGCTTTAATTCTGCCATTCTTACGTAGAGCAAATGTTAGATATTATAAAGAAGCAATGAGTTTTGTAAAAAAATTAACAATGATTAAAATTTGCCACTTTATATTAAATTTTATTAGATCCACTATTGCTATCAGGAAACGTTATGAACTGATCAATGTAGTTGCATAACTTGATTTAGATATATGTCATGAACTTAAAATGTTTTGCAAGTTCGTTCCAGTAATTAGGAAAGGATATGACTGACATTTAACCTGATGGTTTGTAGTTATAGCCATTTTATGTAAGATTGTATAGTGTAAAGTCATATATTTGAAATGTTTTAAAAACATTTTTTAAAATTTTTAATCTGTATTTAAATGATTTATGTGATTTTACGGCAATAAAGAGATTTAGGGGCTCATTATGGCCCCGGCGGTTGTGGGAAATATGGCGATAAGTACCGCCAACAGGCTGGCAGTACCCACCACCATATTATGACATTGGCTGGTTGGCTGAAGCCAACCACCATATTATGACATTGGCGGGTTGGCTTAAGCCAACCTGCCAATGTACCACTCCGACCACCATGGCGGGTACAGCCGCCGGGCTGGAGATATCTATCTCCAGCCCGGTGGCCGTCACTGTTCCACCCGCGGGATTATGACCCCGCCTACTGCCATGGTTTTCGTGGCTTCCTTACCGCCACAAAAACCATGGTAGTAGGCACTATCAGTGACAGGGAACTCCTTCCCTGTCACTGATAGGGGTCTCCCCCCCTCCCTCTCCAGTTACCGCACCCACCCCCTCTGCCTCCCCAATGCCCCCCTACATTCATGCCCCCTTCACACACACACACACACATTCCCACAAACATTCACGCATGCATACTTCCACTCACACACACCCACACACACTTTCAAACATGGACGCACACACAAAACATAACATACACACACTCACACCTTCATATGTGCACATACAAACATACACACACACACACACTCCTGCACACACACACAAAACCCCCCACTCCCCTCCCCTGTCGGAGCACCCACTTACCTGTGCGCAGGGGGTCCTCCGGCAGGGGACGGGACAGGGCACTGCTGCCAGCAGCAGCATCCGCTAGCAGAACACCGCCAGGCCTTATTATTTCTCACAATACCTCGGGTGGCGGTCTACTGGCATGGCGCTGCTGCTGGCAGCAGCAGCACCACCTTACTGCCATCCGCCGGCATTGCCACATCCGGGTTTCCGCCATCCTTCTGGTGGAAATCCGGCTGTGGTCATTATCCGGCGGACGGCTGGTAGCCGCGGCAACGGTCTTTTGGTGGCCGTCGCCGCGGTGGTAGGCGGTTTTTACCACCAAGGTCCAAATGAGGGCCTTAGACTTGACTTGACTGAAGCGTTATCATCTTGAATGGATGATGGATCAAGAACTTGTTTAGAGTCTTTAGATTCAGCACAGGTCTGAAATCTCCTTTCATCTTTCCCACTTAAAAAAGATTTAAAACTTTGACACTTTTCTGCATGTGGAGCCATCTTTGCTACACTGTTTTGTATTAAAAGACATATTCCTTTCCCCATTGCCTCCCTCATCATCTGCACAGGCAAGGAGTGACTTGCAACACTGTTACTAAATGTCTCTGAATTCCAAGAAGCAGCTTTCTTCCAGTACTAGTACTCGAAGAAACAATCTTTCTGAAACTGTGTCCTTCTTACACAATGGAAAATGAGAAATATCTCCTCTCCCCAGCAGATGTAAAAAGTCTCTAATATAATCAAGCCTTTAGAGGGGTTAGCTGATTTCTTGTTTTTTGTTGGTTGAAATTCGGCATACAAGAAGGCCCCCAGTCCCTATCCTCTAAAGGCTCAACATCGAATGCTTGGACTCTACTATTTGATTGGTGAAAGCGCAGTAATGTTTCCTTGTCCTCTGCAGACTTCTTTTTAGGTTTTCAGTATGGTGACAAGATAAAAATAATCCAAGAAACGACAAATGAAGAAGAAATGTATGCTAGTTTTCCTCCACCTGCTAGGCCCTCAACCACAAATGCTTGCGATTAGGAAAGGCTTCTACAGTAGCAGCAGCCGCAGCACATAATTCTTCAAATGTCACATCTGAAAGAAAGTGGTGAAAGTGTACTTACTACTCCATATGAGCCAATATTGGAATAGGTTAATCTCTTTGGATGACTTCAGACAAACTGTGAACGTTTTTTTAATAGCGACTGCAGAGTGAATGTGGCATAGACACCTGCCCTTGTATCACAGTTTGAAGCTGAATCAGATCTTTTTAGTAACACACCCCTTTTGTTCTCTGAATTGTCTGCTGGTGATTAATCATCAAATGCAGACTGAGATCCACTTACCAATAGAGAGTAAATTTTAGTTATTACTGAGTGCACTTCAGCATCAAACCTATCCAAAAGGCATTCTTTGTCAAAAACCTGGAGAATAATTGTCCCTCGATGTCCTCTCATTAATTTTGCAGCTTAGTTTGAATTGCTACATAAGCCGGCATGTAGTCAGACTCCGGAAAGCAAAATCTTGAAAAGAATTGTTCCCGGTGGTCCTCAATCTCTGGAGGTGCAAATTCAAAATTTTCCCTTTTATGCGCTAACAATATATTGAAATCAGTGCCCGGCATGCATCTGCGTCTTGGACCAACAGATTCAGCTTCATCATCCACAGCAATGTCCAGAATATTTTCAGCTCTTTCCTAAAGGCATTGCTCACTGCATTATTATAACTGCCTGCAACTCCCATAGAGGTAAGACAATTGGTTTTACAGCGCCTTGATCCTGTTGAGACTGGTCTACCTGCTTTCTGTTTGCAGTGTGCATCCCTTCCATTTCCATGTTTAAGAAAACGCAAAACAAAAACAGTTTACAGCGAAATACACCTCACTGCTTGTCGCTTCCCCGTAATTAAGGGAGCAAATAAGGAGAAGCTATCCTTTTTATTTCTTCTGTGTTTTTTAAGAACACAACGGTCAGGCAACACATGGCAATACTCCATTTATCCCACTTCACAGCTCCCATAAGATGCACTTATAACAACATTTCGGTACCTTGTGTTGCAAGGTAAGTTCATTTTACCAAAGAAGTGCCAGACTTAACTGGGGCCGCCAATTTGCACGAAGCCAACCAAATATCCACAATATGGATAATTGCCCCGTGCCAGCTGGAGCTTTATATCCATGCTGCCCTGCTCAATATAAACACTCTAAACTAAACACTCTATGAAGGCTTAGGAGCTCATCAGTGTACAACCTAGTACTCTGGAACAGGCAGACTAAAAAGAGGTAAATGAGAGGTTAAAGCATAGGCACTGGAAGTATGGGTGCTGAGGGTGCTGAAATAATTATGCTAGAGTTTAGAAGGTTAATGAGCAATGAAGATGCCTTCAAATATTGTGTTTATCCTGTCTCATTTGCTGCGCCTTCAAAGACAAAGGTCAAATATCAGATTATATTTTCCGACAGATTGCTGTTTATTCAGAAACTGGGGTGTTCTTTTTAGGTTGTAGCAGGTCAGTTTCTTCTAACACACAGCAACATTTAAAATTGGTAAATTTACTATTTGCATATTTCAAATTATATTGGCAATTAGGAAAGCATAGAAATATAACTTTTTTTAAATTCTGAATTGTGATGGAAACAAAGATTTTAATAAAATCAAAACAATTCAAGACACTGAAACCCGATTTCTACACATTATTGTTTTTCAACTGCACAGTTTCACCAGCAAAACTGTATGTCTATGCACATTTAGTGGCTATTTCAGTGAAAAATGTGCTGTCTGCAAATGACAGTACACTACCTCACCAGTGTCGAAGGCCGGGTGTGGTGGTCAGCTTCGGTTCCCTGAGACCTTGATTTTGAAGAAAGGGTGATCCTTTCTCGAAGTCACCCTGCCAACACCAAGTGTCCCACACTGGCAGATGACTAAGAAAAGGAAACACTTCTGAGGGAGCAAACGCCAAAGGCACAAAAACCTCCAGGAAGAAATCAAGAAGGGCTTGAAATGCTGAGAAGAAGACCAACCTGGACCAAGGCACAAGAAAAAATTGAAAGACAAGGAACTAACTAGGAGTGTGTACACAAAATGAGAATGTGTGTGACACACTCTGGACAAAGTCTCACTGCCTTATATGCTAGAAGGTGACCAGGAACAGGAACTAACCCACAGGAAGTAAATGGTTGTCATTTTGGATTGGGGCATCACTAATAGGGAAAAGGAAAACAGGCACCATTTTAGAATGGGTAATAAGGAAAACCAAGATGACGCCGCTTACACAGGACGCCCAAACAATCAGGAAAAAATGCCTCTTATGTCTTGCTGGGCTGCCCCCTGAGCTGCTCTCATCCTCCCAACTGCCCTCCTTGCAGGTAAGGGCTTATGTGGGAAGAGCATATATTGCGCGCCGCCTGAGCTATGCGGTGGTTGAGGTGTATCACATTCGTCGTTGCAGCAAAAATGCTGCACGCCCAGCAACTAGTGCTTCAAAAGGTATCACCAGCTACATATCACACCCTTACGGATCTCCTGCTGAAAGAGCATGGCACATTGCTACACTTGGGGGGTCATTCTGACCCCGGCGGTCAGAGACCGCCGGGGCCAGGGTCGGCGGGAGCACCGCCGACAGACCGGCGGTGCCCCGCAGGGCATTCTGACCGCAGCGGTTCGGCCGCGGTCAGATGCGGGAAACCGGCGGTCTCCCGCCGCTTTCCCGCCGCTTTCCCGCTGCCCTGCAGAATCCTCCATGGCGGCGGAGCGCGCTCCGCCGCCATGGGGATTCTGACACCCCCTACCCCCATCCTGTTCCTGGCGGGTCTCCCGCCAGGAACAGGATGGCGGTAGGGGGTGCCGCGGGGCCCCTGGGGGCCCCTGCAGTGCCCATGCCCATGGTATGGGCACTGCAGGGGCCCCCGTAAGAGGGCCCCACAAAGTATTTCAGTGTCTGCTATGCAGACACTGAAATACGCGACGGGTGCCACTGCACCCGTCGCACCTTCCCACTACGCCGGCTCAATTCTAAGCCGGCGTCCTCGTGGGAAGGTTGATTTGCACTGGGCTGGCGGGCGGCCTTTTGGCGGCCGCCCGCCAGCCCAGGGCAAATCCCAAAATACCCTCAGCGGTCTTTCGACCGCGGAGCGGTATTTTGGTGGGGGAACTTTGGTGGGCGGCCTCCGCCGCCCGCCGAAGTTAGAATCACCCCCTTGGTTTTTTGTATGACAGTTGAATTTTTCACAATCCCTATGACATCAGGGGTATAATATTAACCCCCACTGTAAAAATTGTTCCACCACTACTGGGTTAAAGCCAGTCCAAGCATGGTTTAAAGTGTAAATAGTGAAGAAAAACTTTAAAGGAGAAGCTTGGTAAATCTGTCTTCGAGTGCAAACACTCCCTGAAATGTGAGGACTGAGGAGAAGAAGGCACAGGAGATGACAATGCATCTATTCCTGTAGCTGTGCCTTTGTTTCCCTGAATATCTAGTAGTTTAATTTTGCGGTACTGGTATTTTCTATGGCATTTGTATGTACGTTTTTGGATTCCACAGGCACTTATCAGAAATTACCAATCTCAGACTGATGTTTGCCATCTAACAGTGTGCTCTTTATTATTATTTTTGGTGTTAAATTAGACATAAACAATGACCTGGAGACAGATGTAAATATAACCACATAGTAATGAAGTGATATTAGTTCCTGAACATCGACGTGTTCTAGGGCAGGATGCCTTTGTTAACCCTAATGATATAATATGTTGATGCACTGATTAGATTTTGCCAACAAGTTCCAAGTTGCTTGAGCACAGAAACTACATTGTACTCTGGGGAATAATCACATAAGTCTTTAAAATGTCCATTACTATGCTTCGAAACATTTGAGTGAGTTATGGCGTTCTAAACTCTTTGCAATATAATATTTAATAATTACGAATGTCAGAGGGGCAGCCTATACCGAATACCTTAGTTGAAAGGATTTATATTATTTACAGTTCCTACCACCAAAATGCAAGGGGTTGGAAATGGAAGCATTTAGGTTGTTTGGGTCGCAATAGAGGCCGCTGTCAGTATTTCAAGAGAGTGTTTAACCTTGACTGAACAGGAATCACAGTTTCTTGTTTTCTAGGATCCCTGCAGATAGTATTCCATACTATTCACTAAGCTTCTCAAAGGATCTATCCCCTGACCAGTGCTCTCCTAACATAATCCCACATCCTCACTCGGAATACTTCAGATGTCCCTTTCACTCAGGTTATTCACGTCTCTTGGGTGCGTCTCTTGGGTGCACGTGGGAGTCCCATGCTGTATATCAGGACTAAAGAGAATCTCAGGCTAGTGTGGAATTTGAAACTGTAGAAGCGTTAGACTGATATTGCCTAGTCAGCTTGACAGAAAGAGGAGGACAGATTGTGTCTGAGTTGATCAATATCCAAATTGGGTGTCAAAAAACGTAGAGTTGGCTGAAGAAACAAGCCAGTCCCTCAGAACAATGTAAAATTTCTTTCCTGGGATGTGTGCTGTGGGATCAACTCAAGAACGATGTATTCATTGTGATTTTTAAAACATTGTAATACCATATGTTTGCAAGTCCTGAGCTGGTGATGAGAGAATTTAAAGTTCCCGTCATGCGTTACAATAGAAAAGGGCTATCAAAGGTGGGCTTGAGCATTTATTTCAGTAATTACCTCAAATGTCAAGTAAAGCAGTTGGACATGGAAAATCGATTTTTACAGATGGTGTAATTTACCAGCCTGAATGTTTGTGCTTGTGAACCACTTTGTTAACCATTAATGTATATATGCAGCCATCAGTAAAGCCAAAAAGAGTGATTGTTTCAGTGTTACTTTCTTGTGGGTGAGGGTTTGCAGGATATAAAGAAAAGCAATGTGTATGAATAATTGTGGACTGCAATTTAAATTTAGCATGCAGGGGCTTCAACTCGATTAATCAGAATCCCCCTATCCATTCCAGCACAAGTAGATATTAAAGGGGGTAAATTTATAAATATCATTCCATACACTGAATTTGTAAACCTTGAATGGAAGGATAAGAACAAATACCCACCCAGAATGCATATGTTGCCATTTTTAAAAGCTGCTCTTGGTTATGCTTTGGCTTCTGTCCCATTCTTTGTTAATTTCCAGTAATTTCAGATAGTTGGTCAGAAGAAAGACCACACAGGTAAAGCAATATAATGGATAACCTTGTGGGGACAGCAGACCAGTCAATATCATAGGGGAAGTAAGTGGGAGAAAAAGATTGAAACGGGTTAAATGAAGCTAAAAACATATTGTCATGGGGTTATTTTGGTGATGTGCACCTTTATTTTAGCTCTAAGTTTGAGGCCTGTGCCCTCTCGTTGCATTTCATTTTATTCCTTTTATTATTTTAGCAAAAGCTTCATTTTAGTGGTGCTGTTTTATCATTTTTATCAGTTTACCTTCCACTCAGAATTTGTTATTAGTTCTTTTGCATGACATTTCATCATGTGCTCAGCGAAAGGCTGAACAAAGCTGTACATGATAATTTACAGAGTATTGCCGGTCCAAAGAGTACAGTGTGTACCCCACACAGATAATACTTTTTTATCATGTCAGGGCAGTTCTCAGAACAACAACACATTTTATTATAAACACAGACTGCCCCATACCAGGTTACAGGAGAACATTCAGCCAGCCATCCTATGCTGTACCATGTTGTTGCATTGCTGCTAGACTTGGCCTTGCCATTCCAAACACCTGGGTGGACTGCCAGCAGACCAACAGGCAACCCCCTGCTCATTATCCAGGCATGGGTTGGGTCTTCCTTGCAGGGACCAAGTACGGGCAGATTAGGGCTAACACTGCTATTGCTGTCATGTAGATTTTTAGTAGTGCAGGTAGGGATTTTCATCTGTTTCTCGTTTTTCGTCACAATGATAATAGTGTTGCATTTTATTGTCCGAAATAAGTGCAATTTATACCTCATTACGTAGAATGCAGTTGCCTCAATAAATTATAGTAAACCAAATCCTGCTTCTCTTTGTCTTCTGCATGTCTGAGACTGATGTGAATGAGAGAAAGGGGTACGATCTATTCCACCACGACTTCCCTGAGAAGTCACAGAGTGTCATGCTCTACGCTGCAACAAATCACCTTTACTTCTGGGTTTTGGTGAGGTGTTGCTAGCTAGCTGTAGGTGTTACGCTGACAAAGCTATCAGACGGTGTGGGATCAGAGTCAGTCCCCCACATGTGATGGTGCTGCCACCCAAATCCAGCAGTCTCGTCTCCATGATGAGAGTCCTACAACAATATTAGGTACTGGTGTTATGGTGTGGCCTCCCAACCCTCCTAAGTTATCGAGTTGTTTTACTTATGTAAGGATCATTCTGTTTCCCCTGGTAACAGATGTGAATACAAGGTTGAATAATTCTGTGGCTAATCATGAACCCCCACAAAGGTTGGAGAAAGTGCAAGGGGGATCCATAGATGAATGTTAGACACTAAGACCAGAACTAAAGAGTTTTAGAATTTAAGTAACACCATTGATAGAGAGCTGGTATCAAGAAAAGGGCATGTGTTACATGAGAGAAGTGGGTCAAACAGGTCAAGGATTTATACATGGGTTAAAAGTGCAAAATCAATAAAGTTCTGAGTTTAAACTTGGGTAGTAGGAATACTCCAGTATTGGTTATTGGAAATGTGATTGCAGCAATAAGAGTGGATGATGCTCCTGGGCACAAAGGAATACTCCATAAGCTTTACACGTAAGATTCTGAATATTGGACCGTTTTCCTTAGCCCTCTTTATAAAACAGCTTTAGAGGCAGAAAATATTGTAGAGTAGTAGAAGAGCTCAATTATGCAGCTAATTTTTATGAAGGACTGCATAGCATAGTTGTGCTGTTAGACACAGACACTAACGTCTTTGCCCAGGCATGATTATCTAATTTGGAAGCTTGGACAAGTCACAAATATTCACTACCTTTCTATCAAATGAATACAACAGACATCATTTTGGTTTTGGTTTTAATGGCCTATTGTGCAGGTCAAGTAAATAAGGCCTAACTAGATTCTTGCTTCATTGCCCCAGGCCTATAAACCACATCTGATGGCTTGAGCAGAGAACTACAAAGGAAGAATTTACTTCTCATGGGGATCCGGGAATTATTTATTTATATGCAATTTCCTTGTTTAAGCCCTGGGATGTTTAAAAGAGAAGGAAACTACCTCATGGTGGGGTGCCATGTAACTATAAGCAGGGACTTTGTAAAAGATGTTTTATACTCCATGGTGAGGGAAAAACTGCCCATTTTGTTTTACCCATTGTAGATACTAAGCTCCATAGGCTATCATTGTAATATTTGATTTAAGTATAAATATTGCTAGGCAGGAGCTAAAATGTCATTCAAGGACACAAAAGATAGGTAATGATAAATCCAACAACCTGCCACTGTTGAATTCATCATAACTAATGCAGAATAGACGTTATAGGACTTTCTTTTCTGTGGGCCAAAATTCAGTCTTCTAGCAGCTTCTCCTGATTGATCAGTCTTGTCAAGCTTAGCCAAGCTGCTTTCATGAGGTGATAAGTGGCCTGCATAAAGCAGAGATTAACTGGTGGGGGAAGCTCTGCAGCTGCAGAGCACAGGCCAGAAGAGGGATGGGTTAATCAAACTGTGCTTCAAAGAGAACAGGACAGTAAGGAATATTAGCCAGGCCTACCCCCTCTTCCTGTACCACCCAGCCAGACGGCAGGCCTAGGAATGGAAGTTGCAAAAGGTCCAGAGGTGGAGTGTTAATGGAAATGAGCCACACCAGTGGGTTGGATTCGCCAGGTCTTGCTCCCCTGGAGAGGAATCCCCCATCTTGAATTTTTAAAGTGCAGTGCTTTGTGGGGCAACAATATGCCACACTTTGGAGGAAGCTGTCATGCTTTTGGGTGGCACCCTGTATCTCATTGGACAGGGGTGCCCCCTGCTTGTCAACTAGGATCATTGAATAAATATGTGAGAGCTGCATAGCAACTCAGACCTGCTGCCTGAAACTACAAGGAGAACCCTGTTGGAACCCTGGTCTGCACCCCAGAGGACTGCACTCTGAAGGACTGCTCCTGCTGCACACAGGGAACTACAGCCCTGAGGACTTTGCCTTGCTACCAAGAGGATTGAATGAACTCAGCAACAGGTTGACCGAGTTTCCCTGAACCATCTCCCTCGAGAAGTCCCCAGCCTGGACTGCGTCCAGTGGACTTTTAAAGACTTTTTAAGGAGGTGCATTGTGGGAATTGTAGTTCCAAACTTCCAATGACCATCTCAGAGCCTCTAGACCCTTGGACTTGTGTTTTGGACTCTTTGAACCATCAAGGGGAACTTCAGGAAGAAGTACCAGAAGTTTGGAGAGGTTTGGAGCAGCTTTTGGAAAAGAAAGTGGACTGACCTGAGGTTGAGAGTCATGCTGACTACCTTCAACCGTGAAGCGGCCTGAATTTCAGGTTCATCCTGCTGAAAGCTCCCGAGCTCCAGACTTCAAGTATTTCACCGGGGCCTCGCGGAGAAGCAATCCAACAACGTCGCATCAAAATCGACCTGCTGGAGGGGACCACACACTGTTGAAGGAAAATCCTCCAGAAAAGTTTCCAAGTCCAAAGGTAAAATTTTGACTGAGGCCTCTCACTCAGTGTATCCGAGCAGGGCTTCATCGCAGTTGGCCTCAAATTGTGACTTAGTCCTGGTCAAGCACGACCAGATACCCCTGGTTGGCGCTATTGGTTTATAGGCACTAGAAAGTAAATGTTTTGATTTATTGTTTAAAAAGTCATATCTCCGGTTCCCTAAGTTGGATTTGTGTTGTTTTGGTGTCATTCTAAAGATAAATATATTTCTTATTTTCATAAATTGGTGTGGGATTTTTATTGTGCGTTGCGTCTTACTTATTTAATGTATTGATGTATTTACATGCTTTACATACCTGTCTCCTGAGTTAAACCTGCCTGCTCGCAGCCAGGTACCAAGGGTTGAGCCAGAGGGGCCTTATTGCTAGTGGTAGGTGCATACTTACCCCAACTAATAATCCAACTTTTAACCATTATTCTAACAGAATTACTGAGTAACGAGCTGAAGAAAAGATGTATTCCATTTTCTCTTTTATGAGCAATCCAATCCCTGTAGAGTGGAACATAGGTGAAGATTAAGGTCATAATGGTTCTCTATCTGATCAAATTTACAAAAAGATGGGGTTTGAAAAAGAAATGCATAAGTGTAGCCCTTTTGTTCAATGCATTTATATAGCAGCTAAAGGGACAGTTCTTTCTTGCAGTCATTCCATCCTAAATTCGGTGCTAGTCTGTGAAACTGTTGGAATGCACAGGTACCGTCTTGCTTCACTAAACCTCCATCAGCCTCCAGAGGATCTTGGCAGTGCTCAGCAGTTACAATAAGGAAAATATGCATGTTGTCAGTGCTGCAAAGGAGGCCTTTGGGTGTGGGGTCTTTAGGAAGGGTTATTTGAGGACTGGGGATCTGACCATCCATCGAGCTGTATGTAGATTACAACAGGCAATGCTCAAGGTGAAACTGAATTGTTTAATTCATGCTGTGTGGTGCATTAACATCTCCTCGGAATTGCTAACCCTTACTCCAATGTTGTCAAGAATATCAGTTAAGCCAATGCCGACATTATGTGTGGTCATGTGACAGTCCCAGAAAATATGTCCTTATCGTTTGCTGTAGCTTTATGTCTAGTTTATCATGCAGTATTGAAATCGTCACAGTTGTTTAGTCAGGTGAGCCAAAATTAGAATTTTTACTCCGGAAACAATTGTTGAGCCTAATGTGACACTTTTCCCTGCTATGCTTTCAATTAAAAACTCCTTTTCCATCCCTAAATCCCTGCTTTGACTGAAGGTCGATAATAAATTGGGAGCCAGTAATCCATGAGCACTTTTTGTAATGGAAAATGTTATTACCTTGCACCTGGACAAGCAATGAGGGGATTGTACCTCTTGGAGTTTTGTGTCTCAGTTGGGAGCTGTTTAGACCAGGCAAGGGTTCATGTGATCATTTTGTTTTTTTTTACTCAGTAACCTGACAATAGTGTAAAGTATAGCTCTTAGTTGAGCAAGTGTGTTTGTATGAGAGGGCTGAACACTCATGAAATCTCTACTGCTAATCAAATCTGTACTGATATCTTCGTTTTGTGGGAGGAGACGAGTATATGTTTTACATTTTTCAGCTTTTCAGGTTGAAATGCATCAGGCATAGTCATAATTTGGATGGATGCTTTAATGTCAAAGGATTTGTCATGCAGGAAACCAAAAGAGGTAAATCTGGGTTAATATGAGCATTAGCGCTTTTTGTTCCCCAGCCAATGTTGTCAAACTGGTGGTTCCGATTTCGGTGTAAGGAGTTTAGTGTTAAAGGCAATTGATTTCAGGTGCTTAAGTTGAACCCTTTTATAAAGTGTTCTACAGTGGCATTTTGATCTTAGAGTTGGAGTCTGGAGCATTAGGCAAATCCTCCCTGGGTGTGGAGCAAGATTGATCTAGCGCGTCATTACTCGCTATGCTATAGATTACCCTGGGTAAAATTTAACTTGACTATGTTGCTTCATAGTTTCATATGTTATAGGGCCCATTAATGTAGGTCAGGATCCCCGTGTCTCTGAAGTATTTATTAGATATTCCATATACGATGAAAAAAATTCATGAATGTCTATCAATGTCATGTAATCTCTGTTTTGTGCCATAACTTGCAAGGTGTGTGTGAGCGTCCATGTTTCTCTTTCTTCATACGTTTGGCTCTGTTTCCTCTGTTTGTTTGTCCATGTGTCATGGCCGTGTCAGAGGTCCCCTGCTTGTGGATTTGTAACTGTGCCTTTTCATTGCTGTCGGTTAGTATGGGAGTTTGTCTTTGCGTTAGAGATCTCCTGTGTACGTTTGTGTCTGTGTCTTTATTTTGGTCTTTCTAACGACATCCTTGCACTGAGGCTGTGACTTGCCATTGCTTTGTGTTAGAGGTCCCCCGAGTGTGTGTCTGTTTCAGTAGTTTTCGCTGTGTGACAGCGATTATTTTATTTGGATTGTGCATGTTCCTTTCTGTGTCAGACATCTCACGTGTTTGAGTTTGTTTTTTGCCTTCCGTTTGGTAGAGACCCCTGTGTATGTTTGTTTCTTTGTCTGTGCTGCGCTTTGTATTAAAGGGCCCCTTGATCTGAGTTTGTCTTTTCACTGCTTAATGCAAGACATCCCCAAGGCGTGTGTTAGCTTAATTGTGTTGTTAATGTTGTTGTGTTGTTAATGTTGTGTGACAGATGTCCTCTGGGATTTAATTTGTCTGTGCTTTGGTCTGTTAGAGATCCTCTGGATGCAACTTCAAGTGTGCGTCTTTGCCTTTTTTGTTAGACTTCTCAAAGAGAGTTTGTGCTTCTGTCTTTGCTTCGATCTGTCTTTAGAGACCCTAAATGGGATTTGGTCTTGTTCACTTTATGTCTTTCACATGCATCTCTCTTTGCTAATAAGTTTACTTTGCCTCTAGAAGACAGGAAACTGTTTGTTGGCATGCTGGGGAAACAACAGAGTGAAGAGGATGTTAGGCGGCTCTTCGAACCCTTCGGACAGATGGAGGAGTGCACAATCCTTCGAGGCCCCGATGGAGCCAGCAAAGGTAGGGTAGAGATTTTGTGAAAAGATTTTATGACACTGACCTGCAAGGTGCTGTGAGAGCACCACAACTACAGACATTCATTGGGATGGTACCCAGGGTAAATCAAACTGGATCTTACAAACATGCTGGGGTAAGGTGCCGGCATCATGACTGATCAGAGATCTGGAGAAGACATGCAATGCAGACTGATTGTGACTCTGTGGGGCTATGGAAAACACTCATGCGTGCAATAATTATGCCACTGTCAAATATGCATTTCGTCCCACGAATGCCTCTTTAATAATCTGTTTCTCCTGCACAGTGTTCCTTCCTAGGAAGTCTTGCCCTCTCTACCCAAGTCTATGTTTCTGGACCATGCTACTGTAGACCACATTTGGTGAAAAGCAGAGATGTGTGTCCACAGTAGGCACACTGTGATCAACTAGGAGGCTACAGATGATTTTTCTCTATTTAACAGGAAAATAAATGTAGGGTTTGGTTCACAGATATAATGATTCGATGGCTGAAAGAGAGCATGCACATCAGGAGTGGCCTCGGTCTCAAATTCTGCGAGGCCAACAGGTGGACCAAACAGTTGGATCTTTGTATGCAAAGGTTTGGAAAAAAAACGGCCTTTAATTTCTTCAGACCACCATATGTCTGTGGTCATTGCTTTAATTCAATCACAACTAGATTACGACCATTCAGAATGCCTTGCCCTACTTAAGAAACAATTGACAACCCTACTCCTTGTACAGAATCCTACCACACACCTGAAAACAAGCTCCTCCAGCAGGGATCGTATCCCCCACAGTGGACGCCTATTGAAAAGAGAGCCTTGTTTAAAATACCAGTCATTGTTCATCATGTTGTTCATGGCTCTACTCCCTTCGTTCTGACTGCCACATTTCATATTCATACACCACAACATGCTCTATGTTCTGCTGGAAATGTTGCCTGATGTTCCCAAGGCTAGGGCCACCTCATTTGGTGTGGGGGCAGCAGCTAAGGAATGGAACAACCTACCCCTGATCTGCACGTTTCCTTCCTTCCCATTATTTAAGAAAAGGCTAAACCCCTTCTTTTTAAAACTTCTTTTAAACTAGTTTAGGAATAAATGTTTATTCATATTTTATTTTTCCTCAGACATACTCTATCATTTGTTTTGTTGTGTTATCTCCTACAGAGCCAAGAAATTCTGGTGTACTCATGCTTCAGAAATAACCTGTAACATAACATACTAGCCACTAAAAATCCATGACACGGATAACAATCTGGCGGATTACAGCTTTAAAAACTGGGTTTTCTATTATAAGGAAAATGTTTGGTCCGTCTGTACATAGTGTTGGTGCTTTCAGACTTAAAAGAGTGGATTGATGGGTTGGGGTTTTGTTTGAGTCTCTAAAAGATGGGAGCGCTAATACAGAAATTACCCAGAGAATATACAATAAAAATATGCATTGGAAAATCAACACAGGAAAATCCACTCAAAACAAGGTTCGAATTGCAAATCATAAAGGTTTATTTACAATTCAAAATTAATTACAGAAGGCAAAAACTGTATGGCTAGTCATCAGTTCAAATCATGCAAAATGCTAATAAACATTGGTAGCGGAATGTAAGCCATAGCTACACAAAGCCAGCGCTGAATACGGACCTGCACAGGGGAAGTAAAGAATCGAAGAGCAACATGTCATAAGCACTGCTCAGCAGAGGAAGGAGAGAAGAACATGGAAATATTTTAAGTGCAGATCGATAAACAGTCCACCATAGAGTCTACTCTCTAAGGAGAGAGGAAAAGTATTGGCTAGCACCTCCAATTAAGGACTTTTTGGCAATTTTAGGCAAATAAATCATACAAATGCCATAGTGTGAGGAGCAAGTTACAAGCCCCAGACCAATTATAAAATTGGACACACATCACATGGTAAAGGTGACGTCCGTCCCAATTCTAATAAATGAAACCATATCGAGTACTCCATGGAAATGATAACACATTCAGAATTAGGATAACCTCTCCCTTCAGCCAGAAATGTCCTTCATTTTAATACACTCAAGCTCCATCCTGCAGAAAAGAACATGAAAGGAACATTTGCAAACCGGACTGGCAAGCTAGCTGAATCTCGTACATTTAATATAAACAGCGAAGTTAATTATCCGAGGCTCTCGGTACACAGGCAGAAAGAGTGAACACACGGTAATTCTGGCTGAGTGCGCTGAAATGGAATAGAAAACACCATTAGGCCGGTGAAGCATTTCACCATGTTAAAACAACATGCAAACGTTTTATTGAGTCTCAATAGTATCAAAAAAAAATCCAGCAGTACGTTTAACCCCTTCACGAAGCCCTTCACGCTCATTTGTAAAGTGCTTGCTTATGTGGTTGTGGTGCCATCTGGCGGTCAGGGAAGAGCTTTTCAAGTAGTGTCTGCGTGGAGGCTCCAGAAGAGGGAGATAGCAGCTGGCATAGGGCCCACTCTCAGCAGAATCTTAATTTGTCAAGGCAGGCATTGGCCATTTTTAAGTGGAATAAATATAACTTAAAATGTTCATTGGATTTGGAATACAGTACAAACGGATCAAATTATTAGGTGCTTCAATATATTATCAAGACTTGGGATCTTCACAGCTGGGGACATGCTGTCTGACCTGTAGCACATCTATGTGGGGTGACCGAGACAAGCGCAAGACCACAGATTTGGCTTTTATTGCAGATAATCACGTTAGATTACTTGAAATGACATGATAGTTCTGCAGAAACATGAACTAAGAGACATATCTGTAAGAATTCCCCCTGTAGCTCTCAATCCAATCCCGACCAATCCATTTCAGTCTGTGTATTTATACTTCTGAAAGCCTAAATGGGCATCCAAACAACAGAGGAACAAAAAGATGACTTTATTGAGGGTTCCCTTTGGCTGTCAGTATGGTTTGCTTCATTCCTGTATAACCACACCACCAAGTAAAATTGAACACATTCCGCTGCAGAATAGCTGTAATCAAGTGTTGTGTAGTCTTTTTTAGAACTCTTTTCATTGAAACGTCGCTCAGTATACAGCGAATAAAGGAACTGAATGGAAACGATTGTTCGGTACACATGTCTGTTAAACCGGACAGCATCAAAACAAGGCATGGTTGTGAAGTGCTGTGTAGCCTTGGTCTTCCCCACCACCATAACTATTGAAGGCTTACATGATCCCCATGTGAACATCCTAGACACATACATGTTTAGCTGGCACATGTGCACTGTTGACACACACCTCCATCTTACGCTTGAAAACATGCCAGTCAACTTTTACAACTACAAGTCTGGATGCTTTTCAAAGGTTCTTCGTTGGATGCAGAAAAAATGACTGTGGCTAAACAGAGAAAAGACTGATAATCTGCTCTCGGGCCCTGTCAATCATGTCCCCTTCCCTGTGCCTTTGAAGAGAGGAACTAAGCGCTCCTCCAAACTCTGTAGCAAAACACTCAACCTGGGAGTGCTGCTTATAGGGATCCATCATGTACCCTTAATAAATAAATGCGGTCTTCAGGGCAGCCTTCCAACGTTTGCTCTATTTTGCTGTTGTTCCCCTGCTCTCAGAAAATCTCCCTAATCCTATCTTTGGTTATGTCCCATTTTGATGACTGCAGCAACCTGTCAGTAGCAATGCTTCAATGGATGACTGCACCATCCTATGCTATGGCCTCTCCAGCTGGTCTCCGTAAAAAATCCAGAGTCCATATCTATGCTGTTCACTTATTGATTGATTTTAAAAGACATGGGGCCTGGTTTAGATGTTGCCGGTAATCATCCCACCATCGACCTTTTGACTGAAAACCAGTCTGCCGCTGTGATGGTCCTCCTGCCATATTTTGATATTGGTGGTCCCACAGAAGAAAGCACACATTTGAACCACTGTCTTCGCCAAGAAAGACCGCCTGCATCAACAACGGGAGAGGGAAAAGTAGATGCCGGCGGGACCCCAGCCACCTTTCCCACCGTGCAGATTTGGATGTGCCTTACCGCCAAGAAAAAAGTGGCAGTCCGACCTCCACTTCTGAGTTGGCGGACTGATGGGGGGGAAGGGATGACAACTCACTTTATTCCCCATTCCACCTCAGTTTTCGAGTGGACACTACTGGACAACACCTACCATCACTGCTGCCATCGATACACAGAGAAAACACAACCGCCCACCCTGGTCGCCAGACTCGTAGGTAGAGACTCCGAATTGCCATAGTACATTGGGTGGGCACAGCACAGGAGTTTAGGAACCACTACAGGCATATAAATGTCACAGTATTTTTTTTAAAATCACTGTGACATGCATATGGCAGGGAGACAATTGTGTCACACATGGCTGGGGCACACAGGCAAAACACACATATTGCACACATACACAGTTCTCATTGTGGTGTCATCATTCATTGCAAAATGAATGCTGGCACCACAATGACGGTACACACACACTGCGCAATGGTGTCCATGTGTGTGCATTGCACGGGGCCTGTATGGGAAGGTTTATGCTATCTGTTGTGTATGTGAGTCAGTACGTGTATGTGTTTGTCTCTGTGTGGATTGGCTGTTTGAGTTGGAGTGGTTAGTGTGGTTGTGTCTGTATGTGTGTCACTTGCATGTGAGTCCTATATTGTTGTGTATGTTGTGTTGCTGTGTGACACATTCAGGTGAGTGTTGTTGTGAGGCAGATGTTGCCGTGATGTGTGTAGTTGTGTGTATGTGTTTGTGTAGCTGTGTGTGTAGTTGTGTTGGTTGTTGTGGTTGTGTCATGTGTGGGTACAGTGTCAATGGTGTGTCTATGTTGCGTCATGGATGCATGTCAATGTGTGTTTTTGGCATGTACAGGTTGTGTTGAAATTGTAATGGATGATGGTGTGTATGTGGTGTGTTGTGTAGTGCAGGGGAGCACATCTGGCTAATGTAGCACGTTTGTGTGTCACTTACCTCTATTCCAAAGCCAGTGACATTGTACGAAGTCTATTGGGTCCCACCGCCATCTCCCTCCATCAGCAATCTGTCGTCAGTCCTCCGCTTGCAGAGTTGTAACTTCTAAATAAGGCGGGCGAAACACCGTCGACTTGACGGTCTTCTTGGGTCTGTCGCTGACGCAGCTTGGCAGTAACACCGCCAAGATCCAAATCAAGCTCATGGTCATGTTTCAGTGGACCTGAAATCTCTCCACTGGCTCCAGGTGAGAGAAATATCAACCTTTAAAACTCATTGCTGCACACACAAGGTATTCCATGGTCATTTACCAAACATAACTATGTGTACCTTACATACCAACCAAAAGCAGCAGGATTGCCAACCAGTGATGATTATCTATAAGGGGCTAGATGGTCAATCCTTCCATGATCAGGACTCCTCCCTATGGAATTCACTGCCTTTAACTTTGGTACTGTAAAATAACTGCCTTAATTAAAAAAAAATCCTTATAAAATCTTTAAAATACCCACCTCTTCATCCTGGCATTTAGATCATTTGTATTTCTTCTCTAAAGCCCTACTCAGTTACATCTCTCTGTTCCCCAGATCAAGGTTCTTGCAAATGTACTACATTGATCACTCTTACATGTCCATACATCCCAAAGTACTCTGTGGAGACAGTAGAGTGGTTAGTAATGTTTTACAAAACCCTCAGATAAAACACATATGTAAACATGCACATACACTCTGCTACGTATGGTGGAAGATGGTGTAATATCTGGTAGGTGACTTCAAGTCCCCCAGTCACAGATGGTGTGACCCTGACAAGGAAGGAGGCAACAGTCCAGCACAGGTGATCAAAATGATCACAAGACTTCTGTGGCAAAATCTCCAATGAATTGATCTGAAAAATTAAAAAGATTGAAAATAACCATTAGGAGAACGTGGACAACACCACAAAAACAGATTGGTCAACATAGTACAGAAATCAGCTAAGCAGATTATATTGTAGGAAATGCCATGAAGGGGCCTGCAGAACTGGTGAAAGCTACCAGTATACTGAAAACCATAAAACTGTGCATCTGTCTTTCATGCGTCATCATCCACCACGCTGTTATGCACTGCACCCCGTAACATGATAACAGCACCTCTGCGGTCATCGTGCATGATGAGGAATCACTTCCCACATAGAATCACAAAACAAAGACAGCATCCTTCCAGCCACATACCCTACACGGTGTAGTGTGCTACCCATAAAGGCATATGCGTCAGCACCCCAAATAGGGATAGTAAAGCACTATATAAATGCTGTAATACAATACAATATCGTTCAGAATATGAAACTGATGGCCACTCATCTACTGCTAGAGACAGCTCTTGAACTGCAAGCTCTGTGCCTAACATGCACACTAACCTGTGACATATCTGAAGCTAGTACTCTGAGCTACTAAAGTTTTCAAAAAGAGAACATTGGAAAGTCATTTTGCTCTTGTTTCAGCACCATTTTAATTTGTGCTTTTGAAAAACAAAATCTTTGTATTGAGTGGTCATTTTTGCACTGGCTAATGCTTTGCTGATTTGAACTGCAGCAGTGTATATATTATATAATCTCACCCATAGGTTCACAAAGCCAATGCCCATGTGCCATTTGTAACCAAATGTAATGCCATGGTGTGGATTTAGAGCACACAGCATGTGAGAATCACGTTCAGTTGTTGTGAATGCAGAATAGCCATTCTCAAATTATAGCCCTTGTTACTAAAGCATCTACTCATGGGGCTTCCGCTTCAGAGTGTCAAGCAGAGACCCGAAGAGATAGCTGTGTTTGTCAACCATTTATGTCATTTAGGGGTTGCCAGGGGTCGCAGCTGCGAACCCCAGCTTGCCCCTTGCGATCCCTGGCATTGCCTCAGGCCTTAGAGGTGGCAAAATCTGTGCCAGGAACACAGGGGCAGCTCGTCCTTACGGACGTTGCTTGGGGCTCCACTTCCTTGTTTTCAATCATCAGTTTTTTTAAATTACACTATAGTGTAATAAAAAATGGAGTGCAGTTAGCTGGAAGAAGACCTTCCTTGGTAGCTGAGGCAAGTAAAAAACATTTAAATGTGTGTTGTGTGCATGCTTGCTTATGTAAAAGAGTGTGTGTATGAGTGAATGTGTGTTTGTGTAAGCATGTGTGTGAGTGAAAGTAAATATAAAATGGCGCTTGCTGTCACTTCCGCTGCCCCTGGAATTTTAGCGAATTGACGTCCGTGTGACAACATGCAATTCATTTGAACTAATGGGACTAACGTGATTGCTGATGTTTTACAGTCATGCATAATTAAAACATTTGGTGATTTTAGCTGCCTCTTTCATGCTTGTTATGTGGTGCTGTTGATTGGTGTGATCCTGCCGCAAGTTTTCAAAGCATAGTCAGTATGATATGGATTTGTGGTCAAAGCAAGGTTGGTTGATGTCACTTCTGTCATGCCATCGGTGATCCACCTGGGTGATTGCAGTGAAATGACGTCCTGGCTCCCAGTGGTGGGAAGTAAACACCAACTGATACTTAAATCTTTATTTCGCCATCTGTTAATAAGTAGATGAACATAAACGGCCCAGTAGTTGTACCTGCATGTGTGATTCATCACCTGCTTGAGTAATTGTTCATACTTTATATTGAAGTTGTAAGTAGCTGACGTTTTGTATTTTACAACACTTATCCCTTTTATCGTTGTTTTCAGTGGGAAAATCCCCAATTCCGGGCGCATTTAACTGCAGTTCCCTTGCCATTGCATGCTGCGGGCTCCAAATGCTTGCAAAGGAGTTAGTTTTAGAACACGTTCAATTTTACGATTCGTAATGTATGGCATTTATCGAATTTCAAATTGTGAATTGCTAAACTGTATGTACATTTGCATGCGGTTATGAATTAGCAACGCATGAACATTTGCATTTTCAAAATATTAGATCGCAAATCATGTCTGGATAAAATTTGCAAATTGCGGTTGACGCATTGGCAGCTATTGATAACATTTAAAAATTGAAATCAGTGCCACACCTAAAGGACGCTCTGCTTGAGAGCAATCCTACAAGGAATCGGGAGGCCATGTCTGTGAAAAATGTCCGTCGAGGGTACAGCACCCACGCAGGAGGAGCAGAGAAGATGTAGAAAGGTTTCGTTTTCAGACAAAAAGCTGAATATTCCATACAGGAAGCACCAGCACAAGATGATTACATAAATGGACTACTATGTAAGACTTGTGGGAAACAACAACACAAAAATTGAAGAGTATGATTGTTTCAAGCACAAAGACAAACGAGATGAAAATTTGTGTGAGGAATCTCTGATTGGGCAAGGAAGAAGTTGTGAAATTATTTCCACATCAACAGAAGAGATGGAGCAACACACTTCAGTGCCAGATACAGGAAGGAGGCCAACTGCCACCAAAAGTAAAAATAGATGATGGAAATGTAGGTCCATCATCTGGTAGGTCCACAGTCATATAGAAATACAGGCTTGTTAAATATGACAATCCACACACGTAATTTACACCTAAAACCCATTCATAAATTATAATGCAGGAGCGTGTTCCAATACACTTATAACTGTTATTTGTAAAACAAAAAGCTTACTTATTGGGTCATCAAAACTGTTATTTGATAGTATTCACTAACAATGTTTGTCATTACATTACTATGACAATATGAAGTTATTTACTTGTCCATAGTTATTATAGACTTCCCACCTACCACAGATGAGGAGGAAACTGACACTATGGATATTGATGAAATTTCACATGGAGAACAGGAAAAGGAGGGGATAATGTGACACATGCACAGTCACCTCAAGCAGTCCAGCAAAGGTCTCAGAAGGCTATGCCGAAGGCTGACACTACAAATGTTCCATCCCTGTCACTGAGACATTGACACCCAAGCTGCACAAGAATACTGGAAATTGGATTTACTGTTACATGTGCAGCTTAGACAGCCGTATGCCACAAACAAGC
The DNA here is from genome assembly GCF_031143425.1 of Pleurodeles waltl. NCBI lineage: Eukaryota > Metazoa > Chordata > Amphibia > Caudata > Salamandridae > Pleurodeles > Pleurodeles waltl. Next base: position 230,177,084 of record NC_090440.1, read on the forward strand.
TGGGTAGGAGAGAAACTGCAATTGAACACAATGTGACCTCTGTCCTAACATCTGGGAAGGACACCCTTGACCTAACTCTACAAAAGGCATTGCAGCTAAGGCAGTGCAGTCACTTGTTAAAAGCAATGTTAAAGTTCCTTCAAGGGGCAGATGTAATATTGTGGATCCTTCACTAAGTCTAGCTGTGGGGTTACTTGTAATACTCGCCCAAAGTGCACGTGACACACAAGGACAAATAGGCCGACTGTCAGGTGGCTATGTGTACAGGGGCCTTAAGCCTGTGTACCCGAGTGTTTTTCATACAGGGACCTTAAGCATGTGTACCAGAGTATGTTGTAATGTAGTTGAACGCACACGCTGTAGTCTTCTGCACTCATGTGGGTTGGATGATACTACAGGTATATACATATATATATATATGTTCGATGGCATGTGTAGCTGCAGATACACATGCTGTGCACAGTCCGCCATCTGGTGTTGGGCTCGGAGTGTTACAAGTTGTTTTTCTTCGAAGAAGTCTTTTCGAGTCACGAGACCGAGGGACTCCTCCCATTTCGACTCTATTGCGCATGGGCGTCGACTCCCATTGTCCCATTGTCGACTTGTTTTTTTTCCGCCATCGGGTTCGGACGTGTTCCTTTTCGCTCCGTGTTTCGGGTCGGAAAGTTAGTTAGAATCTCGGAAAAAATCGTCGGTATTGTTTGCGTTCGGTATCGGGTTAGTTAGAACAAATCGACACCGAATTTTGAAGAGCTCCGGTGGCCCTTTGGGGTTTTTTCGTTCCCCCGTCGGGGCCTGGTCGGCCCGGCCACATGCGACTTCAAGGCTGATGGAACGGACCCCATTCCGCTTCTGCCCAAAATGCCATAACAAGTATCCGTATACGGATCAGCATCTGGTCTGTAACTTGTGCTTGTCCCCCGAGCACAAGGAGGATACTTGTGAAGCCTGTCGAGCGTTTCGGTCGAGGAAGACGCTGAGAGACCGAAGACCCAGGAGACTACAAATGGCGTCCACGACGACAGGTCAAGAACGTTTCGAGGAGGAAGAAGAAGCTTTCTCCATCCACGAGTCGGATTCTGAAGAACTCAGCGCCTAAGAAACACACCAAACCGTGAGTAAGACGTCGAAAATCAAGACTCACGAGAAGTCCACAAAAGCCCAGGGGACGCCACCGCCAACAGGCCATGGCTTAACCCGAAAACTAGGTGACCGATCCAAGGCACCGAAAAAGGGCATGCTGGTGTCGAAGTCATCCGACTCCGGTCGAGATACCGCCACACAGCAACCTCGGAGCCGAGACAGCGGCTCCGAGAAACTTCGGCACAGAGACAGCGGCACCGAAGAATTTCGGCACCGAGACACCACGCCGAAAACAAAGAAGGTTTCTTCGGAGCCTAAAAAGACTTCCGAAAAGGTTTCGGTTCCGAAACATCCAGCCTCGGAGCCGAAAACTAGTTCCTATACAGAGGAACAAGGATTAACCTCCCAATTACATAGATTTGGAGAGGAGCTTCAAGCTGTAGAGCCTGACTACACGCAAAGAAGGCTTCATATTCATGAGGACACAGGGAAGATAACCACTCTTCCCCCAATCAAAATAAAAAGAAAACTTGCCTTTCAACAAAAGGACAAGCAACCACAGGCAAAAGTGGCAAGGAAAACAACCCCGCCACCGTCTCCACCACCATCAACACATGCATCACCAGCAACAACTCCACCACTGATGCACTCACCAGCTCATACTACAATGAGTCAGGATGATCCCGATGCATGGGACCTTTACGATGCTCCAGTGTCTGACAACAGCCCAGACTCCTACCCACAAAACTGTCACCACCTGAGGACAGTACATCCTACACACAGGTGGTCGCAAGGGCAGCCGAATTTCACAACGTCACCTTACATTCTGAACCAATTGAGGATGACTTTCTGTTTAACACCCTATCCTCCACCCATAGCCAGTACCAAAGCCTTCCCATGTTCCCAGGAATGCTAAAACATTCAAAACAAATATTTCAGGATCCAGTTAAAGGCAGAGCCATAACTCCAAGGGTGGAGAAAAAGTACAAGCCACCGCCAACAGATCCAATCTATATTACAACACAACTAACACCAGACTCAGTAGTTGTCGGGGAAGCTCGTAAGAGAGCCAACTCTCATACCTCAGGAGACGCACCACCTCCAGACAAAGAGAGACGCAAAGTTGATGCTGCGGGAAAAAGGGTTGCAGCACAAGCAGCAAATCAATGGCGTATTGCCAATTCACAAGCACTTTTGGCAAGATACGACAGAGCTCATTGGGATGAAATGCAACATTTCATCGAACACTTACCCAAGGAGTTCCAAAAAAGAGCGCAACAGGTGGTAGAAGAGGGACAAAGTATCTCAAATAATCAGATACGGTCTTCCATGGATGCAGCAGATACAGCTGCAAGGACAATAAACACTGCAATCACGATACGAAGGCACGCATGGCTGTGCACTTCAGGGTTCAAGCCGGAAATCCAACAAGCTGTGCTCAATATGCCATTTAATGAACAGCAATTGTTTGGGCCGGAAGTAGACACTGCCATTGAGAAACTCAAAAAAGACACCGATACAGCCAAAGCCATGGGCGCACTCTACTCCCCGCAGAGCAGAGGCACATTTCGAAAAACACCTTTTAGGGGAGGGTTTCGAGGTCAACCCACAGAAACCACAACCTCACAAACAAGGCCTACTTACCAGGGTCAATATCAGAGGGGAGGTTTTCGGGGGCAATATAGAGGGGGCCAATTCCCAAGAAATCGAGGAAAATTCCAAGGCCCCAAAACTCAAAATAAACAGTGACACACAAGTCACACAACCCCATCACTTAACACCTGTGGGGGGAAGACTAAGCCAATTTTACAAACTTTGGGAGGAAATAACAACAGACACCTGGGTCTTAGCAATTATCCAGCATGGTTATTGCATAGAATTTCACCAATTCCCTCCAAACGTCCCACCTAAAACACACAATATGTCAAAACAACATATAGATCTTCTAGGACTAGAAGTTCAAGCATTGCTACAAAAGGACGCAATAGAATTAGTGCCAAATCTACAAAAAAACACAGGAGTTTACTCACTGTACTTTCTAATACCCAAAAAGGACAAAACTCTGAGACGAATACTAGATCTCAGAATACTAAATACCTACATCAAATCAGACCACTTTCACATGGTCACGTTACAAGACGTAATCCCACTGCTCAAACAGCAAGATTACATGACAACATTAGACCTAAAAGATGCGTATTTCCATATACCAATACATCCTTCACACAGGAAATACCCAAGGTTCGTATTCCAAGGAATACATTACCAATTCAAAGTGTTGCCATTCGGAATAACAACTGCGCCAAGAGTTTTTACAAAATGCCTGGCAGTAGTAGCTGCACATATCAGAAGGCAGTAAATACATGTGTTCCCGTACTTAGACGACTGGTTAATCAAAACCAACACGCTAAGACAATGTTCCCAGCACACAAACTACGTCATACAGACCCTTCACAGGCTAGGTTTCTCGATCAACTACGCAAAGTCACACCTTTTGCCGTGTCAAACACAGCAATACTTAGGACCGACAATCAACACAGCAAAAGGGATTGCCACTCCAAGTCCACAAAGGGTTCAAACATTTCACAAGATAATACAGGCCATGTATCCAACACAAAAGATACAAGTCAAAATGGTAATGAAACTCCTAGGCATGATGTCTTCATGCATAGCCATTGTCCCAAATGCAAGATTGCACATGCGGCCCTTACAACAGTGCCTAGCATCACAATGGTCACAAGCACAGGGTCAACTTCTAGATCTGGTGTTGATAGACCGCCAAACATACATCTCGCTTCTATGGTGGAACAGTACAAATTTAAACCGAGGGCGGACTTTCCAAGACCCAGTGCCACAATACGTCATAACGACGGATGCTTCCATGACAGGGTGGGGAGCACACCTCAATCAACACAGCATCCAAGGACAATGGGACATACATCAGAGACAGTTTCACATAAATCACTTAGAACTGTTAGCAGTATTTCTAGCGCTGAAAGCATTTCAACCCATGATAACTCAAAAATACATTCTTGTCAAAACAGACAACATGACAACAATGTATTATCTAAACAAACAAGGAGGGACACACTCGACACAGTTGTGCCTCCTAACACAAAAAATATGGCATTGGGCGATTCACAACCACATTCGCCTAATAGCACAATTTATTCCAGGGATTCAGAACCAGTTGGCAGACAATCTCTCTCGAGATCACCAACAAACCCACGAATGGGAAATTCACCCCCAAATACTAAACAATTACTTTCAAATTTGGGGAACACCTCAAATAGATCTATTTGCAACAAAAGAAAACTCAAAATGCCAAAACTTCGCATCCAGGCACCCACAAGATCAATCCCAAGGCAATGCTCTATGGATGAACTGGTCAGGGATATTTGCATACGCTTTTCCCCCTCTCCCTCTCCTTCCATATCTAGTAAACAGGTTGAGTCAAAACAAACTCAAACTCATACTAATAGCACCAACATGGGCAAGGCAACCTTGGTACACAACACTACTAGACCTTTCAGTAGTACCTCATGTCAAACTACCCAACAGACCAGATCTGTTAACACAACACAAACAACAGATCCGACATCCAAATCCAGCATCGTTGAATCTAGCAATTTGGCTCCTGAAATCCTAGAATTCGGGCACTTAGACCTCACACAGGAATGTATGGAGGTCATAAAACAAGCTAGAAAACCTACCACTAGACACTGCTATGCAAATAAGTGGAAAAGATTTGTTTATTACTGCCATAATAATCAAATTCAACCTTTACACGCATCTGCAAAAGAAATAGTAGGATACTTACTACATTTGCAAAAATCTAACCTAGCTTTCTCTTCCATTAAAATACATCTTACGGCAATTTCTGCTTACCTACAAATTACGCACTCAATTTCATTGTTTAGGATACCAGTCATAAAGGCGTTTATGGAAGGCCTAAAGAGAATTATACCACCAAGAACACCACCAGTTCCTTCATGGAACCTCAACATTGTCCTAACACGACTCCTGGGTCCACCTTTTGAGCCCATGCACTCTTGTGAAATGCAATACTTAACGTGGAAAGTTGCATTTTTAATTGCCATCACATCTCTAAGAAGAGTGAGTGAAATTCAAGCATTTACCATTCAAGAACCATTTATTCAAATACACAAAAATAAAGTTGTTCTACGGACCAATCCTAAATTTTTACCAAAAGTAATCTCACCGTTCCACCTAAATCAAACGGTAGAATTACCAGTGTTCTTCCCACAGCCAGATTCGGTAGCCGAAAGAGCACTACATACATTAGACATCAAAAGAGCACTAATGTACTACATTGACAGAACAAAACTAATTCGAAAGACAAAACAATTATTTATCGCCTTTCAAAAACCTCATACAGGAAATCCAATTTCAAAACAAGGCATTGCTAGATGGATAGTTAAGTGCATTCAAACCTGCTATCTTAAAGCTAAAAGAGAACTGCCTATTACACCAAAGGCACACTCAACCAGAAAGAAAGGTGCTACCATGGCCTTTCTAGGAAATATTCCAATGAACGAAATATGTAAGGCAGCAACATGGTCTACGCCTCATACATTTACCAAGCACTACTGTGTAGATGTGCTAACTGCACAACAGGCAACAGTAGGTCAAGTTGTACTAAGAACATTATTTCAAACTACTTCAACTCCTACAGGCTGAACCACCGCTTTTGGGGAGATAACTGCTTACTAGTCTATGCACAGCATGTGTATCTGCAGCTACACATGCCATCGAACGGAAAATGTCACTTACCCAGTGTACATCTGTTCGTGGCATTAGTCGCTGCAGATTCACATGCGCCCACCCGCCTCCCCGGGAGCCTGTAGCCGTTTAGAAGTAGATCTTAAACATTTGTACATTTGTAAATATATTACTTAAAACTTTATTATGTACATACGCATTCACTCCATTGCATGGGCACTATTACTAGCATACACAACTCCTACCTCACCCTCTGCGGGCAAAACAATCTAAGATGGAGTCGACGCCCATGCGCAATGGAGTCGAAATGGGAGGAGTCCCTCGGTCTCGTGACTCGAAAAGACTTCTTAGAAAAAAAACAACTTGTAACACTCCGAGCCCAACACCAGATGGCGGACTGTGCACAGCATGTGAATCTGCAGCGACTAATGCCACGAACAGATGTACACTGGGTAAGTGACATTTTCCATATATATATATATATGATACTCTATGCACAAGTGATACTATTTTGACATTTTTATGAGAACTGATCTCAGGGCAATCTTGTATCCTCAACTCACCCTTGCAGACACAATAATGTTTCAGTAGCATCTCCTGTATCTCTGTTGTCCAATATGCTTTGTTATAGCATAGTATTGACGACTGTGTTTGTGTATTCGTTTTTTTAATGATAATGTTGTATATCTCACAACGGAAATGTTTAATTGAAAAATTCCTTGTATGGCCTGTATCCATTTCACTTTTGAATAGTGACTGTGTAGGAAACCTTCGCTTTGTTAGATGACAATACACACTGCAGTGGAATCGACATTACGCGGTGCAGGTTTCAAATACTTGCCTGACATCTTTTATGCATTGTATGTTCTACTTATAATTCACTGCTGTAGGTATTACTAATTTGTTTATTTATGTTCCTCCCTTTTTATTGTTTATAATGTGCACCCAAAATTAGCACGTAACACAATCCATCAGAGTGGTAATGTACTGTCAGGGTTTACATGCATGTTACACGAATTGTTAATGTTTAAACATGATTGTCGCCTGCTTTGACTGCTTTGTGTTTTGCAAGTTCAAGTTCTTATTTTTGCAACAATTTGCTATGGGCAAACGCTTAGCACATTGGTGATTTGTGATTTACTAATTGCAACTGAAATTTATATTTTGCAGTAACTAAGAACATTAGGCTCGCTATACAATTGTTGTGGCCGACTCATTTTACGGCCTTTGTACATCCCTAAAATGTACATACCTCTGGCCCCTAGTTCAAGATTAAGACAAGGCTGTTCTCAGTTGAGCATTATTCAAGTGGGGTGGATCATGGTCTTCCTCAGTTTAATCAGTTGCAGCCTAATCTTGCTTCCTTTTCCCTTCTCTGCTGTGATGAGCAAGAAAATATTGTGGAAATTCATGACTACTGTGTGTGGGATTAGTCTGTCCTCCATTCTTCAACCTACTAAATGCTGGACTTGACTCAAAATGCCATTTCAGAGCTGGTCTGTTTTTGTCCAGGAGTGTATCAGCTAGTGCACCTTAGTGGATATGACCATTATCATCATCATCATCAATAACTTCAGCATATGGGTAGGCACCGATATACCTGTGGGAAGATAACCTCATGTGTTGCTTCTATCGGCCATAAAGATTTCCATCTTCTACAGTACAGTGTCCCTAAAACCTTGCCACTGTAGGTTAACGCCATGTGAAACTGCCCAGGATAGCCTTCTCAAGTATTGCTCCTCAACTTAGAGGTTTGAAGTCTTCTCTTTCATTGTGAGCTTTAAATGGTTGCTCCAGCCTCTACTAAAAGCTTTCCTCTTTTAGCAGTTCATCTTCTTGCCCTATTTCCCTTAAACATGTCCTCCTTTCCTAATAAAGTATTTCCCATTTTTGTGTGCAGGTTGTGCTTTTGTCAAGTATGGAAGCCATGCTGAGGCCCAGGCAGCAATCCACAGCCTTCATGGCTGCCAGACTATGCCGGTGAGAATAAGGATGAGGTGTTTATCATAAAGCCACAGTACCACTATCTTTTGCCTTCATTAAATACTTACTTTGCCCTCTGTTCTCTTAGCTTCTCTCAAAGCTCTATATATCAACTTTTCCTTTGTTATTCATGCTTCCTCCGTCGTTTCCCTCTGCTTTCACTATGTGCTCTCCCATGTGCTGTTTCTTTCTTTCTTATCATCTTTCTTACTGTACATTTACTCTTTCTTGGTTCCTCTCTCTTAGTTTCTCAGCTCTATATCACTGATCATCTTTTTCTCTATCTGGACCTCTGTGTTCTCTTCCTGGAAATCTCTTTCTGTCTTTCTCTCTTTCATCTCCCTAATTCTTTCAATTGTATGTTTTTGTTGTCTCTGGTCATATTCTTCTTTCATTTCTCTTTCTTGTTTCCCTAATTGTTTTCCTACTTCTTAGTCATTCTTTTGTGTGCCCCATGGTACTCTCTGTTCATCCTCTCTTCTCTTCATGTGCCACTTCTTCTCTATACTATCTCTTAATTACCTCTGCCTCCCTAGCTACCACAGTCTCTCCGTCAGTTTCTCTTTTTCTCACATTCTCTCTGTTTCTTCCTCCATCTCCCTTGTTCTTTCTCACTCACTGTCTTCCCAGATCTCTTCCTGATCTCCCATTGATCCTGTTTTTCTCACACTGACCATCTCATTTTTCATTCTGTTCTTGTTCGACTCGCTTCGTGCATGACTGTCACCTCTGTTCACACACCTGTCCTCTTCTCTCCCTCTCCTTTTTATGGTGCTTTCTATTCTTTTTTTTCTCTAGTTCTCACGCGTATGTCTATGGACATTTCTGCTCTTTTGTTTTACTCTTCTCTGTCTCTGCTTTGAACTTCTTCTGGACTTTGTCTTTCTCTCTGACCGTCCCTAAGTATTCTGGTTCTTTTGTAAAACGTTTTTTTCGTTTGTTGGGACTTCTATTCTTTGTCCGAGTCACGCTGTTCCCTCTTCGATATACATGTATTCTCATTCTTGATTTCTTTGTTCTTTCAATATATTCTTTGTACTTTTTGTTCGCTCAGAGCTTTCTTTCTGAGGCTCTCTGGTCATATCTACTATAGCTCTGCCTCTCTATTATTTATTTGGTCTGTATCTTTTTTCAGTTCTCTCAGCTTGCTTCTATTATTTCACTGGTTCCCTGTCTCTGTGTTTCCCCCTCTTTATCTGTACCCCTTCACTTTCTGTGTCTTTGTATTTCTATAGCAGTCTCAATTTCTCCTACCCACATTCAGCAATCAGTTGTTATATTCTCTCGTTAAATGATTTAAGTGAAGGTTTGAACCTTATGTTCCTGGTCTCTCTGTAGTCTGTCCTGTATGGTGGGGGTACATTTTATTTTTTTAATTGTTTATGTGTGCCGCATTGAAGCTTGGCTTGGTCTGGCATGGCATGTGTGCTGTTAAACGAATATAAACATGCAGATTATATCTCTTTTCCTCTCTCTGTCTCAATTCTCTCTCTCTTTGCTCTCTCTTCTGTCTGATATCCCCTTTTCTTATTCTGTTTTTTCTTTGTTTCTTTTTTGTATTCCTGCTGCAGCTGTTCTCTCTTCAAGGACTTTTAAGTTCCAGTCTTTGTTCTGCAGCAACAGGAATGTTAGAGGGAGGGGCAGCTGACTAGGAAGTATAGTGATATAAAAACTCTTTTGAAATCTGTTAAGAATACGCTTTTCACTTCAAAGGTTCTTCATAAACCTTTATTAGATTCATAGCATTGTTTATCCAACCACCTCGGGCAGCAAATCGATCATAACTGACCACATTCAAATCTCCCCCAGATCATTTATCTAGAATATCACATGGCCCTGCTATATCTAGACCTAGCTTAGTCCATGGCTCCACTTGAACCTCAACAGGTGATAGAGGAACTGTGTGAGTTTTCTTTGTTTTGTCATTGTTCGCACAATGCCAACAATCCTTCAGCACCACTTCATCCTCTTGATCCATTCTTGGCCACCAGTACTATTCACACAAATGAGCCCTGGTCAAATCTATCCGTAAATGTCCATCATGAGCCAAGTTAAATAACTTCTGTCCCAAAACATCTGGAGGTACCACCTGTTCCCCCTTAATACTTTTCCATCACTAATGCTGAGTTCATCTTTTACACAAAGAAATCCTTCCACATTAGTTGGTATATCTTTCTTGTGTGGACAACCATTTACACTGAGTTCCTTTAATGTTGATAATTCTATTTTGTTTGAAATAGCATTACCCCAGCCACTTTCCTCCAGGGCTGATTCACATACCCAATCTACAGCTAGTTCTTCACACACATCTACATTCTGGTTGAGTGGCAGTATAGAGAGACAACCTGCCTTTGCATTCCCTGCTCCAGGTATACACTCAACTGTAAAATTATAACTAGTCAATCCATCTGACCACCTTCTGATCCTAGAGGATACAATCTCCATCTCCTTACATAGGAACATACAAGTAAGCGGTCAATGAGCTGATCTGACCACAAATGGTATTCCCCATAAAAAAAACTCAAAGTGGATAATTGCCCAATATACAGCTAGCTCACACCTCGGCTTGGTTCACTGCCTTCAACCGGCTATAAATCCTGTTGGGTACGGAGGCAAGAAAAAAGATGTTTTGGGTATCACCCATTTTTGCTACAAACACTTTCCCAAAGTTTGACGCTTATCAAATTGAATTCTCATCACCGAATAACCTAAAACATCCATTTGCTTGCCTCCGTACCCAACAGGATTTATATCCGGTAACATGGCGTGTGTGCTATTAAACAAATACATACATGCAGATTATATCTCTTTTCCTCACTCTGTCTCAATTCTATCTCTCTCTCTTTGCTCTGTCTTTTGTCTGTTATCCCTTTTTCTTAGTCTATTTTTTCTCTTTGTTTCTTTCTTGTATTCCTGCTGCAGCTGTTCTCTCTTCAAGGACTTTTAAGTTCCAGTCGTTGTACTGCTGCAACAGGGATGTTAGAGGGAGGGACAGCTGACTAGGAAGAGAGTGGCATAAAAGATCCTTTGAAAACCTTCCATACTTTCCTAATTATGTTCCAGGGCTACTGTAATGATCGGCCATGAGCATCAGTTACTCTGTCAGCGACTGGGTGCTGATTTATGTCAGGATGGTGTGACATGAAGATCTTTCTGCTCCTCACAGGGTGCCTCCTCCAGCCTCGTGGTGAAGTTTGCAGACACAGATAAAGAGAGGACCTTGCGGCGGATGCATCAGATGGCCGGGCAGCTTGGCATCTTCAATCCGATGACCATCCAATTTGGAGCCTACGGGGCATACACACAAGCGGTGAGAGACAGAAACACTCTGACAGGGACAGGGGGTGATCCAGTTGGATCAAAAGTGATAGATGGACATAGTGTTGTACAAATGAAGTTTACCTGTGTGCGTATCTGGCTATGAGCTTAGATTGTAGTGTATTCCATGTGCTAGAGCATGAGCCTCTGAAGCCAATTTTTCACTGGTGTCTAAAGGCAAATTGTTGTGAGTCAAAGAAAGTATTTCAAGAATAGAAATTCATCAGGCATCCAATCCCTTTCATAATATCTATTTACTAATAGTACTTCTCCATGAACTCTTTATGAGCTAAAGAAAAGCTAACACCTTTTTCCTACTGGTATGGTTTACATGTGTCATTTCATTAGGGTAAAAAAACTAATTCTACCAATAGCAAGTCAAATGTCACGACAGTAACAGACTACAGTGAGAAAATGAGTATGAGAAAGGCAAGAATGAAGACACAGTAAAGGAATGGGCACATAATTAGTACAAAGATTAAAACAGTTAACACTACTGTGCAAACTATTTAAAATTACCTAAATTTACAAGGTAAACAAATAAAAAATAGGGACAGAAGAAATACTTAAAACCAATACTAAGGCAATCAATTATAAATGGAAAGTAGTGATAGAAAACATCACCCAATAGTAGTCTACAAATGTAAATGTTGGATATATGAAAAAAAACCTTGTCAATTGCCAACAATCAAAAAACAGAAATTTCAAATTTAATATCAATTAAATACTTTAAAAATGAACAATTACATTGGGTTTGCCTTCAAAGAACCTAAAGTACTGAATTATCAAAATGTTATTCGCTCATCATCAAGGTTAGTAACTTTCCTTACCAAAGAAGATTATATTCTAAAAGGAATGCAAAAATTCCATTGAACTACATCATTCTTCAAAACTAATACTCAACCTTACTTATTAGTCAAGACGTTAATCTTTCTAATTACCTGTACATTTCAATGTAATTCTGGTTCTTAATCCCAATACTTGAGGTGGGTTTCCCAAATCATTCACTAACTTAGAAACACAAAGGAACAACTTAAAAACTCTGTCATCTTTTATAAATGCACTAAATAAAAACAGAACATATTTTGAAACTGGTATAGGTTACATATCTCGCTTCACCAACCAAAAAACCTAATTTTTCAAAGAACCTAAAGTATTGATGTATCAAAATATTGTTCGCTAATCATCAAGGTCAGCAACTTTCCTCACCCAAGAAGAACATATCCTGTATATTTCAATATAATTCGTAAAATCCCTTTAGGCATTGTAACACGGTTCAGAGTCCGGTTATCAAGCCGAATATTGAATGATTTGGCAAACTCATCGTGATTATTAGCATTAATAACCAGAATAACGGAGCCACAACATTCCCTTTTATGTGTTTCCAGCCAATGAGAGCGCTGAGTCCCATGGATATATGTGTGAACATACATAGAGACAGATTTATATGTATTAACTTTGAAAAAAACCTTACCTCCCTTTACGTTTAACCATCCATGCACTCTGAACAACCCTTATCTTCCTATATGTCTACCTACCTCTGAACCCTAAAAAACCCTTACCCTTTTACCTCTATCCACCCATGAAGCATAAAACACCCTTACCTTCCTCTACCTGTGCCCATCTGAACCCTAAAAAAACCCTTACCTCCATTTGTCTCGACCCATCCCCGAGCCCTAAAAAACCTGCAACTCGCTTTAGCTCTCACCACCCCTAAACCTTAGAAACTCCATCCCTTTATCCTTAAATACTCTTTTTTTAAATGACATTAAAATATGCCCTTCAAACAAAAAAACTTGTGTGGTAAAGTACAGAATAATAAACAGGTCAAACTATCCATCGTGGTGGGCCTGTGTTGTACCGACCTGTGTAGTAAAGTGCTGTGTAGTAAAACTGTGTGGTAAATGTTACATACAGGTAAGGAGCTATACTCCCTTCTCTTTTACTAAGCAACTTCCGTCCTTCCCATCTCCATTTATCTAGTCTGTACACAACCTAAAATGACAGAGAGTGAGAGATTGAGAGAGAGAGAGAGAGAGAGAGAGAGTGTGTGTAGGTAGTGGAGTTTATAGATCATTTTGCTACCTGGTTTGAGCTGGTCACCAGAAATGTTTTTGTTTCCCTTGTCTTCATTCTTTGATTTTCTTGATCACATGTTATTATATCTCTTCCTTCTCTTTTCTCTCTCACCTTCTCTAATTCATCATTTTCATTTTTCTTCTCGTTCTCTTCTTGTGTTCTCTTGTTCATGTTTTCTCCTTCCCATTCTTTGGATTCTTCATCCTTTTTTCTCTTCCCCTTTTTCTTCCTCTCACATCATTTAAGTTTAACCTCTTCACCATTTACCATACATTCTTTTCTCTCTTTCAAACTCTTATTATTCTGTTGTTTTTCTTTTTTATCTTGTTTCTTCTTACTTGTTTAACTTCCCTCTCTTATTTTTCTTTTCCACTCTCTTCCTCTTTTTTAAACATTTCTTTATTTCTTCGTTGTTCATACCCCCTTATTGGCATTATCCTTCTCAATGTTTCCCTGCTTCTCTTTCCACTTGCATGTGATAACTTTTTCTTCTAACACCACCTTTCTCTGTCTCCCGTTATCTACCTTCTCACCTCTTGTTCTTCACTGTAACCTCTTTTCCTTTTCTGTCCCTTTCTTCTTTCCCCCTGTCCTATTCCTTTCCTTCATTCCCCTTCTTTTCTTTAAGATATTGCAGCAGCAGGCAGCGCTGATGTCAGCTGCCCCCTGCCTTAGCCCCGCAGCAGCTATTGCAGCAGCCCAGATGCAGCAGATGAGCGGTTTCAGCTTGGGCGGGTTGCTGGCAGCTCCCATGACCCCTTCTCCAGGTAAGCAGTAGCACACACATTTTCGACAAGAAGGGCGGGGGATAGTTCACAAAATGCAGGTAAGGAATTCAGAGATTGGATCAAAAAATTGGCCTGCAAATTGGGACCTATGGAAATCATATTTCAAATTTGGTTCATGGTAGTTCAGGTTAAGATGATCACAGTTCAAATAATGAGACAGCATATCTCAGGAATTAGCATTTAGGTTAAGGGATTGTGAGGACATGTAATCGGGATAGAGTTAAGTTCAGCCTTTCAGTAAGAAGGACTGTAGTTTCAGAGTGCAGAAGAGCGCACCAGTCATTTGTTTTCGAGATAGAAGACCAATCCGAAGGTTCAGATAATAGGGTGTAAAGAGTCATATAGCAGGTCTAGGGGTCTCAGAGCTGTAGATGTCAGGGTAAGAGCCCAGAGTGGGGTTCCCCTAGATAAGAGTGCAGTTTTAGAAGGTTCAGGAAGTAGGTCTAGAGTCCATGTCCAAGTTTTCTCTTTTTTCGGGTAGAAAACGGGTCAGATTTGAGAGTGGAAGTGAATGGGCTATTGTTGAGGTTTGTGTTGAGCTACACTGCAGATGTGACATTCAGAACACAGACAGTTCTTAGGGTGTAGGTGCAGATTGAGGTAGTGGGAACAGAGAGTGCAGGCCTGGAATCAACGTGCAGATTTGAAGTTCAGTATGCAGGTCTTGGAGGGAAGTGTTCCTATCCAAAGGTTTAGCGTGCACACAGGTGATCCTGCTAGGTCTGAAAGTATATATTAATGGATTTCTAGTACCTGTTTAGTGGGAAATTGTCTACCTATCTGGGCCTGGGTGCAGGCATTGGGATAACATATCACTGCAAGTGTCATTGTGCAGGTCAGGATGTCATAGTGAATGTCAAGAAATTTCAAGGTGAAGGTCAGGATTCGAGCGCTAGTTAGTGGCATCATAGTGTATTTCAGAAGGTGTCAGAGGACGAGTCAAGTGCCCTGTCAATACTATAGGTGAGAAATTATACTTCCCAGATTCTAACTTTAAATTTTCGCCCATTTTAGTCTTCACCAAATTACCCAAAATTTAAGACTATTTATGGTCACTTGGAATAGTCATAGCATCTTGAGTAACAGCTCCACACTCTCTTACTCGAGTATGTATAGCAGCCGGTACTTATCAAAACTGTAGCAAATAAGAAAAAGACATATATTCTGTGTAAAAATTTGGCAAATGGAATTTAGATTGCAGTACTGAGAAATATGGAAAAAAGCTTAGAAAAAAGTATTTGAAAACATTTCTGAATTTGTGAAGAAATCGTACAAAGTTCAGTGTCTGTTAAAAAGTGCAGTCTTTGTACCTTGGGGTGCCATACACTGTGAATCCTCGAAAGAACAATTCCCTGTCACTGTCAGATCACTCACAATATTCAAGTATGATCTGAACGGTTCTACGGCTTATCAGTTTATCAGCGTTCATATTTATTATTCCTCATACCGTCTCTTATCATCCTTGGGCAGCAATAATGTATGAGTTTCGCTCGAATAAAGAGCGGCTATTTTGTTTTTTGCTCAGGATTGAATCTGCCATTGTGTCAGAGTGCAAAGCAGGAGTGGGCAGGTGGAAGCCCTGATTTCTAATTTCCACTCCTTTGGTCTGGAGGCATTCCAGTTCAGTTCAACAAAGGAACTAATTCCTCATTTGACCCATGTTCTTTTCAAGCCAGTAGCATTAGGACCTATAGAGATCTGGGACCAGATGTAGCAAAGGGTTTTACCCATTCTGTGTCTGTGTGATAATGTGTTCGTACATATAGCCCCTGGTCATCTGCATGCTCCTTCCCGTTCACCCACGTTGTACAACCTGAGATTCCTCAGATTTTCTGCCTGTGAGGTCACACTGATCCAGCAATCACAACTCATTATTAGTAGAAGTGAGCGAGAACTGTTCCTAAACGTTTCCGATCTAGCTAAAAATGTTAGGTTTTCAGTACAGTAAAGTCAAGGACAAGATGAGGGTGCACAGATCAAGAACGCCCAGGAGGCACTGCATGGTGCAGGTCACCATCGAGGGGCCATGGTGGTATTTAAGTATGGTCAGATCACCGAAGCAGGATAAGAGACAGCAAACACATCCCATGGGATACAGTGCACTGGCAGCCTGTGTGAAGCCAGGGGTGATCGGCACACTAGGCAATCTCACTTCAGCAGGCATAGCCATTTTTATTATTGAGTCGTGAAACTGAAGCAGCATATACTATTAAGGGGCATATTATCCAAGGAAACCACACAATAAATACCAACCTTAAAGTTCATTATAGAAAGTGTAACTAGTATGTTAACATTTATCAATTAATGTTTCCAAGCAGGCACCCTAAATCTCTTCACTTTTTCCATTCCAGAATTCAATTTCTTTGATTAATGGCAGTCACTTTATTTAAGAACGTATGTGAAGTTAATGCTGGAGAAAACAATTAGCAGCTAGGAGATAGTATATATCAATTAAAGAAGCACTAACAATCAAATAATAATAATAACAATATTAATAATTAAATAGGGGCAACTTGCTAAATAAATTAAAATGTGCTTCTGAAATATATTGATATGTAACTGCAGTGTGCTTGGTGCCAGTAGGAAATGTTATTTAAAAATATTTATGAGAATATATTGATAATCTCCCTTTCCGTATTCACGGTGAATTTTACAAAAATGTGACTATCAATAGGTAAGCACTTGCTACTTACAATAATAAGAGATTCAGCCTGTGTAGCTCTGGTAAAGGGACTCTGCAAGGGGTTTCCCAGCTCATACACTGGATGCTGAAACCTGTAAGTTTGCACCTGTGTTCACAGACTACCTATCCCAAAGATGCAGCTTTGGATCCCAGCTTCCCACGTTGGTCAGTGTGTGTCCAATGTGCACCCGTTTACAATCCAGTATGTCACGTGTGCAAATACGTTGATAATATTGACCCGCCAGAAAGCTCCAGACTTAGCCTAGCTGGACACTTTCCTCGTTTAGGCCATGCCTCTGATTCCAATTTCTTCACCCTCAATCACCATTCTACAACCCCACTGACCCCACTCCACCCCCCCAACCTTACTGTCCAGGATTTCAGTTCCTATATTGAATAAAATCTTTTATCTCTGTTTTCCTCAAGAGCACATATGGAGTCAATGACTAGAGGGCATCAGGGTGAAGATCAGACTGAAGGCTAGCGAACCCCATAGTGCAGGTCTGGGCTGTCATAGTGCAGGCCAAGGGTCCTCATTGAGCAGATCAGAGAGAGCCAAGGTGTGACTCAGCATGTGCTGGGGTATTAACGTGTGTATACAGGGACATGGAGGTGAGTCTACGTATGAAGAGTTATATATTGTTCGTAATGTATTGAAGTGCAAGTTGAGGGGTCAGACTGAAGGCCAGAGGTCAAAGGGTACATACTGGTGGAGTCATGCTGCAGGCTGGGAGGGAGGGGGAACATAGCAGTTTAAGGCGTGGTCAAAGGGTTGGTCTACTCAACTTGACCCATCTTCACTGCCTTTCCGAAGTATTGTTTGCCAGACCATCTCCTAGTTTCTGTGTAGGCCAGTCCATTTCTGGTTGTCTCTTTGTCACTTCTTGGCATCATGAATCTAAAACCCTGTTTCTTGACCCCTTTTTATTTCCCTTTCCACGTCACTCCTTCTCTCTTCTTCCACTCTTTGCCTTTGTTCACCTGCTCTTGTTCAATCAAACACCCCCATCCTTATCTTGCTTCCCCTTTCACTTTCCTTCATCTCTCCCCTCCTGTCCTTTATTCCTTCACTCTCTTCTCATGTCTCTTTATCTTCCTCCCTATTCTTCTCCTGTTTCCCCTCTCTTTGTTTCTCACCTCACTTAGGCACAAGCACACCTCCTGGCATCGGTACAGCAGCTGTGCCCAGTATAGCCGCACCCCTGGGGGTGAATGGCTTCAGTGCCCTCGCTCCCCAGACCAACGGGCATCCCACAGAGACCATTTACACCAATGGCATCCACCCATATCCAGGTATGTTCAGGGGCAAATGATGGGGCAGGGCACTAGTGAATGTGCTTCCCTAAAGGAAAAAGGGGATCTACTGGGTCATGATCATGAGAAGTCCCTGTAACATAACAGTGGGAGAGTAATCACCAGAAGAGCAATCACCAGACAGTCGTAGACACTAGAATCCACAATGCCGCCAGGCACAGATTGACTTTGGTATCTGAATACAACACATTTGCATTCAGACAGGTTTAGTATCTGCAAGCATGCATACACAGAACATCCACACAGGGCATCCTCACAGAGGCAGTCACAGAACATCCACAAATATCCATGCATGCAACATTCTTCATGCATGATTTGCAAAGCATGCACACGTGTTGAGGTTCAGCAGTACGCTGGAAGTCACAGAGCAATCGCAGATATGCAGAATCAAGTAACCACACACAGACACAAACCACTCTATTCAGGCATATACACACATCGTCAGGGGTAGTAAGCGCTATATACATACTATTACAATACAATACAATATATCTACGTGCAGACAGGTAAATAGCTTCCAAGTGTAGGGAGACACGACACATTGATGCAGACATGGAGTAGTCATATGCAGGCAGACATAGAGCATCCACCATCTGGTAGACACAGTCACCACATGCAGGGGACTTATGGGTTCTACGAGAGGCATGCAATCAACAGGCAGTCGTAGACACTAGAATCCCCAGTGCTTCCAGGCACAGATTGACTGGCATCTGAATGCAACATGTTTACATTCAGACAGATTTAGTATCCACAAGCATGCATACACAAGACATCCATACTGGGCATCCTCGCAGAGGCAGTCACAGAACATCCACACACATCCATGCATGCAACATTCCTCATGCATGATTTGCAAAGCACCCACGTGTCGATAAGGTTCAGCAGTACACTGGCAGTCACAGAGCAATCGCAGATATGCAGAATCAAGTAACTACACACAGACACAAACCACTCTATTCAGGCATATAAACACATCTACATGCAGACAGGTAAATAGCTTCAAGTGAAGGAAGACACGACACATTGATGCAGACATGGAGTAGTCATATGCAGGCAGACATAGAACATCCACCATCTGGAAGACACAATCACAACATGCAGGGGACTCATGGGTTCTACAGGAGAGAGGCATGCAATCAACAGGCAGATAGACACAGCTCTTTCATTCTTTCATAGACCTGATTGCTCTAGGCACATACCGACCACCCACATTCAGGCATACGCAGAGCACCCACACACAAGCAGAAAATTAGTAATTCAGAATCAAAATCGAAGCAGATAGATGGAATTGTCATTATCATCCAGTTTATGTTTTACCAAAATAGTCACACACATTTAAGAGTGCATCGCTACGCAGTGAAATAGATACAAAATGTAAAAGTAAAGTCAGGCGAAGCATGTATGCAGTAAAACTCAAAGGCAATAGGAAGAATCAAATCTCGTTCACTTAGCCTGGACATGTACAGTTGTGTATGTAAAGTCAGGGAATGCGGTGTTCTACACCTGAAGCACCCTGCTTAAATGCGAGTACACCCAGTGTGTGATTGACACTGCAGGCAGTCAAAGCCTTCCCTTAACTGAAGGTCAGGCATACTCTGGAAGGGCACAAGCCGCATGTAATATAATGGTTTGCCTGCACTATACCATCATTTTAATCACTTCTCTAAACTCAAACTTGTGACCTCCATCAGGCCAAACATGACTTTAACTCACTTGCAAACCTAGGCTTGGCACTCCGATGAGGTACTTGTAAGGAACTCACAGATCCATGCTGGGAGAGAGAGAGAGAGTTACTAAGCAACTTCCATCCTTCCCATCTCCATTTTTCTAGTCTGTACACAACATAAAATGAAAGAGAGTGAGAGCTTGAGAGAGAGAGAGAGAGAGAGAGAGAGTGAGAGAGAGTAGAGCCTAATGTACCCAGGGCTACTCCTCGGTTGAACACTTCATGTTCACAAACTTAAAATAAGCAGAGAGTCCCAAAATATAGTTCAGTCTGGACAGACTTTAAAGTCAATGAGTGAAAGAAAAATGTCCAAAAACGATCAGGCATCCATTTTAAAGGCTTAGTACTATACGTCTCTAAACTGCACCAAAACAGGACCTGACTGGATATAGAGCTTAAAAGTTGCTATAGGTGACAGCTGGTTCTGTCGGTGTCTGATGAAGACGTCTTCTTTGGCTCAGGGATGGTTCCAAAATCCAAGGATGGATATTTGTTGATTATAGAAGCCACATTAGGATTAGGGCTCTTCATAATCGTCTTTGTTAACCATCAAAGTTTATGAATGATACCTTTAGTTTAATATGTTTACAGCTGTCAACAAATCTAATTATTAGCATTGATCTAGACACGTTCAATTCCAAATAGAAGCCTAAGCCTTTCAACCAGTTCAGTAGTGGGTGAGAATGGCACATGCATTTCATATGAGCATAGTGAGGTCCCTGGGCTTAGCTCACACCCATGGTCTTAAATTAAAATATTTTGAGAAATATTGAAGATGGCTGCCTGGGTTGCTCATACTGAGTTCTGCTTTTTAAGAAAGAGGTTATCCTCACAAGTGTCACCTGTAACAGTGGGGACATCTTCTCCTACATAAGCGAAAATGGGATTGCAACTCCTTGACTCCGGTATGTCACAAGGGTACCTGTGAACAATAGAAAAATGTCTATGACTTAAGAACTATCATCTTGGCCAAGAGATGATTATCAGCCCTACAAGTTAAGGGCAATGAACACTGATGAATTATCAAACAAAACCTTCCCCCAAAAAGGATATTAACTTGGATTATTTTCTGAAGCACTTCTGACATAAAATGGAGGGTTGGGTGATTGGTACCTTGCCAGGCCACCAGTGCCCAATCCAGGCTTTATGAACGGCAGACATTGTTGTGATGTTTTTTATGCCAATGGAAGATACATCCAAAAGGGAAGCACGGTTGATTGTGCATATGGTTGAAAGCACTGGTTCAGGTAACTCTCTTATCGTCCAGAACGGCTGTGCTGGCCTTAATGGCTGCAGTGAAACACCCAAGTCAATTTGGTGATAGAGGGCGTCCTTCAGGGCTGCGAGGGGTGAGGTAAACTGAGCACATGCA
Organism: Pleurodeles waltl; assembly: GCF_031143425.1. Taxonomy (NCBI): domain Eukaryota; kingdom Metazoa; phylum Chordata; class Amphibia; order Caudata; family Salamandridae; genus Pleurodeles; species Pleurodeles waltl. The sequence goes on from NC_090440.1 coordinate 230,198,173, forward strand.
GCCACACAAGCAGCATTGAGGGAGCTGCGCATATAGGGGGTCATTCTGACCCTGGCGGTAGCCGCCCGCCAGAGTTTGAATCACCCCCATAGTCTTCTTACAGACAAGCACATTATCTGCTTCTGCAGAGTAATCTTGCTCCTAGTACCGTAAACAACTTGAAGTATTTAATATTTCATTTCCTCCGCTTCAGAAAATCCTGTAAAATTCAGTTGTGCTATATGGGGGTGGTTGTAACACCTATAAATGGCTACTTTTTGCTATTGCCACAGTACTCTCACAGAGACATGGATTGGTGTCATACGTTCTCTGTTCTGTCCTTTTAGCTGCTCCAATGAGGTCTACATAAAGGGAAGGACTGAAGCCAAACACTACGGCCCCCACATTAGCGTTATTTATTATGACGCTAATGTAGCTCAATGAGGCCAAATTTGCAGCGCCAGATTACAAATTGGCCCAGTGCATGCGCCAGGCATAATGTGTGCAAGGGGGTGCTCCCCGTTAGATGGACCTCAAAAATGGCACAGTGGAATATATGATATTCCACTGCGCCATTTTTAGCGGCTATTTTTAACGCCTGCGCAGAGCAGGTGTTAAAAGGGGGCACACCATTATTCTTATTAGGCCCAAAAGCGTCAAAAATTATGACACCATGGTGCGCCGTATGTTTAATACGGCGCACACATGGTGGCGTGGGGGGGCGCTGATGGGCACATGAAAAGTGCATATAATGTAGCACCACGTTTCCTAAATTTGGGCCTACGAGTGTTGCCGTAGGGGCCATGGACCAATAATACAGTGGCTGGAGATGCATTCTCTGATGTAAGAGTCCAGTGGTTTATTTAGATGCTTAATCTGAGATAGGATTATAACCCTCGGCTCTTCCTTCTTCAGTCAAGACAACAGTAGACCACGTCTCTTCAAGCAGGATGACTCCTTTAAAAAATGATCTTGGTAGTGTTTGTGGAGACAACAGTAGGAATATTCTTGATAGTGGTGCAGGCTGTCTAACTGAGACTGTCTGGCATCTTGAGAAGACCTAAATGCAGTTGTATTTAGCCCATCAATTGAACTGGTGAATTATGATTAATTTGATGCAAGGACCACCTTCAAACAAATCAGCTGGGCGACCCGAAGGTAAACTTAACCACCTTTAAGAGACTATGGCCCTCATTCCAACCCTGGCGGTCCAAGACCGCCAGGGCTGTTTTGGCTGAAGCATCGCCAACAGGCTGGCGGTGCTTCATAGGGGATTACCGGCGGTTTCCTGACACATTTGCCCCGGCCCAGGGGATTACCAGTCCCCCTACCGCCAGCCTTTTCCTGGCGGTTTGAACCGTCAGGAAAAGGCTGGCGGTACGGGGAGACGCGGGACCCCTGCACTGCCCATGCCACTGGCATGGGCAGTGCAGGGGCCCCCTGACAGGGCCTGTGCAGCTTTTCACTGTCTGCATAGCAGACAGTGAAAAGCGCGATGGGTGCAACTGCACCCGTCGCACGGCCGCAACACCGCCGGCTCCATTTGGAGCCGGCTCCCATGTTGCAGCCCACATCCCCGCTGGGCCGGCGGGCGGAAACTCTGTTTCTGCCCGCCGGCCCAGCGGGAATGTTATAATGGGCACCGCAGGAGTGCGGCTGCATTGGCGGCCGCACAGCGGTTACAAAACCGCCGCCCGCCAATGTTGTAATGACCCCCTATGTCCACCGATGCTGCAGTTCTCTACATACCTGAATCGTCTGCCTGGCTAGGCCATGTGAAACCATCCCTCATTCCTGGGCAATGTACAGTTATGACTCATAGATGGCCACAGATCAGTGGGTCACTTAGCATCCACATGCTGGGGAAAATATTGTCCCTTCTGTCCTTATACATTTATATACAAACCACCCACATGCAGGTGGGTGAAGGGAAAAGACAGACTCATCCCAATGGTACTTAGCTTAGTTACTTCCATACATCCTATGAGGCCTAAAGCACCATTGGATTGTTAAATAAGTGGCTAATGCATGTGTATCATTTTTATATTGTCACACAACAACTATTTATACATAATGGTTCAGCCAGTAGACCTCTACCCAACACTTAGAGCCACACAGCAGCAGAATAACAGAATGCAGTGTGCCATGTAGTAATGAGCATGACAGACACCATCACCAGGCTGCCCCTCTTATATAGTCGCAGGGGGCACTCTTGTGTGCTTGCTTGCTTGCCTATTGGGGAATAGGAGGCATCCATCTGTAAACTGGATTCAGCAAGGTAACGCTATTGATGTAGAATCAACACAAGGACACCTTCGCCATTGGATCTAATCTTAATCAGTCTTTCATTATTTAATAAAAAAAGGCCATAGTAAAATTATTTGAGGTATGGGCTTCAGTCAGCTCTTTTTGTGAAGTGTTGTTACTTTCATTACTTTCATTATTCATGCTTTATCTATAGTTGCTTCTTTTTCACTTCATCTCTTTCTCTTTGCGTTCCTGTCTCTGTTGTTATTCTTCTATTTTCTCCTCTTTGTGTGTACCCACCTCTCACTTCTGGTGCAGTTTTCCCCTCTTCTCTTAAACCTTCTGTCTCTCACCTGGTTTAGCCATTCCATCTCCTGCTGTGTAAACTCTCTTTCTGTCTCATAAAGTATCGATTTTCCTTCTGCCTGTCTTTAAATTCCCTGCTGTATTGTTTCTTTTACTTGCCTTCCTCTTCTCTTTTACATACACCTGCTCTTAATTTTGCTTCTACTTTTGATCCCTCTCCTATCGTATGATCCCTTCTCACTTGGTTTTACTTCTCCGTTCCTTTCTCCTTCAACCCTCCGCCTTTTTTATTTAGTTTTTCTCACCCTCTCCTAAGATCCCCGCTCTCTCATTTGGTTTTACTGTTACCTGCCTTTCTCTTTCATATGTCACTTGTCTCTCACCTAATCAGAATTGTCCTTTTTTCTGTTCCTCTTTTATTCCGTCGCTGACTCTCTGGATAAAGTTTTCTATTTCTCTTTTTATTCTGTCTTTTCTATTTGCAGCACAAAGTCCTACAGTCGGAGACCCCTTGCAGCAGGCCTATGCTGGCATGCAGCACTATGCAGGTCTCAGTTCCATTTGCCGTAATCTTTTAAAATGTTCTCCTTTACAGAACCCATTGTATACTTCTCACTTATCTGTATAATGTTCCACCTGTGACATCTAGCCCCTTTGTTCTTCCAACTAGTTTCACTACTTATCCTAGTTACATTCCATATATTAATCCCAATTAAAACTGCATTATAGTATTTGTAAACCACAGTTCTTGCTGTATTATTCCATGGATAATTCCTAACTGTCTATGCATTATTCCATCTGTAATATCCAGTTTGTGTTGCTGTATTCCATCCGTAAATCCTTCTTCAAAGTGCATTGTTATATCTCAAATATCTTTATTTCCCAGTTCATATTGTATATTTCCTTCAGTTATTTAGTTTTCATTGAATTTTGCTATCTTTAATTCCAATTTCTCCACGTACTACTGTATCTGCACTTCCATGTTCATTGGGAATTGTGTGATCTGTAATTCCCACTTCACACACAGTGCATTATTTAATCTGTAACTTCTATTTCAAAGTGCATTATCGCATCTGTTATTCCCAATTCTGTGTGTATTATTCCATCTGTAGGTCCCATTTTTCAGTGCAACATTTAATTGGATTCCTAGTACACCATGCATTATTCCATTCAATCTTTTTCCACGACCTCTGTGCATTAGTCTATCTTCCATTTCCAGGACATTGCATATTATTACATCTGTAGTTGAAAGTTATTTTCCTTCTTTAAGTTCTAGTTTGCATTGTGTTATTCCGTTTTGCAATTGAATTGAATTGAGTAGAGACTTATATTGTCTCAGCACAGCTACCCGATAGAGTGTTGAGGCGCACAAGCCAACCGGTAGGGATGATCACCAACAATTAACACTGATTGAAGAGCCATGTTTTCAACAGTTTCTTAAAGGTTGATTGACAAGACACAATCCTCAGTCCCAGCAGGAGCTTATTCCATGCCATCGCCCCCTAGAACAGCAGCAGCTTTTCCGCCAGCTCTGGTCTTCCGCACTCTAGGAATAACAGCCAACAATGTATTAACTGATCTCAGGTTGCGTACGGGGTGGTGAATGCTGAATCTGGATCCCAGGTATTCGGCCTCAGTTAGATAGAGAGTCTTGTGTGTCAACATCAGAGCTTTCAACATGGTTCTTTTCCTAACCGATAGCCAATGCAACTCACACAGGTACAGAGAGATGTGCAGTCTCACTAGCAGGTGGAGAAGGAGGTGAGCTGCTGCATTTTGCACTAGTTTAAGTCTCTCCAGGAGATACTCAGGCAAGCCCAAATAAAGTGCATTGCTGTAGTCCAACCTTGATGTTTTCAAAGCCTTGATAACTGATTTTTTAGCCGAGAAAGACAGATGTCAAAACGTTCTTGGTGAGTGCAACATCCTGAAGCATGTGCCTACCACAGCTTTAATTTGTGGTTTAAGGGATAGCTGGTCATCGAATTTCACCCCTAAGTTCTTCACAGTAACATACTGAGGGCTGGGGGAGCATTGTTGTGCCAAAAGGATAAAAGGATTGTCAGCAATTCAATAGTAAATCACCGAACGCAAGAATTTCTGTCTTCTCACCCTTACACTCGAACTGATGTTTTGCCATCCAGTAGAATACTGCTGTCAGACATGTTTTGATCAAGTGTGTAGGTAGATCATTTCCCTTATCACAAGAGAACAAAAGCTGAGTGTCAGCAGCATAGGATATAACTTTGGCACCTAGGGATTCCGCCAGCGGGGCAAGAGGGGTCAGATATATGTTAAAGAGGGTAGGGCTCAGCGCTGAACCCTGGGGGACCCCGACTGACAGATCTCGAGACTCAGATGAGTGAGGTGGAATCCAAATCTGCTGGCTAAGTCCACCTAAGAAAGAGGAAAACTAATTCAAGGCCTTAGCTGTTATTCCTACTGACTGCAGACGCTCAAGGAGGCAGACACGGGGGCCTGTGTAAAAGACTGCTGATAGATCTAAAATTATCAGCACCACTTTCCCCCCTCATCTAATGTGCCTTTGATGTAGTCGCTGATCTCCAAGAGTGCTGTCTCAGTACTGTACTTGGGTCTAAACCCTGACTGACTAGAATGTAGCAATTCTTAGTTGGTGTTGCATTATTCATTCTGTACGTATTAGTTGTAAATGTGTTACTCCAGCTATTCTTCCAAGTTCTTAAGATATTACTCCCTCTGTGATTACGAGCTCTGGATTTATTATTTCCTCAGTAATCCACATTCCTCCTTGCATTATTCTTCTTTCCTTCCCAGTTCTTCCAAAGATGTTTTTCCTAGTGAAGATTATTTCCTTGTGATACCCGGAATCCTAATTCTTCCAATGTTCTGTAATATGAAACTCCCAGCTGCCCTTCCCAAAATTCACAGGGGGAAAACATTATTTTGGAACAAACTAAGACATCATGAACATATAATGCCTTTTTTGGGGATTTGTGGTAGGAGGGACAGTGCCCAAATTACATTGGGTAATGTTCATTACACTAAATCGTCCACTTTCTCATCCTAGTCCTATAGTTAGTATGGAAGAGGCAGAATTGACCATTACTGGTCAGCTTGAACCTGTTTTATTGATGATGCATACAAGTTAATGGTCAGTGCTAGAAGGGCACATCCTGATCTTCGTATACACAAACATTCTTCTTTGTAAAAGTCACTTTTGAGTCATTCATAAAAACAATGGACTCAAAAGGAATTATCGTGGATCAACAGTAGGGTTTTCCAGATCTGCCTTACTACAATTGTGAAGGCATGATAGCCCCATGTTGAATGTAAGATGCTCAGGGGTGCATCCAGTAGACCCTTGAGTGTATCACCTCAACAGCTGAAGGAGAACTGAGATCTGCAGCCATCCAAGCACCAGGGCATGCATCACTGCAGAGGCCCTTTAGTATTCTTATGAATTGTACGTTAAGGTTACAAGATGACAGTGGCTTATACTAAAATGTGTGACAAACCAAGACTTTTATTTTATAAGTGCACTTTTTTCAAGCCTTTGCTTAACAAAATCTCAGCAAAAATCAGCTTCTCTCGTAAAAGCATTTTTGTAGGCAAATACGTCTACCACAATGTTTTTGCAAGGATTTTCAGCTGTAAGTGAAACTTTGCAAAGTTTGCAATAGTCTGGAATCATTGCACTCTACATAAACTTCATAAAACTTTGCTTGTGCAATTTCCATTTCTGCCACCTCTTGCTGGTATGCAGCTTCTTTAGATCAGCCCTGTGTTTATTTGCCAGAGCTTCTGTGCCACTCAGGCAAGACATTCTCAAACTCAAGTCAATCTGAGACAAAAACGAAGCCTGCATCTACATTTTAAGTCAGGCTCTGTAAGTTGAGTGTTCACTGCTGAAATAAGTGGTGATGTGCAGGTCCCAAGTTCCAATCCCAGCAAGGTTGGCTTACCCTTCAAACCTAGGCCAGTAAATTGAGTACCAATACATTTGGTAACAGTGACAAGTCGTTTATAGAAATAGGAGAAGTGCTGAGTGAAGCACTGTTAATATTATTATTTAGATTGTAGACTTTGCCTTTAAATGATTATCCTATTCCCTTTATGTTGACTTCTACCTTGCTTGTTCCCTTACTCTAACTATGAACACCTTTCCTTCACACTGCCAATCAGACTCAAATCTAGTGTTCTGTTAAGACTAAGTGTATTTTTAGATTGACTTCTGTTTCATGCATGTCATATATTGTATTTCCATTTTAATGTGGTTGGCCATGATTAATGTGTCCATCATGTAATTTCTCCTCCTGTCTATAACAGATGCACCGCTGACGGTAAAATGTAGACCACTGTCCTGATAATGGTATTCATCTGTGTTTCAGCAGCATACCCAGCAGCCTATGCACCAATCAGTCAAGCCTTCCCCCAGCAACCTGCCATACTCCCTCAGCAACAGAGAGAAGGTAAGGGACAGGGAAGGAGGAAATATAAAAAATGAAACACAGGAGGAAGAAGGGGATGTAGGGACTGTGAAAACAACACTGAAGATAGAATTGTATAGAATTAAATATGCGACTTGAAAAGCAGCTTTGAATATGCTGTATATGTAATGTCATGAGGCTCTGTTTCTCTTGCCCTAATCATTTTTAGTGTGAGATAGTTGTTCTTGAAGGGGAGGTACACTCATTTCAATCATCATCAAAAGTCGTTTGTCTTGCAAGGTGGCGTGTAAGGTATTGCTCTTGTGTTACTAACTATGCCTGAAAGCTACACAGTTGTCCTTGAAAACCATCATAGGACACACACTCAATTCTTCATTGTGCCTGTGAGATCTATGCTACCTCCACCTGCTACACAGTATGTAAGCTGCTATCTTGTGTGTGATTCATATCTTGCTTCCATCACATTTTAAACTTATCCTGTCCATTGTTTGTGTTTACCATTATATTCTCAGTCAAACCTGCATCAAGTTAAATAGGATACATCTTGACAAGTCTTTTGTGAGATTCAGATCTGGCCTTCATCACTTTGTGTTTGAGGCCCATGCTTCCCTTTTCATTTGTGAAAGATATACCTTGCCTGATTCTCTTTTGTATGTGAGGGGTATCTTGTCTCAATCACATATTGCCTGAAACACTTTTTGTCCCATTCACCTTTTTTGTGACACATCTTGTCCCAAACATCTTGTGTGTGCGATAACCATCTTCCTTTTCGCCTTGTCTGCAGAGTGTCATGCTCAGTCCCCTTGTGAGACGCAGCTTGCCCAATTTGTCTTATGTGCAACACGCATTACTCCCTCAATTTGCATAGTTGACTAACCTTGACAGACTGTCTTGTGCAATTGACCAACCTTGTCTTATCAAGTGTTGATAACACATTACTACTTTATAATGCAGCAGCCCCTTTAGCAGTTTTTTACTGACTAACAGTTCACTATTCTTCTACTAGCACCTTATGTAGCTTACTACCCACGACCAATCATTTTATGTAGTTGACTAATCTTGCCCTATTACCTTGCATAGTGAACTGATCTCTCCCTGAGATGTTGTGTAGTTGACTAATCTCTTCCATTACCTAACATAGTTGATTCATCTTCCACTAGTATCATGTATAGGTGATTCATCAATTATGTGTGCTTGACTAACTTTGCCCCATGAGCAAGATCTTTCCTTATGTCCTTGTGTAGCTATCTAATCTTCCACTCTTACTTTGAGCAGTTGGCAAACCTTGACCCATTACTTTGTGTACTTAAGTAATTGTGTTCCATCACCTTGCGTAGTTGACTAATTACTTTGTGCAGTTACCTTGCCAAAGAATACATGTTTGTAATACGTCTTGTCACTCCGCCTTTTGTGCAAAGGGTGCCTTATTACCTTGTGTTTGAAATGCATATTGCTCTCTTCGCTTTCTGTGTGAAACACATCTATCTTCATCACATTGTGTGCCTGTGATACTCCATCCCCCTTCACGTGCATGCAAAGCATATCTTGCTGCATGCAATTATTTGTGAGACGCATCTCGCCAGTCACCTTGCAGAGTTGCCTAATCTTGCCTCATCAGTTATATGCAACAAATCCTGCATTTATTAACTGGAGTAGTTTCTCAAAATTAGTGCCTTCTGACTGAGTGTGCAACAGACATTGCCACAGCTGCCAAGTTTCCCAGATCCATGAGTAATAGGCTCTTCCACTCTGGATTTTTCTCTGTGCATTATGGAACCCATAGTATTGTTTTCCTCACTATACAAGTACCAGAATGCAAATAAATATCAAGACTAGATAAGCTAAACGTCTGGGCCTTTGTAAAATGACATTTTTCTTTCAGGAACTTAAGATTTGGACTGTAATTCTCTTTTGATTGTAGTTTAGCATTAGATAATTCTCCTGTGTGAGTAAGTAAGGTCATAACATTGTGGTTATGGTGCAGAGGGCATTTTGTAGCCAATCATCCGACCACACCAATTATCTCGTGGGAGGAACCCAAAAGAGCCTTCACTCAAGCTGACCATTCAACAGATCAGCACTTCCTCTTTCACAATCCAAGCATCACCTTCCCCAGCTAGTTCACAATTGTAGGCTTGGCACAGTCCTGTTAAGTGTATATTAGAGTCAATATTAGATGGTACCGGTTCAATTGCCAGCATAGTATTCCAGGAGCAGCCATGATTAATGGTACAACCATATTGGATGGCTCATGGAGTTACGTTTGATATCTAATAGATATATTTTTGTTTCACAAATACCTAGTAGAGCATTCTTATGATGATGATCAAATCTTTAAAAGTCCTTAAAAATACTACTCTACTCTTCCAAAGGTTGACGGCCATGCCAATCCACAGCTTGCATTTCAAATGGTAGCAAGCTTGAAAGTTTCAATCTTGCAGTTTTTTAGGAAACCTTGACCTGAACTTTTCTTTCTCATGGACATTCATTCAGTCCATATGAAGCTCCTGTGATACTTGAGTAGGTAGCGTGAACTGTTGTAGGATGATGCTTGAAGGCTGACATATATCTGTCACTTCAGGCACATTCGTGGCAGCCATCTTGTGCACCCCACCAGCTGATAGTAATGTTGGACAAATCATTGCAGTTTCTGTGTTTAAAGATACCATGACATCAGGGGCACTATGGTTTAATTCTGTTTGCCTTCTACAATGTCATTCTGATGTCGGCCCTTTGCCCAATTGTTAAAATTAAGATGAGCCATGGCTACAGGTCCCAGAATGCAATGAGTTGTTTAATGGAAGTCCTGAACTGAACATATTGTCCCTGGTGTTATGAAGTAGGCCTATAACCTTATTGCATTTGCAGCATCATTTGGTTCTGCATGTATGCAATCAATGGGCACTGTCAATGATCCTTCAAACCCGTGCAAAAGATTAGACCATGTTACTCTATAGAGTCTTGCCAAGATGTGCATTGTTAGTGAGTAATAGTATCATGGTCTTGATCTTAGATGCAACCAGAATCTTTCACTTTTTGAGCTCGCTGCACATCATATATCTGACACCTGACTTTTTATCTTTTTTTCCTATCCACGTGTTTGACTTGCTTTTTACTGCAGAGTATATTGATTATCCCATAAATCAGTGTGATTTTATTATAAAATAATTGAAATGATGATGGAAAAGATAAGCTATGCCATGAAACAAAGTTTAAAGTATATATCTCTTTTGTGCAGTTAACTTACATTTGTCTATTAACATACATTCCCCACCTGTTAGTACTATAGCCAGTGTGTGGTGGTTCTGGGAATTTCTCCTCAGAACTATAAATAAAAAAATAGGCTTCAACTAATAAATAAAATGCATGAGTACTCCTCATTTGCATCTTTCCCACTTCCTAGCACATCCCATGAACCCCATGCTCTGTGCTTTCCATCATCTAAATGCCATTTTCACAGTTGTTAACAAACCTTGAAATCATGGGCCTGACTTACAGTCCGGCAGAAAATACCTCCATCACAAACATGACAGCTATCTCTTTCTCCATATTACAAGAGCCATAGTATGGAATTAACTTGTAATAGGATGGATGGAGCATACATCTTGTTTGATACAAAGTCAACCATTCCCCAAACTCAAAATCACCTAAGGTCTAAAGACCTAGGTCTTTAGGACTTTTACGTTTCAGTGATGGGCTGCTTATATTTGTGAACATCAGTGGCTAACTGGGAACTTAAGATAAAGTGTTGGGAGACTGTGGTGCAGTGCCTGACAGACATCAATAGAATTACTATACCATATGACCCATCGGTATGTCTATTAGGAGATATTAAACCACGCAAAGGAAAGACAATGGAATTTAAATGTATCAAGCTGCTTCTCCTGTTAGCTAAACGAAGCGTTGCAATTACATGGATGGGTCAAAATTACATGGATGGGTCAAACAGGCCTGAGTGTGGTTGGCTCAAAGAGAGACACGTGTGAACGGATGGTGACTCCAGAAGTCCATCTCTGACGATGACAGAGCAGTGGAAGACCTGCAGATTAGTGGGACATTTTTGACTAAGTTTGAAGGAGGTGAGGGAGAGACACAGGTAGACTCGACTGATGAAGAGGGGTGAACAACAATGGAAATGCAAATCAGTTCTATGCACCACCTGGAGGGGAGAGCATGGGACACATATACAAGAGATACCTGATTTCATTTATTGGTCAATGATCTGTGATAATATGTCTATTTCACATCTCCATTGGTTGGAGATGGCAGTAATCTTTTTCTGTCTAATGGTTTGCTGTATTGCTTCTTTTTTGTATTATTTTTACTGGTGAAAACAATAAAAATATTATTTAAAAAATATATATCCATTTTTAGTGTTTTTACCAGAAAGAGAGGGTCAGCTTACAGCCCTGCATTCCAGCTTTAGGCTGCACTGAGTCTCCTTCAAACAGGTCTCTGTAGTTGCCCTGTATCAGGGCTGGATTATTTAGCATATTGTTAGTCAATGCCAGATCTGAGCTAGAACCATCATAATTTGCCTCTAGAAGATTTTAGTTAGGGAAAGTCACTCAAGAAATAGAGTACTCCACCCTACCATCCATTGGTAAGAGGAACCCATGAGCGTCAAGGGTAGCAGAAGTGACATCACATGCCATTCGACCTTTACAGTCACTCACCCACACATGCTTATACATAAACACATATACACATACTCTCACATAAACACTCACTTGCATGCATGCACACAACATACATTTAAAAGCATTTTTCAGTTACCTCAACTGCTGGGGAGGGTCACATTCCAACTAATTTTACTCTATTTTTATTATACTAATAGTGAATTATACTAATATTGAATAATATTTTAATATTATTCACTATTAGTATAATACAAATTGACAAAAAAAAGGAGATTGCAGCCCCAACCAATATCCGTAAGGACGAGCTGTCCCTGTGTTACTGGCACCTCTGAGATCAGGGGTCACAAATTCAGTGGCAGGGGTCGCAAGGGGCACGCCAGGGGTTGCAGCTGAAACCCTAAATGACGTCAAAGGAGGAAAAAATTACCTGAGGGTGTTGTGGGCATTTCTATGACAACTACACCAGATTCTCTGCAGCCTGATAACCTAACCATCCAACAACTGTTCTGAAATCTTAGAACTCACAAATAGTCAAGAGTACTTTCAACAACTGGCATGTCACCATTTTCCTTGTGATAAACTGGGTTTTGCCAAATCACTTGATCACCAGCCCAGTGTTAGTCCTCTTGTATATTGTAAGGATCTCCACCTTCTTCATCCGAGAATGAAGTACGAGTGTAGTACCAGTTCTTGCCAAGCTAAATCAATGCTGTTCCCTCAAAAAGCTGTGCTCTTCAACCTTTCAGTAAAATGAATAGGATGTCTAGGCAGAGGTGGAGCATCAAGCATATACAGGGCTCCCTTGGAAAGTCTGGTGCCTGTTGTCATGAACCTGGCAGCTCAAGCTGAAGGGCAGCAAGGTGAATCTGCCCTTCTGCCCTTCACTGTTGTCCTGTTTCCTAATCACACTCCAGGAAGTAGGGAACACCTGAATCTAAAAAGTGAAATTCAGTATAGCACATCATCACAGAGGCACAGTACAAGTTACTGTCAAGAAATAAAAAATAAGACAGTGAGTATCAGAAAATGGAAGCAGAGTTCTTATAACCGGTACGTGCTGTAGAAATATTTGACAGATCGTACACAGTGTGAGGTGAAAGCTGAGAAACCTGCTCAAAAGATAAGTAGCTCTCCAGTTCACTAGAAAACTGAATTACAGTTGCCAACTCAACAAGCTTTTGCAGTGGGCCTTGCGTTTGCTCGAGCTAGAGCTATTAGCGTTGTAAATTCCTAACTGGACTTTTCTTGCCACTTAAATTGAAAATAAAAAGTAAAACAGTTGAGCTAAGTGAGCCGATTCAAAGCGACATGGCCGCCATGAGCACGAGCGCGACAGAGAGACACAAAGAGAAAAAGAAGTTCGCTCAGAGTCAAACATAGCACCAATCGTGCAATTATCCATGTAACGAACAGTCTGCAAGGCCGTAACAAAACCACCCCCAAGGAGAGGCAAAAGAAAAGTATTTGTTAATGATAACAAAGGCGTGCTGTGGGCGTGGTTAAAAGCCCACATTGCTTACAACAGGTGAAAGCGCTTGCACGCTCGACCTAAAAAGGGGGAATCTGAAGCTATGTCAAATACAGGTTCCTAGCTGGCTAAGCCAAATCATAGGAAATAACTGGAGGAAAGTCAAAAAATGTAGTTGAGTCAAAATGCCAAGATCTGTCCAAAAACAAATACAGGGTCAGTAGAAGGAGACAGGGGAAGGGAGGCCGAGGGAACTGGCACGGGAAAGAACAACAAAAGTGTGGTAACGGAATTATAGGTGCAAACTGAAGCATCTTCCAGACCCCAGAAGCTGTTCCTCCATGAGTTTAGTCCCTAGTGCCACATTCTCCATCTCCTCCAATGCGGTATGTTCTCAACTCTCTTGTATGGTGTCTTTTCATGAACCCCAGCAGTACTCCTTCCTAAAGCCCCTCTTCGTTTTGGGCCAAGCTTTGTTGGGGAATATTTTATGAAAGAGTCTTACTAATCTTGGGACATAAACAAAGGCTGCTGTTTTGCAGGAGTTGCCAGATACACCATACCCCTTCCGTGCTACCAGATGTTGTAGTTATCCTCGATGGCATCTTAAATGTATTAGTTCCTCTACTTTGTACACAGGTGTTTCCATCCTCTAAAGTAGGGGGTGGAGGCCCTTGAGACGACGGTGAGCGAGCAAAGCTGAGACTGGGCTGCAGGGCACTGTGCTGGTGGCGTTTGGGGCCATGGAGTAAGACTGTCCATGGGTCGGCAGTGCGATCGGCCCACAGTGGCCTTTTATAAAGCTGAGATTGACTGTTTTGCGACGAAGCCCGCGGGGCATTTTCCAGCGTGAAGGGCCGATGGCCACTAGCAGGAGAGTGTGGCCAGAAGAACACGACCCCCCGGTAGCGGTGCGCAGAGGTCCGGTTGGGGTCCCAGTGTCTCCACAGTTAGACGGCAGAGGGGATGGCGACCTCCAAGACCAAGCGGGACCGGTCGGTGAGAGACATGTTTACTGGGTGACGTACAGCCCCAGGAGGGGTCCCCGAGGAGATACCGTCCGCGAAGCCCCCCGAGGTCAGGGGGGAGGCGGCTGAGGGCGAAGAGGCCCCTGTTACGAAGGCTTTCCTTACCTCCCTGTTTGAAGCTCTCCGCAGCGACTTGCAGGAACTCCGCAAAGACATATCTCAGGAGGTTAAGGAGTTACAGGTTGAACTTACCTCCCTAGGTGAGCGGGTGACGCAGGCTGAAGATGGGGAAACGGCCCATAGTGAAGAGGTGGCGGACCTGCAGCAGGAGGTGATTCGCTTGCGGGAGCAGCAGGACTCCCTTCAGATGGCGGTGGAGGACCTGGAGAATCGATCGCGCAGACATAACATACGCATTAGAGGGGTACCGATTGGAGCTGAGAAGGAGGACATTGGAGATTTTGTGGTGGCGTTGTATCATCGACATGGAGGAATCTCGGGAGATCATACTGGACAGGGTCCATCGTGTGGGCCGTTCTGGTGGAACTGAGGATCGCCCGCCGGACATCTTGGCGTGTGCACACAATTTTGCACTGAAGGAAAGCATCCTGCAGCGAACGCGCAACCTCCCGCAAGTCCACTTTAGAGGGCATCAGCTCCAATTATATCAGGACCTTTTCGATCCGGACTTTGCAGCGGCGGCGTGAGTTTAAACCTATTACAGAGCACTTACGAGCACATGCTGTGTCGTACTCGTGGGGCCACCCGTTTTGCCTTGTCTTCCGTTGGGAGGAGCAGCTCCGCCAGGAGAAATCTTTGGCGGAGGTGACCAGGATACTGGATCTGGAGGGAGACACCCAGGGCCCGGACATGAAGCTAGGGCCTACTGACGGGACTCGCCCGCGTTGGCGGAGGAAGGAGAGGCGGAGGAATCAGCGGTGCCCTACTGTGTCGGAGCAGATTTCAGAGCGTCAGTTGGCAGTGAGCAGTGTGGCAGCCGGAACAAGTACCTAGGCATTGAGAGACGAGGAGCTGCTGGTCAGCGGTGGGTCGTTTGTTGCAGGGTCTCGGCCCCTATAGGGAGGCCTGGGTGGCGGAGTCGATGGACTTGGTGAACGAATCTGTGTGGTTCTACGGCCCTGTTGTGACTTTTCCTCTTTGGGATGTGTGTGAGAGGACTTCTTTGTTTTGAGCACCTGTTGTGCGTTATGGTTATATGTTGGTATGCTTCCCTGCGAGTCTGGCGCTTATGGATTACAACGGTAGTGCTGTGTGACCTGGAGAGGCTGAGGTGCAGCTCTGGGCCTTGGCCCCTCCGCGGATCTCCTTCCCCCCTTGGCAATTCTTTCTCTAAGATGCATGACAGTTAAGTGCTTAAGTTTGAATGTCCGTGGGCTTAACAACCCGACCAAGCGACTGGCAATACTGTTGAGGCTAGAGAAATCTGGGAGTCATATTTGTTTATTACAGGAGACGCACCTGCTGTATAAGGGCACATTTTGCATGCGTTCGCAGTGGTTCCCTAGACAGCTTTGGTCTTCGTTGGCCACGAAGCATGCTGGGGTGGCAATATTGCTTTCAAGGACCTTTCCTGGGGAAATAGTGGGGAAGATACACAAGGTGCAAGGCAGGTTTCTGGCCGTTAGAGTAAGGCTTGGCCCCTTCTTTTTCACTATCGCCTCTCTCTATGCTCCGAATGCCCAGCAGGAGGCCTTCCTGAGACAGGTGGTTTCCCCCATCCTTAGCTCGCCGGACAGTGCCATTTTGTAGGCGGAGATTTTAATCTGGTGATGGACAATGAGCTTGACCGCTCGGCCCACCGCTTTGGACAGACAGGGGCGTTATCTGAGGCGGGACATCAGTGGCTGGCTGAATGTGGGTTGGAGGATGTATGGAGGAAGTTACATCCTACGCTCCGAGATTACTCCTTCTATTCGACAGCGTCCAGGACTTATGCACGGCTCGATCTTTTCCTGGCTTCACACAAGTTTATGCCCCGAGTCAGGGAGGCCACGATAGAGCCTAGGGCCTTGACCGATCATGCTCCGGTTACTGTAGAGCTTACCATGGACGTGGGTCGGGTAGGTACTCCGAATTGGCGCTTCAGGGACTCCTTGCTCCAGAGTGTGACAGTGGTGGAGTCGCTCCGGCACGCAATCTTAGACTACATTAGCTTCAATGACGATGGCAGCACGTCCTTGGAGACTGTGTGGGAGGCTCTAAAGGCTGTGATACGGGGCGAGGTCATGGCACTGTCTGCAAGAGATAATAAGGCGAGGAGGGAGATAAGGAAGAAGTTGGAGCAGAAAGTGGCTGTACTGGAACACTGCCATAAATCTACCGGCGCACCTAGAATTTGGCGGCCATTAGAGAAGGTGAGGCAGCAGCTGAAACGACTGGATTGGGATAGGGCGGAGTATGCGGTAGTGCGACTTAAGCATAAATATTATATTGGGAGTAACAGGTGCGGGAAGCTCTTGGCGCATCGGCTACCAGCGCAACGAGCGTCGTCGTCGATAAAACTAATCCGCTCTCCTTCTGTAGGGGAGGCCCACACAAGTGACCGACTCGCAGAAGCCTTTGCGGAGTCCTACCGGGGGTTGTATGCGGCAGATGGGTGGGACGATGTGGCCCCAGATTCCTATCTAGAGAGTATAGCAGTCACCCCTCTGGGGGAAAGGGAGGCATCCCTGTTGGACCAGCCGATAAGAGAAGAGGAGGTTATATCAGCAATCTCGCGCCTAAAGGTCGGGAAGTCCCCTGGCCCTGACGGGTTCACGGCATTATTTTATAAGACCTTCTGCGTGGAGCTCGCCCCGCTCCTTGTGCGGCTTTTTAATTCCTTCCAGATGACGGGTGCCCTGATGCCCAGTATGTTGGATGCTACCATTGCTGTTATACATAAACTGGGCAAAGACCTAGAAGAGTGCGCTTCTTATAGGCCGATTTCGCTCCTGAACATCAATGCCAAGTTGTTCACTGGGATCCTTGCGTGTCGCCTCAACCCTTATATGCCGGGTCTTATTGATCCGGATCAGTCTGGTTTTATCCCAAGCCGACAATGTGGTGATAACACGAAGCGGCTTCTGCATTTTTTAGATAAAATAGGTTGATCTCGTAGGGAAGCGCTCTTCTTGTCCATAGATGCCAAAAAGGCGTTCAACAGGGTTCATTAGCCATACCTCTTTCAGGTGCTGGAGCGTTTTGGCCTGGGTCCTGGGTTTAGGTCCTGGATCCGATGTGCCTATCGGTCCCCTAGGGCTGCGGTCCGAGTTAATGGCGTGCTTTCCTTGCCGTTCCCGGTCGGGCGTGGGACTAGACAGGGATGTCCGCTCTCCCCCCTCTTGTTTGCGCTATATATGGAGCCTCTGGCGCAGCGTCTGCGGGTCAGTCCTTTGGTTTCCGGTGTGAAATTTGGCGGGGACCATCATCTCATCACCCTTTACGCAGATGATGTGATCCTTACTATTGCGGAGCCCGGGACCTCGTTGCCCGCGCTTATGGAGATACTAGCTGAGTTTAGCCAGGCTTCGGGATTTAAGGTAAACATGCAGAAATCCCAGATCCTAAGTCTGTCAATGAATTTGGAGCATGAACAAGAATTGAGAGCTAGATACCCCTTTCAGTGGTCGTCCTTGCGTCTTTCCTACTTGGGGATCGAGCTGGCGACATCTGCTGCGAAGACAGCGAGCTTGAACTACGCGAAGTTGGTTCGCGAGATACAGCGAGATCTGGAACTGTGGGGGAGGCACAAGCTGTCTTGGCTAGGCAGGGTGGCGGCGGTCAAGATGACT
Source organism: Pleurodeles waltl (assembly GCF_031143425.1). Classification (NCBI taxonomy): domain Eukaryota; kingdom Metazoa; phylum Chordata; class Amphibia; order Caudata; family Salamandridae; genus Pleurodeles; species Pleurodeles waltl. The sequence continues at coordinate 230,216,005 of NC_090440.1, forward strand.
ATTTTCCCGCGCATATTATATGTGTTTCAGGTGCTTCCACTGACCCCACCCCCTCGGACGATCGCTACTCTACAATCGGTGGTTCTGAGGTTTATCTGGGAGGGCCGACCAGCGCGTCTCCGACAGCAGGTTTTATATCGTCCTAAGAGTGGAGGGGGGCTGGCGATTCCGTGTTTCTTGCGATATTTCCAGGCAACACAGCTGCGCTTTCTTTTAGAGTGGAGTCGCCCGCTCACGGAGAAACACTGGTGCTTTATAGACCAAGTGGTAGCGGGCTCCCATATATGGAAAGAGCCATGGCTCCGACGTCGGCACAGGGCAGGGGACTTTATTCTTCCCCAGTCACTGGAGCAACAATGCGAATATGGGACGCGGTAGCCTATCGGGCGGGGCTGACGTCGTTTCCCTCCCCGATGACTCCCATTGGTGCGAATCCTGACTTTGAGCCTGGACTCAATCTAGAGGGCTTACGACGTTGGTACGAGGGGGGCTGTAAGAGAGTGGGAAGCCTCTTTGATGAACAGGGGGTTCTGTCCTTTAATCAGATGAGAGAGATGTATGGCTTGTTAGAGGCGGATAGATTGATGTACTATCAGATCCGGCACTGGGCCCTCTTGCCGGCTAATAGAGCATTAATAGATAGGCCCCTTACACCATTCGAGAAATGGTTGTTGCTAAAGAGGGATGACAAGGGCGTAATTTCTGAACTTTATCGACTCCTGCAGGGGGAGATACGTCCGCCCAAGTCTAGGGGACAGCTGAGGTGGGAGAGGGAACTGGAGAGGGAACTTACAGATGAGGAGTGGGACAGTATATTCTATAGAACACACCACACAGCCTATAATGCAGCGGGAACGGAGACAGCATATAAGGTTGCCTCCTATTGGTATTACACTCCAGAGCGTATCCACGCATGGAATCCTACTAAGTCGGACCTGTGTTGGAGGGGATGCGGAGCGACAGGTACCCTGGTGCACTTGCTTTGGCACTGTCCCAAGCTGCACCGTTACTGGGGAGGCATACTAGATGTTATCGATGCGGCGTTTAACACTGAGATCCCAAGATTCCCATCGTATATTATACTGGGGTTACCCAATCCCCTTACTTTTCCTCTAAGATCGTTAAGGGGGAGGCAGATGCCCCTGGCGCTTAACGCTGCATTGCAGCAGATTCTAGCTCTCTGGGGTACGGACAGGGTCACGACGCGGGTGGCTTGGCTCCAGAAATTGTGGTTTATCCTTGCTATGGAGAAACTTACTCTGGCCTCTCAGCAGCGAATGGGGGATTTGAGTGTACGATGGAAGCCATTCCTTCAGATCCTATCCTCAGAATTTACTGAGCTGACATGTCCGGCCTATCTGAGAGTCTTGCGGTTGACTTGCGTAAGAGTGCTGTGAGGAGAGACTTGGGAGGGCCGGAGGTAGAGGGGGAGGGAGTAGAGGAGCGGATAGATAGTGAGATGACTTGGACTCTAGAGGGGAAGCAGTGTTTGTTTGTTTACTTGTATGTTTGGGTGGCTCGTACTTATGGGACTCGCAACCTGACAGTCTATTGGACGCTGCCAGCCTACTCTCCGGATCGTGAATGGGGCTTTGCGGAGGAGCCACTTCAGAGCGATTCTGGGGTCAATGGGAGGAACCTCTGTCGATGGGTTGGGGTCTTTGCTGGAGCGATATACTTCATCTATTGTCCTGAGATGTGTTGTATTTTGTATGTTCATATTTTTAGAATAATAATAAACAGATTTGATCCATAAAGTAGGGGGTGGGAGCAATCAAAATAGATGAAGTAGCCTTTTTTATACTTTGAATATGCAAACTATAGGGTGTATCCTTCAGTGATCAAATAGCTTTAATTCTAGGGCAGATTTCTCTATTAGCCTGCCAATTGGAAAGAGTCCTACAAATCTGAGTGCTACATTGGGATGGGACCCTGGAACGCACAGGTAACCAGTAGATAACCAGACCATCTCACCTGTATTAAACACTGATACTTCTCTATTTTTTATGTCTGCAAACCTCTTATTCTGAACTTTTGCTCTTTGTAAACGGATTCCGCTGAATCTTGGAACTTATGCATGACTATGGGTAGAGATAGTACAGAGGGAACTGTGGAGGCGAACATGGTAGATTGCCAAATGTTGTGATGGAACCTTTTGGAATAAACAATGCAAGGTATTATCGTAGGAAAATTCCACAATAGGAATCCATAGCACCCACTATTCCAAATGATTCATTTAAAACAGCTTTAATACTGTTGAAGCATTTGATTCAGTTTTTCTGTCTGTCTGGCATGGTAGCTAATGGACATGAAATGTACTACTTTGTATTTTTTAAGCAAAATTCTCCAAAATGTAGCTATGAATTCAGACTTTTTATCTGTAATGATGAAATGTGGAAGTCCTTGTAATCTGTCAGTTTGGAATGGAATCAAACACCCTGTCTTTGTGAGATCATCAGCTACCATTAACCACACAGTCTTTCCTTCCGATAAATTGGTCATAAAGTCTGTTGAGATTTATCACATTGATTTTTGAGGTGTAGCGAAGGGCTGCAACAGTCTCACTGGTTTTCTTCCAGGCACCTTGACTTCAGCAAAGATGACACATTGCTTTACAAAAGTCTCAATCTCTCCTCCCATTTTAGACCACCAAAATTGATGTGTTATCAACTCCTGTGTTTTGATTAATCTTTGGGTGCTCTGCTACAGGGGATTCATGCCACCAATTCAGGATTAGTGTTTGCACTATAGGGTCTGAAATGAAACCCATACCTTTCTGCTAAAGATGCTGTTTCTCTAGTTTTCAGTGTGTTGTACTTTGTACAGTCAACTCTGCTATATGTTTGATATCATTCTTTGAGAGGATTTCTGCATCTTCACTAGTCTTTCTACTAGCATCGAGATTGACAGAGGGGTGATGGGTGTTTTTCATTCTTTTCCTTGATGTGACAAAGCATCTTAGTTTCTGTGCTTATTACTTGGTCACTTAGGATGTCGTTGATCCATGCTCTCCATTGATTTTAGATTTTTTATGACCGGTCCAGATTGTAAGCAAAGGCTGAGCTCCTTCTAAATAGTGTCCCCAATGGGCCAAAGCGCCTTTGATGGCCAATAGTTCTCTTTTATAGAAAGAGTAATTCATCTCTGCAGCACTAGGAGTTTGTGAAAAATATGCTACACAATGTACTGACACAGGTGTGACCCTTTTTGTGATAAAATCGGTTCAATTGCATATGATGAGGCACTGGTCTCAAGGATAAAGAGCAATTCACTATTAGGATGCATCAAAATGCAGTCATTAGTGAAGGCCTCTTTAAGTCTCTGAAATGCCTTTTCTTGTTCACGTCCAAAGTTAAGTAGGACCCCCTTAAGTGTGAGTCCTTATATAGGCCTACCAGTCTTTAAGAACTTGTATAAATTACTGTAAAGATTGGCATATCCCAGAAACCACTGAATCTCTTTCACTGACCTGAGAGTCAGCCACTCTTGTACCACCTTGAATTTGGCTTGGTCCATATGTTTTACATTGTCAGATATCTTAAAACCCAAAAATACCACTTCCATAGCCTCAAATAAACATTGTTTAACTTTTGAAAGCAAAGAGTATTTTTATAATGTTTTAAAGACTTCCTTTTATGTTTCTGGTGTTCTTTGAGGGGCTCAGAAAATATTAAAATGTCATCCAGTTAAATGACAACATATATATGTAAAACATCTCTAAAAATGTTATTGACAAAATGTTGAAATGTCGAAGGAGCTTTCAACAGACCAAAAGTCATAAGTAAATGTTCAAATGTCTGTATCGGCTATTAATGGCAGCCTTCCACTGATCTCCCAGCCTGACATCCTGAGCGATTTCCAGGGATTAGACTTACTGCAAGCATTCCTCTCATCACCTTTCATGTGTTTGATGTACTGCCCTAAGTGGCAAGGGTCCCGTGCTCGCTGTGCCACCTGAACCAAGTACACCTGACTGAGGAGCCCCAGTCTGAACGAAACCGGTCTTGAGTTGCTTATGTTCTGGTTCAGGAAGGATCTGGCCTGGCAGTTCGAGCTGATTGTTCCCATTGGAGCAGGGTCATGACTGATTTACCTATGGCTAGGTTCAAACTGAGGTGGCATGGTGGGCAAAAGAACGATGGGTTGGAATGCTACCCGAGTGATTGCCAGTGTTTACACTTACTGCAACCATTCCTCCCGTCACCTTTTGATAAATCCTAAATCATCAACCAGGAATCCTGAAGTGTCCAGAGTAATCAACAAGACAACGTGATAACATACATTTAGATTCAGCAAAGAAAAGGCAACACATGTTATTCCCTATATTGAACTTCATTAGTAAGCAATAAAGTTAAGCATGTCTCTTCTCAAGGCGGTCAAGAAAGTAATGGCCTTACGGCAAGATAGAAAATGGGCAAATGGTGTCTTTTTCTCAGTGCAGTCCGGCAAAGTTAGATTTCCTAAAACTACATCCCAAGTCCATATTTGTCAAAGGATCGTATGTTCACACTGTCCAAAAAAACTAAAACGTCTAATCTACATTTCTACTAGTACATGGTTCACATGTCGATGATTGGTTCCTTTCGTACTGTTCTCATCATCCCGCTCGTCAGGTAGCAATCTTGTTGTAGCTTATATTCCAGTCAGTATGGTCTTTGTCTTCTCCTGGGAAAGTCAGTCTCATACACATTACATTAGCAAAGTTGCATTAGCAAGTACATAATCTCCTAGTAAGCAGTTGTATGAGAAAGACTTTTAGCTACAAGCATTTGGTCAACACAGTGGAAAAATCACAATTTAATTCTCTAGACAGTCATTTTATTAAAAGCCTAAGAAATACAGCTTGACATGAGGCCGTGCAACTAGGCCAAGACCTCCGCTAAGTTAAGGCCTACAATTAATAAAGCGAATACATAATGCATAGCCCTTAATATGACATATTACTACATTAATCAAACATAAGCTCAACATTTCATATTAATAAGCCATTAGTAAGTATACTTCGTGAACATTGGTGGCCACTTACGTGGGCGCACCTTCAAATGAGTGCATTATTTTTCCCTGCGTTATTATATATTTTACGCAAATCTGACACTCAAAATACATGCATATTCATTAATAATGTCATAACAAACACTCAGCGTTAACAATCCCTCCTCTAATGACTATTTAATTTCAGCTTTATTTTCAGCAAAAAATGCAAGTTTATCACAAGATCTTCAATATAGACATAATATAGAAAAAATAAAAACCATTTGATTCTTGAAACTTGTTAAAAGGGGTTCGTCCAAAAACATAAAATAAAAGTTTCACAAGATCTAAAATATAAATAAGAATTACAATGTATACACGCAACACGCTAAAACAAGTTGAGACATAATTACAAATGCAGTCCTTCATAGAAAGAGCAACTTGGGCCTTATCCACCACGCTGTATCCCATATTACCAGAGTCAAAATTATTCATTTCCCATTGAGAGAAATTCCCAACCTATAATTTCATTTCAAATCACATGGCATTATGCCCTGGCATTTAAAATCTCCCATTCAATAAATATGTACAATTGCATGAATTAAAGGTGCAAGGAAATCACAGTTATAATCAACTTGTGAAATATATGCATTGATAGTCAAAGATTTAGTTCTAATATGCCATATTGTCTCTAAGCACAGTGGAAAATCACAATTGAATTCTCTAGACAGTCATTTTATTAAATGCCTAAGAAATACAGCTTGACATGAGGCCGTGCAACTAAATGTGTCATCACACTAAACCTTCACTCACAATTTTTTGCTTTGCTTCTGCTAAAATCTTTCATTTCAATCCCTTCAAATCTTCGTTCCCTTTTCGAATTTTCCCTGAACAAATTTTCCCTTTTCTTTTCTTCCCTCCTCTGATTATTCTTTGTCATCTTTAATTTAATCCTTTTACACAATTTACATATTCCCCATATTCCAATTAAGCAAATCACACTAATCAATATCCCTTGTATTATTTTCAATAATATCCCTTTCCCAATGTTGCTGAACCAATTTCCCACTGAAGCAATCCTTTGCCAAGTTTCTCCCAAATGCCTGGTTCTTTCAACTCTTTCAAATCAGCACTTTCATTAGTCAGATTAGTTAGCAAGCTTCTAATTTCTTTACTATTATTAGGAATAAATGAATATCATTGCCTAGAATTAAGCATTTTACAAACTCCGCCATCCTTTGCTAAAAGAATGTCTAACGCAAGGTGGTTCTGAAGAGTCTCAGTTCTTTCAGCAGCTAATTCAGTATCTACCAGGATCATGGCTCCTGAAAAATTTGTCAGCTTGTTATCCACAATAGTAGACAACTTTCTAATCTTTATCGAAATCAGAACAATTCCTACTGAAAGAATCATTGCTCCAAATATATCTCTACCTATGCCAGAAGGAGACTTTCTTCTCTCTCTAATGTGATGTAATTCAGTCATTTTCAGTCATTTCTTTAAGTTTTCAAGTTGGAAAATCTTTGGGAAAACTATCCCCAAATAGCATGTTCCATACCATCCTCTAGGACCACAGATGTAAAATATATCCCAGGAATCGCTAGATTCTGTCCATTCAACATGATTGTCCATTTACTCTGAAACGAAAACACATGTCTACGTTCACTCGTTCCCACAAATAAAGTGTCAGTGCGAGATTTAGGCCTATATACACAAAGTTTCCCTACGTGTTTTGCATCTAAGGCTAATTTCCCTTGTGTTTTTATTGCACTAAAAGCATAATCATTCTTGTAAGTCCTTTTCTCTAAACCCTTTTCAAATTTCTACTTCAATGCCTTTCTCTTGTCATCTGTGTGATCTAAGAAGCTCTTTTCTAAAGGTGTAAGCAAGCATGTCAGGTTATTTCTGTGTGCATAATCTGTGCCAAAAGTTAATGTAGGTTTGAAGAAACCTCTAACTAATACTATGTCATTATCCTTAGCTACCCTACTCAGATACCTAATTATGGGGACAAACGGAAACACCACGTCGTGGTTGGAGTAAACGTACTGGATGTACTCCTGGTTATAGACTCTTGTTAGTAACAGACTACAACTTATCCCATAAGGAAGAGGCAAACTATGATAGGTAACTCCTTCTTCGACAGATGAAGGAATCTGCGTACACACAAAACAATTCTTCCCATCCATCGTCTTAACATACTCACTCAGCAAGCGATAGAAGACTTTAGAAGAAAGTTCCCCTTGTGCATTACCTACATGTAGATACTTCTCATCTAACCTAAACTTCTCTATTGTTGTTAATGCAGTAGTTGTCTCTAAAGCTGAAGTATGGTTGGCTTTACTCTTGTCAAGAACAGTCATACCCACAATAAATATCACAAACAATATCACATACACAATCGCCAAACCAATACTCATGTATTTACAGCACCTGTTCCTCCTACTCTGCTGACTAACGTTATTCCTGATCTGTAAAGAATCAGAAAGTTGAATAAAAAATTTAGAAAAATGCAGCAAAAATCAAAAACAAACAAAAATAAATCTTCTTTAAACAGTTATTTATAGCTCTCAGTCTCACTTCTAGGATCTGTCATCAAAATCCGTAGATTTGTCAAAATCAGTTTAGCAGCTAGTCAAATCAGATTATTTTGTTAAAATCGGGTTACCAAAGTCTTTTCCGGTTACTTTTCAACAGTTTCTTTTCTCTTTGCACTTTCTCAGATTTGTCTCAACAGTTCAGTTCATCAGTTTCCTTCAAGTGCTAAAATATTGACTTGCAATGTCTCTATCAAAACAAAAAAACAAAAATGATTTCTCCCATTCACTTGTAGTTGCATAAGCCCAATCAGGACCTGCGTACCTTCGACTTGCTATTCTTTTTCTTTTCAACTTTCGATCCCCATTCAATTCTTCCTCACTTAGATCCTCTCTCCTTGTTGTATCTACTTCTTCCTCGATTGTTGTTTCAACATCTACTTCCCTTCTCTTTGCTTGTGACTCTGGCCACTTATTGCCTTTCTGTGGACCCTTGGTCAATGCTCTTTTCAGTGTTGAACTTGTAACTTCTTCTTGCTCAGCAGGATTTTCTCTTGACGGACCTGCAACTTGTTATTGAGGAGTTAGATCACATTGGCTTTGATCTGCCTCAACTCCTTCTCCCTCAAGGTCTGGCAATTGCTCTGTTTGTCTCTTTAAATCGATCGTCTACTTCTGCTACTTCTGGAAGAGCCCTCCTCTGACTAGACTCTCCTGCTGCCTCAATTGAGATTGGCTCACTGCCACCCTCCTGGAGATCGTTTCCTTTGTCTCTCACAGGGATGACTGAACCGTCCTCAACTGGCTCAGATCCGGCCTCAGTTCCTCTTTCTTCTCCTTCCAGTTCTGAGGATTGTCATGTTGTAGTTGTTGGTGCTCTCAACAACTGGTCTTCAGTGTCCAAAGGACATGCCACTTTTTTCGTGTGGCTGGCGTGGATCCAGTTTGGAACTCCAGTGCACTTCACAGCTGTGATAGTAACCAGAACTACCTGAAATGTTCCTTTCCAGCGAGGCTCCAAACACGTCTACTGCACGTGTTTTCGGACCACAACCCAGTCATTGGCTCTGAGGTTGTGCCCTGGGTAATGGATCGGTGGCAGTGTGATGGCTTCCACCTGCTGAGAGAAAGAGCGAATCACATCAGCCGGACCTTTGCAGTAGTCCAACACCATATCATCTGTGATGTTCACAAGCGCTTTTGCAGGCACCGCTGGCAACCTCATTGCTCTGCCTATTAGGATTTCTTGCGGTGACAATCCTGTCTTCATGTCGGGTGTGTTTCTCATTGTCATCAGAACTAAAGGCAGTGTGTCAGGCCATTTCAGATTCCTGGACGCACACATCTTTGCAACTCTTAACTTCAAGGTACCATTTATCTGTTCCAGGAGTCCTGATGCTTCAGAGCAGTAACTACAATGCAACTTCCGCTCAATGTTCAATGCTGCACACAATAATTTATTTACTACATTGTTGAAGTAACTTCCCCTATCTGATTCTAAAGAGATCAGAAACCCAAAACGTGGTATCAGTTCCCTAAGCTGTTGTTTTGCTACTGTGAGACTGTCATTTCTTCGTGCGGGGTGTGCTTCAATCCAGTGACTAAAGATGCGGACAATCACCAACTCATATCTAAAACTTCCACATACTGGCATCTCAATAAAATCCATTTTCATTCTGCTGAATGGACCTCCGGCTCTTCCAATGTGGCTCAAATTAACCATTTTCCCTTTTCCCGTGTTCATTTGCTGGCAAATGACACAACAATGGCAAACTGCTTCAGCTACTTGTCCAAACCTCGGGTTAAACCAGTTATGCTTAAACAGACGAATCCTGCATCCCTCCCAAAATGTGCTTGACCATGATAGTATCTAGCCATTTGCGACAACAGACTATTTGGCAAAACCAACTGACCCTTTACTGAAACGCACAATTCATCTTGTCGCTGTGCACATTTCATTTTGCTCCATGAATGTTTTTCCTCCCTGTCAACATTATTCTGCAACATTTTCAACTCTTCCAATGTATCTATAAGATGCAATGCAAAACTTGGACATGTGTCATCTTCCTCAGGTAACAATTCCCACTTATCTTTGAACGATATACAGTTCAATGCGCAAAACCTTGCGACTTGATCCGCATATCCATGACAAAAAAATCTTGCGATTTCAGATGTGCACTGCATTTCACCTTGGCAATCTTTTCAGGCATTTGGATAGCATGTAACATTTCCTTACTTCTCTCTTCATTTCTCACTGGTGAACCAAAAAAGGTCATGAAACCTCTCTGTGACCATAACTGGCCAAAAATCATGGACTATTCCAAATCCATAATGGCTATCTGTATAGATGGTAACCTTAAGCTGAGCAGAAACATAGCACGCTCTAGTAAGGGCTACCAGTTCTGCTACAGGATACACTCCCCGAAGACAAGAGGCTTCCAGGATACCAGGAATTGTGCACACAGCATATCCTGCTCTCTTCAACAAAGATAATTTGGTCATTTTCTTCCAATAGGGTGTCTCTAATATCAGGTCTCGGTAATGTGCACAAATCAGTTACTTCGAGACAATCATGCTCAATGTCTTCCACCTTTTCAATTTCAACAATTTCATTTGGAAGCAAGGTTGCCAGAATAAGCACCGTACATATTTTCAATGACACATTTGGTGACCCTAGAATACTCGTCTTATATCTGGTCAATTTTGCACCTGTCAGGTATTAAGTTTTCATCTTTGTGAGTAGGATTTCAATGGAGTGAGGGACCATGATAGTTAAGAGGTGTCCCATCACAATGCCTTCACACTGTGTAAGGCTCTGTACAACCACTGCAACTGCATGCAGACAGCCTGGTAAAGTTGCTGCAACTGGGTCCACAGTAGCTGAAAAATATGCTACTAGGCGGGTTACAACTCCGTGGACCTGCTTCAAGACAGACAAAGAACATGCATCACGCTCATAACAAAACAACGTGAAGGACTTAGTGTAATCAGGCATACCCAAAGCAGGAGCATTGCAGAGACTCTCTCTCTATTCAGAAAATGCTTTCATGCAAGCCTGGTCTAACATATGGGATCAGTGACTCCTTGTGGTCAGCTTTTGCAAGGGCTTGGAAATGACTGAAAAATTGGGAATCCATTGACGACAGTAACCTACCATCCCTAAAAACATCCTGACATCTCTCTGGGTGGCTGGGGGACTCATCTGCAGTATTGTTGTGACCCTTTCTCTGGATTTTTTTGTTGATCCCTTCTCAATCTGGTGACCCAAGTATTTCACTTCCTTCTGACAGTACTGCAATTTAAGTGAAGACAGTTTATGGCCATTCTTTTCTACATATTTCAGCAAGGCAATCGTGTCATACTTGCACTCGTCCCTTGTTTTGGACGCAATCAGCAAGTCGTCAATGTACTGTACCAAGGTTGATTGGGAAGGCAATTCCAACAACTCCAAATTATTTTTCAAGATTTGATTGAATATAGAAGGTGACTCCGAAAATCCTTGAGGAATTCAACTCCAGCAGTAAACCCAGTCCAAAAATGTGGCTGTCCTCATGGAGAGGCACAGAAAAGAAGACTTGTGACAAGTCTATGACAGTGATCCATTCAGCATCACATGGAATCTGAAACATTATCACAGCTGGATTTGGCACCATGGGACAACATTTAATCACAATGTCATTTATTTTTCTCAAATCCTGGACAATTCGAACTTTCCCAGAGGGCTTTTTCAACACCATTATCGGTGTGTTACATGGGCTGCTCAACACTTCTTTTAAGACCCCTTGGTTTACAAATTCTGCGATTATCAGGGCAACCTTTATAAGAACATCCTGTGGCATGTGGTACAGGGGAATTTGAGGAAAAATTGCATTCAGCTTTATAGGAACTTTAACTGGCTCAACTCCCCTTATCAGACCTATCTCGTTTCCTGTCAGATCCCACACTTTCTCTTTAACCATTCCCTGTGAATCAGGAGGAAGGTCCTTCACTGTGAACACTGGAAAGAAATCAATCAGAGGGTACTCCTCATTTATGGTCTCACACTCGGTCTCTGGAGCTGGGTCATCCTCATCATCACTATTCGTCTTTATCTCGATTACATCATTTGAGCAAGTAATTGAGCACCTGGTTTTACACAGCAAGTCTCTTCTGGACTTGAATCATAGACCACAAATTTGTGCAAACCCTGGAAGTTGCCAACCTTAACCTGAACTGGTTCTGTAATTGGGTTGGTCAAATACTGATTTGCTACCCCTACAATCTGGGCTGTCTTTCCTGAAAGGGCCAAATGCAGAACCTCTGCAGATCTTATGGTAGAGCATGTAGCTCCTGTGTCAACCAAGAATGAAACTCTGTGACCCATGACTTTTCCCTTCACACAGGGACCTTTCTGATCTACTTCTAAGGAAGCTGCAAGTACACATTCTTCCCCATCCGAACTCTCACTCACCCAATCATCGTTTATTCCAATCTCACTGTGTAACGGGAATTGGTGTACTGTGGTATTACTTTGGTTGGTCCTGTGACCTGTTGAGGAAGCATCACCTGCTGCTGTTCCATTGGAGCTTGAGGTATTTGGATTTGCTGTCTAGGTACCATGGGAACCTGCTGTTGCATTGGCTGCAACTGTGTCATTTGTACACGCGGCATTTGCACCTGCTGCATGGGTTGAAAATTTTGCACTTGATTCACATTATTTTGGAAGTTCGGATTTGGACCTCTCATTCTCAGTCCTCTTATGTTTTGGAACAAATTGATGCCACCTGTTTGCTGAATGACACCTTCCTGCTTCAGCATTGGACACTCCCGCTTCCAATGTCCAACCGCTCTGCAAGCGTGACACAGCAACAATTTCTTCATTCCCTGCACATCATTCTGATCCACTACAGCACCGATGTCTGGAACGTGGTTTATATTACCTGCGCGACCTCTACCTCTCATCTAATTTTGAAATACCATTTTTCACTGCTGCTGCTGCTGCTGCGGTGGCTGTTGTGAAAAATTTCCCTGCATCCCTGTTTGTGTGGCTTTAATCTGCATCACCATGGCCTTCTCTTTCAGCTTTCTCTGCTTCAACTCAGTCTCGTCCCTACAGTACTTTGCATACTGCAACACCTCATCATTTGGCGTTGCGTGCCATTCCCTGCACATCACTACAGCACCCATGTCTGGACTACGGTTTATATTACCTGCGCGACCTCTCATCTGGTTTTGAAATACCATTTTTCCCTACTGCAGTAGCTGTTGTGGAAAATGTCCCTGCATCCCTGTTTGTGCAGCTTTAATCTGCATCGCCATCGCCATTTCTTTCAGCTTTCTCTGCTTCAACTCAGTCTCGTCACTACAGTACTTTGCATACTGCAACACCTCATCAATTGGCTTTCCTCGCCAGCAAATCAAATGACTCTCAAGCATCTGGCTAATTTCAGGTTTCAATCCTTCCACAAATCTAAACTCAAAATGAATCATATCTTTCAGCTCAATTGTCTCTGCACCGTGGTAATGCTTGAACACCTGCAACAATCTTTCATTAAAGGCATGTATTGACTCCTTTGCTTCCTGAGGTGTCCTGTCTATTCTCTGCCAGTCAGTGTTTTGGGGCGAAATTCTCATCTTCAGGAATTCAATCACCTTGTAATAATATTTCATTACCTCAGGAGACGCGCATCTGTAACCTGAACTCTCTCTGGTTCTTTTGTTGGCCAATCTACTCTCCTCTTGCACTCCATCCACAAATTAGCCGCGACTACTATCTCTAATAGGGTGTTCAAGTCTTCCCAAAGGCACTTTGCAACTTTCACGAACCTGTCTGTCTGCTGGTACCATTCTACTGGTTTCTCTCTAAATCTGTGATAATCATTTGTGAACGACAGAATATCACCTCTGCTCCAAGGGACATAAACAAAATTCCCTCCTGGAATTTTTCTCATTGGTAAAATGTTCTCTGGATCCTTGTCCTGCTGCACATTTGCAGTTCGCTCTGCAGAACCCCTTTTTCTCTTATCTCTTTTCTTTACCCATCTCCCTCCCCATTTGTCTAATGCTTCCCAGGTCTGGGCACTTTGAAGTAACTCCTCCTTAAGGTGTGCCTTCATTCCGGCAGATCTCATGTGTTCAAAATCTTTAGTCTTAAAATCTAACCTTTAACTCCTTTTCAAATGTTTTGTTTTCTCTATTTCTATGCCGTGTTATCTGCCAGGTCTGCTAGCTTTTGATGCACATTGCTTACTTCCCTCGTAATCTTTGGGCACAGATATCTCAGTTCTGCTTCTGTGTAGGACTCTAACCTGTTCACATCCATAGTTCCCTCAATGAGCTCACCGCTTCCATCCCTAGTCTAGTATAATTCAAATACTCCTCTCCCTTAGGGGCACTCTGCTGGGTATTCAGCTTGTCTACCATTCAGACAATTGCTGGGCGGTCAAACCCTGCTTGAAGATGTTATTAACATGTGCCTGTGGCGCCTGTTGCATAAGTGTATTCGGGATCCTCGGTGTCAGTAATTGCAAGCTCTGACTAATGTTCGACCGTATCACAGTATCCGGAGCAACTCCGAATGTGCTAAGGTCTAGCAGTAATCGCGTTACTTCAAAAGTCTGTCCCACCGGAGAGACTACTCGGGAATACTCATTGAGTCCTCCTCTCATTGAATTCGGACTCAGGACTCCCTGCCCACTTGCTCTGTTATTCTCCTGTGCAAACAAAGGTACAATCGGACCAATGGTGACGGGTACAGATACAGCATCTGGGCTTGGTCTAACATTCAGGTTCTGTGGGAGTGTAATTCCCGCATTCTGGTTCACCAGTACAGACATATCTGACTGTGTCCGTGTTATCGGAGTGTATTTCGACATTACATGTGGCTGCGCTTGAGGCAGTGAAAGTGGAGTCGGTTCTGTCTGAACCAATATCGGTCTCAGGTAAGCCTGTCCTGTTGGCACCATTAGGTTTGTGGCCGTTTCCACAATGGGCACATCAGGATAAATTCTCGGGACACTTGACTGTGGCACATGATTCTGTGCTACCCGAGTAATAGGTATATTAGGACTACTCTGCATCAGACTCTGTATCACGTTCGTATTAAGCTGTGCTGGACTTATTGTTGTGTTAACTTGTGTCGGAGCCGAAGGATCAGCACTGATGCTCAGATAATTCTCATGTGCTGCATATGGTGGAGGCCGATTTCTCAATAACTGCAAAATAAACTTATCATCGTCTGACTCTTCCTCCAGTGTCAAAGATTTTCTAGCCTTCTCACTCTCGTAAGGGCTTCTGTTAGTCTTTCTGGTAGCTTTCCCTCCTTCTCTCACACTGTCGTGTGTAACTGCAGGAAACAACTTAATCCCCTGCACAGTCTCAGTTCTCCAAAACCTCTGGTCGTGATCACACTTATAATCTGCTAGTGTTTTTTCTGCCTTTCTCATTCTCCTCTCAAATTTCTGTTGCTGTTGTTGTCTGGCTAGATTGCCAATGCCTCGAACTGTGCTGGTCGCGGAGGGGGGGTTCAGATCATCCAGCACCCTCCTCAGAGTCTCTAAACTCCTTAAATTAAATGTTCTGTTTATCGGAAACGCTAGGCTCCCATCCTTCTCTGTCACTTTGCACCATTGCTCTAGCCAAAGACATGGCGCAGGGCCCTTCTCTTCGATTACAATGTAAGCTGGTGTACCTTTTGTCAGTGCAATATCCCCTATACTCGTTGTAATGTAGGTATCTCCACTTAAAGCACTCTTTGAAAAATTTCATTTTTGCGACCTTTATTTTATTCTAAATGAAACCAGGAAGTGACTTTTAATCCCAGAATTCTCTTCATCCACCTTCTTGACCGATCACGCGTCACGGACGGCTGCCAATCTGTGCGCGACCCATCTCACTAACCAACCTATCCCAGCGTGGCTCCAATGATGTCACACTCACACTCAAAGTCTTGCGGCTTGTCCTCCCAAACTCAGATTCACACAAAACTAATGCAAAATTATTGCGAGCACTAAACAAAATCAAAACCAAATTTGTCAGTTTACTACAGGTAAGGTAACACAATCGCTTAAGGAACTTTATGGATTTTTCACTGACAGTGTTTCGCTCTAACAGCTACTCCTTCTTTCTCAGTTTCCCTGACTCGCAATCAAAATTCGACCCACAAATTTCACTCTCAACTGATCAGTGGGTCTGTCCTGGTGCACATAGGACTCGCCGGATGTTAGTCGAAACATTCTCCCACTTGCTTTGACTCACACTCTGACTTGTCGAGTATGCCCGATCAACCTATTAAACCAGACAAATTACAACAAAAACCATGTGTCTCATACACTTTTCAATACACTCCGGTGTCTTAGACCACACAGGGTCCGTGTACCAACAACCACGTGGGCAAATTTGGAGCACAAAGCGCCACTCACACGTGAAGTTCGACCACTTCCCTATTCTCACACTGCGGAGTACGCACACTCCATCTACAACTTCATTTGGAGTACGTAAACTCCCTAAACCCTCACAAACATCACAATTCACCTGCAATTTGTATAAGCTGTGCAAGCGCAAAACCTACTTCATTTACACTATCACTAGAATGCTGAGAACATCCTGAACCAATCATTGGCAAGCTCCAAGATTCTGGGAAAGTCATTTTAAATACTTAGGGGCACAGTTTCTCTCCAATTTGTATAATTGGAAAAATAGTGATGATGAGCTCTTGAAAGTCAAAACCATGTACCAGGCCTCCATGGTGGGCTCTTAAGGAGACAAACCATCAAGCTGCTACCATCTCTGTTAGAGCGTCAGACCTTAATAAGTAAACTTACAAGGGAGACGCGAATAGGTAGATGAACCTTTTGATTCGCTTCAAGGTTTTCCCACCATATATCCCGTACACGCAGATCAATAATCAATAACAATAGTAATCAATAGGAGTCAGTAATTGTCACGCACCATGACCTTGCAGTCATGAATAACCACACCTACATATAAAAGTTAGAATATTTATTTCCCTATATTAACAATGCTAATGTCACAACGGTTAATCTCAAAATCAATTGATATACATACAGAAACAACACTGGCTGACCAAAGCGGCGAAAGAATTGCAGTCTAATCAAAGCTTGAGCTACTACACATTCTAAAATGACAGTACAAATTAATAGCAAGAATAACTGCGCAAAAGTAATAACATACATTTAGATTCAGCAAAGAAAAGACAACAAATGTTATTCCCTATATTGAACTACATTAGTGAGGACCCTAACTAATACCAGATTGGGATAGCATGTTTGGGCTTCATGCAAAACAACTAAGTCAACGCAAATTTTTAAAAACATCTAATTAGGACTCTATCAAAGTAGCGGTTGGTACCTAGAAACAAAAGCAAATAAACAAAGTAAACAACTTCACAGTCAATATACCTATCCTCAGTTTGGATCAGCAAGCTGTGACAGTCTTCATCCTCAGGACATCAGTCGGTCAACTAGTCATCAGGATTCAACATCAAAGTTCAGAAAAGGCAAAGTCTCTTTAAGCAATAAAGTTAGGCACGTCTCTTCTCAAGATGGTCAAGAAAGTAATGGCCTTACGGCAAGATAGAAAATGGGCAAATGGTGTATTATTCTCAGTGCAGTCCAGCTAAGTTAGATTTCCTAAAACCATTTCCCAAGTCCCTATCGGTCAAGGGATCGCATGTTCACACTTTGTCCAATAAAAACTAGAACTTCAAATCTACATTTCTACTAGTACATGGTTCATATGTCGATGATTGGCTCCTTTCGTACCGTTCTTATCATCCAGCACTCAAAATACATGAATATTCAATAATAATTTGTTTTTTTTTTTTAACTCAGCGTTAAGACCGGCACAAAAATCGCTGCCATGCGCCAACAAAGGCACCCTTGCACCATGGTGCAAGGGTGCCTGCATTGCGGGGATGATTGTTTTTGTGTAGGAAGACACACCTTCCTGCACAACAACAATCACAAAGGGTGTTTTCCTCTTTCTATGTGTGCTGCAAAGTGCTGTACACATAGAAAGAGGAAAAAACAGGGATAAATAATCTTATTTCTCCCCGTTGTGCCACCCTTACACCACCCCTGGTGAGGCGTAGGCTTTTGGCACATTCCCAGGTTTACAAACCTTGTAAACCTGAGAATGCGTCAAAATTCATGGGTGTTGCCTGGGAACACCTACAGCAGTACCTATGGAACGCCTCCCTGACGCACTGTAAGGCAACCCAACGACTTGCGCTGCGTTGCCTAACTCCATATCTACAAGGCCATGTAAAGCCACACTGAGTGGCTTTGTGTGGCCCTGTAGCTATGCCCCTGCAGCCTGCGCTGCCTTTTCATCACACAAAGTGACATTCTGGCTGCGCAGGCCACTTGTAAAAATGGGGCCAAAGTTTGGGAAATTAGGTTGTTGAATGGAAGCCAAGGGCTGAAACAACAGTCCTGTGATGTCATGGAATGCAGTGTCAAGCATAGATTTATAATCAAGCAAATCGTTTGTCCTGAACGTGGGGCTTCAGGGGAAGCTTGCGAGGAGCACCCATGACTGTCCATGGTTTGTACATTGTTAGCTACAGAACACATGGTTTAACCTTGGATGGGGCTGGCAGCACCTGAGTAATGAGATTGTAGCTGCAGCCCTGCATTTGAAGTAAAGGCTTTTAAAAGCGGATGCTGATTTTGCTACTAAATTACAGTAGTTCACAGTTAGGGGGGAGGGGAGAACCCATGGCCTAAGCGTGCATGATGTACTAAATAATATTTCCTATTTATGGTGGAAGTTAAAAATTTGACTAAATCCACAGTATGGTGAGAAAATATTACAATAAATAGACATCAATGTGAAAATCTGAATTAAAAATGTGAGTTTTTCTCAGGGCTGTGTGAGGTCTGGTAATTGATGGCTGTCCTTTGTTGTGTGCATGTGTGTCACCTCAGGTCCCGAAGGCTGTAACCTGTTTATTTATCACCTGCCCCAGGAGTTCGGGGATGCGGAGCTCATGCAGATGTTTTTACCTTTTGGCAGTGTCATCTCTGCCAAGGTCTTTGTGGACCGTGCCACCAACCAAAGTAAATGCTTTGGTAAGTAACCAGGGCCCATTTTGTTTAACTGCTACAGGGGTTTTCTACTAGGTTAGAATTCTTTTCAATGCTTGGTAGTCACAGTAGGCATAAAAATCAGGTTCTGCATGGCTCTCATAGAGAGCCATTATCATGAATGACTGTATTCTGATACCAGTAGTTCACTGCTATGATGTGCAACAATGAGTTACAAAACTTGCTCAGTTGTTATGTCATAATACAGTTCCTGGCTGCTTTGTCTGGGCTCCCAGGGAGCCTTGCAGACCAGCAATGGAAAGCAGGGAGCACAGTTCCTTGAGGGGAAGGAAGTCACAGAGAGTGGTTGGGTTGTTTATTATGTGTGTTATGTTATGTAAGACTCCCTCATTATTCCTCTGCCCCTGAATAGCAGTTGCAAGCAGGGGCAGATGATTTTGGGTGCCATAGCAACATAAAAGTATAGATGGGTAAAAGTGAAGCACGGATGTTTCTCACCCCAAGGGTCTGGGTGACATCATAGACAACCCGAGCATTGTTGTTGTTGTCTTTTTGATGCCACTCAGAACCCCTCGGTGAAAAACATCCCTGTAATTTACTGTTAACCATCTATAATTCTATATGTTATAGAGGAATCAACCAAAAGGGCTGGTTGTGTCATGACTTGTGACGTAGAGAATGAAGTAACAGGCAAGCCTTCCAACTTTCACAGACTTGCATCCACACTCTTACGTGTTAGTGTTTCCTCTTGCATTTGCCATGTTTTCTTTTGCAATGTTTCCCTCTACAAATAATCTTTACTCAGTGTTAGCCTAGGAGAGAGGAATAGCATTTCACATTTTCCCTAAAATCGCATATATTTTTTCTTCGAAGTGTTGGACCATACAGAGCCAGATGATTTTTATGTACTTGCCCTGCAGTTTACCACAATGACATCAAAGGTTTTGTTATTTAATCAACAGTACCACTCATATAATGTTTAAAAAACTAAAGACATCCAGCAAAATGTATAAATAAAACTACCTATAATTTGATGTATAGTTTATTTGAGTCCTTGCAAATTCTCCAATTACATTTTCTTACCTGGAGCTTTAGTGATGCCAGACTCCTAATTACAGGTTTCAACATTTTGTTTAATAAAAAACATCCTTCTCGTCTGTTAACCAGCTTAATTTTATTGCACGTCCTCCAATCATTTCTTAAATGTTGCAAGCCTTTACAAAATGCTGGTCTTAACAATTTTTTTGCCTTGTTGCCATATTTATAAATCCAAAATAAATAGGACTTTTGTGCTACAAGGCGCATCATTGTGTGTTTGTGTTGTTAACTCATTCCAAAGATCCGAAGTTACCAATTGTGTAAGGAAAAACACGACTGTTCGTAATCCAAAAAAGTACATGAATGTTTCCTGATGTGCCATTATATTTCTGGTTGTTTGCCAGAACTCCATTCTCATCAGAGCTTGTGGGGCAGAGTGCCTGAAACCAAAACATTTCTACAAAAGATTTCGTTATGAATAACCATTTTCTGATTCCATTTTGCATTGCCCCACATCTTTAATTATCATGTTCTGTAGTCCATTGCAATTTTGTTATCTTGTCATGCCTTGGTTTCTTTGAATGCTTTCCCCTGAAATTTAGTTTCGTTTCGTTTTTATAGTATCAAAGTTAGTTTTTCTGAGAATATAATTTAAGGTATACATATACTATGCAAACTAAATTTAGATGAACTCCTTCAGGAATCTCGTGTTTCATTTTTGTAATATAGTGAATTACTATCCAATTCTGAACAAGATCCTTTTAAGAGCACTATCTCGGAGTTCTCATAAAGCTGCAACTTAGCAGCCATGGTTACCATCTTCAGTGCTGTCTGTAGTAATAAGGATTAGATAAAGGTTGCGTATTAACTGTCCAGTTATCAGAAGTGATAAGGCAAGACATTCAGAAGGTAACTATGCAGGCTGATCCCCAGCTTGATTAGTGTTTTAGAAAGATCTCTTAAAATAGATGCTCTCTTGAATCGCTTATAGATCCAGGATCTAAAGGTGAAAATGGAAAGCAGAGTAAAAGTGGGAAGGAATTTGGGATGAGTCAAGGAATGTAAAGGTAAGATCGATACAAACACAAATCTGTTTCACAAGTTGCATCTGTCCTTCAAAAAAAAGAATGTGGATTTGGTTTGATAATAATAGAATTGTCATTCTGTACCTTGGTTAAATCATAATTTGAGTGGAATTCATGCAGTCAGCATACTAAAACCGTGTGTGGACTAAGTTCTTCAGCAATTCTTAGTTTGACTTCCATAAATAACCAATATATTTCACAAATTTCACAAATACAGGTCCCCGAATGCATTGGGTTAAAATGGAACTGGACCGTCTTGCCTTTAAAGCAAAGAGTGCTTGTAGTGCACAAACAATTTACAATGCACAGCCTTGAGGCATGGTGTAATCTCAGCCTAGCATCATAGCCGTTGAAAAATTGGCCAGGTGGATTTAGCTGAAGGATATCAATATATCCATGCTCAAAGCATTCCAAAGTGCAAACGATTTGCCTCTTGCATGTGAGAAATTATACTGATCAACCTCTTGCCAGTGTTTTTTACTTCTTAACATAGGGGTAGTACCCACACTGCCTGCTTGCATAGGAAAGATGCCTATTCCTTTGGTAGAACTGCCCTGTTTTATCGTTGGTGTGCTAAATATACCACATAAACTATTGATGAAAGGTTTTAACTCTCAAAATTGTACACCAGGAGTCCAAAATAGGATTAACAATCCATCTGCAGATTCATCTCTTTCCGGCCTTTTAAGTTCCATTACCTTTGTTCATGAGCTACGGTCACCCAAATTCACTCTGCTTTCCGTAATCATCATCTGGATGCCTTCTTGTTTTCTAAATCAGTCTGATTTTACCTAGCACCCACTTCTCAGATCTATAAACTTGCAAGGCTATACTAATCCCATATTTCTATCAGTTGGATATAGAAATGAATGTCAGACATCCCCAATTTTTCTCAAAAATTGGTCTAATAATCCTAATTACTTCATTCTCTGAGCAAGTGATGTTTTATGACCTTCCTTGTCCGCCATATTCTTTTGATCAATTGAATTGCTTGATAGACTTGTGTGGCCAAGCCTTTACCCTCATTATTCTTATCAATAGATTCACATATACTGCTCCTTCTATTGATCCCAAAGACAAGTTTGTTCTCCTTCTACATTCATCTCTGCAACAGATGGGACCCCGTAAAGCCAGAAATGGGTACCCATATGTTTGCAGTACATGAGGGTAGTAGTATTCCTTCAGAATATAGAATTGTGCCACCCAATGCTGCACCAGGGGCCTCTATGTGCAACCAGGTGCTGACATAACTAGCAATAAGTAAAAAAAATAACTCAACTGCAATATAGTGCATAAGTCTCTGGTGCTTTTTTGGTTTAGTGATTAAATATGTGTCCTTCCTTCTTTGTCCCATTTTTTCTCATTCCACCACCTCCTTTCACTCTACCCGGTTCCCATTTGTGTTCCTTGACCCTACCCTCTCCCCAGGTTTCGTCAGTTTTGATAATCCAAGTAGCGCTCAGGCAGCCATTCAATCCATGAACGGCTTCCAGATTGGAATGAAGAGGCTAAAGGTCCAACTAAAGCGTCCAAAAGATGCCAACAGGCCCTACTGACCCCTGCTCACAATGGCCATACAAGCAGGTAAGAAGACATGGGCAGAGCAAAGCATCCTTTGTGGAGGTGAGAAAAAGCAAGGATGAGGTGGCAGTGGAGATTCGTGAGGAGAAAGAATTGGAATCAGTCAGCCCACGGACTTTGTTTCTTTGGCCATAACAGAGGTTGATTGGCTTTAATTTCTCCTGCATGCTAAGGCTACAAGGCAATGAATGGGTCTGTTTACATGCCCTTCCCAATGCATTCTCGGACTTTAAACTATCCTGTTGAGATACCCAGTTTTTATTGAATGTGCTTGTCATTTTGTCAAGGTGTTGGGAATTAAATTGTGGCAAGGAAATCACACCATCAATTTCAGTATAACTGCAGTGTGGAAAGATAACCAGAAAGCAGGTTTCTTTAATGGGAGATTGTAATTATTCAGGCAGTGAGCTCTTAGTATTCATACTCTAAGCCCCTAGAGTGTGACTACAGTGTCCAAAATCTGTGCCTGCAGTCTGTGCTACTGGACGTGTAGATGACATCCTGCTCTAATGAGTGATGGCAAGGCTGTGAATAGCCCCAACTCCACCATCCACCCTCACACTTCCTGTCAGACTGTGTTCCCTTGGTTGGCACCATTTGTCAAGTATCTACTGACGTCTCTATCAAACCACCAATAATACTGCCCTTATTTACCTTTCATTCCATCCACAAACTCTAAACTCACTTTTCTTCACTTACAGCACGCACCAAGTGAACTCATTTGGAACCCAGGGCTACCAATCCATTATCTTCCATGGACATACATCCTTGTGTTCAATTCTTTCGCCATCTACCCATATTCCTACCTTCGATGCTCTTCATCTCTATTCTATTCATATGTCCACCACCCACAGAGGACCCCAAGATCTTTTGATTCTTACTTATATCACATCAAATTAATCCTTAGCATTTATCTAAGGATGTAAACTTCATCCACTTGAGTAATGAGTTCACGTAGATGGGTTCCCATTATACACCACCTAACAGAGGAGTTGTTTAATGGCCAGTTTAGTGCCTGGCAGGTTGCATAACTGCTTTAAATGTGACAGTGCAACAGCCCATGTGAGAGAGTACTGTATGATCACTTCTTTACACAAGCTGATTGCAAATTAGACTGATTTTGCTATGAAATAAACTCCCTATGCAAACTCTTTAGTAATATAGTGCCAACACTCAAGGTTGTTTGCCTAAGCTTTCTTCACCAGTCAAAGAACTTTGTTCCACCACTGAGCTGAGATAATATATTTAGAAAATAATTTCTCCATGAGGCTGGTTAAGCACACAAGAAAGTACAATAATAAACAATAGAGAATATACACTGGCGACTACACTCCCCGAACATGATTATGGGCCTGATTTGGAGTTTGGCGGACGGGGTTACTCTGTCACAAATGTGATGGATAGCCCGTGCACCATATTACAATTCCCTTAAATCCTATGGACATCATAAGATTTCCATCACATTTGTGATGGAGTAACCTGTCTGCCAAACTCTAAATCAGCTCCTACGTCTTTGAGAGAATACATAACACATTGGAAGACATTACCCATCCTGCATGATGATCAAACCTTCAATGGGAGATACAACATTGTACACTGAATTACAGGGTAGAGGTAATAAGCAGCACGTTTTTACCAATTCTATATGCTAGTTCCACCCACAAGCGTATATGCCACATAAAATTATCCACCCTATGTGCTGGGTAAACCAATGGGAGCATATACTTCAATACATTACTCATCTCGCAAATTAAAGCTGTAAAGCTAACCCTCAATCCAGCTCTAACCCTTACTCTTCTACTAATCCTAATCGCCTACCCTTAACCTGTTATAACCACTTACTTTTTTAATAAACAAAACAAAACTCCGCAAGTTTATTTATTTTTTGCCTGTATTACCTCAATAAAAAAGTGTCATTATCATTTTTAAATGTATTTCCACATGGGTTTCTTCGTTTCAGATGATTCTGTTCCACCAGCTTTTACTTCCTCTCTATCTTTCAGTGTCCTCTCCTTTTTTGTATTCTTATTGGTTTAATAAATCCATACAGAATTGAAATCACTAAATGTAGTTTAATTCTATAGCATTCAGTTCATCCAATGTAAAATCGAACATATCTAAACCTATTCTTTGTTAGTTAACACACCAATAACTATAAATTGTACTAATAGTGCATTATCAGTAAATGACCCTATTAATTAAAACCTGCTTCACAGTACATTTCCACTTGCTGTTCTACTTCCAGCATATGAAGGCATTTCTTGTAACACTCCATAATTTTAACATTCTTCCATTTCTCCCAATTTGCAATTTCTCTACCCAAGCTAGATAATTGTGAGCCGGTTCCTCCAATTTTCTTTTAATTTCTTCTAGATTACCACTGCTGTCTACCCATCTTTAGCCTCTCCGTTTAATTGTGTTCCTCTTTACACACCTACCTCATATTTACCTTGCAGCTTCCCCCTCCTGCCTTTAATTACCATACTTTGGTTTCTACCTTGTGCCTACTCTTTTTCACTTCTTCCCTCTTCTTTCTTACTCACTCCTCCCCTTGCCGTTTGATAATTACTCTAATTTCCTGTTACCCTTCCGGTCGCTTTCTTCCAAGTTTCTCTTGGAAGGGAGCGACGGAACACAGCCTCACTTTTTGGTCTACTTGGCTTCAGTAATATCTTTGTCTTTCTTATGTTTTGCAGATTGGATGCCTTGCCATTTGTGAATGCACCTCCTGTTGGCCAAATTGCAGTTATTTCTTACTTGTAAACACTCTTTTCTGGTGGCAGAAGGTCTCACCGAAGGACACCCGCACCGTTGGAACTAAGGACAGGCCTTCACACCAGTGCTTGAGACAATAATGCCTGTTGCTACTGCTTACCTTTTTCGAATTTCAACAATGCAACTTTGAGAGAGACAGAAAATGTAACCTGCCATTGAAGACATACACAAGCAGGCCTTGCACCTGAGCTTTTCAAAGACTTCGTAATCTAATCTCTGGCCTCTGAAGCAGATCGACAAGGGAATAGGGAGCGAATTTACTTAAGACACACCTGCCAAGCCAAGTGGAAATTTACAACGCTAGGCAAATTGATATTTTGTTGCCCATCATGGGGACATTTGCTGCTTGTAGGGCAAATCTGGTGCTTCTGTGCTGGAGGTGTTCTAGACAGCTACCTAGTTCTGCCTTGACCTAGAACCAGCCCTGGTGGAGAGCCAAGTTTGAACAGGAGACAACCAAAGCCAGTGAGACTTCCTCCTGTGGTCATGTGCCTAAAACATGGATATCAACATTTTGCCTACACAGGATTTGAAACACCCCACAGGAAAACACAACAAACAATAGCTATTACAAATGATATGTCTATATATATATAAGTACACAAATATATATAAACATATACATATATACATACATATGCTTTTCATATATGAAGATGTATTCCATCAGGGCACAGAATTGCCTCCAATTGGTAACTGGAGCTCAGATCTACCTTCTTCAAAGTCATATCATTCCGAAGAGTGGAGGGACCAAAGGACTATCATTTTGTAATTATATAGAAATAGCATATATAAATTAGAAAAAGTTAATTAAAATAAGGTGTAAAAGACAAAAAATACAGAAAAAAGTTCTAAAAGTCAAAACTTGAAAAAAAACAGGAGGAAGGAGGGAGATGAAATGTCGAATATGTTTTCGGTGCATTTGTATTGTTGCCAATTGCAGGGCCCAATGGCTGGCTGAATAGTGCCCGATGGGATGGGGCTTGAAAAGAGCATTATCTTAATACTTACCCCTTGTGATTGGCAAACCAACCACTCAAAGATTGTTATAATCTTTTTTATGTAGCTGAAAATCTGTAATAATAGAAGATGTTAGTGTTACCCAATTTAATCATGCAAATTCTTTGGCCTCAGAAGGCTAAAAAGCTGAGCCGGTATTCAAAGCTAAGACCTACATATAGATCTCTTCAATGGGGAGCATGAACCCACTTGGCTAGATTACCAGCTTCTTATATTCTTAGGTTAATTAATGTACAGTCCATGCGTTGAATATTTACTGTTACAGGATTATTACTTTTGTTCACTCTTTTCCCCACTTGAGTCCAAATCCCCACTGCAAAGCCACAGTGCATCCACTACTCATGAAGTACCAAACCTCAACTAGAATCATTCATTCAGGGTACGTCACCATCACTAGAGGGTTCAGATTACAGTTCAAGTTGAGTTTCTCACTTTGACATTTTTATCAACAGCTGTCACATTGGTCAGTCAAATCAGGATACCTCGCTGTAGAAGAAAAGTAATATATTGAGCATTTATACATTACCATAAACTGAAATGTCTGCTAGTGTTTAAATGATCTTGATAAGATTTGAACCTGTGAACTGAATGTTACAACCTGTTGAGATACCATACATCAAATATTTGAAACAAGTTTTCTCACTAAAGATAATTCTTTACCTTTATGAGGCTTTCATTTTGAATAAGCCTTCAAGTGAAGTCTGAGGAATGAATCTCCTCGGCTAGACACAAAAAACACAAGAAATCAGGACTTTTGTAGACTGGGAAAAAACTGCAAAAATGCTAAAACCAAAATATTCTGCATTCGTGCTCCAAGAATCTGGAACAGCTTGCTCATCAGCTAATCCCCTGCAACTCAGAAATTATACAAAATTCAACCTCTTCAAGAACATTACAACTCAAAACAATTGGGACAAAAACCTATTTGTATTATATCATCCATAATCTTTCTCCCTATTGTAAATGATCCAGAATTGTATCTATGGGTTCATGTTCAGGGCTCTGTTGCTCTCGTTCTTGTTTCATGCTGACACCCAAATTTTCATCCGGCTTGACCAAAACCCTTCATCCTTTATGGAATTTCTTTTTGGTTGCCTCAAAGGGGTGCAAAGATAGATGTCCGACAACCTTTTAAAGCCAAATGCAGAATTATTAGTGGTAGGCATTACAAATAACAGTGGCACAATTTTAACTGGCCGATTAGCCTGTGCCGCTCTCCCGCCATCACCAGCATTAAGCTCCAGGCTCAACGTGCAATCCTGTATAATGAACTCTCCTTGGAACCTCATGTTAATGTGATCTGCAGCCACATTTATAACACCCTATATCACTTAATAAGGGTTCTTGCCTTCCTGCAAGACAAACTCCACCCAAGAGTGGTCTCCACTTGTGTGCCATCTAACAGTGATTACTGCAATGCCCTGTTAAGGCTCCCTGCAGAGTTAAAGCTGGAGTTACAAAAGATTCAGAATACGGCCTTTAGACTACTGTGCCACGTTAGAAGATTCGGTAATGTTTCTGAATTGCATAGGAAACTACCTCCGTTGACAATAGAGGATTAAATCCAAATGTGTTTGCATTATAAAGCTTTCCATCAATTAGTTATGTACCTCTTCTTTGTGGAGGCACTATGCTTCACCTTGTGTGTTGTGCTCAGGTCAATTATTGCTGCAATTCCCAGCTGTAAAAATGTTGAGAAAGGAAGTTTGACTTTTAGGAACCTCTGAGCAAAACTTTAAAACAGTGGTTCCCAACCTTTTGACATCTGCGGACCCCCACCTTATCATTTCTGGAACCCAGGGACCCCCACTGAGTCATTATTAGAATTGGGGGACCCCCTACTGAGTAATTACTGAAAGCTGGGGACCTAATCTGTTAATATTATTTAATTTTCTAAGCAGTTGCGGACCCCCTGAGGAGGCTTTGCGGACCCCCAGGGGTCCCCGGACTACAGGTTGGGAACCACTGCTCTAGAATCAACTTCCTTTGCAGCTGAACAAATATCAAATTTCTTTCTCCTTGGGAAAGAGCTTTTTTTCTTCTTGGTGACCGTGCACTTAACAATGAGTAAGTCAGACTAATTCAAATAGATTGGGCATGGACAAAACTATTCTAAGGTTCTGTTGACCTATACACCCATTAGGGATGACACCAACATGAAAGAGGTTTGCCATTTATCTTAATACGGTAAAGGGCCCCATGTTGTGCAAATGTTTCTCATCAGGTATGGTCAGTGTACTATATGAGGTGGGCAGATGCTAATATGTTTTGTCACATTTGGGTTAGGACTTTCATCTTCGGTAGTTTTATAAGGAACTTTACATGAGGTGTGTCTATCAGGATTGTATAAACCTCACATGGGCTACCATTTTGACAGTTGACAACTTCATGAGAGCTTATAAACTACGAAATCACCCAGGGACACTGTTCAACTCTTAAAGAGGTGAGACTTTGCTCACCCCATCAGCGTGTAAGTAGATTTCTCCAAAAAGATTATTTTCTAGGCACACTAAATTCAACATGCTGCTAAAAAACCCAATTTAAATCCTGTGTCTCAAAATTTAGGCCGATTAGTAATCTGCCTCTCATCGGCAAAATCATGCACAAACTGGGGAGTGTCATGATGGGCCTCAGAATGCTGTTTTATGCACATGCAGTGCATAAAGGTACTTGATTTAACCCAATATGTCTCTGAATTAGTACATGTTTTTAGATAGCACACCTCTGAAGCAGAAAGGGGTAAACCTTGCTCACTGTGTCTGAGCTGCATCACCAGAAAATCAAGCTCTGACTAGGCCATGTTAGTAGGAATCTTAATCAACTGCAGGACAGACTGTCTATTCAAATCTCTCAGCAGAGGCCCTAGCTCATCTATAGAGGGTTCAAAATGCAGCAGCATGTGCAGTAGTAATAGTCTTAATAAGTGGATCATGGTTCCTAAGCTGGGAGGTCCCTGTACAGGCTGCCAGTAACAGACCAGGTTAGATTTAAAAGGACTTGCTGGATGTACACGTGTTACCATCAGTTAGATCCATCTGTCTTAAATCAAAGGATCTCACCCAAAATACCTATTAGTGTAGGTTTAAACTGAAGTCCAAGGATGGTAGAGCTTTTTTGATGGCAGGTCCAATATGGTGGAACTCTCTTCCTTTATCTATTAGAGCAATGTCGATGTTAGAAGGTTTAAGAGAGGCTTTGAATTAGGTATTTTAGAACAAATAAATGCCATTATTCATTCATTCACCTTGTCTTTGAATGGTCATGACTTGGCTTAGCCCTTGGAGGAAAGTGTACAGCCGGCTTCATTGGAATGGTGCCTTAATGGGATGTCTCCTGATATGGCTCTATTATTGGACATCATCAGGCTATCATGTGAGATGGTGTCCTAGCCAAGCATAGGTCTTAACATGCAATAGATCTAGCAGGAGCAGACTTTTGATATTCTCCTAACACACAGGCAGGTACTGTACCTGAAATTACAATGTCTTGGCTTATAGTTCTCTGGCCAGACTCTGTTGCCAGGTTGCTGGCTCCAGGATGGACTTAAGGAATTGTCCCTTTAGGGCCGGATAAAGCCATTGTTAGAAACATATCCTCTTTCTTTCTGTATCATGTAGATGATTGAGGGCTATAAGGAAAACGTTTTCTTTTAAACAGCCAGGATTTGTAATATAACAGATAGTGCAGCAGCAAATATTCACCTTCTTAATTGGGAGCTTGGAACATAAACTAGACACCCATTTCTGTTGGATCCAACCTGCTACCTCCTTCAAACCTTGAGATGTCATTTATACTCCAATAGGAGCTAGGACAATGTACTTTAGCTTTCACAAATTGATATCTCTATTCATGGGCCAACATGGTTTTACCCCTACTTCAAGCCTTTTCCCTAGATTTGTTTCTTGTTTGACTTAACCTTTGGTGTGTTTCATGTAACAAATTAGGTATCAGATTTCTCTTTGACCCTTTTTCCATCAATTGACCGAAATCAGTTTCCTGACAATTCTGTGATTCATTTCGCCATTTAATAACCTTTTATCTGCTGCCAGGAAGATTCCCCTATAATCCATTTCATGTCAGAATTCCTGAAAATTGCATGTTAGATGCCCTTTGATCCATTTCTGATCACATTCGCTATAATCTATCTCCAGTCCTACTATCTTTATCTCTTTTTTGTCAGATTCCATGTGATCTAGTTCTGGCCATAGTCTGTATGAACCATTTCCTGTCTAATGCCCTCTGTTCTATTTTCGTCAGAATAGCTGTAGATCTATGCCTCTTGCGATCGCTATTTCGTGCCAAATTCACTGTAGCTCATTTAATTTCCTCAGAGATTTTTTTACTCAGAATCCTGCCATTATTTTTGGGCCAATTGTCTCCATTTCGTATCTAGTTTTCAAACTCTGAAGGGCCAGTAATCAAAAGACATGTGATTTGAGGTTTTGAGCCAAAGGTTCATCAATTTAATAGAGATGATTCCCAAAAGTGAGACTGCATTAACATCAAGAACACTGTTGAGGGTTATCCTACAAGGTATTAGAATCACAGCCAGTAAGGATCCTGAGGTTTCCTGTAATCCATGGCAGTCAACATAGGCCCAGAGGCTAGAATCTAAGCCACATTTTCAAGATCTCTGTATGAAACAAATTTACATGCAATTATTTTAAATGCAACTGATGTACATTGTCTCTGGTTATACTGAAATCTTACACCTCCAGGAAATATGCTGAAAACAACTACTGTAAGTCACTTTCTTACAGAGCATTTGTAATCCTTCCAGTCAAATAGTCATTTTCCAGGCTCAAGCTTTCACTTTCAGTTGAGACCATCACGTTTCAAGGTGGATTGCCTTAAATGCACAGGCTCACACCAGAAACATACTTTACCTGCACTGTGCCGAATTTTAGTCATTGTAATATGGAATTATGGAGGAGAAGCAATGGACAGATGCATGCAGGAGATGGGGAATTGGAGACTGTGTAGGGGCCATCAGTACTGAAAGAGGGTGCTGAAGCTTGTGTTTGCCTTCTCTGATTTCCTGCGCCATTCAGCCAGTCACTTGGCCCTCATCCCATTCCCGTAGTTCCTTGTAGCTTTTCCTAGAATTTTAGGGAGGATTGACTGTGTAGATGATTAGCATTTTCCTTAGGGGAATCCTCCTTTTCAAGCGACAATCGACTTCAGTGACCTGTATAAGTGACTTTCTTTTATAAAAAAAACAAAAAAACATGTAATACAGAAGAGTCTACATTCAAGATAAAGAGCTATTTATTAAATTCAAGGACAATTTGTTCAATGCTAGTCCTGAAAAATTCCTACTCTTATAAATGTCCCTGATTATGAATTGCACGGCACAGGGGTGCTAATATTACCATTTACAAGTTTTTGTCTCTGAAGTGGGAAATAACATGTACTTTGATTTAACAGGTCATTTTCTGCATGTGCGTTTACCCATTAAGAAGCCGTTCGGCTCTCGTTTACTACCTGGACCCTGATTACAAGTCAGGAGGAATTATGAGTGGTGATTAACTGTGCAGACCTGGATTTACCAGGTGGAGTTTTGCATGGACGTCCCAATTCTTTATGGTTTAAATCACATATATATCACTTCCTCTGAGCAAGTGGTAAATTTATACAGGAGGCCTGTATGGGGCAGAAGTTGTGGAATGGGGGTAGGGAGGTTGTAAGTGGGAAGGAAAGGCCTTTTCTTGGCAGAGGAGAGCCTGTTTCCCCGTGCCTTTGTGGACGTTTGGACAGGTGCCTTGGACTCAGTCCAGGCTTCAATGAAGCCCCTGCCCATTGTAGTTTTACCTGTCCACTTACAATTGTGGGGAGTTAAAATCCACAAGGAAATTTCTCTACTCACAACTTGTAATTGTGGTGGGGCTTTATAGAAGGAGTTTAACTCTGCTGCGAAGTGGGGGAATTACAGGCGGCTATACATGCCTGACTCAAATCAGTCAGATTTTTGAAGCCACGCAAAACTACTTTGCGTGTCTTTGAATGGCTTTCAAAAATCTGGAATAGTGCAACACATCGCAATGGAGGCATTGCATAAGTGTTGCATTGGTGTGTCCACACAACTCCCATGGTTTTTTAAGCATTCCCAGATTTACCCAACCTAGTAGACCTGGGAATGCTCTAAAAAGATATGCTTCCCCATGAGAAGCATAACAAGAAGAAATATCTCAATATGCATATCCTTATTTCTGCTTGTTACTTCCTCTGTCTAGGTGTGCTGCATTCTGCAGGGCAGTATCCATTCCTGCACAAAAACAATCCTGCATGCAATGCAGGCACCCTTGCACCATGGTGCAAGAGTGCCTGCTTTGACGCTAGGCAGCCTATTGTGTGGCAGCACATGGGGGAAAGTCAGGAATGTGGGGTATGCCTTAAATACAGCACATTCCTACCCTTTCCCAGTGACGCAGTGCAGCAAGGCTACTTGCCTCGCTGCACTGTGCCACTAATCCCATAAATATGCCCCATGGAGTTTAACCCTTCTAAGGGACGCTGAATTGTATAGGAGGAGGTTAACTCTGGTATGTGAGTGGCGGGGAAGGCATTATAGTAGGAGCTAAGTATTCCTTTGGGTTGGCGTGTGTACAAATGGAGATATGTATTTCAATGGGGTGCCGGACTGTTCAGGAGGAATTTAACTCTGCCATTGGGTGAAGGGTTGTTGAGGGGGAATTTATTGCTGATTTGGAGCATAGCTAAGTTACACTACCCCATAAGGTGGATGATTGTACAAGAGTAGTTTAGCTCACCCATATACTGGAGAGATATTCATGATGGGCTTAGACCCTCCTGTTGAGTAGATGGCTAAGTAAAATAAATATTGGCCCTCATTATGACCCTGGCGGACGGGGGAGAAGTGGCGAAAAACCGCCAACAGGCCAGCGGAAAAAACAATAGAATTTTGACCATGGCGGTTACCGCCATGGCCATCTGCCACTTCTCCACTCCGACCGCTGGGCTGGAGACTTCAGTATCCAGCCCAGCGGCCGTCACCAGACCACTGGCGGTATCAGGACCCTGCATACCGCCATGGATTTCGGGTGGTTTGGAACCACCACGAAATCCATGGCAGTAGGCACTATCAGTGCCAGGGAATTCCTTCCCTGACACTGATAGGGGTCTCCCCCACCCTGAGTCCTCCTCTGCACTCCCCACCCCCCTGCCAGCCCCCAAAGGTGGCAGGACCCCTCTCCCCACCTCCACCCCCAACATGCACATACACACACACCCTCCCCACCCCCAACATGCACATACACACACCCCTACACGCACACATACACTACAACAACACATACCCGCACACATACCCGCACACATACACGCACACATGCACACAGACATATACGCACACATTTCCCATACACACAACACACCCCCTGCATGCATACACGCACTCACACACCCCCCTACATACTCACACGCACACCCCAATGCACGCACACAACAAACAACACCCCCGCCCCCCTCCCCTAACGGACGATCAACTTACCTTGTCCGTTGATCCTCTGGGAGGGGACGGGATCCATGGGGGCTGCTCCGCCGCCAGCTCCCCATCACCAGAACACCGCTACACCGAATCATGGGACGTGATTCGGTGGCCGGTGTTCTGATGACGGGCGGTGGAGGTGGAGCAGCCAGTATGGCTGCTGGCGAGTCTCCGTCCGAAAAAGGACGCAGGGCTGCCAGGAGTCATAATACGCTGCGCGGAAAACCCACCTGCACTGGCGGTCTTCAGCACGGCGGTACCTCGGTGGTCTTTAAGAAAGACCGCTGAGGTCGAAATGAGGGCCATTATGATTCTCTGGTGTGGAATGCAGTGTCATAGAAATGTGCATCTGCCACCTGGTGGAATCCTATACATGGAGATTATGAGCATCCTGTAGAGCTGAGGCCTATGCACAGGAACTACAAAAATCCCGTGGAGCAGATACCTGTGCTGCAGGAGTTGTACCTTCTATAAGGGGAATGAATGAATAGTGAGAGTTTGTAACGCCTATGTAGTACGAAGCCATTAACACTGGTTTGCAACGCCTGCGGAGGGAGGGAAGAGGGGATGTACAGGAGACATTTGCAGCTCCCATGGAGTTAAGGACTGTGCAGACTTTTACAACTTGCATGGGACAGGTGCAGCTCTCACAGATGGAAAGCTGTACATAAACTATCTTACATGGAAGTAGGGATGTGACAGCAAAAAGTAACCTTCCTATTGCATCCACCGCTGTATCTTGGGTATGTACCCTTAAGGAGTAGCTATGTGGCCTCGCCTGAAAACTGTCAGATGGCTTACGACCAGTGTCTGAACAATCTGGCCTCCCGATGAGGCTCCTCACTGTACAACAGGTATGTTTGCTGTCCATTGTGTAAAGCACTTACTCGCTATGGGTAAAGCTTTTTCTTGAGCTGTGGCATTGATCTCAATCCTGTATGGCCATATGTGGAGACCTTTTTCTATTCATATGAAACAAATTACATTACAAACTAACACTGAATCAAGCCAGATATAAGGGTGAAAACATGGACTTTCCATAGTGAGCATTTAAGTAAATATTTCAGTGGGCAGGAGAGATGCTGAAGTATATTAAAAATTAAATGGATCAAAACCCCAGCTCAAAACCATGTACAATTAATTGGTTTACTGACTGAATTTATATCCCAAACTGCAAATGTAATCAGTGCTAAAAATGTGACCACAACAAAAAAACAAGAACAAAGCAAGGCACAGTTGTGGTTTAGGTTCATACTTCAATGGCTTCTGCGCAAAAATCAGTTAAGGGTGTAAAATATTCCAAAGTTGTGGTTCCATCACCAAGAGGCAGTGACTGCTCTTTGTGAACAGAAGGAATTTCCTGATAACAGATAATGTTTGTCTTACAGATTTCAGTTTAGATATGGCTGAATAAAAACATATCTCATGCTATAAGTACTTTAGGGCTGAGCTTGTCAAACATGTGTGTGTTCTCTGGTGCTACTCGAGCCGAGACTGGATCAGGCTGGGATCCTCTTCTGCTAGAAAAAACAGGATTCCTTTGAATGATGGATAATATAGACCTTCCAAGTACTTTCTATGTTAGGTGAATCTGGATTTTTTTAAAGACAGGGGGTCATTATGAACACAGCGGTAAACACCGCTGTGTTCCTGCTGGCGGTCTTTCCATAGACCGTTGGCCACCTTGAGACCCCGCCGGCCGCATTATGAACATTCTGCTGGGCCGAGACATTGCCGACGGCTCCACATGGAGCCGTTGTCAATGCCTCAGTGTGGCGGGTGCTGCAGCACCCATCGCGCAGATCCCTGTCCATAAATTGGGCAGTGACCTGCACGAGGGGGCACTGCACAGGGGTCCCTGCACTGCCCATGCCAAGTGCATGGGCAGTGCAGGGACCCCCAGAGGGGCCCCGGAGCACCCCTTCCGCCAGCCTTTTCCCGGCGGGGACCCCACCAGGGAAAGGCTGGGGAAAACAGGGTTCATTATCCGGGAACAGGGAACAAATCCCTAATATCTCACCACTATACATTTTCACCTCTTTTGGGACTGCTCCAAGATGTCTTGGCTCAAACAGCCGATTTGTTTCCTCTCTCTGCAGTCCAAATTGTCCCAGTTAGTGTCCTTGCCATCTAACAGAGAAAAAAACAAAACCATAAGCAACTGCATCCTGTTGTAAAATAATTCCTTATGAGATAAAAACATACAAAGAAACCAACCTCACAAAGAGTGGGTTGGGTGGGACAATCGCACCCTTAGTGTCGTTAATATAATCCATGTTCTCCTAACATGCTACTTGGAGAATCCAAATTTGTTGGCAAGACCAGAGACTATTATTATACATGTTCAAAGCTTCTTAACTTCTCAACTGGCTTTAAGTGGAACTTCTCAAACACCTTAATTTGACCTGTATGCTGCTCTTAAGATATCCTCCACCCATTCTCTTGCCTGAAATGCCATAGTATCCATGACCCCCTACAGGAGTAAGTCACAAACATATTTAAAGCTACACCTGCCACCTCCATAACCCAACGGACCCATCTAGCTTTAGTAGCTGACCTAACAAGCCCAACAGGCACTGCATGAAACAAAAGCAACTGATAATTACAATGTGTGTGAAACTCGCCTCCTCTCTTCTCACATTCGTTAGAACACTCAACCACCAAATATTTGGCTAGAAATCACAAATAACACTCCAACTGGTGAGATCTGCGCCTAAAGGCAAACATCTGAAACCCTCATAAAAGTGACCAGACACAACAAAGTTGCCATCTTACAACTGATCTAGCACAGTTAGGTACGAATTTCCTGCCCAGTTTTCAACAGATGGAGTTATACTATGCGGTAGGGGGGTTCTTAACTTAATGCCCTTCATTAAGCTAAGAACAGGAAATCCTTGCCAATCAACCCATCGTTCACCAGCCTGTGACAAACATCAATGGCGATCGCTGACAATCACTCTGTCGCAAATACCCTTTTGAAAATAGTTCCCACAGGAAACTAGCTAGCCTCCCTGCAGATGCCTCCAAGTGATCCAAATCCCCCTCCAAGCACCAGGGAACACAACTTCCCCACAATCCCTGGTACCTCTTTCCCATACCTATTGCCCACTATTCTCTGAGTAAAACTGAAACCTTCTCCACAAGTCCACTGAAGGTTAAGGTCCTACTGTCTCACCTGTTTCAAACAAGCACTCTACTCAACAAGACTGGTATCCATCTATAAAACAAAATCTCTACTCACCGCAAAAATTGTCTGACCATTCTCTGTCTCCAAATTCATCAAATCAACTCTTGTCTCTACTTTCACAGTCACTTATCATTTTGACCTCCACCCCCTATTCTCGCCATTCTTGAAGGTGACTTGCTACATGGCACAGCATTCTGGGAAGCTCCAAGGCACTAACACCAACCCAAAGGGGAGACACTCAGGGGCATATTTATACTCCGTTTGCGCCAAATTTGCGTCGTTTTTTTCGACGCAAATTCGGCGCAAAACTAACGCCATATTTATACTTTGGCGTTAGACGCGTCTAGCGCCAAAGTATGAGGAAAGAGCGTCATTTTTTGCGTGAACGCCTTCCTTGCGTTAATGAGATGCAAGGTAGGTGTTCCCGTCTAAAAAAATGACTGCGACGCAAATGCGTCGTATTTATACTCCCGGGCAAAAATCACGCCCGGGAGTGGGCGGGGCAAAAAAACCCGCATTTGCGCCTCTTTTTAACGCCTGGGTCAGGGCAGGCGTTAAGGGACCTGTGGGCTCAAAATGAGCCCACAGCTGCCCTCCCATGCCCCCAGGGACCCCCCCTGCCACCCTTGCCCACCCCAGGAGGACACCCAAGGATGGAGGGACCCATCCCAGGGACATTCAAGTAAGTTCAGGTAAGTATAAATTATTATTATTATTATTATTTTTTTTGGCATAGGGGGGCCTGATTTGTGCCCCCCTACATGCCACAATGCCCAATGGCCATGCCCAGGGGACATATGTCCCCTGGGCATGGCCATTGGGCAAGGGGGCATGACTCCTGTCTTTACTGAGACAGGAGTCATGTAAATGGCGTCTGGGCGTCGTTAAAAATGGCGCAAATCGGGTGGAGGCGATTTTTTTGCCTCAACCTGACTTGCCCCATTTTTGAAGACGCCCTAACGCCATTTTTCCCTACGCCGGCGCTGCCTGGTGTACGTGGTTTTTTTCCACGCACACCAGGCAGCGCCGGTCTGCTAGCGCCGGCTAACGCCATTCAATAAATACGGCGCCCGCATGGCGCTTCAGAATGGCGTTAGCCGGCGCAAAACTTTTTGACTCTAAACTGCGTTAGCGCAGTTTAGCGTCAAAAAGTATAAATACGGGCCTCAATTTGAAAAACCTGCTCTGACCAGAGAAGCTAGGGAAAACTCTGCCTCAGCTCCACTAAAGGGATAGTGAACTGAGCACCTTTTTAGTCAAACTTAAGCAACCAATATCTCGCCTGCAATATGTCTCTAAAAAGATGGATTCCCTCTGTTTCGAATGATGTAAACCATAAACTTATTCACCTCTTGCAAGTTTATTACCAGCCTCAAACCTTTGTCCTGCCGTTCCACTAGAAAGAAGGTGTTGGGAATGTGCCCCTTCTAGAGGGTCATCCCAGAGTTTTTACTTTTATAGCTGAAACGTTGTTGGCACTGGGATTCTGCACTTTACACTTGCTAACCAGTGGTAAGGTCTTGTGCTCTCCCTTCCAAACATTGTAAAATTGGTATGAACCTGACTGGTATGTTTAATTCATTCGTAAGTCACTAGTATACGGCCTAAACATACACAGGACCTGCAAATTAGTAGTGAGCTGTAGCACTTATGGTGTCATTCAGTAAAGTAGCCCTGTAAAACATGTCTCAGGCCTGTCAGCCTTATAAATCACTCCTAGGGTAGGCCATAAATGTGCACAGAACAATGTCAATGGCAATTAAAAAGTAGGACATATGTATTTACGTTTTACATGCCCTGGCAGTGAAAAAGCTACAAAGTTGTTTTCACTGTAGCAAGGCTGGCTCTCCCCTAGAAATAAAAGTGGATTATATTATAACTCTGTATAATGCACAGCTTCAGTTTGGGACTAGCTAGCAAAAGGATTCATTGGAATAGGAATTTAAAATCCAACTTAATGGTCAGGGCAGATTTTAAATTTCTGTTTTGAAAATGCCACAGTTAGAAAGTTGGCGTTTTCCTGCCTAAGCCAAATGTGTTATTATGGCAGTATCCAGGGTCACCTGACTGGTAATGGCTCTCCTGTGGGGTGTTGTGTATTGCTCCCAGACAGTAGAACAAGGACCTGGGTGTAAACAGGTGTGGGTCTTCTTGGCAGGATGGCTGGGGAGGAGCTGTGCCCCTGCCCTGATTGCACTTCAGAGGTAGGCCTGGAAGCAGTACCCAGTCCTTCCTGACTTAAAAGGAAGCCTACCCTGTCACTGGCAGTTGTAGGCCACGCATGGGCCTGCCTGCCCCTTGTTTCACTAGCCAGGTTGGAGCCAAACACAGGGGAAAAGGGGGAAGTGACCGAACCAATTTTAGAGTTAAACAAAAATGTGTTCCCTACCCACAGTCAAGAATTGGGCATAAATGTGATATTCCCAGAACCTAAAATCAGAACACTCCTGGACCTGTGAAAATCAGAAGAAAGTCTGCGCTGCTGTCTGAAAATCCTGAAGGAAGACAAGACTTTTTTTCCTTGAATCCAGGAGCCCAGACGTTACTCCGAGTGTCAGTTGGCTGTCCTCCTGTTTGAGATACAGAGACACAACAAGCTTCCAGAGGCTTTTCCTGCTTTCCAGGTGACCAGCCCCAACTGGACCTGACCTGATCCCCTCTGCTAGTCCCTGTGGGAGTGAGGCCTGACACCTAAAAGCTGCCCTTAGGGTCCTGGACACTTGGCTGGAGTCAGAATGCACTTCTCCCTGAAGATCTCAACGGATTTGATGCAGGGCAGCACCGAGCGATGCAGAGCTGTGCCAAGCAACTTCTCACTGAATACTTCACAATATCCAACTATGAGCGACACCAAGGCACACAGCTCCTGACTAGAAGTATCACCTGATCCAACGCAGTACAATGCTGAGACACACAGAGCCCTGAAGAGTCATGCTACACAGCTCCTCACTGAAGACTTTGTAGATCTGATGCTGAGAAACACAGAGCCTAGCACAGCCATGTACGCATGCCAAGCAGCTCCCAACTGAAAGCCTCGCCGGGTTCAATGCAGAGTGATGGAGGACAATGAAAAGCCCTGCGGGGTCACACCACACAGTCCTCATATCAAAGTGAGAAGGTAAAATTTCCAGCGGGACGAACCTTGTCCTGTAACCACCCTTCGCTCCATAGCGGTCAGCCTAAATTTCTGACATTGTCCTAGTCCAGCATAATCAGATACTTACAATGAATGCTTTGCACCTTTTGGTGCTATTTTTAATCTTAAAGTTTTAAAAAGAATAACTCCAGTTCTACTGATTGGAATTTAGTTGTTTGGTGTAATTTTGTTTATTAAACATTACTTTATTTTTCTAAATAGATTTGGGATTTTTTGTGTTGTCACTTTATTAGTGTTTGAGTGCTGCATAAATTCAAACCCCAAATGAACCTGTTCTCAACACTCTGGTACCTTGGCACAACACAAGAGAAATCCCACACCAATTCAGAAAAATAGATTAAACTAATAAATAAAATATCACCAAAACAAACAGTAGAGCCAGAGATATGTAAAGCTTCAACTGTTGATATCTGGTTGTCCTGGACCGTGACAAAGTCAGAAGTTCTGTCCTAACATGATGGAGCGTGGGCTGGCTACAGAGACCGAGTTAGGTCGGCTGAACAACAGTACCTTAATTCCTGGTTTGGGAATTGCAAGGTCCAGATTTGAGGATGTGTTGTGCAACCGAGGTGATGCATCGGTTCAGAGAAGCTGTGAAGCTTCAGTGCAAGGTCCTGCGCCACCATTGAGGATCCCATTGATGGGGGCTTGCAATGTGAAGTCTGGTATCAAGGTTAGGTTGCACAGTCGAGG
Source organism: Pleurodeles waltl (assembly GCF_031143425.1). NCBI lineage: Eukaryota > Metazoa > Chordata > Amphibia > Caudata > Salamandridae > Pleurodeles > Pleurodeles waltl. The sequence continues at coordinate 230,256,604 of NC_090440.1, forward strand.
TGATACAACAGTTTTGTAGAGATGCAAGGCTGTGATGAGAGAACCTGCATCATCTTTGAGGCTGCCATCAATTAGAAATTCACAATGTGAGGGCCTGGTCGGTAAAGCTTGCATAGTGGTGGTTTTGATGCGGGCTGCAAGGTTGATGCGGAGTCCTTGCTCTGAGAGGTTTCTTGTCTTGCAGCAGAGTCGATGTGCACCACACAGCAGAGGAGATAGGTCAGTTCAGCAGAATAGTAGTGCACCTTCATGCCCCATTCCAAGGGTTTACGACTGGGTTGACACCACTTGTCAGGGCAGGACTCACAGATGGCAGAGTCCAGATGTTGGGTTCAAGGTTGTTGGAGCCTTCTGTCCCTCTGGCTCTAGTCAGGAGGCCAGACAACTTGCCCTTGTAATCATTCTCGGGTCCTGTGTTCAACAGATGCAGGTCCAGTCCTTCTCACCCAGACGAGGGCAGGAGGTCAGCACAGCAGGACAGCAGTCCTACAGAGCAGCAGTCCCACAGACAGCAGATTGCCAGTGTTCTCAGCAGCACAGCAGTCCTTCTTCTGGCAGAGTATCCAGATGTCCAGAAGTGTACTTAGGAGTGTGGTCCAATATTGATTCCTGGGCCTTCCTTTGAAATGAGAGAAGCTTATAAAGGTTTCCATTTCAAGTCCACAGGCTTACAGCCTTAGCTCTCCTAGCTCCAGACTATCTACAGGGGGGTATGCTGCTCTTTGTGTGGAGGATTGACACAGCCTATTCAAGACTACGCAGGGCTGTTCCCAGCTCCTTCCTCCCATCCTGCCAGTGATGGCCCATCCACGCACACCTAAGCTCTCTATTGTGTGTGGCTGTCTAGGATGAATACACAAAGCCCAACTGTCAGCTACACATGGTAATGTTACCCAGAAACAGGCAGCAGGCACTAACTGGCTAAGGTAAGCAGTTGCTAACTTTCTGAAAGTGGCATTTTGAAAACTGTAATTTAAAATCTAACTTCACCATAAGAGAGTTTTTTTCCATTACAAGACACTGGTGACCTGCGCTCCTTTGGAAATGATCACTTATTAAATGTAAGAACTCCACTGTTATCCTATGGGAGAGGTAGGCTTTGCATGTGTAAAAAAATGAATTTAAGAGTTTTTTACTACTGAGATATGCAGCACTAAAAAGTAAGGCCCATATTTATACTTTTTGACGCTAAACTGCGCTAACGCAGTTTAGCGTCAAAAAATTTAGCACCGTCTAACGCCATTCTGAAGCGCCATGCGGGCGCCGTATTTATGGAATGGCGTTAGCCGGCGCTAGCAGACCGGCGCTGCCTGGTGTGCGTGCAAAAAAAACACGTAGACCAGGCAGCGCCGGCGTAGGGGGAAAATGGCGTTAGGGCGTCTTAAAATGGGGCAAGTCAGGTTGAGGCAAAAAAATCGCCTCAACCCGATTTGCGCCATTTTTTTCGACGCCCAGACGCCATTTAAATGACTCCTGTCTTATTAAAGACAGGAGTCATGCCCCCTTGCCCAATGGCCATGCCCAGGGGACTTATGTCCCCTGGGCATGGTCATTGGGCATAGTGGCATGTAGGGGGGCACAAATAAGGCCCCCCTATGCCACCAAAATAAATTAAAAATATACAAAATTATACTTACCTGAACTTACCTGAATGTCCCTGGGGTGGGTCCCTCCATCCTTGGGTGTCCTCCTGGGGTGGGCAGGGGTGGCAGGGGGGGTCCCTGGGGGCAGGGGAGGGCACCTGTGGGCTCATTTTGAGCCCACAGGCCCCTTAACGCCTACCCTGACCCAGGCGTTAAATAGTGGCGCAAATGCGGGGTTTTTTGACCCGCCAACTCCCGGGCGTGATTTTTGCCCGGGAGTATAAATACGACGCATTTGCGTCGCCGTCATTTTTTTAGACGGGAACGCCTTCCTTGCATCTCATTAACGCAAGGAAGGCGTTCATGCAAAAAAATGACGCTATTTGCCCATACTTTGGCGCTAGACGCGTCTAACGCCAAAGTATAAATATGGCGTTAGTTTTGCGCCGAATTTGCGTCGAAAAAAACGACGCTAATTCGGCGCAAACGGAGTATAAATACGGGCCTAAATCTCCAACTTTTTAAATACACTGCAGCCTGCCCTCTGGACACTCCAGGGCCTACCCTAGGGGTGACTTGTTGGTATTAAAAAGAAGTTCAGGCCTAGCAAAAGGTTTGTTTAGCTAGGTTGAACTGGCAGTTTAAAACTGCACACACAGACTACATTGGCAGACCGGAGACATGTTTAAAGTGCTACTTAAGTCAGTGGCACAATCAGTGCTGCAGGCCCACTAGTTGCATTTAATTTGCAGACCCTGGGCACAGGCAATGTCACTTTACTAGGGACTTACAATTACATTAAATATGCCAAATGGGTACAAGCCAATTCTATCATGTTTAAAGGAGTGAGCACGAGCACATTAGCATTGGTTAGCAGAGGTAAACTGTGCAGAGTCCAAAAGCCAGCAAAACAGGAGGGTCGAAGGAAAAAAGTTAGCGGGAAATTTATACCAAGGATGCCAGCTCTAACACCTCCCACCCACACAGCTGAAAGTGGTGAGACCTCTCTAGTCCCTGGGATTTCTCAACCGTAAAGCATGGGGAAACCATCAGTATTTGTGTGGTCTGTTCCAGGATGGTGTCCTACTGGAAAGTCCATTTCCTGTAGGGAGATAGACCACCTCAACAGTTTGCTATTTTCAGCCTCCATCTGCCTGTGGTGTCTGTGGTCTGTCTGAATCTGGAAATGAGCACCAAACAGGTATGGTCTCAACTTCTTCAGTGCCCATATCACTGCAAAAGCTTCCCTTTCTGTTGCACTCCAACTCTATTCCCTGGGAATTAGCCTCCAGCAAGTGAAGGCTACAGGTTGGTCTAAAGCCCTTTTCATTGATGTGTTAGAGAACAGCCCTTGTGCCATGTTCTGAGGCATCGGCCTGGAAAAAGTACTGGTGCTGTACACATTCCCTCCTTCAGGGTGTCCAAGGCTTTCTAGCAGGCTTCCGTCCAGATCACCATTGGGGCTGCTATGCAGAGGTCAGCTCAGCCAATGGGGCAACAATGATGCCATAGCCCTTGACAAACCTCCTGTAATATCCTGTGAAGCATAGGAAGGCCCTAATCCCAGTCTGGATCTGTGGGGTGTTGCCAAGCTAGAATAGTCTTGACCTTCACTTGAAGGGCCTGCACCGTGCCTCTGCCCACTTATTGTCCAAGGTTGACCACAGATCCATGCCCATCTTGTACTTGCTGGTCTTGTTAGTCAGGCCTGCCTGCTGTGGGGCCTGAACCACCTCCTGGAGGTGGAACAGTTGGCTCTCCCAGCTGGAACTGAAGACTACAATGTCATCCAAGTAGGTAGCACTGAAAGCCTCCATCCCAGCAAGGACCCTATTGGACAATCTCTGGAAAGTGGCAATGGCAATTAGTGATTACCTTCTCTGAGGATATTAGATGACATCTGACAGTAGTCATACTGGCTTCTACGTCTCTCAGAGCCTCCACTCACTGTCCGTTGATGGTGACCCACTGCCTGTACTTGGAAGTATTGGTAGATGTGTAGACTTCTGGCACCATCTCTTTGTCACACAGGGACACTAGGGTAACCTGTGCACTACCCCCATATTGAATGGAATACTCTCCTCCCCAAGCGCTACAACAGCCATCCATGGTGTCTGCCCACCAGTGGGGAGCTGTGCCTTGGAACATTTGGTGTCTCCCTTGATATGCCTGTATCTTTTTGTGCACACACAGCATTTAGGATTGAACTTCCTTGACTTCTTCTCAGAGAGCTCACTCCTCTTATTGTCAGGTTGGGCCTGGGAATCCTTTCCCTGAGAACTGTTTTGGGAGCCTTTAGAGAACTCTTTGTTTTACGTTTTGTTCCCCCCCTCTCTTTTTTCTGTTAGTGAACCTGTCCCCCACCATACCTTCTTATGGACCCTGGTGCCGAGCAGGCGTTCCCCCTTCTTAGAAAGCTCCCTGTTTTCAGTGAGCTCACTATCCACTAGGTGTTCACACAGCTCTGCAAAGCAATTACTGAGAATGTGCTCTCTGGCAATCAGTTTATACAGCTCCTTGTAACCACTCACACCACTGCCCTTCACCCAACCATCCAGTGCCTTGCAAAATGTGTCTGCATAATCTACCCAGGACTGTTGGGACAGCTTCTGACTGTCTCTGAACTTCTGCCTATACCTTTCAGGGGTGAGGTCATATTTACTGACAAAGGAGCCCTTCATGAGGGGGTACCACATCTTGCTCCCCTTTTCTAGACCAGTAATGCATTCCTCCCTTCATTGGGAATGTGCCTCCAGAGACTGGCTCCCTAATCATCCTGATTGACCTCTGCATTTCTAAAGCAACTTAATAAGCCTCAAACTACTTGTCAATGTCATCCCGCACATAAAAGTTAGATACCAGATCTTTAGGTATGTGGAACCTCTTGTTTCTACTGAGAACTGGGATATCACCGCCACCCTTGCTGTTGGACCCTGTGCATTGCTTGACTTTGATGTCCAGCTCCTTCATACTCATCTTGTGAGCCAACAAACGTTTCTTCTCCTCCAAGGCCCGGTCTCTCTTCCAGGGCCAGTCTCCTGGACTCTAGTTGCAATGTGGCCAACTTCAGCTTGAGCTCCTTCCCAGGTGACAGATTCTGGAAGGACACACTGCTGTTTGCCCTGACAGAAGATCTCTCTGCTTTAGGCTGGTGGCCCTTGAAGCCATCCTTTGGGCAGACGGCCTCTCACTCCTCTGGGCAGATGGCATGTGACTAGGCCATTTTCCTACTCCTCTTCCTCTAAGTCCACCTCCCCATCCTCAGAGCTATCCTTCTCTTCTCTTCCTCCTCTGTTGTAGTGTGCATTCTCCTAACCACCTCAAAGCCTCTGAGGGCTATCTGGAGATCTACTCTGGTGGCCTTCCTCCCCACATTCTGCTCCTCCCCTTGCAGAGCCTCTGCAGTTCCACCTTACTGAGCCTGTCAGTGTTGCTCAGATCCAACTCCATTGTAGCAAAAAGGATCTGGAAAAAGAAAAAATAGCCAAACATTGAATTTGATGTCAGACTATTTTAGGATTTTCGGGTTACACAGAATCACTAAGTGGCACTGCACAAACATAAGTACTGTATACCATCACTGAACACCAATGTAAGATATTGAGTTATTGGTTGATGGGGTGGAAACCCTACCTATGCTATGGGTATCCTGACAAATCTCATGTCTATGTTGTTCTCACACAACATACACCTTTGCCATGACTACTGCTGATGTCACAACTGTACTACAGAATATTGAGGCTAGAAATATTGAGTTATACTAATATTTAATGGACAGAATATTGAGGGACAAAATATTGAAAGGTAAGTGTGTATAGAGGAAGTACAGGTGTACTATTCTTAACTAAACATCCATGCACTTCAAAAGTATATGTATATCATCAAGGTACATATATGTGGAGTTAGATATGGAAAATCTATACTTACTGCACGAAATTGGGGTATTAGTTGAAGGGGTGGACACCCTATGCAAACATCAAACACAGTTCTTGTCAGGGTGGACCACAAAAGTCACTAAATTAACCTGTGCCTAAGCCTGTGGTAGCTTGGCCTGAAAGAAGTCAGGCTTAACTTTGGGGCAATGTGTAAAGTATTTATGCAGCACACAAACAGTAATACAGTGAAAATACAGCAAAAGAAAAATCCCACACCAATTTGGAAAAATAGAGACAAATGTAGTAAATAAAATTACACCAAAATGAGTTAAATCAGTAGAAGTGGAGATGTGAATTTTTAAAGTTTTAGGGTAAAATTGTGACTAAAAGATCAATGCACCAACCGCAGGTATGTGGTTGTGTGAAACTTGGGTAAAGGCAAAAGTTAAGGTTGACCACAATATTCGGACCATTTCAAGAACAGTGGTCCGTATTCAAGAGGTGATCTTGTGAGAGTTGTAGTCCTATTACTCAGAGGTTATTAGACTCCACGGAATGTTTCTCTGCCTGCCTTACGGACCTTTTTGTCCAATGTAACAGTCCCTCTCATCGCTGCTCTCACCAGAGAGACCCTAGCTGTCCCGATTACATCGCAGGAGGCACCGCAAGCTATTGGAGCCTTGGCCTGCAATAAAACCCTGGGCCTTGATGGGCTCCACCAGGATAACTAGTCTACATTCTCAGCGAGGTTAGCTCCCCATCTGGCAGAGACGTACAAAGCCGCTCTTCACTCTTGGACACTTCCCCAATCCCTGCAGGAATCACTACTGGCCTCCATCCCTAAGCCTGACCACGACCCCACTCTATTAGGATCTTATCAGCCCATTGTCACATTAAGTGCACACTATAAACACCTAGGTAAGATTCTTGCTAGCAGATATTCACAGGTTGTTCCAGCGCTTATCCACACAGAACAGGTTTGTTCCCAGCTGCAACACCTCACAGAACATCCAGCACCTTTTCCACATATGGGACCAGATCCAACACATCTTTCCAACTGCAGCCTGCAAAATCTTAGTGTTTGATACACTCTCATGGGACTATCTTTTCCAAGTGCTTGCACAAATGGGAGTTGGGAAATGCCTTCTCACATACACCTGATTACTCTATATAGATCCTTCGTCCCGTATCTGGTTGTGATCCCTTGTCTCAGACTCTTTTTCAGTAGGCCGTCACACTCAACAGGGGTGCCCACTCTCCCCTTTACTCTTTGCCCTCGTGATGGAACCGTTTGAAATTCGACTTCGCGAAGAAGACCTCTTATGGGGCATTCCACTGAAATATCTCATACATGCCATACCACTATACGCAGATAACCTATTTTTATATCTCCAGGACGTGACAATGACTCCCGCTCCATTCCATGATACCTTGTCTGCTTTTACAGATAATTCCAATCTACAGGTAAATTGGTCTAAGGCAGCAATTTACCTACTAGGCACGACTATAGTGGAGACCTGAGGCAACTCGCTACTTAGGAGTATTAGCACGTCTCAAACTTACAAGGGGAAGCAAATAGGTCGATGAAACTTTTGACTCGCAATTAAGATGTTCCCACCATAACTCCAGTACATGCAGATCAAAAATCAATAATTAATAACATCAATGATCAATGATAATCAATAGCATTAGTAATCAATTGGAGTCAGTAATTGTCACACACCATGACTTTTCAGTCACAAGTAACCACACTTTTAGTAAAAGTTAGATATTTGTTTCCCTATTTTAACAATGCTAATGTCATGTATCATCTCAAAATCAAATAATACACATACAAAAACATCACTGGCTGTCCAAAGCAGCAAAAGAAGAGTAATCTAATCAAAGCTTGAGCCACTTCACATTTTAAAGTTACAGTGCAATTTAATTAACAAGAACTATTGCACAAACGATATCGCATACATTTATTTTTCAGCAAAGAAAAGACATCAAATGTTACTCCATATAGTGAACTTCATTAGAGAGGAATTCTTATCTAACACCAGGTCAGCATCAGCATGTTGGGCTTCATGCAAAATAATTAGTAAACACAAATTTGGAAAACATCTAACTATGGCTCTATCAAAATATAGGTTGGCACCTAGAAAGAAAAAGCAAATAGTCTTTTTTCTCTCCTCAAATGGATCGGCAAGCTAAGATAATCTTCGTCATCAGTCATCGTCATCAGTTCGGTCAGCAAGACATCAGGATTCAGCATCAAAGTTCAGAAAACGCAAAGTCTTTAAGCATTAAAGTTAAGCATGTCTCTTGTGAAGACACTCAATAATGTAACGACTTTCAACCAGAAAGAAAATGGGCAAATGCACTGTCTTCCATCAGTGCAGTCCGGCTAAGTTAGATTCAAATCTATACTTTCTACTAGTACTCGGTTCACATGTCGTTGATTTGCTCCTCTTGTAATGTCCTCATCATCTGGCTCATCAAGTAACAATATTGTTGCAGCTTATACTCTAGTCAATGTCTTCATTGTTCTCCTCCTGAGAAAGTCAGTCTTACACACATTACACTTATATTATTACATTTAGCAAGAACAGCATCTTCTAGCAATCGGTTCTCTTGAGAAAAGACTTTTAGCTATGAGCACATTTAATCAGCACAGTGGAAAATTACAATTTATTTCCCTAAGCAGACATTTTATTAATCGGTTTAGAAATACAGCTTGACATGAGGCCATGCAACTAGGCCAAGATCTCCGCTAAGTTAAGGCCTACAATTAATAAAGCTAATACATAAAACATAACCCTTAATATGATGTATCTACTACATTAATCAAACATAAGCTCCATATTTCATATTAATTAGCCATTAATAAGTATACATCGTGAACACTGGCGGCCACTCATGTGGACACAATTTGAAATGCGTGCATTATTTTTCTCTATATCATTTCATTTTCTACGCAAATCCATTACTCAGAATACATGAATACTCATCAATATTTTTTTATTAAAACACCTGCTTTAGCAATAGTCAGACTGTATCATGCCCCCCTGATCTCTATGAAGGGAACCTCTGCAGGGATTTGGTAGGCATCCATCAAGTTACCTTTTGGCAATTCCTCTCTCTTGCCCCCATTGGCAGGATCGCCCTAGCAAAGATGATTATTTTACCTAGAATACTTTATTTTTTTGCCAATCTCCCTCTCATCTCCTTTGGTTAATGTTTCAAGAAACTGGACTCTCTCCTATACATGCTTATATGGGGAACTAAATGTCACTTCGTCGCCCTCAAGAAACTTCAGCTCCTGGTTGATCAATGAGGACCAGGTGCACTATCCTTCGAAGCATATTTTCTAGCTGCGCAGTGGCAATGGCTTTCACACTGGACTGTGGGTCGGTATATAGGTGAGACAAGTGACTCCTGGGGAACCAACCAGCAACATTGAATAACCTACTCCTTTCTGGGCTACTACCTCCCTTCAAATACATCACCTATCCCAAGCAAGCCACCCTATGCCCCTAACATCCCCCTGGTGAGCCTCCCTTGTTTTCTGGGCTTCTTCACCTCAACAGACTTGTTGGCATGGACATTATGCTCTCTACACATGCATGCTTTTCCTATGGGACAGATCCTCACATATCAACAATTCCTCAATACTTACCGCACTTTATGGAACACCCCGGAAATTGAACCGACTCCCCACCTAGTCAAACACAATTGGTGTCAGTCAGCATCTCATTACCTGGCTCTGCAAGGCCACCCGCAAACTTCTAGATACACCCTCTGCCACACTGAGACATAAATGGGAGGATGACAATGGGAGGGTCCTGCACGACAAGGAGTGGGACATGACATTAATGCACCCAGAAATTCCCGCTTCAAGAACATTCAATTTCACATTTTACAAAAGGCATACCTTAGCCCTGCACTGCCAGATCGCTATTATCCAGATGCACATGTTACATACCCGTGCTGTCCTTCTCCAGTTGCAGACCTCAGACATATTCTCGGGACATGCCAAAGGCTGCAAGGCCTTTGGCACTTGGTACACACCAACCTCCAGGAGGCTACAGAATTCGTAGATCTATGCACATGGGAAGCGTGTGCCTTGGGCATTTTCAAATGTAGAAAAAGACACAAAGTACGCAGCCACTTTGCGGCCATGGCACTCCTCCTAGGCATCCGCACAGTCATATTGCACCACCACCAGTGGAGGCCTGGCAGGGGGCTCACTGCAAATGGGGCACAGCCAAAGATGAGGCTTTTCAGGATGAGGAAGCTTGTGGCCTCTGCAGATGCACCATCTCCCCCAACGGGGCACCCTACTCATGGATTTCCAGTAGAAAACACATGATGATACCACGCCCCCATGAGCTAATCTATTTTTACAATGCTACCCTCACTGATTTTATTTTCTCCACAGGTGCTGATATCCCCGATATTTAGTTTAATCTAGAAACTACCTAATCCCCTTCCCCAACTCCATCCACTTACCTTCGTACCTTACTGCCCGGCTCCAATCATCCTGCTTCCCCATGTATCAATATATTGCACTCCACACCACATATCATGCACATTGTACACCTCTGCCCACAGCCCCCACCTACACAAAACACCCTGCCAGCTCAGTTTGGACCCGATATTTATACCTGGGGCCAGGCTTTGTAGTGAGGGACATCCTGCACTACCCTCACATCTGGTACTGGAAAGTTCTTCTCTTTGCCTGCTAATGCTCCAAGAAGCCTGGAGTGACAAAAGGGCTGGTGTCAGGTTACTTTGTGTGTGCTGGAGGTTAGACATTTGAAGTATAAGTTGGCCAAGGAACAGTTCCGCCCCCAGCCATCATGGCAGGATGGCCGTTCCTGTCTACATCCAGTCTCCTTTGTCTCACTGTCTGGCAGGAAAACACTAACCCCAACAGCAGGGCCATTCACAGTCATGTGACTCAGGATTCAGTAGGCATAAAATAGGGCAAGAAAAATGCCAACTTTCTAAAAGTGGAATTTTTCTCAATTGTGACTTAAAATCCAGCTTTACCATTAAAGTGGACTTTAAATTACAATTTGTTTGAGTCTAAGTATGATGTTTCTACCTTCTCCCAATTAAAAGCTAGTATTTATTAAATGGAATAAGGTAACCAAATGTTATTCAATAGGAGAGATAGGCTTTACAGTAATAAAAAATGAAAGTAGTAGTTTTTCACTACCACGGCATGTAAAACTTAAACTCACAAGTCCTCCTTTTTACATACAATGCACCCTGTCACATGTGCCTTTAGGGACTACCATAGGGATGACATATGTGTTAATGAAAAGGAAGGTTTAGGCCTAACAAAAGGCTTATTTTGTCAGTTCAAATTGACAGCTTAAAACTGCACAACATGGTGCAATGGTAAGTCTGAAACATGTTTTAAAGTGCTACTTTATTAGGTGGCACATTGAGTGCTCTAGGCCTACTAGCAGCATTTCATTTACAATCCCTAGGTACATGTAGGACCACTTTACTAGGGAATTACAAGTAAATCAGGTGTAGGCAATTTTATCATACTGTATTTAAGAGAGGGAGAACAAGCACTTTAGCACCAGTTAGCAGTGGTAAAGTGCACAGAGTCCTAATACCAACAAAAACAAATTCAGTAAAAAAGAGAAAGACGTTTTGGGGAAGATGTTGCCAAGAATGCCAGGTCTAACACTTTACTTTTACTTTTTCCGTGAATGAGACAAATCATCCACAGTGTCATTGAAAACTCCTGGGATATGTTTTGCCCTGAAAACAATGTTGTGCCACAAGCATTCTAATACAAAAACTTTCAAAAGCTACAGAAAAGATCATCACTCACAGACTGCCTGTTAACAATGTTGACCAGCACCTTATTGTCAACATTAAAAAGCATATTCTTCTTAGTAAAATGCTTACTCCACAAAAATAGAGCAACCACTAGGGGAAAGAACACCAAGAAGGCAATACTTTAACCACTGCTCTACCACTCCTCAGACCATGATTCTGCACTCCAATTTTCCTGCCAGAAGGTACCAAAACCTCCACTACCTTCTGCATCAGAAAAAAAGTTGTATAGACCACTCGGTTTCTTCACCCATGCCCTAAAGAGATATTCCATTGAATTCCAATAAAAATGTTTGCTAGGCCCCCAAGTCAGCCTTCAACCCTGCAGATAGATGTACTCTGTGATGCAGAAGCATTGAACCTAATAGGGCCAACTTGTAACCTCCTACAAAATATGTGCCCCACTCCCACTGCCCAGCACCCAAAGTTCAAGTGGGCAAACAGTAGTTATATATCTGTAACTGCACTTTTCTGCTTCAAATCATTATCTCTAAAAACCCTAGCAATTTCACCTTTTTCTTCATCGGCAAGTGAGCTTCCATCCTCACTGAATCTAGCTCCACTCCAAGGAATATCAAAACTTCATTCCGTCCCATTGTCTTTTCAGGAGCTATTGGCACCTCTAAATCCTGCATCAATTCCTGAAACTTTCCCAACAACTGGGCACAGTCATTCAACAAGAGAACCCAGAGAAAATAAATCATCTAGGTATCGTGTAATGCCATCTGAATGAGTCATGAAATAAACTTTGAAAAAATATTGAATTTCTCAAATAGGGAGCAAGAAATGGAATAACCCATAGGCAAAGATGTGCCAGCAAAAAAGAAACCTCCCAATTGAATGCCCAGCTGCTCAAAATCTCCAGAATGCCCTGGGAACAGACAGAAAGCAGATTTTATGTTGCATTTTGCCATCAAAGTTCCAGGCCCTACCTTTAGAATTAACTCAGTGGTGTCATCCACTGTGGTGTATTTCACCCTGCTCAAGTCCTTAGGTATGAAAACATTTATGGATAGCCATACAGGCCAAGATCAGTGTCACATTCATTTAATTCCCCTTGCTCTTTTTGTGGTACCACACAAATGGGCAAAATTATCAGACGTTCAAGAGGCCAATCCTAAAACATCCCTTCGATCCTCTCCTCTGTTCCTTCCTTTATCAATTTAGACCATGCCAAATCCTATTGGCCCCTCTCAATGCTCCACCCAACTTCTCAACCTGGGACAGTTTTCCCTTTTTGAAACCAAAATCAATCCTCTTAACAACAACGCCTCTTCCATTTCCCCTTACAAAGAAATCCAATGTCTCCCCCAAATTACTCTGTAACCCTGTCCCTCAACACCTTCATTCTGGGTCTTCTAGTTTCCCCTTTCACCTCCGTTTGCTCCTGGAGCCCCTCCTGGTTGTTAGATACATTGCATGCAGGGGCGGCTCCCCCGTTAGGGTGGAGGAGCGTTGCTGTCCTGCCAGCAGCGGCAGCTGCAAAACCTGTACAAGAAAGCGATAATAAACTGGGTTTATTATCATGTTCTTGTAAAAGGGCGGGGCCACGGGGGTGACAAGCAGTGAGGGGGAGTGCACAGCACTCCCCCTCAGAGCGCATGTGTGTTTGGCCGGCCGTTTCTGGCCGGCCAAACACACGTAGGCAGTAGGCTCTCTCCAGCCCAGCAACACAGTTGCCGGGCTGAAGAAAGCTTACAAAGACTCCCAGTCTGCATGGGAGTGCTCTGAGCAGCGTCAGGATTGGCCACAGGGCAGGCTGGGAGCCTGCAGCCTACGACGGAGGAGCAGAGCGGTGAGTGAAGGTAAGTGTTTTTTTTAAAAATTAGATTCCACTTCTCCACGCGCCGACCTGCCTGCGCCCCAAGCGGCGACTGATTGCAGTTAGAACATTTTTGTCTGAAGCAGCAGTACTCCTCATTGCAAATTCCTTTCTTATATGCTCGAGGTGACCTTTTGCTGTTCTCCCACCCCTTCTTATAAGCTACAAGGGCTTATAAATTAAAGGCAACCCACTTGGCATCTATGTAGCTGCGGTGGCCCCAAAAGTGGCAATGTCTGCAACAAGAGTTTATCTAGCAGTCCCTATTTTCCATCAGCATCCTCTGGCAAGCGGATCCGAAACTCTTCCTCATATCGAACCCAACCCAAGCCAAGCCCTCAAAGTTCAACTGAGCCTAATGCTATTGATGTATTTAAATAAATCCATGCAGCGCTCTGGATAATTTTCTGTGAATAGCTGCAGTCCAGCTCTTCATGGGAAATTGAGCTCTAGGCCTCTTAGAAAGCTCACATTCCTCCTCCTAAGAATCTTCCTTAGCCCTTAACTCCATGTGCAGTACTTTGAAGCCTTCTATGAACTCCCAATTCTGTATTCGTTCTTTAGTAGGTGCCATGAGATAAGCCCAATATAGTTTTGTAATTCCCATATAGGGCAATTTCTTGTACTTAAACTCTTAATTTTCCTTCTTGTTACCGTCTTCTTTCTCCTCCACCTCAACATTGCCGTTTTTCCACTACCACTGTATCCTTCCTTTTTTGGCATCCCTTAATTCTTCATTTCCAGCAAAAAGATGTGCATCCTCTATGCCTGTACAATGATCCTATATATATTTACCCTTCACTAGCCTCACTCCATTGCATTCCAACATAGAATCACAACCTACTCCAACTGATTTTACCAAAGCATTTGAGATACTTTTCCTTGTCTTCGATCTTGTTCTTACCTGGTGTCAAGGTCGAAGCCTGCACAAAAGCTGGCAGTCTTGACACCAACTGAGACTTTTGCAGCGCTGTCAAGCCCATGCACCCCTTCCCCCCGTCGGTCACTTTGCATGAATGCAATTTTCTGAAAATCACCAACTACTCCTTCCTGGTTATCTGTATTTCACCTATGATTGACATCACATGGAACATTCCTCCCTCTCCTCTCTCCCTCCCTGTCCCTGCCATGTGTCTCCCCCTCCTTCAGGTCAGCCTCATCATACTCTAACAGCAAGTCATCCGTACTGAAACTCCACAGCTCATGCAACAATCCCACACTCATAGCTGGAGCCTCTCCATTACCTACATAACTATCATCAAATTCATCATTATACTCATCTTTGATCTTCTAAGAGGAAGGCACAGTCAACCTTCCTTTCTCTCTCTGATAGGGGCCCAGCATGATCCCAGAACCGGCTGCACTGGACCATGTTCTGTCTTTGGAGCAGGGTTTTGAGTCACACTAGACTCTCCCAGCGAACTTGCAGCCCTGACTTTTCTTGTGACAGAAAAAAGCACCTGCCTCGTGTGGTCTGCAAGTTCCCTATACTACGGAATAACCTGTCCCTCATCTCTGCCCTTGTCACTAACCCATAACCAATGCCCTTTCTCTTCTCCGCTGAAGCCTCTACCATGCTGAGACAGCTCCTTGTAAGTAGGAACATCTGCTGACTGTTTCTTAAGCACTTGTGAGCCCAAGGTCCTTGCAGGACATGTTTCCTCTCCAAATATAATTGACTCACCACTTCTGTCGTGGCTGCTGCCATCGAGCTCCTCCTTCAATTCCATGAGCTCACACACTATTATGGAGCAGAGACCACTCTCCACTCTGGAAGACCATGCTCATTCTCTTTCTACTCTTTCCTGGGATTGCCCACTTGGCTCTGTTAAATCTATGGGCATGCAGCGCCAAAGCCAGACCCACCCTTCCATGCCTGTAGCTAGACCCAAGTAGCTCATTTCAGGCACCGAGCTCTTTGAAGGTGGTCTGCTTGCCCGGCTTCCTCCTCAAAAAACTCCAGGACATATACTACTTGTACCTTCCACCCCCTCTTCTCTTGGCTGCTACTTACGCCCTGTGCTCTAGACAGCCTCCACCCTGTGCTTGTTCCCCTTCCTCAGCCTCACCTGCCTCCCCATCACTTTACTTAACTTTACTCTTTAGCGGCCAAGGTCAAAACGGCTGCCGCCACACCCCCTGCAGAGCGCCTAAGGATATGCATGCTGCAGCACCCACGCCTGATCCAAAACCCCAGACTTGGAAAGTTCTTTCAGCTCCACCAGCATTTCTATTGCAGGTTTGCTCTGCATGCTGCCCATCATTGCCAAAATTAAATTTCAATTTTATCCTTCTACTAAAAACTGACGCCTGCCTACTCATGAGCTGGTAAAAAATAGAGGTCACTTCCACCTGCCTTCTACTGTGAAGTTGCAAGCCCACCCGCTACATGTGCTAACCAATGACCACTGGAACACACCACCCGCCTAATGAGGCCAGGGAACCAGGGCCACTAAGTTGCCCACACCTCCCCAACGGCTGCGGCCCATCCTAATGGGCTGAGGAGCACGCCCTATCAACTTTTGGCCACCATGAAGAATATCTGTCTGGCTAAGTAAAGGTCAGCTTGACTGATACTCTTTATTTGTAGGTCAGGTAACCAGGAACTAGACATGCGCAGGCTTCGGGCTGCCTGAGCTGAACTTTGCCGGACTGAAAAAGTCGGAGCTCGGTGGGCGTGACCTCTTCAGCCTGGGAAAGCACCTCAAGACCCTACCCCTCATGAGAAGGGGGACTGTCACTCATTGCCTCGGACCTGGGTGCTTCAGCTCTAAGCCCTGAAGTGCCCAGGGCCGAGTGTCAATCAGTGACAGCTCTTCACAGAGTGGGGTGGGGTCAGCAGTCTCACCGACCTTATCCCACTCTGACGAGTGACATGCTGCTGCCTTCCCACATTGGCTGACCTGAGGGAAGGCAACAGTCCTAGCTCTCCTAGGATCTGCGAGGCAGAATGCTGTGCATGCCGGTAAGTATGATTTTATTTTTAAGGTTTGGTGCGTGCTTGCATTCTTGTGTGCATGAATATTTGGGAGTGAATCTTGTGAATGTGTGTGTGTGTGTGTGTGAATGCCAGAGTGTGAGTGAGTGTTTATGTGTGTGTTTGTACTCCCCTCCCCCCCAGCTAAAAGTACAGACCTCCAATTCTCCCCAATCCATTTTGAGGTCATGCTCTGACCTAACTGTGGAAATCAAGGGGCAAAATCTGCAATGCGCCACACCAGAGAACAAAAGCAAAATATGAAAAGAAGTCTTTCCATAAATAATGAAGTAGCATGACAACAATCAAACAGAGTCACTGGCCAAAAGATCAGACAAATAGCGCTGCATTAAGTAAATAACAAGAATAAAGCATTTGTAAAATAAATGTACACTAATGACACAAACACAAAATGATGGTAAGAAGTGCAGGTGCTGTGTTATCATCACAGGTGTAATAGATCTCTCAGCAAAGAAGAAGTATAGTGTAGTATTGAGAAATACAGTTAGCAGTCCGAACAAATTGCAAATGCAAGATCAATAAATAAAAGTCAACCTTAGAAGAAGGTCACTTAATTTGTGAGTTCAGCACATGTACATGTTCTGTCTGAGAAGCTTCATTGGGCCAACAATTACTTCTATAAAGATCACCTCAAAGAAATGGAAGTTCACCATACAAAGCGGGGACCAAGAGAACCGCAGAACTATGCAGCCAGTTTCACTATAAATCGAGTGAGCTGTCTACCTGGACATGAACACTAACACAAGGAAATTAAGGATTGCATTAAAAAGGTACATGCTTGCTGCTGAGGGGTGCGGTGGTCTGCCGGTCACGCGATTGAATGCCGGCAGGCCCAACTCAGACTTCAAGGTCAGTAAATTGAGGCTCATTCGTGGCAGTTGTAGTTTCCAGTGTTTGGTATGTCCAAGACTGTATGGTGGTGGAATGTGTTACCAGATACCAAGTAGCTATTTGAGCATAGCTATCTACCGAAGACTCAAGGCATGAGAACAAATGTGAACCAAACAATTCAAGTGCCACCCTCATTCACACAAATAACTGCACAGAGTTTTTTGCGCCAAGGTGGAAAAGATGGCTGGATGTGCTTGATGGTTTTCTTGAAGCATCAGCAATCACAAGACAACCACCTTCTGTTTGACCTAGTAGGGCAAGAAAACAGGAGCATAATCAGGACATTCTCGGCAAAGGAGACAGAGACATAGTAAAAGATCAAATATGTATTCAATATACTCAGAGACACACACATACAAAGCCATACACAACACAGGACCAGAATACCTGAACAGCATCAGACACTTTCACCAACCCACCAGACACCTGTACTCTGCCTCAATCTCACTCACACACATTTCCGGCATCCACAAAGGCAAAACTGGAGGTCACTCATTCTCCTACATTGCACTTAAGACATACAACGACCTCCCTCTAACCAATCAAAGTCTACTCCTCACTTCTAGAGTGCCAAAAGAAGCTGAGACTTGGATCTTTGTATAAGAACCTTGGGGACCACAAACCTACACACCTGCCCAAGCACATGGATACCCTTTCAGATGATTAGTGCGCTATACAAATCAATATAATACAACCTATTGTGTGCACATATGGGCCTGAAGAGAAATTTAGAAGAAGAACACCATATTTTCGACCTAGCATGCCAGGAGCCAGGCAAATCCTTAGCAGCTGTTTCCACAAGGATAGACAACCTGTTGCAACATTGAGCTCTTATGCATCCCAGAATGAGGATGCAATTTAAGTGCAGATCAATGAGGGCTGCGTGTCAACCACTCAACCCAAGCTCCATAAAAACACTCTCAATGAAGGAATGTCTCAAGAAGGCAAGGCCAGTGAGTTCTGTCCAAAGACAAAGCATCACACCTCAGTGTACAAAATGGAAACCAAGAACAAAGGGACGTCTTACACACTGTTGAGGAAAACCTGACAAACTGAGAGGGAGAAATGATTGAAAGTAAGGTCTTGAGAACAAAGATCAATCAGGCAGGAGACATCACAGCTAAAGACATGGCACCAATGCTATCATCCAACAGCGTGCGCACTGGAAGAGGAAAGCGAAGCAGAGACCTGATCATCCTGAGACTGCAATTGCCAATGAGCCATTTGTGACAAGTTGCATCTAACCTCATAGCCACCGCCAAAAATGTACCTATCAGAGGGACATTTCATGAAAATGACAGGGACTGGAGTCAGACATAGAGAACAATGTGAAAGAGGGAACCTATGATAAAGTTCAATTCATTATCTTGTCTGAATGGTCTGTTTGCTTTTCACCTCGGTCGCAGCACTAGGTGTGTACTCAACAAATGTGCGTCACCAAATTTTAATAATTTGTAAAATACAAAATTGATATTCATTGTTACTGTGATTGCATTACCTATTGTACACAATATTTCAAAAGGCACCAATGTCCTAATATCATGTGATAGACTGCTAGATGTTAGGTTAGTAAGTACATTTTTACCCATCATGGCTTGTGATGTCACTGTGCGTATTACTGAACATGACTGTAGCCTGTCACAATTTACTTAATATTCCATTGTCTTATGAGACGTCTCCTAAAACAACTTAAAAATCTCACTCTGGCAGTACCCATGACGAAGGGCACTACAAAGTAAAGGTACACGCCTAGTTCCATGTAGATGCTTTTTCTCCATTCTTCAAATGTCTATTATCTAACTACATGATTCAGTATGTCTGTTGAAAGATGCGCCTTCATTGCACTTTCTGACCTTATTCAGTACTTAGTTAAGTGACATGAACTAATAAGTATACAGATGGAAGATTTTGGGCAGGATTTGGATGATAACTACATCCATGTGTCTGGACCCATGTTATCACAGCAATGTTAGGTACGCCAGATATTAAAAGGTGCCCTGTTCCATCAAACTCATTTATAATAAATCTGAATTCAATGCAGGTGGGAAAGCACTTTGGATAGACCGGTGGTCCTGTGTGCTCTACCAGGCATCCTGTGCCCGCCCCCCCTTGCCAACATTCAATAACTAAAGCCATACGGCAGAACAAGAACTATATACAGTCCGGAGGAATAAAGAAGATACAACAGTTTGCTTCTTAGCTACTCCTTCCATGTCCAAGTCACCAATTCTCTGCACACAAAGGCCCAGATTTATGAAAAGTGGCGCTGCTTATGTGCACTTTCCTTGCACCCCTTAGCGCTCCCTGACGCCACCATGTGTGCACCGTACTTAAAATACGGCGCACCATGACGGTAGTTTGGTGGACTAGCATCATAAGTTTGGACGCTAGTCCGGCACTTTGCAGGACTAGCGTAAACAATTAGGACGCTAATCCTGCAAAGCACCCAGAGGCCCATTGAACACAATGGCAGCCTCTTTTTAACGCCTGCACTTAGCAGGCATTAAAAATGGCGATAATAATGGTGCAAAGGAATCCCATAGATTCCTTTGTGCCATTTTTATGGCCCCCAAGTGCCAGAACGTCCCTCTTGTATACATTATGCCTGGTGCAAGTGGATAGAAAGTGGCAGAATGCAAGCATTGCGTCACTTTTTAAATATTGGGCAGCGTTTTTGCCCTTCCAACACCACATTAGCTTAACAAAATGAGCCTAATGTGGCGTTGGAATGGCACTAGGCCACTATATACCTGGGACAAAGTCAGATAGACATCATGAGGTCCGTCCACACACAGGGCACCCCTAGCACTAGTAGGTAGACATGTTACTGTCTAAAGCCACTCCAGCAATTGCAAGCATCATGACACCAACATCTTGGATTAAGTTGGAAATCGTTTGCATCAGTGTTTTGTGTGCATTACCCAAGTAAAATCCTGTCTTTCAGTAGAAGTCTTTCACATCCCCAACTTACCAGACGTCCATGGGCCAACAAGTGCCTCTCACTCTCCCTCTCATTCACGGCCTTTTGAGGAACAAGAGCCAGAGTGTGATGCTCCATCCACAAGTTAAGGCCAATATGTCTTGTTCGTCCCACAATCATTGGCATTGCAAGTCCCTGGGCACACAGACCAAGACGACAGGTGGTTGTCCCAACTGTACGACTCACCACATCCCACATATCACCACCCTGGATTCAGCCCTCCACCTCTTTTAACCAGGTAGCTGAGTGAGACAGTCATACGTGCAAGGTGTGTTGGACTGGAAAAGGGGAGCCCAGTGGGAGGACGTTTTCACCGGGGAGGACTTCATGCAAAGTGTTATCATTTACATGGAGTGGTCCAAGTGTTTCTTGACCACACGCATTAGATGAAGCAACACATCCTCCAAGACACATTGCACACTGGCAACATCTCCAAATGGTAAGGAAGGAGAGTAACGTAGTAAAGTGAGGCCCTTTACCACCTGGCACTGGCACATAGACATATAGGCTACCAGTCACACCAACAGGGCCAAGCCATGCCACAATACAAAATATCAACCTTATGTATTAGAAGCTACCATTAGCAATGATTGAGGTACGACAGTTAATGGTCAAAATATGGTGGCTTCACATACACAATCTACTTGTCAGTGAAATATTCTTGTTTTTAAACACATATGATTTGAAACACTGTACGTCAAAGTAAATGAGTATGGTGCTACACGTGACAAGGTAGATATGATGCGGAGTTTCTGACAACATAACATCAGTGTGCATGACTTGCACATCGAACACTTAGAATTCGAAGGATATGTATTCTTGTCATTCTGCTTGACTTGAGTGACTAGAATTTTATGGCATCATGGAGAACAGGATTTATCAGGAAATGGGTAATAAAATTCAATTTTGTTCTATATAAGGGCCTCAGAAATATTTCTTGCCCGGGGCCCCCAGGAACCATAAGATGACACTGATTCGAATGCAGTGAGCAATCAGTATACATCACCATCACGTCACTTTAGGAGTCATGCCATGGTACAATGTTGGCTGATTCTTCTAGGCAATAAATATTATAACTAAGACATATTTCTGACCTCAGTTGGCTGTGGGGGAAGCGGAAATTGTTCCTACTGGTTTGGGTGGGGGTGGGGTTAGAGTGGCTGTAGGTTACTAAAAGCAAAGATATTTATCCATTTATTTTTTGTTTATTTGAGTTATAAGTAGTGCAACACAAAAGGAACCATCTTTGTGGCCAAAATGGAGCGAAGATTCTGCTGTGAATCCAGCCACATGCTGTTCATGTGAAATTGTATCTGTGTATAATAAAGCAGGATTTGGTGGTCAGTAAAATGACCCTGATAATAGGCTGGTTGTCAAGAACAAATCTTCTATGAGATTTGTACAGGATTACATGACTTGATCAAAAATCATAGGATAATAATGTTGCAAAACATTAGAAATAGGGGATAGATTTACTAATACACTGGGTACAAAAACTAGTCATAATTGTTTCTAGCGGTGTGGACTTTAGTGAACGTCTGACCTATGTACCAATACGTTAGTTTCCAAAATGCTGAATCGGAGTGGGTCACAATCTAGCCCACCTCATTGACATGCATATGGTAGGTCGCAAACAAACTCGGCAAAAGGGTGAGAAGGAAAATAACAAGTCACAATCAGAGTGGGAACAGGGGAACCGAATAAGGGAAAAACAACAAAGGTGAAAGAATTAATTAAAGCAGTGTAAACTAATGTGTGTAGAGTCACACCAACCACTTTTGCCATACAAGGGAGCTCAGTGTGAGACAGGCATAAACGCTCTATCTGTTACTACTGAGCTGGAAGTCTGTCTGAGTTAGCTGGACCTCAACGGCTGGGACTGCAGCTCTGACTCAGTGAAATGTAGGTTTTCATGTCAAATGGTGTAATTTCCACTGTTTTTTGTGCCATGTCTTCCATTTTTGCTGCTATTTTGTTTAGCTTTATAGTTACAACTATACACATCATTTGCCCTACAAAAGGATGTTAATTTTAATAAAGTTATAACATATATTCCAAGTTTGTATACTTAAGCGTGTCTATGCATAGCTAAACGATATTTGTAACCCACTAACAACAAATACTCATGTGAGTCTCACAGTACTGATCGTTGCCCAGAATGCACCATCCTAATGCTTAGGTGCAGAGCCAACAGTATAATAACTCAGAATCTCCACATTTCACATTACGATGGCACTGAGTGAGCCAAACAGGCTGGTCCCCACTTGAAACTTAACAGGAACTAAAAAAACACCAAACATCGCCCCATAACAACAGTTGAAGGAGGCCTCAAAAGAGTGTATGTCATCATCCAAAGACCACGGTCGGGATGGACATGGCTCATGATGTAATTTGTAATTTTGGAAATGCACCGGAATCGATGGGTAGATGTAAGTGCACCCATGGTGCACCTATGGAAAGGCTTCCCAGTGCAAGTGCACTTTGTATTTACAAACCATACAATGTGGCTTTCCATGGCTTAGTAAATAACAAAAAAATATTTTGCGCCAAGGCTGTACAACAAAAGTGATGCAACCCTGATGCAAAATCTTATTAAATCTTCCTCTAAGATTCTTATGAATTTAGGCAAAGTTGTGGTGGTAGTTGCCAGTGACTGGGGCACTGTAGTAACTGTTGACAGTATTAAGTACATCTAGAGCTGCATCTGTCAGAGCGGCTGATGAGATTTTGCCTTCTCTCTGAATTACTTTTGGTTGCAATGCTCTGGGAGTTTGTTGAGAAACTGTTATATGTTGTTCCATTATTTTCTGTCGTATTGTAATAGAATGGCTCCTGCATTGGCAAACTGTGCCACTGTTGCAGTGAACACTCCAATTCTCTTCCCATTTGTATCCAGTCTTGTTTGTGGGTATCATACATGGAATCACTGGGTTACGTGACCTCATCTGTGCTGCAGCTCAGATCACCAAGTCTATTTTGGTCTAGTTCAGCAAGGACGCATGTGCAGCACCAGGTGCTTTGTATTTTGTTATGCTCTACTTTGTAAATAGGCTGGCAGAATGCTCAGCATGTGACAGAGAACTCTGTCAAGTGTACGGTTCTTTTGTTGTGAAATGGGAACTGTGGTGGCTGGAAGTTCTGGGGCAGTTGATGTGAGCTTTTGGATGAGTTGCCTGCTCTGGTTGGTGGTTCCTGATTAAACTCTTACACTACAAACCTGCGTGTAACAGTCTTTGCAACACTGGCGACGTGTTGCCTGGGAGGAGACAGGCATTACCACCAACCTCTCCTTGAACCCACGATATAGGAGGAATCAGTGGACTTACCTTTGTCTTCGCCGGACTCCTTCTGTGAGTTAGCTGAGTCCGTTGATGAGCTGCGTGCTGCACAGGACCGGTGTTCCTTGCCATCCCGTTTGGATCTGCCGACTGGGTCGTGTGCAGCGCTGCCTTTGGATCCTGCTGGTGAGGTGCCTGTTTCGTTTTCTGCTGGTTTGGCGGTTCCTCGTACCCAGTGCAGCGCTGCCTTCAGATTCCCCTGTGCAGCGCTGCCTTCGGATTCTACTGGGTAGGCATTTTCCGCGTATTGCTGGCTGCGTTTGGGTGTACGGCACGGTGCTCGAGTGTGGTTTGAACCGGCTTGAGATCTCATTTGAAGAAAGGAAGTGAATTCATCTGGTCGAGTGAATGTAGGTCTGCTTTTGCCTTTATTAAAAACAGTATTAGTAAGATGCCCACTTTGGGGCATTTTGATGTATTTGCAAGAACTATGTTACATACTGATGCGAGCATTAATGGTTTGGGAGCTGTTTTGATCCAGAAGGTGGATGGTGAGGAAAAAGTCATTGCTTTTGCTTCCCGATCTCTTAAGGGTGCAGAACAGAACTATTCTGTTATAGAGTAGGAGGCCCTTGCGTGTGCTTGGGCAATCAGACATTTCAAATTTTACTTGTGCGGTTTGCCTTTTGTTGTAAAAACAGATCATAGGCCCCTCATCCAGATTTGTTCCTCAAATAGTGAAGGAATAACACCCAGAATAAAAAGAAGGGTGGAGGGTTTGATGGAGTATAATTTCCAGGTGGAGTACATACCAGGTACAAGGAATAGTGTAGCAGATTTCTTATCACGAGCTTCAATTGATTGTGGGGACGAAGTGGAGGATCGTTGTGTGATCAATTGGGTGAGAGAAGTGGCCATTTCTGAGGAGGAGTGGAGGTGTACGAAAGAGCAGGACACTGATAGGAAAGTACTTGAGGAATTTATTGTAAAAGGATGGCCGGATTTTAAAGATGTTCCAGACTCTCTGAAGGGGTTTTGGAATGTAAGAGAAGAACTTTGTTTTTCCAAAGATGAGCTATTCAGAGGTACCAAAACTATACCACATATAGGTGTGAGGGAAAAGACAATCAACTTGGCTCATGAGGGCCACATGGGCAGAAGTTTAACCAAATCAAGGTTGAGGGAGGTGTACTGGTGGCTGGGTTTGGATTGTGAAATGGAGGCTGTGGTGAAGGAATGTGTATCCTGTGCACAAAGTGATAAGAGCAAATCTGTTGTTAAGGCTCCGCTTTCCCCTGTCGAGGTACCTGAAAAACCTTGGATGAAGTTAGGGTTAGACTTCGTGGGTCCATTCCAGTTATTACCTGCCAACAAACGTTATGTCATACTTCTAGTTGATTATGCTTCAAAATGGATAGTGACAAAGTGTGTGGGCACTTTAGATACCAGGGCTGTGATTGAGTTTCTTAAAGAAGAGTTCTCTTGAGAAGGTATACTTAGTCACTTAGTGACAGATCATGGAGTGCAGTTGACATCCCAGGAAATGCAGGATTTCTTGAAATCGTTAGCTGTGGTGCATTTGAGAACGGCTCTGTACTTACCTTAAACCAATGGTCTTGCTGAACGCATGAATAGGATGGTAAAGTTTTGTGTTCAGGAGGCTGTGGAAACCAGAGCTCCTTTGTCTGACCTTCTTAGAGAGATGTGGTGGGCACATCGTAATACTCCTAATGCCATTACTGCGATTGCCCCTTTTGAGTATTTGGGAGGCAGAACGGGTTGAACCAAAATGAATCCAGCATGAATGAAAAGGGTGTTGTTACAGTCAGAACAAGGAAGTGAGAAGTTCAACAGGGGACCTGAACTCAGAAAAACTTATCAGGAAAAATATAAATCTAGGTATGATTCCAAACATGGTGTCTCTGAAGTTAAATGGGTTGTGGGTGAGAAGGTGATGATAAAAAAAAACCTGGTTTTGGAAGGAAAGGAAGATCGGGATTCATGGGTCTGTTCCGTTTCAAAGAAGTGAGAAGAAATGTATTTGTTTTAGACAACAATGATGTATGGAGCATGTCCCAGATTGTAAGATGGAAATGTCCAGTCAACGATCTGGATTCATCTTACTCTTCTGATGGGCTCAATGTGTCGATGTATCATTCCGAAACGTCCAAAGTTCCAACTAAGTTGGGAAGAAGTTCTAGAGTTCGATGCAAACCTCAATGGTTGAGAGACTATGGCCCTCATTACGACCCTGGCGGTTGGTGTTAAAGCGGTGGTAAGACCGCCAACAGACCAGCGGTAAAAATGTTTTAATCACGACCATGGTGGAAACTGCCAACACAGACAGCCACTTTAACACTCCGACCGCCACAGTGGTAGAAACAAACATGCAGCAGTAACCGCCAACAGACAGGCAGAAGACAATGTACCGCCCACTGTACAAGGCACCAAGGCACCAATCCACTACCTTTTCCGGGGCGGTACCAACGCCATCAAAAGCACAGTAGAAACAGTCTTTGGAACGGAAACCACTCACCTCTCGACACCCAGCGAGGAACCAGGACATCATGGAGCCCGAACTTCAGGTGCTACCAGTGTTAGTTTACCTCCTCTTCTACCAGGAGCAGCAAAGACGGCGACCACGGTGAGTACTGCACCTAGCACACAGGGGAGGGGGGAGGAAAGAGAGCGTGACACACACACGCAACACACAACACCCCCACCCTCACCCACAACAACATACACACAGATACATGAGGAAGAACGCAAGTACAAAATGAAATGATTGTAACGAGTGTAACCATCGAAAAATCATATATGGAAACAGCTCTGTAACAGATCAATATATACAAATATGTACAGCAACTACACAAGTCCGGATAGTGTTCCAATCATTGTCCGTGGACCAGTGGTCTCAAAATGCATGGGGGAAGCCCACACATGATACCTGACTCTAAACGAAGAGAACACCTCTGGGGCATCAGTTCGAAAATAAACAGGCACCTCAGGGGAAGGGGAGGGGGGGCACCTCAGCCGGATGAAGGGACAACGCCACTGCTCCACAAGGGGGCTCCATGCTCACTGATTGGTCCTGGGGAGTGCAAAGCCACAGTCTCTCAAGTCTCTCAATTGGATGGTTTGCCCACTGCTTTATCCTGGGGAGTGCAAAGCCACAGTCTCTCAAGTCTCTCAAGTGGGTGGTTTGCCCACTGCTTTATCCTGGGGAGTGCAAAGCCACAGACTCTCAAGTCTCTCAAGTGGGTGGTTTGCCCACTCCTTGGTCCTGGGGAGTGCAAAGCCACAGTCTGTCAAGTGTGTGACATGGAGGGGGCTTTGTGCCCAGAGTGCTTCATCCTGCCAAGGACTGGGGTAATGGATGCTTTTCTTCACTGGTTCTGAAGGGGGCTTTGCGCCCAGAGTGCCTCATCCTACCAAGGACTAGGGTAGTGGATGCTTTTCTCCACTGGTTCTGGAGGGGGCTTTGTGTCCAGAGTGCTTCATCCTGCCAAGGACTGGGGTAGTGGATGCTTTTCTCCACTCGTTCTGGAGGGGGCTTTGTGCCCAGAGTGCTGCACATGCTGTGTGGCAGGTCCCATTTCCTCACCTGGGTGTGTATGTCATGAGATTGCCTGGGAACAGGTAGCATGATACTCCATAGAGCCAGAGACACACTCCACCCTGCTGCGACTTTGCCTGCCACCTGCTGGTACTAACAGTGCTGGTTGTGGTGCCTCATGTACGCTGTGCAGGGTCCAGGACGTCTCCTGCAGCCTCGGACGGCTGTCCTCTGGGAATGTTGTCCATGTCGCCTGTGGTGGCACTGTCTGTGCACGTCGCGAGGCTGGTGGCGGTGTCTGTGGTGGAGATGCTGCCGGTGGTGCATGTGTCAGCACCTGCGGAGGGAGACAGCAGGACGTCTCCTGCAGCCTCCGACGGCTTCCCACTATGGATGATGCTGGGGACTGTTGCTGAGGCAGCAGACGTGCATGTGGCGGTGCAGGTGTCGGTGCATGTGGCGGTGCAGGTGGCGGTGTCCACCGCCGTACAGGTTGCTGTTCTGTTTGCCAGAAAGGGTGACACCAGTCCCTCAGCCGGAGGCTCCGTGCCCTGTGCTGACTTCCCCTTAGCCTTGTGTCCCTTCCCCACCTTGGATATCGCTGCTGGGCCCTTGGCACTTTCCCCTTTTGGCTTGGAGGAGGCCTTGCTGGGTGGTTGGTGCGGCTTTTCCCTACGGCATGTGGACCCCTTCGTCACCTTGGCAGGTGGCGGAATGGGCTGATCCTTGGCCTCGCTAGGAGGCACACTGGCAGCCCTGATGGGTGCCGCCCGCGATGTGACAGGACTTGCAGGGACCACAGTGCTGGAGGATTTGGTGGCTGAGGTGCTGGGCTGGGATCTGATCTGGACATCCTGGCCCTAGGGGGAGGACGGGGGGGAGATGTAGGGAAGAGGTCAATGTTAGCCAGGAAACGTTTTTTAGACACTCTGGGATGGGAAGATGGAGTGGGTTTGGGAGTGGAGGAAGAGGTAGTGGTTGTAGGAGGTGTACGTCTGCTGAATTTGGGTAAAGGTGCATGGCCCGGAGGGTATTGTGAGGTGGATGGCTGCTGAGTGGGTGTGTGCCTGCGTTTGTGTAATTTGGGAGGAGGGCTCACAGACACATTGGGAGAGGACACAGGGCACGTGTGCATGGTAGTGGGGGTGGTGATTGCACGTGAGCGGTGTGTGGTGGTGGGCGTGCTGGTGATGGAGGTAGGTGCTGAGGATGTAGTGCATGCAGGTGTGAGTGATGACGAGACTGGGAGGGAGGAGAAGGAGGACGTGGAGGAGGGGGACACAGTGGAGGCAGTGGATGTTGGTGTGTCTGCATGGGGATGGTGCTTGTGTGAGTGCCTGTGGAAATTGTGGTGCTTATGTTTGCCATGTCCACTCTTGTGTGTTGATGAGTGTGCTTGCTGGTCTGATGAGGTGCTTGGGATAGGCTGAGGTAGAGGGGATTGGGTCTGGGTAGTGGAAGTTGGAGGGGGGGGGGGGGGGAGGCTGGACACAGGGACAATGGCTGCCATCAGTGCTGAGGCCAGAGCCTGAAATGCTCTCTGTTGGGCTGCCGTGCCAGAATGAATGCCCTCCAGGTATGCATTTGTTTGCTGCAAATGCCTCTCGACACCCTGGTTGGCATTCAAAATGGTTGATTGCCCAACAGTGAGGGATCTCAGGAGGTCAATAGCCTCCTCACTGAGGTGCCTGGGGCGAAGGAGATGCCCACCCTCCTGGGTGAGCGGGCAGGGGAAACACTCTGAGGGGCTGCTGGGAGGGCGGTGCTTGTAGGAGGGGTGGCGGCTGTACCTGTTGATGCGGTGGGCACAGAGGTGCCCGCCACCGCAAAGGAGCTCCCATCAGAGGAGTCGCTGTCGCTGGTGTCTGCTCCTGTCCCCGTCGTGGAGCTCCCCTCGCCCTCCATCCCACTGGTGCCTTCAGACGCCGTAAATTCACCCTCCAGTGCCATGTGGGTTACAGCTCCCTCCTGCTCCGGTGCCAATGCTCCTCCACCAGATGATGCTAATGCACACAAGGACAGGGTGACAAAACAAAAAGGGGGGAAAGACAGAAGAGACACATGGTCAATGCCTGCAACACCACTACCGTTGGCGGACACAAAACACAGGGAGCAGTCCTAAGCACTAGCCCAGGCACTAACAGTTCAGGGGAAAAGTACATGCCCATGGGGTACTCTGCCTACACCCATTTGATGCACAGCTGGAACCCACAGGTGCCTGACTAGGTGTAGAGGGCCACTACCACTTTTGGGGTTGGCGTGGCACTGAGCCTACAAAACAATGGATCTACCTTGGTGCGTCTGCCCTGGCCTAGGGGGAACCCACAGCCCACTTCCCCCACCCAGAAACCTCATGAAGCGCGCAGAGTCTACTGAATGAGACTGCACTCACCCCCTTGTGGCTGCTGTGATGCCCTCAAGCTTGCATCTAACTCAGGATGTGCAACCGCCAGGATCCGGTACATCAGGGGGGTCATGGTGCGACGGGCACCCCTTCCACGTTGGGAGGCCAGCCCCAGCTGGGCCTCCGCTGTCTTCTTGGTCCAGCAGCGCAGGTCCTCCCATCTTTTGCGGCAGTGGGTGCTCCGTCTATGGTAGACCCCCACGGTCCTCACTTCCTTGGCGATGGCACGCCAAATACCCTTCTTCTGGTGGGCGCTGACCTAGAGGAATAGTGAAGTAAGAATGGATGTTACTCCCCCGTCCGGTTCTTCTTACTCATTGGCCACAAACCTCCCACCCTGGTCCAGAAAAACATACACTCACCATCCTCACATGCTGGCCTCTGCCCCCCGTCTCTTCCATCCACGACGCTCCATACATTCACGTGCCATCCACCATGCACACAGTTTACTCACCTGTGTGTCTGGAGGACCATAGAGTAGCGTGTACTGGGGGAGGACCCCATCCACCATTTTCTCCAACTCCTCCGCAGTGAAGGCAGGGGCCCTTTACCCATACACTGTAGCCATTGTCGCTTCCAGACTCAGGTCACAGCAGCACTTGCAGTGTAGGTCCTCTCCTGTTGAAGGTCAGGTATCAAGTGAGTGAACAGATAGAAAATGGCGGTCACGTCCGCGGCGGTGCGTACCGTTACCACCGGCATACATCGTCATTGGCTCCTGGAACCCATAGGGCCCAATGATAACCAATGCTGAATTGCACCGCGGTCTTCAACCGCCTACCGCAACACTGCACAACACCAGTGCAGTTATCTAATTTCCCCTTGTCCCTCCTTACAGGTCAGGAAGCCGCCATTTCAGGGGGGCACATGGCAGGGCAACTAACTGCGTCACAGCACTTTTGGCCAGGAATACCGACAGACATCGCCACACACTGTTTACATCACAATTGTGCTAAACAGCCTTGTGAAACCTATGTGGTGTATGACCCTCTGCTCACCCTTCTCCTCCATAGGGCACGTCCACTGGGGCAGGTGATGAGATGGCGTCATCCTCCGGTATACAGACCCCTGTGGACCTGTTGATAATGGAAGACAGACACATCATTATCACATACAGACTTGATCGTGCCACAATCCAACAACTGTGTGCCCAGTTGGAGCCAGACCTGCCTCAGCTATCCACCATCCCACAGGAATCCCCCCTCTAGTGCAGGTCCTGTCAGTACTCCATTTCCTGGCCAGTGGGTCCTTCCAAACAACAGTGGCCATGGCAACAGGGATGTCACAGCCAATGTTCTCTAACGTGTTGTTCAGAGTGTTGTCTGCCCTGCTGAAACACATGCGCAGCTACATCGTTTTGCCTCAGGTGGAGGATTTGCCCACAGTGAAAGGTGACTTCTATGCCCTGGGAAGGAAGTGGAGTAATGGCAGTTCAAAGTTGTCAGGGTGACAAAGTGGGTCAAAAGGGTGGCAATCAGGAGAGTGTTATTTCCTGGCGGGGGTCTTGGCAATGTTCTCTGTCTTGTTCCTGGATCTCAGGGACCGTTTGCAGGGTGGTTCTCCTTCTGCAGGGGGTGGGGTACTGGTGGCCTGTTGGTCCTGTGATGGGACCTCCTGTCCACTAGCGCCCGCGGACGTGGAGGGCTTTTCATCCTTCAGGCTACTGTCAGGGGCCCGTTTGTGTGCCACTGTGTCCCTCATGGTGTTGGCCAGGTCTGCCAGCACCCCTGCAATGGTAACCAGGGTAGTATTGATGGACTTCAAGTCCTCCCTGATCCCCAGGTAGTGTTTCTCCTGCAGCCGCTGGGTCTCGTGAAACTTGGCCAGTACTGTGCCCATGGTCTCCTGGGAATGATGGTATGCTCCCATGATGTTGCAGAGTGCCTCGTGGAGAGTGGGTTCCCTGGGCCTGTCCTCCCCCTGTCGCACAGCAGTCCTCCCAGTTTCCTTGTTATCCTGTGCCTCTGTCCCCTGAACCGTGTGCCCACTGCCACTGACCCCAGGTCCCTGATTGTCTTGGGTTGGTGGGTTTGGCTGTGGTCCCTGTAGTGGTGGACACACTGCTTATTGACGTGTCCTGGGGTCAGAGGGATGGGCCCACTGGGTGGGTGCTGTGCTGGTGTTTCCTGAGGGGGGAGGCTCTGTGGTGGTTTGTGACAGTGGCAGGGGAACCGACTGTCCAGAGGTCCTGATGGGCTGGCCTGGTCATCTTGATACAGACATGCAGAGCTGCTGTCGTCACTGTGGGCCTCTTCTTTGGGGGGACTGGATATGTCTGGCACCTCCTGTCCAGTGACGTTGGGTATGGGTCCTGTTGGGGTGTAAATGCATAGTTATTGTATCTGTGTGTGCCATCTTGTGCAATGGGTGAGTTACCCTCTACTCCTGGGCTTGCATTATTGTGTTTGTTCTTGTGTGATTAGTGTTTTGGGGTCTGTGTGGGTACCTGTACTGGACATGCTTTGGTGATGGGTGTCCATGCAGAGGTGTTGCATGCAGGGCTTGGTATTGGGATGGGTGGGTTGTGATGGTGGGGCATATGTGAGGTGTTGGAGTGATGGGGGTGAGGGTAAGGGTATGTTATTGCATGCAGGTGGGGTGGGGGATAGGGTAGTAAAGATATGACTTACCAGATTCCAGTCCTCCTGCTACTCCTGCGAGGCCCTCAGGATGCAGTATTGCCTAGACTTGCTCCTCCCATGTTGTTAGTTGTGGGGGAGGAGGTGGGGGTCCACTGCCAGTCCTCTGTACAGCTACCTGGTGTCTGGATACCACTGAGCGCACCTTCCCCCGTAGGTCGCTCCACCTCTTTCTGATGTCATCCCGTGTTCTGGGGTGCTGTCCCACCGCGTTGACCCTGTCGACGAGTCTCCGCCATACCTCCATCTTCCTAGCAATGGAGGTGTGCTGCACCTGTGATCCGAAGAGCTGTGGCTCTACCCGGATGATTTCCTCCACCATGACCCTGAGCTTCTCCTCAGAAAACCTGGGGTGTCTTTGAGGTGCCATGATGTGATGTGGGTAATGTGTGAGGTAATGTTTGTTGTGCTGTGTGATGTGTTGTGTTGGGGTGTGTTGTTTGAGGTACGTGGATGTTGTATGAGTGATGGTGTTGTGTGCTTGTGGATGCTGGTGTTGTGTTTGCTATTCTCTCTCTCTGCTTCTTCACAAAAATGTAGTTGTAAAGGGTTGTGGGTAACGTGGGTGTGTGTTTTATAGTGGTGTGAGTGTGTGTATGTGGTGTGTGTATGTGTATCAGGTGTGTGTATTTCGAATTGTCAAATGTGGTTGTGTTTTGTAAGTGTGTGTGTATTTTGAGCGCGGCGATGTGTACCGCCAATGGATTACCGCGGTTGAAAGACCGCCACATTGATTCGTGGGTTGTGATAGTGTGGGCGTATTCATGTTGGCGTGATGGTGTGGGTTTTGCTATCGCCAGTTTATCACTGACCTTTGGTGTGGCGGACTTGTGTGGGTGTCTGTATTGTGGCGGATTACGAGATGTGGGTCGTAATACCTGTAGCGGATTTCCGCTGCGGCCACGGTATGTTGGCGGCCTTCAGAATGGCGGTAAGCGGGATTTACCGCCAGGGTTGTAATGAGGGCCTACGTGTCTTGAATTTTTTTTGTAACTGTGTAGTTTTAGTAAGTTGTCGTTTTATTTATTTCTTTTCGGTTTTAGTTTTTGTTCCAAGTTACTATTGATTCTGCTAGCGTGGCTAAGGGGGATGTGTTATGTTCTACTTTGTAAATAGGCTGGCAGAATGCTCAGTCTGTGACAGAGAACTCTGTCAACTGTATGGTTCTTTTGTTGTGTAATGGGAACTGTGGTGGCTGGAAGTTCTGGGGCAGTTGATGTGAGCTTTTGGATGAGTTGCCTGCTCCGGTTGGTGGTTACTGATTAAACTCTTACACTACAAACCTGCACGTGACAGTCTTTGCAACATATTTCCTTTCCAGTTTTGCTGTTAGAAGGACCCTGTTGCAGGATTCCTCGTGCAACCAAGACTTTTATCTCCAATATAATCAATTACCGGAATAGTCTGACTGATCTTTTATTTGTACCCTTGAAATCAAAGGGAAAGGATTTTGGGGGTCATTCTAACCCTGGCGGTCCAAGACCGCCAGGGCTAAAATGACGGGGGCACCGCCAACAGGCTGGCGGTGCCCCGCTGGGCATTCTGACCGCGGCGGTTTGGCCGCGGTCAGAAGTGGAAAACCGGTGGTCTCCCGCCGGTTTTCCGCTGCCCAAATGAATCGCCGCCATGGCGGATTCTGACACCCCATACCGCCATCCTGTTCCTGGCGGTTCGCCCGCCAGGAACAGGATGGCGGTATGGGGTGTCGTGGGGCACCTGGGGCCCCTGCAGTTCCAATGGCCAATGGCATGGGCACTGCAGGGGCCCCCGTAAGAGGGCCCCACTTTGTATTTCAGTGTCTGCTTTGCAGACACTGAAATACGCGACGGGTGCCACTGCACCCGTCGCACCTTCCCACTCCGCCGGCTCCATTCGGAGCCAGCGTCCTCGTGGGAAGGTAGTTTTACACTGGGCTGGCGGGCGGCCTTTTGGCGGTCGCCCGCCAGCCCAGTGTAAAACCCAGAATACCCGCAGCGGTCTAATGACCGCGGTGCGGTATTCTGGAGGGGGGAACTCTGGCGGGCGGCCTCCGCCGCCCGCCAGGGTGAGAATCACCCCCTTTATCTCTACTGTCGGCATTGACACATTCATTTTTTGAACAGCCTACCCACTAGTGTGTGAGAAGTATAAATGTCATCTGGTGGGGAGTCCCTCCGAACTAGATCTGGACTCAGCTGCTTTGCTGATCCGAAGTCTTCTCAATTGGGATTATCTTAACAAGAGGAGTGCGTGTTTTGACCTGAAAAATTATCAAGTTCTTCATGTACTGGTTCGGAAGGTGTCATGCTCTTTATCACTTCTTGAGAATTCCGTTGGTTCTTCTTGGTAAACATTTTTCTGATGTAGCAGGGTGATAACATCCACATCTATCCGTGGTTTGCATGTCAAGCCCTAAGGGGCTACTGGTCTAGGTGGAGGTAATCCTCCATAAAAGCCCTGCAGTTTTCCTTATGTCTTGGAAACAATCCATGCACACTTGTACCATTTCACAAGAGGAGTTCTGAGGAATCTGCAGTTCTTGATCACCGGAGTAAAATGGCTCTTGGTAACCATAAGATTCTAAGTTAATATCAGAATTTTGTGGAGCAAAATGGATATCAAGGTTGTGTGGCCCATTAGCTTGGGAGACTGAATCTGACATCATCAGTTCATATTTGTTCTCTGTCTAACTCGTGGTCCGAGAACCTCTCACTAAGAGATATCAGTTCTGAATTATCTAGGAGCTATTCTAGTGGTTCTGATGTAATTCTTATTGGGGATACAAACTGTATCACATGTAGAGTCTAAGACAAAGCAATGGTGACTGTGGCAATATGCAACACTGCTGATTATTTTGTCGCTGTCACTATCAGTGATGACACGGATGCTGTGACAGATTTTTCCTGTGGCACTACAAATACTGTCGTTAAGGTCGCCAGACATTCCTGCATCATCGGAGAAGCCTTTGTTGATTGAGGTAGTTTTGGTGGGTGATGACTTTTTTGTCACCGATGGAAGTCTGCTCATCTTTTATGTTTTTGATGGTGAGAGGCCTTTTTGTCTTGTATATTGTCTGCTTTCATTGTTGACTTTGATTACGAAGCTACTTGTCGTTCAAATGCACTAATTGACGATGCCTTTGTTGTTGCTTTTTCAGTCACTGGAATATAATCCACAGAGGCAGATGGTGAATACATTGACTTTGCCTTCTTTTTTTCCTGCAAAACTGCTGAGGTAATGGGTACGACCTCATTAGGGCCAGAAGTCGGTCCCTTAAAGGGAGGACGGAGGGTCTTTTGATGGGAGAAAGACTAGGGGCCACATGTACTAACATTTGGAATTGCAATTTCCTAATTGCAAATCGCAATTCCAACTGTAGGAAACTCCACTGAGTTTCTTTTGGGATTCCCGGTGGGTGGCAAATAGACCTACCTCATTAACATTAATGAGGTAGGTCACAATTTGCGACCCACAGGGAATCGCAAAACTCACAGGGATGGTGGCCTGCTGAGTCAGCAGACCACCATCTCTGTGACTGCTTCTATATAAAGCAATCTGTTTTTTTTATGCATCCCGTTTTCCTTGAAAGAAAACGGGATGTGTTTAAAAAGAAAACAATTAAACGTTTCAGTTTCATTTTTCAAGAGTAGGCAGTGATCCCTGGGACCACTGCCTGCTCTTAAAAAATATTTTTGCATGCATTCACAAAGGGCAAGGAGTCCCTTGGGACCCCTTCCCCTTTGCGAATGGGTTAGCAATTTGAAATTGGTGCTAACTGTAATTGTTGTGCGGCCACATTCACAGTCACAAAACAATCATACATACCATTCATATTCAATATTAGGAAGGGACGCCCTGAATACGCCCCTTCCTAATACCGAATCGTAAAACTCAAATTGCGATTCGGTAACAAGTTACCAAATGGCAA
This sequence comes from Pleurodeles waltl, assembly GCF_031143425.1. NCBI lineage: Eukaryota > Metazoa > Chordata > Amphibia > Caudata > Salamandridae > Pleurodeles > Pleurodeles waltl. The sequence continues at coordinate 230,292,381 of NC_090440.1, forward strand.
TTTGGCCTTTGTTCATCCCAAAAAGCATTTTTCTAGCCGTAAACAGGCCAATTCTGTGAATCGGCCTGTTTCGACTAGAAAAATGCATTGTACATATTGCTGTAGGTTCTTGGGTAGCCCCAGTGACTGTTTCTCCTGATTCACCGCCTTCTTACTTGAACTCTTTTGACATAAGATCACATTTTATACAAATATGTACAGCAGCTACACAAGTCCGGATAGTGTTCCAATCATTGTCCGTGGACCAGTGGTCTCAAAATGCATGGGGGAAGCTCACACATGATACCTGACTCTAAACGAAGAGAACACCTCTGGGGCATCAGTTCAAAAATAAACAGGCACCTCAGGGGAAGGGGAGGGGGGGCACCTCAGCCGGATGAAGGGACGACGCCACTGCTCCACAAGGGGGCTCCATGCCCACTGATTGGTCCTGGGGAGTGCAAAGCCACAGTCTCTCAAGTCTCTCAATTGGGTGGTTTGCCCACTGCTTTATCCTGGGGAGTGCAAAGCCACAGTTTCAAGTCTCTCAAGTGGGTGGTTTGCCCACTGCTTTATCCTGGGGAGTGCAAAGCCACAGTCTCTCAAGTGTGTGACATGGAGGGGGCTTTGTGCCCAGAGTGCTTCATCCTGCCAAGGACTGGGGTAATGGATGCTTTTCTCCACTGGTTCTGAAGGGGGCTTTGCGCCCAGAGTGCCTCATCCTGCCAAGGACTAGGGTAGTGGATGCTTTTCTCCACTGGTTCTGGAGGGGGCTTTGTGTCCAGAGTGCTTCATCCTGCCAAGGACTGGGGTAGTGGATGCTTTTCTCCACTGGTTCTGGAGGGGGCTTTGTGCCCAGAGTGCTGCACATGCTGTGTGGCAGGTCCCATTTCCTCACCTGGGTGTGTATGTCATGAGATTGCCTGGGAACAGGTAGCATGATACTCCATGGAGCCAGAGACACACTCCACCCTGCTGCGACTTTGCCTGCCACCTGCTGGTACTAACAGTGCTGGTTGTGGTGCCTTATGTATGCTGTGCAGGGTCCAGGACGTCTCCTGCAGCCTCGGACGGCTGTCCTCTGGGAATGTTGTCCATGTCGCCTGTGGTGGCACTGTTTGTGCACGTCGCGAGGCTGGTGGCGGTGTCTGTGGCGGAGATGCTGCCGGTGGTGCATGTGTCAGCACCTGCGGAGGGAGACAGCAGGACGTCTCCTGCAGCCTCCGACGGCTTCCCACTATGGATGATGCTGGGGACTGTTGCTGAGGCAGCAGACGTGCATGTGGCGGTGCAGGTGTCGGTGCATGTGGCGGTGCAGGTGGCGGTGTCCACCGCTGTACAGGTTGCTGTTCTGTTTGCCAGAAGGGGTGACACCAGTCCCTCAGCCGGAGGCTCCGTGCCCTGTGCGGACTTCCCCTTAGCCTTGTGTCCCTTCCCCACCTTGGATGTCGCTGCTGGGCCCTTGGCACTTTCCCCTTTTGGCTTGGAGGAGGCCTTGCTGGGTGGTTGGTGCGGCTTTTCCCTACGGCATGTGGACCCCTTCGTCACCTTGGCAGGTGGCGGAATGGGCTGATCCTTGGCCTCGCTAGGTGGCACACTGGCAGCCCTGATGGGTGCCGCCCGCGATGTGCCAGGACTTGCAGGGACCACAGTGAAGGAGGATTTGGTGGCTGAGGTGCTGGGCTGGGATCTGGACATCCTGGCCCTAGGGGGAGGACGGGGGGGGAGATGTAGGGAAGAGGTCAATGTTAGCCAGGAAACGTTTTTTAGACACTCTGGGATGGGAAGATGGAGTGGGTTTGGGAGTGGAGGAAGAGGTAGTGGTTGTAGGAGGTGTACGTCTGCTGAATTTGGGTAAAGGTGCATGGCCCGGAGGCTATTGTGAGGTGGATGGCTGCTGAGTGGGTGTGTGCCTGCGTTTGTGTAATTTGGGAGGAGGGCTCACAGACACACTGGGAGAGGACACAGGGCACGTGTGCATGGTAGTGGGGGTGGTGATTGCACGTGAGCGGTGTGTGGTGGTAGGCGTGCTGGTGATGGAGGTAGGTGCTGAGGATGTAGTGCATGCAGGTGTGAGTGGAGACGAGACTGGGAGGGAGGAGAAGGAGGACGTGGAGGAGGGGGACACAGTGGAGGCAGTGGATGTTGGTGTGTCTGCATGGGGATGGTGCTTGTGTGAGTGCCTGTGGAAATTGTGGTGCTTATGTTTGCCATGTCCACTCTTGTGTGTTGATGAGTGTGCTTGCTGGTCTGATGAGGTGCTTGGGATAGGCTGAGGTAGAGGGGATTGGGTCTGGGTAGTGGAAGTTGGAGGGGGGAGGCTGGACACAGGGACAATGGCTGCCATCAGTGCGGAGGCCAGAGACTGAAATGCTCTCTGTTGGGCTGCCGTGCCAGAATGAATGCCCTCCAGGTATGCATTTGTTTGCTGCAAATGCCTCTCGACACCCTGGTTGGCATTCAAAATGGTTGATTGCCCAACAGTGAGGGATCTCAGTAGGTCAATAGCCTCCTCACTGAGGTGCCTGGGGCGAAGGAGATGCCCACCCTCCTGGGTGAGCGGGCAGGGGAAACACGCTGAGGGGCTGCTGGGAGGGCGGTGCTTGTAGGAGGGGTGGCGGCTGTACCTGTTGATGCGGTGGGCACAGAGGTGCCCGCCACCGCAAAGGAGCTCCCATCAGAGGAGTCGTTGTCGCTGGTGTCTGGTCCTACCCCCGTCGTGGAGCTCCCCTCGCCCTCCATCCCACTGGTGCCTTCAGACTCCGTAAATTCACCCTCCAGTGCCATGTGGGTTACAGCTCCCTCCTGCTCCGGTGCCAATGCTCCTCCACCAGATGATGCTAATGCACACAAGGACAGGGTGACAAAACAAAAAGGGGGGAAAGACAGAAGAGACACATGGTCAATGCCTGCAACACCACTACCGTTGGCGGACACAAAACACAGGGAGCAGTCCTAAGCACTAGCCCAGGCACTAACAGTTCAGGGGAAAAGCACATGCCCATGGGGTACTCTGCCTAGACCCATTTGATGCAGAGTCAGCTGAATGAGACTGCACTCACCCCCTTGTGGCTGCTGTGATGCCCTCAAGCTCGCATATAACTCAGGATGTGTAACCACCAGGATCCAGTACATCAGGGGGGTCATGGTGCGACGGGCACCCCTTCCACGTTGGGAGGCCAGCCCCAGCTGGGCCTCCGCTGTCTTCTTGGTCCAGCAGCGCAGGTCCTCCCATCTTTTGCGGCAGTGGGTGCTCCATCTATGGTAGACCCCCAGGGTCCTCACTTCCTTGGCGATGGCACGCCAAATACCCTTCTTCTGGTGGGCGCTGACCTAGAGGAATAGTGAAGTAAGAATGGATGTTACTCCCCCGTCCGGTTCTTCTTACTCATTGGCCACAAACCTCCCACCCTGGCCCAGAAAAACATACACTCACCATCCTCACATGCTGGCCTCTGCCCCCGTCTCTTCCATCCACGACACTCCATACATTCACGTGCCATCCACCATGCACACAGTTTACTCACCTGTGTGTCTGGAGGACCATAGAGTAGCGTGTACTGGGGGAGGACCCCATCCACCATTTTCTCCAACTCCTCCGCAGTGAAGGCAGGGGCCCTTTACCCATACACTGTATCCATTGTCGCTTCCAGACTCAGGTCACAGCAGCACTTGCAGTGTAGGTCCTCTCCTGTTGAAGGTCAGGTATCAAGTGAGTGAACAGATAGAAAATGGCGGTTACGTCCGCGGCGGTGCGTACCGTTACCACCGGCATACATCGTCATTGGCTCCTGGAACCCATAGGGCCCAATGATAACCAATGCTGAATTGCACCGCGGTCTTCAACCGCCTACCGCAACACTGCACAACACCAGTGCAGTTATCTAATTTCCCCTTGTCCCTCCTTACAGGACAGGAAGCCGCCATTTCAGGGGGGCACATGGCAGGGTAACTAACTGCGTCACAGCACTTTTGGCCAGGAATACCGACAGACATCGCCACACACTGTTTACATCACAATTGTGCTAAACAGCCTTGTGAAACCTATGTGGTGTATGACCCTCTGCTCACCCTTCTCCTCCATAGGGCACGTCCACTGGGGCAGGTGATGAGATGGCGTCATCCTCCGGTATACAGACCCATGTGGACCTGTTGACAATGGAAGACAGACACATCATTATCACATACAGACTTGATCGTGCCACAATCCAACAACTGTGTGCCCAGTTGGAGCCAGACCTGCCTCAGCTATCCACCATCCCACAGGAATCCCCCCTCTAGTGCAGGTCCTGTCAGTACTCCATTTCCTGGCCAGTGGGTCCTTCCAAACAACAGTGGCCATGGCAACAGGGATGTCACAGCCAATGTTCTCTAACGTGTTGTTCAGAGTGTTGTCTGCCCTGCTGAAACACATGCGCAGCTACATCGTTTTCCCTCAGGTGGAGGATTTGCCCACAGTGAAAGGTGACTTCTATGCCCTGGGAAGGAAGTGGAGTAATGGCAGTTCAAAGTTGTCAGGGTGACAAAGTGGGTCAAAAGGGTGGCAATCAGGAGAGTGTTATTTCCTGGCGGGGGTCTTGGCAATGTTCTCTGTCTTGTTCCTGGATCTCAGGGACCGTTTGCAGGGTGATTCTCCTTCTGCAGGGGGTGAGGTACTGGTGGCCTGTTGGTCCTGTGATGGGACCTCCTGTCCACTAGCGCCTGCGGACGTGGAGGGCTTTTCATCGTTCAGGCTACTGTCAGGGGCCCGTTTGTGTGCCACTGTGTCCCTCATGGTGTTGGCCAGGTCTGCCAGCACCCCTGCAATGGTAACCAGGGTAGTATTGATAGACTTCAAGTCCTCCCTGATCCCCAGGTAGTGTTTCTCCTGCAGCCGCTGGGTCTCGTGAAACTTGCCCAGTACTGTGCCCATGGTCTCCTGGGAATGATGGTATGCTCCCACGATGTTGCAGAGTGCCTCGTGGAGAGTGGGTTCCCTGGGCCTGTCCTCCCCCTGTCGCACAGCAGTCCTCCCAGTTTCCTTGTTATCCTGTGCCTCTGTCCCCTGAACCGTGTGCCCACTGCCACTGACCCCAGGTCCCTGATTGTCTTGGGTTGGTGGGTTTGGCTGTGGTCCCTGTAGTGGTGGACACACTGCTGATTGACGTGTCCTGGGGTCAGAGGGATGGGTCCACTGGGTGGGTGCTGTGCTGGTGTTTCCTGAGGGGGGAGGCTCTGTGGTGGTTTGTGACAGTGGCAGGGGAACCGACTGTCCAGAGTTCCTGATGGGCTGGCCTGGTCATCTTGATACAGACATGCAGAGCTGCTGTCGTCACTGTGGGCCTCTTCTGTGGGGGAACTGGATATGTCTGGCACCTCCTGTCCAGTGACGTTGGGTATGGGTCCTGTTGGGGTGTAAATGCATAGTTATTGTATCTGTGTGTGCCATCTTGTGCAATGGGTGAGTTACCCTCTACTCCTGGGCTTGCATTATTGTGTTTGTTCTTGTGTGATTAGTGTTTTGGGGTCTGTGTGGGTACCTGTACTGGACATGCTTTGGTGATGGGTGTCCATGCAGAGGTGTTGCATGCAGGGCTTGGTATTGGGATGGGTGGGTTGTGATGGGGGGGCATATGTGAGGTGTTGGAGTGATGGGGGTGAGGGTAAGGGTATGTTATTGCATGCAGGTGGGGTGGGGGATAGGGTAGTAAAGATATTACTTACCAGATTCCAGTCCTCCTGCTACTCCTGCGAGGCCCTCGAGATGCAGTATTGCCAAGACTTGCTCCTCCCATGTTGTTAGTTGTGGGGGAGGAGGTGGGGGTCCACTGCCAGTCCTCTGTACAGCTACCTGGTGTCTGGATACCACTGAACGCACCTTCCCCCGTAGGTCGTTCCACCTCTTTCTGATGTCATCCCGTGTTCTGGGGTGCTGTCCCACCGTGTTGACCCTGTCGACGAGTCTCCGCCATAGCTCCATCTTCCTAGCAATTGAGGTGTGCTGCACCTGTGATCCGAAGAGCTGTGGCTCTACCCGGATGATTTCCTCCACCATGACCCTGAGCTTCTCCTCAGAAAACCTGGGGTGTCTTTGAGGTGCCATGATGTGATGTGGGTAATGTGTGAGGTAATGTTTGTTGTGCTGTGTGATGTGTTGTGTTGGGGTGTGTTGTTTGAGGTACGTGGATGTTGTATGAATGATGGTGTTGTGTGCTTGTGGATGCTGGTGTTGTGTTTGCTATTCTCTCTCTCTGCTAATTCACAAAAATGTAGTTGTAAAGGGTTGTGGGTAACGTGGGTGTGTGTTTTATAGTGGTGTGAGTGTGTGGGTGTGGTGTGTGTATGTGTATCAGGTGTGTGTATTTCGAATTGTCCAATGTGGTTGTGTTTTGTAAGTGTGTGTGTATTTTGAGCGCTACGATGTGTAGCGCCAATGGATTACCGCGGTTGAAAGACTGCCACATTGATTCGTGGGTTGTGATAGTGTGGGCGTATTCCTGTTGGCGTGATGGTGTGGGTTTTGCTATCGCCAGTTTATCACTGACCTTTGGTGTGGCGGACTTGTGTGGGTGTCTGTATTGTGGCGGATTATGAGATGTGGGTCGTAATACCTGTAGCGGATTTCCGCTGCGGCCACGGTATGTTGGCGGCCTTCAGAATGGCGGTAAGCGGGATTTACCGCCAGGGTTGTAATGAGGGCCTACGTGTCTTGAATTTTTTTTTGTAACTGTGCAGTTTTAGTAAGTTGTAGTTTTATTTATTTCTTTTCGGTTTTAGTTTTTGTTCCAAGTTACTATTGATTCTGCTAGCGTGGCTAAGGGGGATGTGTTATGTTCTACTTTGTAAATAGGCTGGCAGAAGGCTCAGTCTGTGACAGAGAACTCTGTCAACTGTATGGTTCTTTTGTTGTGTAATGGGAACTGTGGTGGCTGGAAGTTCTGGGGCAGTTGATGTGAGCTTTTGGATGAGTTGCCTGCTCCGGTTGGTGGTTACTGATTAAACTCTTATACTACAAACCTGCATGTGACAGTCTTTGCAACATATTTCCTTTCCAGTTTTGCTGTTAGAAGGACCCTGTTGCAGGATTCCTCGTGCAACCAAGACTTTTATCCCAAATGTACCCTTGAAATCAAAGAGAAAGGATTTTATCTCTACTGTCGGCATTGACACATTCATTTTTTGAACAGCCTACCCACTAGCGTGTGACAAGTATAAATGTCATCTGGTGGGAAGTCCCTCCGAACTAGATCTGGACTCAGCTGCTTTGCTGATCCGAAGTCTTCTCAATTGGGATTATCTTAACAAGAGGAGTGCGTGTTTTGACCTGAAAAATTATCAAGTTCTTCATATACTGGTTCGGAAGGTGTCATGCTCTTTATCACTTCTTGAGAATTCCGTTGGTTCTTCTTGGTAAACATTTTTCTGATGTAGCAGGGTGATAACATCCACATCTATCCGTGGTCTGCATGTCAAGCCCTAAGGGGCTACTGGTCTAGGTGGAGGTAATCCTCCATAAAAGCCCTGCAGTTTTCCTTATGTCTTGGAAACAATCCATGCACACTTGTACCATTTCACAAGAGGAGTTCTGAGGAATCTGCAGTTCTTGATCACCGGAGTAAAATGGCTCTTGGTAACCATAAGATTCTAAGTTAATGTCAGAATTTTGTGGAGCAAAATGGATATCAAGGTTGTGTGGCCCATTAGCTTGGGAGACTGAATCTGACATCATCAGTTCATATTTGTTCTCTGTCTAACTCGTGGTCCGAGAACCTCTCACTAAGAGATATCAGTTCTGAATTATCTAGGAGCTATTCTAGTGGTTCTGATGTAATTCTTATTGGGGATACAAACTGTATCACATGTAGAGTCTAAGACAAAGCAATGGTGACTGTGGCAATATGCAACACTGCTGATTATTTTGTCGCTGTCACTATCAGTGATGACACGGATGCTGTGACAGATTTTTCCTGTGGCACTACAAATACTGTCGTTAAGGTCGCCAGACATTCCTGCATCATCAGAGAAGCCTTTGTTGATTGAGGTAGTTTTGGTGGGTGATGACTTTTTTGTCACCGATGGAAGTCTGCTCATCTTTTATGTTTTTGATGGTGAGAGGCCTTTTTGTCTTGTATATTGTCTGCTTTCATTGTTGACTTTGATTACGAAGCTACTTGTCGTTCAAATGCACTAATTGACGATGCCTTTGTTGTTGCTTTTTCAGTCACTGGAATATAATCCACAGAGGCAGATGGTGAATACATTGACTTTGCCTTCTTTTTTTCCTGCAAAACTGCTGAGGTAATGGGTACGACCTCATTAGGGCCAGAAGTCGGTCCCTTAAAGGCAGGACGGAGGGTCTTTTGATGGGAGAAAGACTAGGGGCCACATGTACTAACATTTGGAATTGCAATTTCCTAATTGCAAATCGCAATTCCAACTGTAGGAAACTCCACTGAGTTTCTTTTGGGATTCCCGGTGGGTGGCAAATAGACCTACCTCATTAACATTAATGAGGTAGGTCACAATTTGCGACCCACAGGGAATCGCAAAACTCACAGGGATGGTGGCCTGCTGGAGTCAGCAGACCACCATCTCTGTGACTGCTTCTATATAAAGCAATCTGTTTTTTTTATGCATCCCGTTTTCCTTGAAAGAAAACGGGATGTGTTTAAAAAGAAAACAATTAAACGTTTCAGTTTCATTTTTCAAGAGTAGGCAGTGATCCCTGGGACCACTGCCTGCTCTTAAAAAATATTTTTGCATGCATTCACAAAGGGCAAGGAGTCCCTTGGGACCCCTTCCCCTTTGCGAATGGGTTAGCAATTTGAAATTGGTGCTAACTGTAATTGTTGTGCGGCCACATTCACAGTCACAAAACAATCATACATACCATTCATATTCAATATTAGGAAGGGACGCCCTGAATACGCCCCTTCCTAATACCGAATCGTAAAACTCAAATTGCGATTCGGTAACAAGTTACCAAATGGCAATTTGGCCTTTGTTCATCCCAAAAAGCATTTTTCTAGCCGTAAACAGGCCAATTCTGTGAATCGGCCTGTTTCGACTAGAAAAATGCATTGTACATATTGCTGTAGGTTCTTGGGTAGCCCCAGTGACTGTTTCTCCTGATTCACCGCCTTCTTACTTGAACTCTTTTGACATAAGATCACATTTTATACAAATATGTACAGCAGCTACACAAGTCCGGATAGTGTTCCAATCATTGTCCGTGGACCAGTGGTCTCAAAATGCATGGGGGAAGCTCACACATGATACCTGACTCTAAACGAAGAGAACACCTCTGGGGCATCAGTTCAAAAATAAACAGGCACCTCAGGGGAAGGGGAGGGGGGGCACCTCAGCCGGATGAAGGGACGACGCCACTGCTCCACAAGGGGGCTCCATGCCCACTGATTGGTCCTGGGGAGTGCAAAGCCACAGTCTCTCAAGTCTCTCAATTGGGTGGTTTGCCCACTGCTTTATCCTGGGGAGTGCAAAGCCACAGTTTCAAGTCTCTCAAGTGGGTGGTTTGCCCACTGCTTTATCCTGGGGAGTGCAAAGCCACAGTCTTTCAAGTGTGTGACATGGAGGGGGCTTTGTGCCCAGAGTGCTTCATCCTGCCAAGGACTGGGGTAATGGATGCTTTTCTCCACTGGTTCTGAAGGGGGCTTTGCGCCCAGAGTGCCTCATCCTGCCAAGGACTAGGGTAGTGGATGCTTTTCTCCACTGGTTCTGGAGGGGGCTTTGTGTCCAGAGTGCTTCATCCTGCCAAGGACTGGGGTAGTGGATGCTTTTCTCCACTGGTTCTGGAGGGGGCTTTGTGCCCAGAGTGCTGCACATGCTGTGTGGCAGGTCCCATTTCCTCACCTGGGTGTGTATGTCATGAGATTGCCTGGGAACAGGTAGCATGATACTCCATGGAGCCAGAGACACACTCCACCCTGCTGCGACTTTGCCTGCCACCTGCTGGTACTAACAGTGCTGGTTGTGGTGCCTTATGTATGCTGTGCAGGGTCCAGGACGTCTCCTGCAGCCTCGGACGGCTGTCCTCTGGGAATGTTGTCCATGTCGCCTGTGGTGGCACTGTTTGTGCACGTCGCGAGGCTGGTGGCGGTGTCTGTGGCGGAGATGCTGCCGGTGGTGCATGTGTCAGCACCTGCGGAGGGAGACAGCAGGACGTCTCCTGCAGCCTCCGACGGCTTCCCACTATGGATGATGCTGGGGACTGTTGCTGAGGCAGCAGACGTGCATGTGGCGGTGCAGGTGTCGGTGCATGTGGCGGTGCAGGTGGCGGTGTCCACCGCTGTACAGGTTGCTGTTCTGTTTGCCAGAAGGGGTGACACCAGTCCCTCAGCCGGAGGCTCCGTGCCCTGTGCGGACTTCCCCTTAGCCTTGTGTCCCTTCCCCACCTTGGATGTCGCTGCTGGGCCCTTGGCACTTTCCCCTTTTGGCTTGGAGGAGGCCTTGCTGGGTGGTTGGTGCGGCTTTTCCCTACGGCATGTGGACCCCTTCGTCACCTTGGCAGGTGGCGGAATGGGCTGATCCTTGGCCTCGCTAGGTGGCACACTGGCAGCCCTGATGGGTGCCGCCCGCGATGTGCCAGGACTTGCAGGGACCACAGTGAAGGAGGATTTGGTGGCTGAGGTGCTGGGCTGGGATCTGGACATCCTGGCCCTAGGGGGAGGACGGGGGGGGAGATGTAGGGAAGAGGTCAATGTTAGCCAGGAAACGTTTTTTAGACACTCTGGGATGGGAAGATGGAGTGGGTTTGGGAGTGGAGGAAGAGGTAGTGGTTGTAGGAGGTGTACGTCTGCTGAATTTGGGTAAAGGTGCATGGCCCGGAGGCTATTGTGAGGTGGATGGCTGCTGAGTGGGTGTGTGCCTGCGTTTGTGTAATTTGGGAGGAGGGCTCACAGACACACTGGGAGAGGACACAGGGCACGTGTGCATGGTAGTGGGGGTGGTGATTGCACGTGAGCGGTGTGTGGTGGTAGGCGTGCTGGTGATGGAGGTAGGTGCTGAGGATGTAGTGCATGCAGGTGTGAGTGGAGACGAGACTGGGAGGGAGGAGAAGGAGGACGTGGAGGAGGGGGACACAGTGGAGGCAGTGGATGTTGGTGTGTCTGCATGGGGATGGTGCTTGTGTGAGTGCCTGTGGAAATTGTGGTGCTTATGTTTGCCATGTCCACTCTTGTGTGTTGATGAGTGTGCTTGCTGGTCTGATGAGGTGCTTGGGATAGGCTGAGGTAGAGGGGATTGGGTCTGGGTAGTGGAAGTTGGAGGGGGGAGGCTGGACACAGGGACAATGGCTGCCATCAGTGCGGAGGCCAGAGACTGAAATGCTCTCTGTTGGGCTGCCGTGCCAGAATGAATGCCCTCCAGGTATGCATTTGTTTGCTGCAAATGCCTCTCGACACCCTGGTTGGCATTCAAAATGGTTGATTGCCCAACAGTGAGGGATCTCAGTAGGTCAATAGCCTCCTCACTGAGGTGCCTGGGGCGAAGGAGATGCCCACCCTCCTGGGTGAGCGGGCAGGGGAAACACGCTGAGGGGCTGCTGGGAGGGCGGTGCTTGTAGGAGGGGTGGCGGCTGTACCTGTTGATGCGGTGGGCACAGAGGTGCCCGCCACCGCAAAGGAGCTCCCATCAGAGGAGTCGTTGTCGCTGGTGTCTGGTCCTACCCCCGTCGTGGAGCTCCCCTCGCCCTCCATCCCACTGGTGCCTTCAGACTCCGTAAATTCACCCTCCAGTGCCATGTGGGTTACAGCTCCCTCCTGCTCCGGTGCCAATGCTCCTCCACCAGATGATGCTAATGCACACAAGGACAGGGTGACAAAACAAAAAGGGGGGAAAGACAGAAGAGACACATGGTCAATGCCTGCAACACCACTACCGTTGGCGGACACAAAACACAGGGAGCAGTCCTAAGCACTAGCCCAGGCACTAACAGTTCAGGGGAAAAGCACATGCCCATGGGGTACTCTGCCTAGACCCATTTGATGCAGAGTCAGCTGAATGAGACTGCACTCACCCCCTTGTGGCTGCTGTGATGCCCTCAAGCTCGCATATAACTCAGGATGTGTAACCGCCAGGATCCAGTACATCAGGGGGGTCATGGTGCGACGGGCACCCCTTCCACGTTGGGAGGCCAGCCCCAGCTGGGCCTCCGCTGTCTTCTTGGTCCAGCAGCGCAGGTCCTCCCATCTTTTGCGGCAGTGGGTGCTCCATCTATGGTAGACCCCCAGGGTCCTCACTTCCTTGGCGATGGCACGCCAAATACCCTTCTTCTGGTGGGCGCTGACCTAGAGGAATAGTGAAGTAAGAATGGATGTTACTCCCCCGTCCGGTTCTTCTTACTCATTGGCCACAAACCTCCCACCCTGGCCCAGAAAAACATACACTCACCATCCTCACATGCTGGCCTCTGCCCCCCGTCTCTTCCATCCACGACACTCCATACATTCACGTGCCATCCACCATGCACACAGTTTACTCACCTGTGTGTCTGGAGGACCATAGAGTAGCGTGTACTGGGGGAGGACCCCATCCACCATTTTCTCCAACTCCTCCGCAGTGAAGGCAGGGGCCCTTTACCCATACACTGTATCCATTGTCGCTTCCAGACTCAGGTCACAGCAGCACTTGCAGTGTAGGTCCTCTCCTGTTGAAGGTCAGGTATCAAGTGAGTGAACAGATAGAAAATGGCGGTTACGTCCGCGGCGGTGCGTACCGTTACCACCGGCATACATCGTCATTGGCTCCTGGAACCCATAGGGCCCAATGATAACCAATGCTGAATTGCACCGCGGTCTTCAACCGCCTACCGCAACACTGCACAACACCAGTGCAGTTATCTAATTTCCCCTTGTCCCTCCTTACAGGACAGGAAGCCGCCATTTCAGGGGGGCACATGGCAGGGTAACTAACTGCGTCACAGCACTTTTGGCCAGGAATACCGACAGACATCGCCACACACTGTTTACATCACAATTGTGCTAAACAGCCTTGTGAAACCTATGTGGTGTATGACCCTCTGCTCACCCTTCTCCTCCATAGGGCACGTCCACTGGGGCAGGTGATGAGATGGCGTCATCCTCCGGTATACAGACCCATGTGGACCTGTTGACAATGGAAGACAGACACATCATTATCACATACAGACTTGATCGTGCCACAATCCAACAACTGTGTGCCCAGTTGGAGCCAGACCTGCCTCAGCTATCCACCATCCCACAGGAATCCCCCCTCTAGTGCAGGTCCTGTCAGTACTCCATTTCCTGGCCAGTGGGTCCTTCCAAACAACAGTGGCCATGGCAACAGGGATGTCACAGCCAATGTTCTCTAACGTGTTGTTCAGAGTGTTGTCTGCCCTGCTGAAACACATGCGCAGCTACATCGTTTTCCCTCAGGTGGAGGATTTGCCCACAGTGAAAGGTGACTTCTATGCCCTGGGAAGGAAGTGGAGTAATGGCAGTTCAAAGTTGTCAGGGTGACAAAGTGGGTCAAAAGGGTGGCAATCAGGAGAGTGTTATTTCCTGGCGGGGGTCTTGGCAATGTTCTCTGTCTTGTTCCTGGATCTCAGGGACCGTTTGCAGGGTGATTCTCCTTCTGCAGGGGGTGAGGTACTGGTGGCCTGTTGGTCCTGTGATGGGACCTCCTGTCCACTAGCGCCTGCGGACGTGGAGGGCTTTTCATCGTTCAGGCTACTGTCAGGGGCCCGTTTGTGTGCCACTGTGTCCCTCATGGTGTTGGCCAGGTCTGCCAGCACCCCTGCAATGGTAACCAGGGTAGTATTGATAGACTTCAAGTCCTCCCTGATCCCCAGGTAGTGTTTCTCCTGCAGCCGCTGGGTCTCGTGAAACTTGCCCAGTACTGTGCCCATGGTCTCCTGGGAATGATGGTATGCTCCCACGATGTTGCAGAGTGCCTCGTGGAGAGTGGGTTCCCTGGGCCTGTCCTCCCCCTGTCGCACAGCAGTCCTCCCAGTTTCCTTGTTATCCTGTGCCTCTGTCCCCTGAACCGTGTGCCCACTGCCACTGACCCCAGGTCCCTGATTGTCTTGGGTTGGTGGGTTTGGCTGTGGTCCCTGTAGTGGTGGACACACTGCTGATTGACGTGTCCTGGGGTCAGAGGGATGGGTCCACTGGGTGGGTGCTGTGCTGGTGTTTCCTGAGGGGGGAGGCTCTGTGGTGGTTTGTGACAGTGGCAGGGGAACCGACTGTCCAGAGGTCCTGATGGGCTGGCCTGGTCATCTTGATACAGACATGCAGAGCTGCTGTCGTCACTGTGGGCCTCTTCTGTGGGGGAACTGGATATGTCTGGCACCTCCTGTCCAGTGACGTTGGGTATGGGTCCTGTTGGGGTGTAAATGCATAGTTATTGTATCTGTGTGTGCCATCTTGTGCAATGGGTGAGTTACCCTCTACTCCTGGGCTTGCATTATTGTGTTTGTTCTTGTGTGATTAGTGTTTTGGGGTCTGTGTGGGTACCTGTACTGGACATGCTTTGGTGATGGGTGTCCATGCAGAGGTGTTGCATGCAGGGCTTGGTATTGGGATGGGTGGGTTGTGATGGGGGGGCATATGTGAGGTGTTGGAGTGATGGGGGTGAGGGTAAGGGTATGTTATTGCATGCAGGTGGGGTGGGGGATAGGGTAGTAAAGATATTACTTACCAGATTCCAGTCCTCCTGCTACTCCTGCGAGGCCCTCGAGATGCAGTATTGCCAAGACTTGCTCCTCCCATGTTGTTAGTTGTGGGGGAGGAGGTGGGGGTCCACTGCCAGTCCTCTGTACAGCTACCTGGTGTCTGGATACCACTGAACGCACCTTCCCCCGTAGGTCGTTCCACCTCTTTCTGATGTCATCCCGTGTTCTGGGGTGCTGTCCCACCGTGTTGACCCTGTCGACGAGTCTCCGCCATAGCTCCATCTTCCTAGCAATTGAGGTGTGCTGCACCTGTGATCCGAAGAGCTGTGGCTCTACCCGGATGATTTCCTCCACCATGACCCTGAGCTTCTCCTCAGAAAACCTGGGGTGTCTTTGAGGTGCCATGATGTGATGTGGGTAATGTGTGAGGTAATGTTTGTTGTGCTGTGTGATGTGTTGTGTTGGGGTGTGTTGTTTGAGGTACGTGGATGTTGTATGAATGATGGTGTTGTGTGCTTGTGGATGCTGGTGTTGTGTTTGCTATTCTCTCTCTCTGCTAATTCACAAAAATGTAGTTGTAAAGGGTTGTGGGTAACGTGGGTGTGTGTTTTATAGTGGTGTGAGTGTGTGGGTGTGGTGTGTGTATGTGTATCAGGTGTGTGTATTTCGAATTGTCCAATGTGGTTGTGTTTTGTAAGTGTGTGTGTATTTTGAGCGCTACGATGTGTAGCGCCAATGGATTACCGCGGTTGAAAGACTGCCACATTGATTCGTGGGTTGTGATAGTGTGGGCGTATTCCTGTTGGCGTGATGGTGTGGGTTTTGCTATCGCCAGTTTATCACTGACCTTTGGTGTGGCGGACTTGTGTGGGTGTCTGTATTGTGGCGGATTATGAGATGTGGGTCGTAATACCTGTAGCGGATTTCCGCTGCGGCCACGGTATGTTGGCGGCCTTCAGAATGGCGGTAAGCGGGATTTACCGCCAGGGTTGTAATGAGGGCCTACGTGTCTTGAATTTTTTTTTGTAACTGTGCAGTTTTAGTAAGTTGTAGTTTTATTTATTTCTTTTCGGTTTTAGTTTTTGTTCCAAGTTACTATTGATTCTGCTAGCGTGGCTAAGGGGGATGTGTTATGTTCTACTTTGTAAATAGGCTGGCAGAAGGCTCAGTCTGTGACAGAGAACTCTGTCAACTGTATGGTTCTTTTGTTGTGTAATGGGAACTGTGGTGGCTGGAAGTTCTGGGGCAGTTGATGTGAGCTTTTGGATGAGTTGCCTGCTCCGGTTGGTGGTTACTGATTAAACTCTTATACTACAAACCTGCATGTGACAGTCTTTGCAACATATTTCCTTTCCAGTTTTGCTGTTAGAAGGACCCTGTTGCAGGATTCCTCGTGCAACCAAGACTTTTATCCCAAATGTACCCTTGAAATCAAAGAGAAAGGATTTTATCTCTACTGTCGGCATTGACACATTCATTTTTTGAACAGCCTACCCACTAGCGTGTGACAAGTATAAATGTCATCTGGTGGGAAGTCCCTCCGAACTAGATCTGGACTCAGCTGCTTTGCTGATCCGAAGTCTTCTCAATTGGGATTATCTTAACAAGAGGAGTGCGTGTTTTGACCTGAAAAATTATCAAGTTCTTCATATACTGGTTCGGAAGGTGTCATGCTCTTTATCACTTCTTGAGAATTCCGTTGGTTCTTCTTGGTAAACATTTTTCTGATGTAGCAGGGTGATAACATCCACATCTATCCGTGGTCTGCATGTCAAGCCCTAAGGGGCTACTGGTCTAGGTGGAGGTAATCCTCCATAAAAGCCCTGCAGTTTTCCTTATGTCTTGGAAACAATCCATGCACACTTGTACCATTTCACAAGAGGAGTTCTGAGGAATCTGCAGTTCTTGATCACCGGAGTAAAATGGCTCTTGGTAACCATAAGATTCTAAGTTAATGTCAGAATTTTGTGGAGCAAAATGGATATCAAGGTTGTGTGGCCCATTAGCTTGGGAGACTGAATCTGACATCATCAGTTCATATTTGTTCTCTGTCTAACTCGTGGTCCGAGAACCTCTCACTAAGAGATATCAGTTCTGAATTATCTAGGAGCTATTCTAGTGGTTCTGATGTAATTCTTATTGGGGATACAAACTGTATCACATGTAGAGTCTAAGACAAAGCAATGGTGACTGTGGCAATATGCAACACTGCTGATTATTTTGTCGCTGTCACTATCAGTGATGACACGGATGCTGTGACAGATTTTTCCTGTGGCACTACAAATACTGTCGTTAAGGTCGCCAGACATTCCTGCATCATCGGAGAAGCCTTTGTTGATTGAGGTAGTTTTGGTGGGTGATGACTTTTTTGTCACCGATGGAAGTCTGCTCATCTTTTATGTTTTTGATGGTGAGAGGCCTTTTTGTCTTGTATATTGTCTGCTTTCATTGTTGACTTTGATTACGAAGCTACTTGTCGTTCAAATGCACTAATTGACGATGCCTTTGTTGTTGCTTTTTCAGTCACTGGAATATAATCCACAGAGGCAGATGGTGAATACATTGACTTTGCCTTCTTTTTTTCCTGCAAAACTGCTGAGGTAATGGGTACGACCTCATTAGGGCCAGAAGTCGGTCCCTTAAAGGCAGGACGGAGGGTCTTTTGATGGGAGAAAGACTAGGGGCCACATGTACTAACATTTGGAATTGCAATTTCCTAATTGCAAATCGCAATTCCAACTGTAGGAAACTCCACTGAGTTTCTTTTGGGATTCCCGGTGGGTGGCAAATAGACCTACCTCATTAACATTAATGAGGTAGGTCACAATTTGCGACCCACAGGGAATCGCAAAACTCACAGGGATGGTGGCCTGCTGGAGTCAGCAGACCACCATCTCTGTGACTGCTTCTATATAAAGCAATCTGTTTTTTTTATGCATCCCGTTTTCCTTGAAAGAAAACGGGATGTGTTTAAAAAGAAAACAATTAAACGTTTCAGTTTCATTTTTCAAGAGTAGGCAGTGATCCCTGGGACCACTGCCTGCTCTTAAAAAATATTTTTGCATGCATTCACAAAGGGCAAGGAGTCCCTTGGGACCCCTTCCCCTTTGCGAATGGGTTAGCAATTTGAAATTGGTGCTAACTGTAATTGTTGTGCGGCCACATTCACAGTCACAAAACAATCATACATACCATTCATATTCAATATTAGGAAGGGACGCCCTGAATACGCCCCTTCCTAATACCGAATCGTAAAACTCAAATTGCGATTCGGTAACAAGTTACCAAATGGCAATTTGGCCTTTGTTCATCCCAAAAAGCATTTTTCTAGCCGTAAACAGGCCGATTCTGTGAATCGGCCTGTTTCGACTAGAAAAATGCGATGTACATATTGCTGTAGGTTCTTGGGTAGCCCCAGTGACTGTTTCTCCTGATTCACCGCCTTCTTACTTGAACTCTTTCGACATAAGATCACATTTTTCTGGAGCGCAAGCTGGTGATTCAACTTGAACAGGAGTAGAAAGCTACTTTCTCTGTCTTTTAAGGGTTAACACACTTTTGAACTTTTCCCTGTACTTTACATTATAGAGGTCTCCGCTACTAATGTGGAGTCTTCCTGTGGTGAAATACAGAGAAAGTAAAAAGGTTTATTTAATTCAAAAATAAAATG
Source organism: Pleurodeles waltl (assembly GCF_031143425.1). Lineage (NCBI taxonomy): Eukaryota > Metazoa > Chordata > Amphibia > Caudata > Salamandridae > Pleurodeles > Pleurodeles waltl. Next base: position 230,310,659 of record NC_090440.1, read on the forward strand.
AGTACAAATATTTTTGTTAAATATGAATCTAAACTGATTATATATATTTATTTTAAATATAGACCAAAAGACAAAGGCCCTAATTACAACCTTGGCGGGCGGCTGAAGCCGCCCACCAAGATCGGACCGCCGGGCGGCCGCCAATGCAGCTGCACCCCCGCCGCGGCCATTTGGAGATCCCCGCTGGGCCGGCAGGCGGAAACCTAGGAGCTCTTGATTCTAAACTCTAATCTTAAAGCGGCAGTTGATGCTAAGGTGTTACAAGAGGTCAAATGGCTTAAAATGTGACCTTCTGTTTTATCCAGAAAGTCCCAATCTATTGCATATATTAACTCCATTGCATACAAGGAAAGATCTTGGCCTACTGCATTATAGAAAGCACCTAACCAACTAGCTTGGGTCAGGGCCTTACCCACATTGTTTGACATGTGATCAGAATCGCTGAGGGAGCTAGACATGATTTTCCCCAAAAAGCGATAAGATTTAACTTGCTCTAACTTCTCAGAGCCCAACTACCATGACAAATGTATGTTTTTACTCACTTTTTTCTTCTGAAAGCATAATATTTGGGATTTCGAGCAGCTGATCTTCAAATATTAAAGGTCTGCATAGCATTGGAGGTCTGCCAGATGATTATTTAAGCCATTCGGGGTCAGATCTAGAATTACAATATCGTGTGCATAAAGCAGGCATGTCAAAGGGTGACCTACAATAATAGGCACAAAATCTGAACTCTGATAAAACATTAGGAAAATCATGAATATATAAAGATAATAGCAGAGGCGCCAGTAAGCATCCCTGCTTCAAACTGATTTTTGTAGGTAACTCCATAGATAGGCCCAATCATTACCCATCAATACTTTCCACCAAGTTGAGGATTGCAGAGCTATAATTAAATGCAGCAAAGTAGCTGGCATGTCAAGCTTACATAGCTTCTTCCACAGAGTAGGATGATCAACCTTATCAAAGGACATGGAGAAGTCTATAAAGGAGGCATAAACTGAAAAGCTCCTGATCGTTAAGTATTTTTCATTTATAAGCTGCAAAGCTGTGATATTATCTAAGGAACTATGACCTTTTCAAGGTAATAATCATAATAATCTCTACCCAAGACTTAAGGTGATCTAACAGGCTTTTTTTGTGAAAACCTTACCCACTGCATCCAGCAGACCACTTTTAGCCGCAACCACCTTCTCTTTAATAGTGAAATGAGTCTGCCCCTTTCTTTTGAGAATCAAATAGACTGCAACTGAGTTAATCTATTGATTTCCTTTTTCAGGGAAAGTACTGACGGTCACACTACTCTATGGGCGAGCTTAGGGTGTGCCGGACAATTGTCCTTTACATTCTGACTCATACAATAAGAAAATGAATTAAGGATCTTCATATTCCAAAGGTCTAAATCCAGGATCCTCTCTAATCTTATTAAATTGACAATTTTGGAAGGGGACCAGTGTGTTCTACCTGAATTATCCTTAAATGTTGTACAAGAGCCATCAAGTTTCCATGACCCTTCAGGAGAAAGAGTTAAATCTAAAGAGAAAATAAGTCGTCTATGATCACTGAACGAAGAATCTAAAACCCTCAGATCAGTGACATGCTGTAGCATAGGAAGCAATAATATAGTCTATAATCGAGGTTTCCTGTGAAGATTTATGAGTAAAGTGGGCTGGAGAGTACAGATTAAATCTACCATTTAAAATCACATAGCCATTCTTTCGTAAGTGGCCTAGAAGTGAAAGCCCTCATTTATCCGTTCTTAAATACGATGGAAACAATAATGGCGTGATGTTAAATGCAATTTCCTTCTCAATATCACAAAATAGATGAATAGAGTGATTAGACACTTTACAGTTTAAATCTCCCACTAACAAAACGTGATATTCCCCTTGATTATTCTTGATCATTAATATATAATTAAATTTACCAAGCAGTATGTTATTATAACATTTATCCAGAGAAATGTATAGATTCACCACGAACAATGAAACTCTTCTACCTTCATCAACATAAGTAGCAATCTTTATAACCTGAAAAAGATTAGATGAGTATTTAAACATATAATATTCCCACTTTAGCCTGTTGCTCAACTAACTAGATATTCCCCCTTGTTCATGCCCTTTCTTAGAACGGAAAGCATTACAACCTAAGACAATATAACCATCACATAAAAAATCCAAAGTACACCAGGTTCCCTGGATGCAGATCATGTCAGCTTTTAGACTACTTACGAAATCCAGTTGCACTGGAGAATTCATTATTCCAGTTACATTCCAGGAAACCACTTTTGTGGCAATTTGAAATTCCTCCTTAGGTACTGACCCCTAATCCTTAGATCCCATCAACACGTTCAATATTACTGATAGCATATCTTGTATATGGTCCGAATTATTCTCCAACATTTCCAGTGCTGCTAAAACAGAAGACAGAATTATTTCCATACACTTGAAAGATTCAGAAATTAGCACATCTTGGCCAGAATGATCGCAGGACAAGTTCCCAGGTATTTCTAATTCAGGTGTTACAGAGGTCCGAAGTTCTGAAGATAACTGATCTGATGGAGTACTACTGAACAGCCTTGGGCCAGATCCTTGAAAAGGGTCCACTGAGGACTGAGGTGTACCACAACCCCCAGAGCTCATCAAATTCACATCAACATCAAGTAAGAAAAAATCCTCAATAAGAGGGTTACTTAACGCCATAGAGGTAGAGTTTGCAGCATTTGCAGTTTCTATGACAGGTGGACATTTCTCAAGGGAAAAAGCATGATTTGTGACTGTTCCAGCAACTGCATAAGCAACAGGGGCTCATATTGGCCTTCATATTTAAAGATGGATCGTCGTGCTTATCCTAACGCAAAACATTTTCTTTTTGAAAAAAGGAGAAGATTGTATTCAAACTTTTCACCAGTGTTGAATTAGGCACCTTGTATCTGAGTGGATTATATTTGATTTTTTTACAGGCTCTCATAAAAATCAGTCTGCCTGAACAGTCTCCGAGCTGTCAATTTTGTTTTCACAAAGAAAGGGCCAAAATTAGTGATCTAGAATTGATTCACAGATAAAGAATCTAGGATAGGGGAGGCTACAGTGGAGTGCAGATCACAACCACACCAGAGGCTGAGTTTAGACCACTTTCGCCCTCAACTAACAATATCCACTGGACAATATGGTAAAACCTCTTCCAACAGTACACAAGACCAGTAATCTTCTCCTCTGACAGGTCAATATGTGCAGCACTTAGGCTCCGACCGCCCACAGTGATGCCCACCAATTGCTGAATTCTCCTTATTAGAAATCCGTAATCCTATGCCCTTTAGCCGTGAAGCTGGCACAAGACTGATATGAGAACAAAGTTAGCAAACAGAGTTAACTAACAAAGTTAGCAAACAGGCACCAACAGGGACCAATCTGGATATCTTGACGTAATAATTGCCTCCTGGAAAACCTGGTCAAAATGAGGGCCACCACATCATTTGATAAACTGATGTACAATTTACAAGAGGGCCCAACAAGATGACCCACAGCATCTAGCATTCAGTGTTCCAGATAAAATCAGCAACAACGGAGCGGTATCACACCAGACTGCCCCACACACTGCACCCAGTCCTGGCCGGGCTGTTTCCGCTAGGTGGCTGGGCTCACACTTAGTGAAGGCTGTCTACAGTCCCCACACTCAGCCAAAGGTACCTCTGGAGCCTTTAACTATGAAAAAGGGCTACATAAGGAGGAGGAGAAGATAAAGACAATGCAGAGAGGCCCCTGGGGCTTTCTGGATGCTTTCAAAGGGCCCTTTATCTGAGCATTGAGTTATCTGTGCTTCAATGCCCCTGGGTCGGCACCCTTAAATTAGTGCAGGCGTATCCTTGCACCTTAGTGCTGCCTTAATGCTGCCATATGTTTGCACTACTGCCCCCTCCAATGAAGCTGAAGCACTGCTCACAATGTAGGGAGACCGTTGCCGGGGCACGACCACAACCTTACTGCTTGCGGCATCTTGAGTCGGCGGTGTACGCTTCATGCCTTGTTTCGCCTCCGCCTTGCCAAGATCTCAGCGGCCCGGACCAGGTGTCCAATAAGACACTGACAGTGCCGACATGCCAACAATGCCAGCAGCACTAACAGTACGCTGCTGACTGCAGCAGCACCGTCCTGCCCTGCATTCTAAACCCTCTCCAGGCGATCTCCCCCGCTGGCTCCTTCTCTGATGCTCTGACGCTCTCGCAACAGCTGCAACCTTGTCCTTTACGTATCGATTTCCTGACAATCGGCTGAAATTTGGTTATACGAACTGCCACTCTTAATGACTATTACTTTTCTTCATGAGACCTGTCCACTGTAAATGTAATATAACACTGCGGAAAATATTTACTGAAACAGTTTTTATGTATCACAACTGTTCATACGTCAACCACCTGTTACCAATTTGCTTCTTTACAACAACAAAACAAATAAATACATAAAGGGGCATATTTATACTCCGTTTGCGCCGGAATTGCGTTGTTTTTTTTTACGCAATTCCGACGCAAAACGAACTCCATATTTATACTTTGGCGTTAGACGCGTCTAGCGCCAAAGTCCATGGAGTTTGCGTCCTTTTTTAGCGTGGACACCTACTTTGCGTTAATTATATGCAAGGTAGGCGTTCCCGTCTAAAAAAGTGACTCCGCGGCATGTGCGCCGTATTTACACTCCCGGGCAAAATTCACGCCCGGGAGTGGGCGGGTCAAAAAAAATTACGTACGGCCGCTTTTGCGCCGTTTTTTAGCGCCTGCAAAAGGCAGGCGTTAAGGGACCTGTGGGCTCTGAAGGAGCCCAGAGGTGCCCTCCCATGCCCCCAGGGACCCCCCCTGTCACCCTTGCCCACCCCAGGAGGACACCCAAGGCTGGAGGGACCCATCCCAGGGACATTAAGGTAAGTTCAGGTAAGTCATTTTTTTTTTTTTTTTGTGGCATAGGGGGGGCCTGATCTGTGCCCCCCTACATGCCACTATGCCCAATGACCATGCCCAGGGGACAGAAGTCCCCTGGGCATGGCCATTGGGCAAGGGGGCATGACTCCTGTCTTTGCTAAGACAGGAGTCATTTCTATGGGGGTTGGGAGTCGAAAAAAATGGCGCAAATCGGGTTGAGGCGAAAAATTTGCCTCAACCTGACTTGCCCCATTTTTTGACGGCCAGGCCCCATATCCCCCTACGCCGGCGCTGCCTGGTGTACGTCGTTTTTTTCCATGCACACCAGGCAGCGCCGGCGGCTAACGCCGGCTAACGTCATTGCTTAAATACGGTGCCCGCATGGTGCTTCAGAATGGCGTTAGCCGGCGCTAATTTTTTTGACGCAAAACTGCGTTAGCGCAGTTTTGCGTCAAAAAGTATAAATATGGGCCAAAGTGTGGTATGAGGAAATAACAGGGAAATAGACACATGTGGGAGTAAGAACCCTTGTCTCCTCACCAATGGCTTGTCAACAGGTGTGGGGGCTTGGCAGTGGAAAGACAAAGGAACAGTCCAGAAGCATACTCTAAGCTCTGTAATGCCTCAATGCAATTCTACAAAGTTCATGATTGGAATAATTTTGCAGGTAGCACAAAATATGACTTAAGATGTGATAGCATCTGTTCTGTGAAATCTCTGCAGCCCAAATTTACTAAAATGCCTTGAGACTGGGAGAAGCACACATCTCCTACATGACCCATTTCCCAGCCATTATAAAGCCTATCTGTGAACTAGCCAGAGTTAAACCAGCAATTGCTTAGTTTGCAGAGCACCACCAACAGTGTCTTCTCAGCCCAGTAGATTCAGAGGTCCCCTTAGCAGGCACGTGCTTTTCTTCACCATGGAAAGGGAGGCTCTTTCACACCCCTTCTTTAAGGAGAATACCAGTAGATTGGTACAACAATGTATGTGGTTGATGTAAGGTCTACAACACATGATGTATAGTTTAATGCAAGAGGATGTTACCTATATGTTAAGCACTCTGCAGTAGACCTCATACATATATGAAACAAAGTCTTGTTTTGCATTGCTGAAAGAAAAGTCTGAGATCTGTGGATAAACACTTGGAGGTCCTCTTTAAAATATTATGAAAAAGACAGGAAGTAACTCCTTTCCAGCATTTTGTGGAATGATAGATTAGAGATGCTCCCAATAACTGCTATACTCCCTTTTAGAAAAGCTCTGAATTCCTCGCTTTTTGGGTAATAATGCCCTACTTGACAGATCGCTTACTGCCTAATCACCCTCATGAGTAGTTGGCAATCTACAAACGTGTTTGATTGGTTGTTGTAAATGAGGGCAGCAAAGTGCTGTGTATGGCTGAGTGATGTGAAAGTGTTGGTAACCAGATGGTATATCAGATTAAAGAATTCCTATTGGAGTACAAACTCATATTGTGCAAGGAAGTTCACATCAACACAGCAACTCAAAACATAGACTGCAAATGTTCCCCATAAATATGGGGTCTTCACATGTAGGAATGTAGATCTACATTTATTGTGTAAGATGCAGTACGTAAATGTCAGTGTCATCTTCGACTGGTCGCACTAAACCTCTGTTGAATAACAACATAAACACAATCACAACCAACATCACCATTACATAAGAAGAAATCGGATTGGTGATCCTCTTTGCTATGGAAAAGGAGATAGCTGCTCGAGGTTTATCATGTGATGTGCCCTCACAATGCCAGCTTCAATATTTTTTGGATAACCACACTATGCCTTCTGAGGGCCTGATTCACAAAGGTAAACTTACACTTTTGTGCAAGTTTACGATTGTTTGCTTCTCATAAAGTGAATTCTCACTTAATAGCATAGGTCCATAAGCCCTCGCACATAATAACACAGGTCTTTTTATGTGCAAAGACTTCCCAGGCATAAAGATACCACTCGTTAATCCGTTTGTGAACAGCAAACAATCATAAACTTACACAAAAGTGCAACTTTACCTCGGTGAATCAGGCTCGTTTAAGAACTTTTAAGGATATAACAAGGAAAGTTTTGTGAGTTTCCTTTTCCAAAGACTTGGGGAAGGTATCATATCAGTTTTGTCCAGTTACCCCTTGTCTGTGCACATTGTTAGACATACTCAATGCTTACTACCATGGTTTTTCTCCCAGAGCAAAGCTAATCCAATCACAATGGCAAGAGGACGTCTTTTTTAAAGAATTTTAATAAGTTAAAACAAAATCAGTTCTTTCTTTTTTTTTCTAAAAACGTCAACACTGTAAACTTTAGAAAGGATAGTCGGTCCATGACAAGACACAGGAGTGACAGCGACCACTGACTTCCTGCTGAGGAAAACGGAGGCGAGAGAGTGGTGGAAAAACCAACATTTTTCAAGGACTTCCACATCTTTTTACAAACGTAGAACAAGTCGTCCATTAAAACCCCACCAGTGTCAGGGACTCTGCTGCAGTGACGTTTGCGTCATTATTCGAGCAGAGATTTCCAGGTAAGGGGGTGTATTTCAGTTGAAATGTGCAGCTTCTGTCTGAATTTGACAGGCTCTACCATGCCTCGGCCACCTCTGGCATTGGCTCTTCCTTCATGAGGTGGGCCGAGCCCGACTGGCAATGACCACTCCATGTTGCACCATCCCAACCTGGATGCAGACGTCAAGAGGTTCTCCTCAGTTTGTGTAGATCTGGGTTCCAATGACACGCATGATCTCCTTCTGAATCTTGGGATCCTGGGTGTTTATATTGGCATCTCCAACTTGACCATCTTCATACCTGAGTCCAAAAAACAGAAATATGTTACTGCTTAGGAATGAAGTTCCTTTTTTGTCACCCCCTAATGAACATTCCCAGCCCCCATAACAACTTTCCACAACTAGCTGAGAGAAGATGCACATACAGCATCCATATGAACCTCAATGACTACACTGAAAACTGATCTTCCACTTCCACTTGAGAAAACAATGAAAGGTGGCAAGACTGGATCCAGAAAGGATGTTAATCTTAACTACCTTCAAGATGAACAAAAATGTTCTCCTGATATATATAAGTGGACAAAGTTTAAGAGGATACTCGCGCCACTCAACACAATTTAGCACTGTGCATGCGGGCCTTTAAAATGTTAAGCAAATTTAGGCTATCTACTGTGCCCATTGGGTTTTGCAAGCATCTCAGCGCCCTAGCCGTGGTGGAATTGCTCCATTAAACTATGTATTACTAGAGTACATACAATCTCTGAATGAGGAGATAATCCCTCATTTTTTAAACTGAATAGAGGCTTGAAGTTCAGACAATTCTTTAGTCCTTACTGGCTTACAATTTCATGTTTAGCACACCACTAGTGCTCGCCAGCTTCCTGGCACACTTCAAGCCTGTCAGAAGGGTGATAGGCTGAGGAGGGGGTGTTTGCAGAGATTGTTCCCCAGGCCCTGTGCTTTTTCAGGGGCCTGCGCTTATACTGCAACAACTATTTATAGATTGTAATTACAAACCTTGGAGTATTTTATAAAAATGAAATAGTTTGTAAAACGAAACAAATGGTCAAAAGAGATGAATTGAAATGGAACATATTGCCAATACAGAACCTGAGCTCCTGACTCTAGTTTAGATCAAAGTCGGAATTTTAAGAGTAAAATCCGTGTCCTCATCGCAGAGCAAAATGCAGATAAAATTTGTGATGGCTTTTCTAATGTAATGTAGCAGCTTAATAACATTTTCATTTTTCAATTGCTCTTTACTCTTTTTGGAAGCTTCTCTGTTCTACAAATATAAGTGTTTACATACTTGTAGTTAATTGTACAATTTCGAATGAGGTTTATATATATATATATTATTATTACACCTATTTGCATTCGCCCTGGGCCAGTCACCCATCAGCAAGTCATTAGTGGCCGATACAGCCAGTTGAGCCTGAACTGGTCATTAATGAGTTGTGGGAGCTCCACTGGAAACACATGGAGGGGATAAGTATCAGCACAGGCCTTCAGTTCCAAGATTTTTCTGTTTTGCTTTTCCACTTTTCTATAGCGCTAGAAATTCGGATTATTAGGATAAATGTTCTGCAGAATAAATAGAGCACATTCTGCAGTGTGGTCTGTCATGTAGGAATAGTTTTCGAGTGCTGCTCATGTGGTGAGCACTTTTGAGGTGGGAATGTTTCGTTAGGAAAGAAGTGATTTTGTGTCGGGAACACCCATGCAGTGGGCATGCCTTTGCTTTAGGGATGAATTGCTCACATGATAGGAGCGCTCTTGCATTAGAAATAAACTCCTGGTATTACAAGGACACTTGCAGTGGTGATGCCTCGTCATTAGTTGTGAACAGTTCATATGATGGGAACAGGTTTCCAGTGGGAATACTTTGGGATTAGGAGTGCACTGCTCACACGATGTGAACACTCTTGCAGTGGGAATGCCTTGGGATGAGGAGTGCACTGCCTACACGACATGAACACTCTTGCAGTGGGAATACCTTGGGATTAGGAGTGCACTGCTCACATGATGTGAACACTCTTGCAGTGGGAATGCTTTGGGATTAGGAGTGCAGTGCTCACAGAATGTGAACACTCTTGCAGTGGGAGTGCCTTGGGATTAGGAGTGCACTGCTCACAGAATGTGATCACTCTTGCAGTGGGAATGCCTTGGGATTAGGAGTGCATTTCTCACACGACGTTAACACTCTTGCAGTGGGAATGCCATGGGATTAGGAGTGCACTTCTCACAGAATGTGAACACTCTTGCAGTGGGAATGCCTGGGATTAGGAGTGCACTGCTCACACGATGTGAACACTCTTGCAGTGGGAATGCCTTGGGATTGGGAGTGCACTGCTCATAGAATGTGAACACTCTTGCAGTGGGAATGCCTTGGGATTAGGAGTGCACTGCTCACACGATGTGAACACTCATGCAGTGGGAATGCCAGTGGGAATGCCTTGGGATTAGGAGTGCACTGCTCACACGATGTGAACACTCTTGCAGTGGGAATGCCTTGGGATTAGGAGTGCATTTCTCACACGACGTTAACACTCTTGCAGTGGGAATGCCTTGGGATTAGGAGTGCACTGCTCACAGAATGTGAACACTCTTGCAGTGGGAATGCCTGGGATTAGGAGTGCACTGCTGACATGATGTGAACACTCTTGCAGTGGGAATGCTTTGGGATTGGGAGTGCACTGCTTACAGAATGTGAACACTCTTGCAGTGGGAATGCCTTGGGATTAGGAGTGCACTGCTCACACGATGTGAACACTCTTGCAGTGGGCATGCCTTGGGATGAGGAGTGCACTGCACACACGACGTGAACACTCTTGCACTGGGAATGCCTTGGGATTAGGAGTGCACTGCTCACACGACGTGAAAACTCTTGCAGTGGGAATGCCTTGGGATTAGGAGTGCACTGCTCACTGAATGTGAACACTCTTGCAGTCCGGACGGCTTGGCATTAGGAATGAACTGCTCAAATGAAGGGAGTACTTGTGCAGCGGGAAACCTTTATCATTAGGATGAACAGTTCATATGATGGGAACACTTCTGCAGTAGTGATTCCTAGGGATTAGGAATGAAATGCTCATACAATGTGAACACTCTTGCAGTGCCAATGCTAGGGGATACCTCAACACTAAGAACAAACTGCTCGTATGATGGGAACACACTTCCAGTAGGATGCCTAGGGATGCCTCAGCACTAAGAATGAACTGCTCGTATGATGGGAACACACTTCCAGTGGGATGCCTAGGGATGCCTCAGCACTAAGAATGAACTGCTTGTATGATGCAAACACCCTTGCTGTGGGAATGCCACAGCATTATGAATGGATTTACAGAGGTAGCACTCTTCCATTGAAAATGTTTCCCTAGGGCATCAATATGAGAATGATCCAAAAGTGTGAAGGTGCTTACGAAGAACATGCTCTAAAAGTGTGTCCTCCCCGGGAGGAGTGTTCTTAAAGGTAGGAGGCTCACAAAGCTAAAGTATGCATTACTTACATTTGGTGATATTTTCCTGATGACTCCTGAATGCATTTAGAACTGTATTCATTGGCATCAGACTGTTGCCTGAAAAGCCAGAGGTGTGACACAGAGTCTGCCTTTGGTGTCAGAAAAGGCAGGCAAGGTCTAAATAAGCCACTCCCACAATGTCAGTTCTGCGTAATTTACTCGCATCCCAGAGGACAAGAAGAGGACAAAAGAGAATAATTAAAACCATTAAAATATTTATATTTTCAGGATGAAGTGTTGTGGAAGGGTTGTGAAGAATCTGCAAGAAGATAGAGCACCGGTAGAATATGCATTCTTTGAGGTGAACTACTCTTGAAGAACATTCCTTGGCGTAATCAAATAACATACAGGAAGGAAGAGGGCACCCTCGAACCCCACATGAGGAGAAACGACAATGGCCTTTCTCCATGTGTGCCTTTCAGAAGACGTTTCTCCAAGTTATCATCTGGGTTCAACCAGTGGATGGAATGTTGTAACTGGGCCGCCATATAATATAATTCCAGGTGTGGAACCTCACATCCATGGTCTCCTCAGCGTGGCGAGTCTGACATGCCTACATCTAGTGTCCCACAGGACGTCCACCAGTAGACTATTGAGAGTACGAATATAGGGCCAGATTTACAAGGCCGTAGCGCCTTTTAGTGCCACACAAGCATAATTGTTTTTTACGCTAATGTGGCGTTAAGGAGGCCATTCTCCTTCGCCATATGTACAAAGTGGAGCATTGCTTGCATTGCACCACTTTGCGACCCCTTGCGCCACATTATGCCTGCGCCAGGCATAATTTATGCAAGGGGGGGGCGTTCCGGCAGTGGGAGGCCCGTAAACATGGCACAGTGAAATTAACAACATTTCACTGCGCCATTTTTAGCGTCATTTTTAATGCCTGCTCAGAGCAGGAGTTAAAATTATTTGCCCATTACTTTCAATGGGCCTCCCTTTACTTTGCAGGATTAGCTCCATTATTTATGGCGCTAATCCTGCAAAGTACCACAACAGTGTCATAAATTATGATGCTATTGTCCTAACGTGCACCATGGTGTGCCGTATTGTAAATACACTGCTACCATGGTGTCGTAACATGCCGGGCGGGGGGGGCTCAAGAAAAGTGGCGTATCACAGCTGATGCACCACTTTCTTGTAAATCTGGCCTAGAATGTCTAGGGATGGCATATCCCTAGACATTATAGGCCCTGCAAGATATATAAATAACGGGCAGGATGATCATTTTTACAATGTCTATCCGGCTCATAAGGGACAGGGGCAGCTCTCTCCAAAATCTAATCTCGGAGGCCATCTATTACACTATTGATGTTAGAGGCCAAGTAGGTCGAGGCCGTATGTGCCAGAGGGACCTTCATGTAGCGGACCTACCACCCAAGGGATGCCCACCTTCTGCAGCTCATCCGCCGGAACACCCAGGGGACCCGAGTGAAAAAGTTTGGACTTTGTAAGGTTTACCTTCAGACCAGAGATTCTGCCGAAGACTCGAATAGCATCAAGCAAAATAGGTACTGAATAAACCGGTTTCAGCTAATATACCAAAGCATCGTCTGCGTACAGGGAGACCACATGATTAGTGTCTCTCAACAATATCCCCAAATGGTGGGCCCAGTGCCCAGCACAGGAACTCCGCTAACGGCTCCATCTCGATGGCAAACAGGAGAGGAGAGAGAGGGCATCCCTGTTGGGTGCTCTGACCCAATGGAAAGGGCGCTGAGACCACACTGCCCATGCGCACCCTAGCGCACGGTTCAGAGTAGAGGAGAGAAATCTACCCAACAAATGGAGGGCCAGCGCCTATTTTCCAGACCACATGCCATAAATAGGACCACTTTAGGAAATGAAAGGTCTGTTCTTTGTCTAGAAAGGCCAAAGCATACTCATCCGTTGCTCGTTCCGGGGCATGGTAAACTTGAGCCAAACACCTCAAATTATAGAGAGTGTTACGTCTCGGAATAAAGATTTACTAGCAGAAAAACCCAACCTAAAGTAAAATGTTTTAATGTTTAACATTATCAAACTTTATGGATAAAACTGATTTAAATTAATGTAATTAATGGTTTAAAAGATATTAATGGTACATTTGTTTTTTAATTTAAAGATGTTCTTAAGATAATTTCAAATAAGCAAAAATTATTTTGAATTGAAATATGTTTTGTTTAATGTTTAAGAATATGTATATTTATTTTTAAGAAGTCTAAATAAAGTAATTTATTTTAACTTTGTTTCTTATAGGGTTCTATTTTAAGTCCCTACCGCCATTATTTTCCACAGGAGTGTGTTGCAGTTCCGGTGGATTGCCATGTGTGATATTAGGCTTACTCCAGGTCTCAGCTGGAGTACATATACTACTGTTTGGATCCTTTTTTGGCTGCAGTAACTTTAGAAGTACAGTTTGTGAATAGCAATGATCTGACCCGTTTGTGGGAGGGTGCATGTCCCTCCCTAAACCCCTCTCTGGCCCTCCCTTAATCATACCTTAATTCTCCCTAAGCCCCTGTAGTTTATTAGTAAGTATTAACCACTTTCCAGCCGTTCCACTGTCCCTCCCACACTTACTACTAGAATGTAGGCATACATGCGCAGAGATCTTCAAAGTTGAGGGGTGGAGATCTCCAAACAGAACAGATCGGAGAGGCAGAGGCGGAGACCTCCACTTGTAGGTTTGTGAATGGCATTTTGTAGTATGTGAACAGTACCGTTGTAGTACTACTAAACGTACTACAAAATTTAGCACAGGTGACTAAAGGGGTGATTTAAACCTAGGCCGAACAAGTAATTACTGTCACAATGGCAGAATACTTTACTCCCACCATGGTTATGGTACTCTGCCTGCCGTATTTAGAGATGCCCCTGCCCCTGTGGACATCTCATGCATTTCCAGAAACCACCATCACAGCAGTTCCTCAAAATGCATTGTAAATTTGACAAACAGCTTTCAACATGACAGCTGTACATCAAACGTATGTTTGAAAAAACAAATACCTAGCATGAGAGCAGCGTAAGGATTGGTCTGAGCAGCTTGGTCTGCTGCTCAGACAGTGCACTGGAGTCTGCATTGTTTCTCCAACCCAGGTGTGCAACACAGCCAGGTTGGAGAAACCTAAGTGCGCATGTCAGTTTGGCCAGTTTGTCATCCTGCTCTGAAGTAATGATTGAAAGTACTAATTTTCTGGATATTAGGGTAAACACTCCATATTTCTTAGACATTGCCGGGGAGGTGGCGAAGTCATGCACCCAGCCAGTGCACACAGAAAGTGCTTCTTTGTGTCCGATCTTTGTTTCCTGTAGAAACACATAGGGCCACATGTACGAACGTTTGGAATTGAGATTTCCTAATTGCGAATCCATGCAAATTGCAATTAAGAAATCACAATTCCAAACGTACGAAACTCCACTTAGTTTCTTTAGTGATTCCCAGTGGGTGGCAAATAGACCTATCTCATTGATATTAAGGAGGTAGGTTGCAATTTGTGACCCACTGGAATCACAAAAATCACAGGGATGGTGGCCTGCTGGAGTCAGCAGACCACCATGTCTGTGATTGCTTTTCAATAAATAATTTTTTTTTAAATGCAGCCCGTTTTCCTTAAAGGAAAATGGGCTGTGTTTGAAAAGCAAAAAAAGAAACGTTTCAGTTTCATGTTTTTAAGAGCAGGCAGTGGTCTGTGGGACCATTGCCTCCTCTTAAAAAACGTTTTTACTATCATTCACGAAGGGGAAGAGGTCCCTTGGGGACCCCTTCCCTTCTGTGAATGGGTTAGCACCAATTTGAAACTGGTGTTAACTGTGATTGTTTTGCGACAGCATTCATGGTCACAAAACAATCATATATACCACTCGACTTGCAATTAGGAAGGGATGCCCCTGGCATGCCCCTTCCTAATTGCGACTCGTAAACCTATTTTGCGATTCGGTAAATAGATTAATAAATCACAAAATAGCATTTGTACATATCAAAATGCCTTTTTTTGTGCGCAAATGGCTCGATTCTGCAAATCAGGCCGTTTGAGCACAGAAAAAAGCTTTGTACATCTGGCCCTAAATCCCCATATTTGGTGTAAGGAGTAATCATGTCTATCGAATGATCAGAGGTTGAAATGCACAGAGGGGAGGAGCATGGCTCTTAAGAAGAAAAGGACCAAATATATAAAGGGAAGAAAGGGGAGGTATAAACCATAAAACATGAAGACTACCTGCATAATGGGAGAAGCGCCTCATGGAGGTGAAAATAGCGAACAAAGCAATGGGGCACACCCGCAAGGGGGAGGGGGAGCCCTCCACACCTTCACATGTAGAACAAAACAAACTAATTGACTAGCTAGACGACTGGGATGTGTGTACACAACAGTGTAGCTGACCATCATTTATTATAGAACATGACCAACTGGATAAGGGGACATAGAGAACACCAACAACTGTAATTATCAATCTACATACACCACCAACATGCAAAAACATTAGTATAAAAAAAGCTGTGAGCCAATACTCGTGCAGCATACAGCCTGGAATTTGGGCGAACTGTCCAACATACTGACATTGCTATGCCCAAACCCAGACATCATAAACAGACCACTCAGGTCAACAGGCACTATAGGCCAGTCCCTCAAGCGATGCCAGTCCCGAGGGAAGTACTGTAGAATAAATGAACTATATGATCACCAATAAGGGCTGGATAAAGCTGATAACTGAAAATGCGAAGACACAATCACAAAACTATCAAAGAGGCAATAGGTAACAATTACAGAGACAACTAGGATCATCTATTTGGGGGCACTGTGCCCTAGTACTTTGAATATACCACACAGAGGCGCGTTCAACACTCTCAAGTTTTGGTCCAGGCACACAGAACCTGCTGAAGCAATACAGCACAACATACCATACACAATATTAAAGTAGTACAATAAGCCTGAGGACTGGAAATGCAATTAAAGGTACACAACAATATCAAAAAGGCAATAAGAACAGATCCAGAAACAACCAACACTATCTGGTGGGGGACAGGTAAACCCCGGTCCTCTACATCTGCAACAAGAAAAGGCATGTTAAATGTTAAGACAGCAGAACTATACCAAGTTGCTAAACTTCAGGAAATCCGCATGTCCAACATCACAGTTGTCTCTAAACCAGAGCAGCGGAGAGAGAGAGATATAACAAAAGAGCATGGATGTGTCATGAGAGTAGATATGTTGACAAGGCAGGTAGCACGTTATCTGAACCCCAGGCAGAGGCAGGTCATGACAGTAACATCCTCACAATCCAAGTCAGCCAGGTTTGTCACTACTCTCCTCCATCTGCGATTCATTCTATTATCAAGAAAAGTTACCAATTCCACTGGTTACAAAAAGATGTTCGCTCGCCCTTTGAAGACAGTCCTGAACTTGGATTGTTTCATAAAGGAAAGCTGGATCACTCTGTCTGCAAACGTTTCATGACAGCCAAGAAGCCCTTCTTCTTTGTGAGTGCAACCATTACAAAGTCTTGAGAGATGGAGATCCTGGCACCCTTCAAATGGACTGTCTTGATTTTCCTCGTGTGTGTTAGGATCAGCTCAGTATGCTGGTTTCGAAGATGTTTGAAGATCAGCACTCAAGGAAATGTAGCAATCTCGAGTTTGTGGGTGGGTGTCCGATGAGCACACTCAAGTTTAACGTCTTGGCCAAACAAAAGACCCAGGTCCGAAAGAAGCCATTTTTCTAGAACATCAATCACAGAAGGGGCTTCAGACTTAACATCCTCAGGAAGGCCAAAGATCCGAAGATTGCTATGTCTGTTGAGATCCTCCAAATTGATAATTTCCCGTCTGAGCAAGGTTATCTTCATATCGGTCTAGCAAGACTCTTGTGTTGAGCAGAGATACGGCCTTCCACCATCCCAGTACTGGCCTCTGCATTGGACATCCTAAGATGAAGGTCTTTAAGGTCCTTGCAAATTCTGGAGACCACTACTTGTAAGGCAGTGGTTCCCAAACTTTTTCGATCCCCGGCTCCTTTGACCTATTGGCCGTGTTGGCCACGGCTCCCCATTATGTTACTTTTTTTTGGCGGGTGGGGGAACGTAATCCCAGCCTGTACCTGTACCTACACTATTTACAGTTTGACTTCTTAATTCTCTCGTTCAGGTTCCTGAAAACCATTTATTTTAAATTATTTCTTTTCTTTTGTCATAGGGATATTATTAATGGTACTCTGGCGCCCTCCGCTGGTCACAATAATTAATGCAGGGGGTTTTGTTTCCAAAACCACGGTGAAAAGCTACCGATTAAAAGCACCTCCGAGTGGTTTCCAGACTGTGTGCGGCGCCCCTGGCTAATTTTGACGGCGCACCAAGGAGCCGCGGCGCACCGTTTGGGAACCACTGTTGTAAGGGATCAGTATTTGTTTTGGTGCTTTGGGCTATATCATGCACATCATTGAGTTTCTTTAGGATCGTCTCAGGAGTAGTAAAGATGCCCTGGTTTCCTTTTATAGGAGAGTGTAAGGAAATGCCTCCTTGGCATGGTTACCCCCTGACTTTTTGCCTTTGCTGATGCTATGTTTTGAATTGAAAGTGTGCTGAGGCCTGCTAACCAGGCCCCAGCACCAGTGTTCTTTCCCTAACCTGTACTTTTGATTCCACAATTGGCACACCCTGGCATCCAGATAAGTCCCTTGTAACTGGTACCTCTGGTACCAAGGGCCCTGATGCCAGGGAAGGTCTCTAAGGGCTGCAGCATGTATTATGCCACCCTAGAGACCCCTCACTCAGCACAGACACACTGCTTACCAGCTTGTGTGTGCTAGTGAGAACAAAATGAGTAAGTCGACATGGCACTCCCCTCAGGGTGCCATGCCAGCCTCTCACTGCCTATGCAGTATAGGTAAGACACCCCTCTAGCAGGCCTTACAGCCCTAAGGCAGGGTGCACTATACTATAGGTGAGGGCACCAGTGCATGAGCACTGTGCCCCTACAGTGTCTAAGCAAAACCTTAGACATTGTAAGTGCAGGGTAGCCATAAGAGTATATGGTCTGGGAGTCTGTCAAACACGAACTCCACAGCACCATAATGGCTACACTGAAAACTGGGAAGTTTGGTATCAAACTTCTCAGCACAATAAATGCACACTGATGCCAGTGTACATTTTATTGTAAAATACACCACAGAGGGCACCTTAGAGGTGCCCCCTGAAACCTAACCGACTATCTGTGTAGGCTGACTGGTTCCAGCAGCCTGCCACACTAGAGACATGTTGCTGGCCCCATGGGGAGAGTGCCTTTGTCACTCTGAGGCCAGTAACAAAGCCTGCACTGGGTGGAGATGCTAACACCTCCCCCAGGCAGGAGCTGTAACACCTGGCGGTGAGCCTCAAAGGCTCACCCCTTTGTCACAGCACCGCAGGACACTCCAGCTAGTGGAGTTGCCCGCCCCCTCCGGCCCCGGCCCCCACTTTTGGCGGCAAGGCCGGAGAAAATAATGAGAATAACAAGGAGGAGTCACTGGCCAGTCAGGACAGCCCCTAAGGTGTCCTGAGCTGAGGTGACTCTAACTTTTAGAAATCCTCCATCTTGCAGATGGAGGATTCCCCCAATAGGATTAGGGATGTGACCCCCTCCCCTTGGGAGGAGGCACAAAGAGGGTGTACCCACCCTCAGGGCTAGTAGCCATTGGCTACTAACCCCCCAGACCTAAACACGCCCTTAAATTTAGTATTTAAGGGCTTCCCTGAACCTAAGAATTTAGATTCCTGCAACTACAAGAAGAAGGACTGCCGAGCTGACAAACCCCTGCAGAGGAAGAACAGAAGACTCAACCAACTGCCTTGGCCCCAGACTTACCGGCCTGTCTCCTGCCTTCCAAAGAAACCTGCTCCAGCGACGCTTTCCAAGGGACCAGCGACCTCTGAATCCTCTGAGGACTGCCCAGCTTCGAAAAAGACAAGAAACTCCCGAGGACAGCGGCACTGCTCCAAAAGAACTGCAACTTTGTTACAAGGAGCAGATTTAAAGACCCCTGCAACTCCCCGCAAGAAGCGTGAGACTTGCAACACTGCACCCGGCGACCCCGACTCGACTGGTGGAGAACAACCAACTCAGGGAGGACCCTCCGGCGACTCTACGACTGTGAGTAACCAAAGTTGTCCCCCCTGAGCCCCCACAGCGACGCCTGCAGAGGGAATCCCCAGGCTCTCCCTGACCGCGACTGTCTGAACTCCATTTCCCGACGGCTGGGAAAGACCCTGCACCCGCAGCCCCCAGCCCCTAAAGAAACGGAACTTCTGTGCAGGAGTGACCCCCAGGAGGCCCTCTTCCTTGCCCAGGTGGTGGCTACCCCGAGGAGCCCCCCCCTTGCCTGCCTGCATCGCTGAAGAGACCCCTTGGTCTCCCATTGAAAACTAAAGGAAACCCGACGCTTGTTTGCACACTGCACCCGGCCGCCCCCGCGCTGCTGAGGGTGTACTTTCTGTGTGGACTTGTGTCCCCCCCGCTGCCCTACAAAACCCCCCTGGTCTGCCCTCCGAAGACGCGGGTACTTACCTGCTGGCAGACTGGAACCGGGGCACCCCCTTCTCTCCATTATAGCCTATGTGTTTTGGGCACCTCTTTGACCTTTGCACCTGACCGGCCCTGAGCTGCTGGTGTGATAACTTTGGGGTTGCTCTGAACCCCCAACGGTGGGCTACCTTGGACCCAAACCTGAGACTTGTAAGTGATTTACTTACCTGACAAAACTAACAAAAACTTACCTCCCCCAGGAACTGTGAAAATTGCACTGTGTCCACTTTTAAAACAACTTATTGTGTTTTATGTAAAAAGTATACATGCTAAAGTAATGATTCAAAGTTCCTAGAGTACTTACCTGCAATACCTTTCAAATGAGATATTACATGTAGAATTTGAACCTGTGGTTCTTAAAATAAACTAAGAAAAGATATTTTTCTATAACAAAAACCTATTGGCTGGATTTGTCTCTGAGTGTGTGTACCTCATTTATTGTCTATGTGTATGTACAACAAATGCTTAACACTACTCCTTGGATAAGCCTACTGCTCGACCACACTACCACAAAATAGAGCATTGGTATTATCTCTTTTTGCCACTATCTTACCTCTAAGGGGACCCCTTGGACTCTGTGCATGCTATTCCTTACTTTGAAATAGCACATACAGAGCCAACTTCCTACATTGGTGGATCAGCGGTGGGGTACAAGACTTTGCATTTGCTGGACTACTCAGCCAATACCTGATCACACGACAAATTCCAAAAATTGTCATTAGAAATAGATTTTTGCAATCTGAAATTTTTCTAAATTCTTTAAAGTCCTGCTAAGGCCTTGTGTTAGTCCCTGTTAGCATTTCTTTTAGAGTTTAAAAGTTTGTTAAAAGTTTGAATTAGATTCTAGAACTAGTTTTAGTTTCTTAAAAAGTATTCCAACTTTTAGAAGCATAATGTCTAATACAGATGTGAATGTGGTGGAACTCGACACCACACCTTACCTCCATCTACAGATGAGAGAGCTAAGGTCACTCTGTGAAATCAAGAAAATAACAATGGGCTCTAGACCTACCAAACAACAGCTCCAGGAGCTGTTGGCAGAGTATGAAAGAGCCAACCCCTCTGTGGATGGCAACACAGAGGATGAGGATAGTGACTTGGAGGAAGATTCCCCCCTACCAGTCCTATCTAGGGAGGACAGGGCCTCTCAAGCCCTGACTCCAAAAATAAAAGTCAGAGATGCTGGCTCCCTCACAGGAGGGTCCAGCCTCTCTGAAATCACTGAGGATAACTCCAGTGAAGAGGACATCCAGTTAGCCAGGATGGCCAAAAGATTGGCTTTGGAAAAACAGATCCTAGCCATAGAAAGGGAAAGACAAGAGATGGGCCTAGGACCCATCAATGGTGGCAGCAACATAAATAGGGTCAGAGATTCTCCTGACATGTTGAAAATCCCCAAAGGGATTGTAACAAAATATGAAGATGGTGATGACATCACCAAATGGTTCACAGCTTTTGAGAGGGCTTGTGTAACCAGAAAAGTGAACAAATCTCACTGGGGTGCTCTCCTTTGGGAAATGTTCACAGGAAAGTGTAGGGATAGACTCCTCACACTCTCTGGAAAAGATGCAGAATCTTATGACCTCATGAAGGGTACCCTGATTGAGGGCTTTGGATTCTCCACTGAGGAGTATAGGATTAGATTCAGGGGGGCTCAAAAATCCTCGAGCCAGACCTGGGTTGACTTTGTAGACTACTCAGTAAAAACACTAGATGGTTGGATTCAAGGCAGTGGTGTAAGTGATTATGATGGGCTGTACAATTTATTTGTGAAAGAACACCTGTTAAGTAATTGTTTCAATGATAAACTGCATCAGCATCTGGTGGACCTAGGACCAATTTCTCCCCAAGAATTGGGAAAGAAGGCGGACCATTGGGTCAAGACTAGGGTGTCCAAAACTTCCACAGGGGGTGACCAAAAGAAAGGGGTCACAAAACCTCCCCAGGGGCAAGGTGGTGAGACAGCCTAAAACAAAAATAGTAAAGAGTCTTCTACAGGCCCCCAAAAACCTGCACAGGAGGGTGGGCCCAGAGCCTCTTCACAAAACAATTCTGGGTACAAGGGTAAAAACTTTGATCCCAAAAAGGCCTGGTGTCGTAGCTGTAGTCAGTCTGGACACCAAACTGGAGACAAGGCCTGTCCCAAGAAAGATACCACTTCTAACTCCACTCCAGCTAAAACTGGAATGGCCAGTCTCCAAGTGGGATCAACAGTGTGCCCAGAGCAAATCAGGTGTCACACTGAAGCTACATTAGTCTCTGAGGGTGGGGTGGATTTAGCCACACTAGCTGCCTGGCCCCCTAACATGCAAAAATACAGGCAGCAGCTCTTAATTAATGGGACAAGTGTAGAGGGCCTGAGGGATACAGGTGCCATTGTCACCATGGTGACAGAGAAACTGGTTTCCCCTGGCCAATACCTGACTGGACAAACTTATCCAGTCACCAATGCTGACAATCAAACTAAAGTACATCCCATGGCAATGGTAACTTTAGAGTGGGGAGGGGTCAATGGCCTGAAACAGGTGGTGGTCTCCTCAAATATCCCAGTAGACTGTTTGCTTGGAAACGACCTGGAGTCCTCAGCATGGGCTGAGGTAGAACTAAAAACCCATGCAGCCATGCTGGGTATCCCTGAACTGGTGTGTGTCAAGACTAGGGCACAGTGCAAGGCACAGGGTGAAAAAGTAGAGCTGGAGTCTGGAAAAATGGCCCAGCCTACCAAGAGGAAAGGAAAGTCAGCTGGGAAACCAGCTGCAACACAACACCAAAAAGAGAACCTCTCTTCTCAGGAAGAAGTTCTGCCCTCTGAGGGAACTGAGCCTATGGAACTGGAACCTTATCAGGTTGAGCTCTTAGGCCCAGGGGGACCCTCAAGGGAAGAGTTGTGTAAGGGACAAGAAACCTGTCCCTCTCTTGAAGGCCTTAGGCAGCAAGCTGCTGAAGAGTCCAAAGGCAAGAAAAATGGAACACATAGGGTCTATTGGGAAGATGGACTCCTGTACACTGAAGCAAGAGATCCCAAACCTGGTGCCACTAGGAGAGTGGTAGTGCCTCAGAGTTTCAGAGAGTGTATCCTGACCTTAGCCCATGATATTCCCCTTGCTGGGCATTTGGGACAAACCAAGACGTGGGAGAGGTTAGTCAACCACTTCTACTGGCCCAATATGTCCCAGAAGGTTAAGGAGTTTTGCCTCTCCTGCCCCACCTGTCAAGCCAGTGGTAAGACAGGTGGGCATCCAAAGGCCCCCCTCATTCCACTTCCAGTGGTGGGGGTCCCCTTTGAAAGAGTGGGTGTGGACATAGTTGGTCCACTAGAACCTCCCACAGCCTCAGGAAATATGTACATCCTAGTAGTAGTGGATCATGCTACTAGGTATCCTGAAGCTATTCCCCTTAGGTCGACTACTGCCCCTGCAGTAGCCAAGGCCCTCATTGGTATCTTTACCAGAGTGGGCTTCCCTAAGGAGGTGGTGTCTGACAGAGGTACCAACTTCATGTCAGCATACCTAAAACACATGTGGAATGAATGTGGGGTGACTTATAAATTCACTACACCATATCATCCACAAACTAATGGCCTTGTTGAGAGATTCAACAAGACATTAAAGGGCATGATCGTGGGGCTCCCAGAGAAACTCAAAAGGAGATGGGATGTCCTCTTGACAAGTCTGCTTTTCGCTTACAGAGAGGTGCCTCGGAAGGGAGTAGGATTCTCACCCTTTGAACTTCCGTTTGGCCACCCTGTAAGGGGACCACTTGCTCTTGTTAAAGAAGGCTGGGAGAGACCTCTTCATGAGCCTAAACAAGACATAGTGGACTATGTACTTGGCCTTCGTTCAAGAATGGCAGAGTACATGGAAAAGGCAAGTAAAAACCTTGAGGCCAACCAACAACTCCAGAAGTTGTGGTATGACCAAAAGGCTGCACTGGTTGAATTTCAACCAGGGCAGAAAGTCTGGGTTCTGGAGCCTGTGGCTCCCAGGGCACTTCAGGACAAATGGAGTGGCCCTTACCCAGTACTAGAAAGGAAGAGTCAGGTCACCTACCTGGTGGACCTGGGCACAAGCAGGAGCCCCAAGAGGGTGATCCATGTGAACCGCCTTAAGCTCTTCCATGACAGGGCTGATGTAAATCTGTTGATGGTAACAGATGAGGACCAAGAAGCTGAGAGTGAACCTCTCCCTGATCTCCTCTCATCAGACCCTAAAGATGGCTCAGTGGATGGAGTGATCTACTCAGACACCCTCTCTAGCCAACAGCAGTCTGACTGTAGGAAGGTCCTGCAGCAGTTTGCTGAACTCTTTTCCCTAACCCCTGGTCAGACACACCTGTGTACCCATGATGTGGACACAGGAGACAGCATGCCTGTCAAAAACAAAATATTTAGACAGTGTGACCAAGTTAAGGAAAGCATCAAGGTGGAAGTCCACAAGATGCTGGAATTGGGAGTAATTGAGTATTCTGACAGCCCCTGGGCTAGCCCAGTGGTCTTAGTCCCCAAACCTCACACCAAAGAAGGAAAGAGAGAGATGAGGTTTTGTGTGGACTACAGAGGTCTCAACTCTGTCACCAAGACAGATGCTCATCCCATTCCTAGAGCTGATGAGCTAATAGACAAATTAGGGGCTGCCAAATTCTTAAGTACCTTTGACTTAACAGCAGGGTACTGGCAAATCAAAATGGCCCCTGGAGCAAAAGAAAATACAGCATTCTCCACACCTGATGGGCATTATCAGTTCACTGTTATGCCCTTTGGTTTAAAGAATGCCCCTGCCACCTTCCAAAGGTTGGTGAATCAAGTCCTTGCTGGGTTGGAATCCTTTAGTACAGCTTATCTTGATGATATTGCTGTCTTCAGCTCCACCTGGCAGGATCACCTGGTCCACCTGAAGAAGGTTTTGAAGGCTCTGCAATCTGCAGGCCTCTCTATCAAGGCATCCAAATGCCAGATAGGGCAGGGAACCGTGGTTTACTTGGGACACCTTGTAGGTGGAGGCCAAGTTCAGCCACTCCAGCCTAAGATC
The DNA here is from genome assembly GCF_031143425.1 of Pleurodeles waltl. NCBI lineage: Eukaryota > Metazoa > Chordata > Amphibia > Caudata > Salamandridae > Pleurodeles > Pleurodeles waltl. The sequence continues at coordinate 230,335,172 of NC_090440.1, forward strand.
CAGACTATTCTGGACTGGGCAGCTCCAAAAACCCAGACTCAAGTCAGGGCATTCCTTGGCTTGACTGGGTACTATAGGAGGTTTGTGAAGGGATATGGATCCATTGTGACAGCCCTCACAGAACTCACCTCCAAGAAAATGCCCAAGAAAGTAAACTGGACTGTAGAATGCCAACAGGCCTTTGACACCCTGAAGCAAGCTATGTGCACAGCACCAGTTCTAAAAGCTCCAGATTACTCCAAGCAATTCATTGTGCAAACAGATGCCTCGGAACATGGGATAGGGGCAGTTTTGTCCCAAACAAATGATGATGGCCTTGACCAGCCTGTTGCTTTCATTAGCAGGAGGTTACTCCCCAGGGAGCAGCGTTGGAGTGCCATTGAGAGGGAGGCCTTTGCTGTGGTTTGGTCCCTGAAGAAGTTGAGACCATACCTCTTTGGTACTCACTTCCTAGTTCAAACTGACCACAGACCTCTCAGATGGCTGATGCAAATGAAAGGTGAAAATCCAAAACTGTTGAGGTGGTCCATCTCCCTACAGGGAATGGACTTTATAGTGGAACACAGACCTGGGACTGCCCATGCCAATGCAGATGGCCTTTCCAGGTTCTTCCACTTAGAAAATGAAGACTCTCTTGGGAAAGGTTAGTCTCATCCTCTTTCGTTTGGGGGGGGGGGGTTGTGTAAGGAAATGCCTCCTTGGCATGGTTACCCCCTGACTTTTTGCCTTTGCTGATGCTATGTTTTGAATTGAAAGTGTGCTGAGGCCTGCTAACCAGGCCCCAGCACCAGTGTTCTTTCCCTAACCTGTACTTTTGATTCCACAATTGGCACACCCTGGCATCCAGATAAGTCCCTTGTAACTGGTACCTCTGGTACCAAGGGCCCTGATGCCAGGGAAGGTCTCTAAGGGCTGCAGCATGTATTATGCCACCCTAGAGACCCCTCACTCAGCACAGACACACTGCTTACCAGCTTGTGTGTGCTAGTGAGAACAAAATGAGTAAGTCGACATGGCACTCCCCTCAGGGTGCCATGCCAGCCTCTCACTGCCTATGCAGTATAGGTAAGACACCCCTCTAGCAGGCCTTACAGCCCTAAGGCAGGGTGCACTATACCATAGGTGAGGGCACCAGTGCATGAGCACTGTGCCCCTACAGTGTCTAAGCAAAACCTTAGACATTGTAAGTGCAGGGTAGCCATAAGAGTATATGGTCTGGGAGTCTGTCAAACACGAACTCCACAGCACCATAATGGCTACACTGAAAACTGGGAAGTTTGGTATCAAACTTCTCAGCACAATAAATGCACACTGATGCCAGTGTACATTTTATTGTAAAATACACCACAGAGGGCACCTTAGAGGTGCCCCCTGAAACCTAACCGACTATCTGTGTAGGCTGACTGGTTCCAGCAGCCTGCCACACTAGAGACATGTTGCTGGCCCCATGGGGAGAGTGCCTTTCTCACTCTGAGGCCAGTAACAAAGCCTGCACTGGGTGGAGATGCTAACACCTCCCCCAGGCAGGAGCTGTAACACCTGGCGGTGAGCCTCAAAGGCTCACCCCTTTGTCACAGCACCGCAGGACACTCCAGCTAGTGGAGTTGCCCGCCCCCTGAGAATAACAAGGAGGAGTCAGTGGCCAGTCAGGACAGCCCCTAAGGTGTCCTGAGCTGAGGTGACTCTAACTTTTAGAAATCCTCCATCTTGCAGATGGAGGATTCCCCCAATAGGATTAGGGATATGACCCCCTCCCCTTGGGAGGAGGCACAAAGAGGGTGTACCCACCCTCAGGGCTAGTAGCCATTGGCTACTAACCCCCCAGACCTAAACACGCCCTTAAATTTAGTATTTAAGGGCTTCCCTGAACCTAAGAATTTAGATTCCTGCAACTACAAGAAGAAGGACTGCCGAGCTGACAAACCCCTGCAGAGGAAGAACAGAAGACACCAACTGCCTTGGCCCCAGACTTACCGGCCTGTCTCCTGCCTTCCAAAGAAACCTGCTCCAGCGACGCTTTCCAAGGGACCAGCGACCTCTGAATCCTCTGAGGACTGCCCGGCTTCGAAAAAGACAAGAAACTCCCGAGGACAGCGGCACTGCTCCAAAAGAACTGCAACTTTGTTACAAGGAGCAGATTTAAAGACCCCTGCAACTCCCCGCAAGAAGCGTGAGACTTGCAACACTGCACCCGGCGACCCCGACTCGACTGGTGGAGAACAACCAACTCAGGGAGGACCCTCCGGCGACTCTACGACTGTGAGTAACCAAAGTTGTCCCCCCTGACCCCCCACAGCGACGCCTGCAGAGGGAATCCCCAGGCTCCCCCTGACCGCGACTGTCTGAACTCCATTTCCCGACGGCTGGGAAAGACCCTGCACCCGCAGCCCCCAGCCCCTAAAGAAACGGAACTTCTGTGCAGGAGTGACCCCCAGGAGGCCCTCTCCCTTGCCCAGGTGGTGGCTACCCCGAGAAGCCCCCCCTTGCCTGCCTGCATCGCTGAAGAGACCCCTTGGCCTCCCATTGAAAACTAAAGGAAACCCGACGCTTGTTTGCACACTGCACCCGGCCGCCCCCGCGCTGCTGAGGGTGTACTTTCTGTGTGGACTTGTGTCCCCCCCGGTGCCCTACAAAACCCCCCTGGTCTGCCCTCCGAAGACACGGGTACTTACTTGCTGGCAGACTGGAACCGGGGCACCCCCTTCTCTCCATTATAGCCTATGTGTTTTGGGCACCTCTTTGACCTTTGCACCTGACCGGCCCTGAGCTGCTGGTGTGATAACTTTGGGGTTGCTCTGAACCCCCAACGGTGGGCTACCTTGGACCCAAACCTGAGACTTGTAAGTGATTTACTTACCTGACAAAACTAACAAAAACTTACCTCCCCCATGAACTGTGAAAATTGCAGTGTGTCCACTTTTAAAACAACTTATTGTGTTTTATGTAAAAAGTATACATGCTAAAGTAATGATTCAAAGTTCCTAGAGTACTTACCTGCAATACCTTTCAAATGAGATATTACATGTAGAATTTGAACCTGTGGTTCTTAAAATAAACTAAGAAAATATATTTTTCTATAACAAAAACCTATTGGCTGGATTTGTCTCTGAGTGTGTGTACCTCATTTATTGTCTATGTGTATGTACAACAAATGCTTAACACTACTCCTTGGATAAGCCTACTGCTCGACCACACTACCACAAAATAGAGCATTGGTATTATCTCTTTTTGCCACTATCTTACCTCTAAGGGGAACCCTTGGACTCTGTGCATGCTATTCCTTACTTTGAAATAGCACATACAGAGCCAACTTCCTACAGAGAGTCAAGGAAATGGGGTTCTTGTTTTGATCTTTTAATATTGCCCTTCCCTTCCTTCCCGTCTTTCTCCTTGTGTCGCTCAGAGTGAACATTGTGGAGCCAAGACACGCATTAGGACATTGGGATAGTGGTAGAATGAAAAGGTATTGTGTGGAACCAAGTTGTGGTCAGAATATGGCAAGAATTGGCTTAGCTAGGGTCCAAACGGCACTAGGATTGAGCACACCGACCAGCAAGCACTAGCGTTGATGCCACTGGAAGAATCACCAGACAAACATGTTGCAGGGCTGTTGTAGGACTGACCATTCATCTAGAGAGAGCAGGGAGGTCTTTGGTGGCAAAATGGGAGCGAATGATGAGAGGCCCAACAGGAGGCCCCAGTGAGAAGGGCTCTAGTTGATGGGTGCTGAGCTGAGAGTAACTGAACTGCCAGTCAACCCCAGTGTGTCGATGAGCAAAGAAGGAGCAAGCATCAGACTCCCCTTGCAGCTCATTGCAATGTTGGATTCAGTAGATTTAGTGCAGCGCTGTGATCTTCCGAGGCGCCACACGTACAATTGTATAGCAGGCCAAGCTGTGACTCTCCAGTGTTAATAACCATGCATCGCAGAGTGTGACACTCCACACACCTACACCAACTTCCCTGGTGCTGTGGGTAAACCACAGGTGCAGGCAGACCAGACAGCAAATCTGGAATGACAAGAGGTCAAAATAAGTGTGGCTCCATAATCTCCACGGTGCCACACTTGCAGAAATAGTGCAGGCCCAATGTTGTGTGCCCAGCTGCTGGGGTTGATGTAAATGGTGTAGTGCAGTGCCGCCAATATCACTGCACATATGGAAGATTTGAGGTCGGGTGGGTGGCAAATTCTCACTGCTACTAACCAACCCTATCTACAGTGACATTGCCATATTCCCTGGCGCTGCGCATGCAGAAATAGTGTCTGATGTTGTGTCCCCTCCCGCTGGGGTTGACGAAAATGATGTAGTGCGGCATGGCAAACCCCTGCTACTATTAGCACGGTACTGCCATCTTCTTCAGCGCATGCAGGTACAGTGCAGGCCAGGCAGCAGATCTTCATCCAGAGGAGTGCTCGGCTCGGCATCAGTGAGACCAGCACTTAGCCTGACACCAAATCGGGCTCAAGGCAGCTTCTGCGGTCGTCACATAATGGTGCAGTAAGAGGGCTCATGGGGAGAGCCGCCATCACTCACTCACGCCCCCAGAGATGGCTAGCTTTTATGAGTATGTCCTTCTGGTGATCCTGTCCAATTTAGACACACTGGGTCGAAATGTAGGCACTACAAGGTCAAAAGTATGTGATAATACAACTTATGTTGTTCGTTTCAGAAAAGCATCTTTATTGATATATAATTGTCTATATAAATACACTTTACACTGATGTTTACTGCACAACTGTTGCATTTACATTATTTTGCTGCTTCTGCCATCATCAAAATGCATAAAACTTTGTGTGCATGAAAATAGTTTGGTGTAAACTATTTGTAGAATAAAAAAAGGAATGCATGATTGCATACCACCACAAGTCTAGTTATCATTAATTGTCTGGCAATTAATGCACAGGGTTATAAAAGTGTGTTAATCAAGTCTTAAAACTGTTTCATGTGGAACACTGCCTTCTTCATGCACAACCCCAGGTGCTACATGGAATATTTCAAACCTCTGCCCCTTTTGGCTCCATACCAGGTTCACATCATCCCCTCTAACGTCAAGATATAAAAAGGTTTGGAAACAAATACACTTATGATTGAGGATAAACATAAAGTTCTGGAGGAAATATGTTCCACCAGATGGTTCAGAAATTATGAAGGTAGAGGTATTTGCAAAGGAGATCTTTGCTGACGAGACCTCTTCACCTATCTTACCAGAAATACTGAAAAATGTACAACTTCAGGGAAAGAAGAAGCCAAGATCTTTTGGTTTGCACAATTATGAGAATAATCTTCATCTTTCAACATAGTGAGGCTTTGTGGAATGTATCTAGCAAGCTAAAATAATATGCATGGGATATTTACTATGATCATGTCCTAGCCTTGTTTAGCCTAACAGCCTACAGGATTGTATGCACAATATATTTGAGGTTGTATGCGTCCTGCATCCGAGGGTCCTCATTAAATGAGAGCCATAGCGACGTTGAGAATCAGCAGATATGATTCCATAGCCTTTTTTACCTAGAGTGCTGCATCAGAAAAAAAAATCCATTGCCCAAAACATTCTGTATATTGGAAGTATAAGGGCCTTTGGCACCACCAGAGGTTGATCAGTCAGAAGCAACAGTGACACACTTTGTTTGGCATGGAGCAGGGAGGATCAGAGATGCAGGATCACACAGTGGGCCATCAGTGTCAACCGTTAAAGGAATGTCAAAGAATGTATCTAGAAGTACAAGTTACTTACCTTCGGTAACTAAATATCTGGTAGAGACATATTCTAGTTGCAGATTCCTTACCTTAGAATTTCTCCAGGCGTCAGACTAGATCCGGAGATTTTTCTTCGAGCAATACCCTTGCGCATCGGTAGGTGGCATTGGTCGACTCCACGGGCGTCGTTGGCATCGTAGTCGCCGTGATAACGTCGGGAGTAGTATATAGATGCCGCCTTCGCTCAGTGACGTCAGTTTCTTTTGAGGACTTTCCACCCCAAAACGCAGAGGCACTAAGAACACTGGGATTGGTGTGCCAGAGCTAAGGACCTGAAAGGGGAATCCCTGTCCCCAAAAATCAGTTTGCAAGAGGGGAGGATGGGTGGGCGGTAAGGAATCTGCAACTAGAATATGTCTCTATCAGATATTTTGTTACCAAAGGTAAGTAACTTGTACATCTGATACAGACTTCTAGTTGCAGATTTCTCACCTTAGAATACCCAAGCCAAGCCATTCTCTGTGTTGGGCTGAGAACCAAGATCATACTAGGAAGTCCTGCAGGACCGAACGACCAAAGTAGCTGTCCCGACGGACCTGACTGTCCAGGCAGTAATGTTTAGCAAACATGTGCAGGGAAGTCCACTTAGCTGCCTGGCAGATTCCAGGACAGGAACTCCACGTGCTAACGCAGTGGAAGCAGCAGTTGCTCTGGTGGAATGAGCACGCACACCACTTTGTCAGGGTGCACAGACAGGTATGGAGGTTTAGATGAAAGGGCTTGAAGCTCGCTCACCCTGCGAGCAGAGGTAATAGCAAAAAGAAAGACAGTTTTGAAGGTGAGGAGCCGCAATGGACAATTATGCATCAGCTCAAAGGGAGTACACATCAAATAAGTAAGGACAAGACTGAGGTCCCACTGAGGCATGATAAATGGAGTGGGAGGAAATAAATGGGTGAGTCCTTTTAGGAATCTACTAACAATAGTAGATTTAAAAAGTGAGGGCTGATCAGGTGACTTTACTAAGGACGAAATGGCAGATCAATACCCTTTAAGGGTGCCCAAAGCAGGGCCCTGCTGGGCCAAAGAAAGAATGAACAGAAGAACCCCGGATAGAGGGGAAGAGAGGGGCCAACAGATTTGTTGGTACACCATGCCAAAAATGTATTCCATGACAGGCGTATACAGTTTTGGTTGAGGGACGCCTGGCTGCCAAGATAACATTGCAGACTTCGGGTGGAAGCACAAAAATCGTCTATTGTCAATCTCCACACATGAAGGCTGAGGTTGGACAGGTTCAAGTGAAGAAATGTCCCCTGTTGCTGCGACAGAAGCTCCGCCCGAAGAGGCAGTGTGAGTGGAGGATCGATGGACATGCTCAAAAGCTCTGGATACCAGGCTCTCCGTGCCCAGTCTGAAGCCACTAAGATGACTTGGGCCTGGTCGTTCCTGATCTTTTTGAAAACTCTGGGCAGAAATGGTATAGGCGGAAAGGAGGCCACTCTAGACGAAAAGCGTCTCCGAGCGAGTGCCGCCTTGGAATCTCCAATGCGCAAAACAGCTGACATTGCGCGTTCTCTGCAGAGGTGAACAGATCTAACCAAGGCTCTCCCCACTGCTGAAAGGGACCTTGTGTCACCTCCAGAAGGAGACGCCATTTGTGATCGGCTGTGCATCGACAGTTGAGTTTGTCCGCTCTGGCGTTGAGGGATCCCGCCAGATGTTGAACCATCAGGGTAATGTCCTGATGTTTCAGCCATGTCCAGAGGCATAGTGCCTCCTGACAGAGGGTCCAGGACCCTACTATGCCCTGTTTGTTGCAGTACCACATGGCGGTAGTATTGTCCATGAACACCTGCACTACTTTCCCTTTGAGAGAGGGAAAAAATGCTTTCAACGCAAGCCTGATCGCCCGGAGCTCCAGAAGATTGATATGGAGCCCAGACTCCGCCGGAGACCAGAGGCCTCTGATCTCCACCTCTCCCATGTGGCCGCCCCAACCCAGAAGTGATGCATCTGTCTCTATAGAGAGATCTGGTTGGGGAAGGGAGAGGGATCTGCTGTGGGCCCAATGCGGATTCGAAAGCCACCACTGCAGGTCATTCGCAGTTTCCTCTGAGATCTGGACCATGTCGGAGAGATTCCCCTGATGCTGCGCACATTGGAACTTCAGGTCCCACTGCAGAGCCCGTATATGACATGTGTCTCTAGCAGAATGCAGGAGGCCATGAGGCCCAGCAGCCTCAGAGTAAATCCCACCGAAACCCAAGACTGAGGCCGAAAGATCGGAATCATAGCCTGAATGTCTTGGACTCTCTTTTCGGGAGGGTAAGCCCGAAACTGCACTGTGTCCAGAACAGCTCAGATGAAAGGGAGCGTCTGAGAGGGAGTCAGGTGTGACTTCGGCACGTTCATAGTGAACCCCAGCGTGTGCAGGAGGTTCACCGTAGTCTGAAGGTGGGAGACGACTTTCTGGGGAGAGTCTGCCTTCAACAGCCAGTCGTCCAGGTAGGGGAAGACTGACACCCCTAACCTGCGCTGATGAGCTGCAACCACCACCATCACCTTTGTGAACACCCGAGGGGTGCTGGTAAGGCCGAAGGGGGGCATGGTAAACTGAAAGTGCTCGTGACTTACCACAAATCGTAGGTAACGTCTGTGGGCATGCAGGATAGGGATGTGGAAATAAGCGTCCAATGCTACCATCCAGTCTTCTGGGTCCAAGGCAGACAGAACCTGAGCCAGAGTGAGCATTTTGAATTTCTCCTTCTTGAGGAAGCAGTTCAGGTCCTGAAGGTCTAGGATAGGACGTAAGCCCTTGTCCTTTTTCGGCACCAGAAAGTAGTGGGAATAACAACCACAACCTACTTCGGGCACAGGGACCTTTTCTATAGCTTCCTTGGCCAAGAGAGCTGCGACTTCCTGGTGGAGAAGTGCCTCTGGAAGGTGACTGAAGGATGGAGGCATGGCTGGTGGAGCAGATTAGAAAGGGAGGGAGTAGCCCTTTTGAACAAACTGCAAAACCTACCTGTCCGTAGTGATGGATTCCCAGAGGGGCAGGTGATGGCGAATCCTGCCGCCAACTGGATGGGATTGAGGGGACGGACTAGGAGGGTTTGGAGGCTGCAGTGGGGGCAGAGGTGGACTGGGCAGACCTCTGGCTCCCTGTCCCACACCCACGTGGCATTCCGCGAGGACTCCCCGGCCACGCAGAGGATGGACAGCATGAGTGGCACGGTGGCTGAGTGGAGGACGCAACAGGAAGCCCCTTCCATGTCCACAAAAGGGGCGAAAAGTGGACTGTGGGGGGCGAGGGGCAAAGGAAATGCCAAGGGACTGAGCCGTAGCCTGGGAGTCCTTGAATATCTCCAAGGCCGAGTCCGCTTTGTCTCCAAAGAGACGGGAGCCATCAAAAGGCATGTCCGTGAGTGACTGTTGGACATGCCCAGAAAAACCAGAAGTACACAACCATGCGTGGCGTCGTAAGGTCTCCGTCGTAGCAACCGATCTGCCCAGAGAGTCGGTCATGTCCAGCCCACAACGGATGGTGAACTTTGCCGCATCTCTCCCATCGTTCACAGCTTGGAAGACGATAGCACAGGCCTCCTCCAGTATCTGCGGCAAGACTTGCGCAACAGTATCCCACAAAGAGTGATTATAGCGGCCCAAAAGGCATGCGGGGCTCACAGACCGCAGCATGAGACTGGAGGAAGAAAACAACTTCTTACAAAACTGTTCCAGTCTTTTTGATTCCCTGTCCGGGGGTGCGGAAGGGAATGCACCTGAAGAAGAGGAAGTCTGGATGACAAGACTCTCAGGCGTGGGGTATTGGGACAGGAATTTAGGGTCGTTCGGAGCGGGCCGATGGTGGCGTGCAATAGTCCTATTCACAGGAGCCCCTGTGTTGGGTTTGGACCAGGTACCCAAAAGGACATTGAATAGGGCTTCATTGAATGGCAAAAGGGGTTCTCAAGTAGAAGCCTCGGGCTGAAGCACCTCCGTCAGGAGATTAGACCTGACCTCTACAGTAGGAAGCTCAAGGCCAAGGACCTCAGCTGCCCTACTGACCACCATACCATAAGTCACTCCCTCCGCCATAGCCACCATAGGAGGAGACAGCATGCCAGCGTCAGGAGAAGTATCCTGACTACTGGAGTCACCCAATTCCTGAGCCCAGTCCAAAGATGGGTCATCCTGTTATTCATAAGGGTCTAGGGATCCCTCCAATCCCTCCCCAAATTTGTACCCATACGAAAAAGGGTCCGAATCCGACCTGGGGCGAATAGGCCCCATCGAAGACAAAGGCGACGCTGCTCCAACTCCGAGTCGTCGAGGATAAGGATCGGGTAGACGTCGATAGTGGACACCACCGTCTTCGGGAGTGTCGACAATTGACACAGCGACGGGGAAGGTCTCAAAGGTGCGACTGGTGCCGGTGTGGATCCGCGAGTGGATCCAGAGGTGAACTCGGTGGCTGGAGCCAAAGCTGCCGACGTGGAAACCGAAGGCACCTCAACCGAACCCCTTGGGCCCAAAGGCGCCATATCGGGGTCGGTCCGCCCAAAGATGAGGCGCATGGCCTCATAAAATTCTTTAACCGACCCAGACGCAGGCTCCGAGGACAGAGGCCTTGAGCGTCAACGCTCTTCCCACGTAGCGTCAGCCAAACGATGGGACAAAGTCGGAGAACATTGGGATTTCTTCAACTTCTTCTTCTTACCTTGACCCAAGGATTTTGAAGAAGACAAGTTGTGATGACTCTGCAAATGGTCTCGAGACCTTCCTCTTGATCGAGACCGTGACTTACGCGGAGTCGAGTGACGGGCCGCCATTAGCTGTATGGACCGCTCCCTCAAAGCCTTCGGGCGCATGGCCCAGCACTTGGAGCACGACTTCGGGTAGTGGTCGCGCTCGAGACATCACAGACAAACCCGATGAGGATCCGTCACCGACATCGTGCAGTGACAGTCCTCGCACAGCTTAAAACCATCTTCGGAGACACCCTGGACGCATCTAATATCTCACTGGAAAACTCAACAAAATGGTCGAAGTTGGACAAAAGCAGACCAGGGTAGCTATTCTCTGGATCAGCACGTGTCACGGAAAGAAAAGAACTGACGTCACTGCACGAAGGCGGCGTCCATATACTACTCCCAACGTCATCACGGCGACTACGACGCCAACGACACCCATGGAGTCCTCCGATGCCACCTACTGATGCGCAAGGGTGTTGCTGAAAGAAAAATCTCCGGATCCAGTCTGAGGCCTGGGGGAAATTCTAAGGTAAGGAATCTGCAACTAGAGGTCTCTATCAGATGTCTTTATTTCTTTGTTTTGTTTAGCATTACTTACTGATAGGACCCCTTCTGAACTTGTTCAAAGAAGTGAGGTGGAAAATTGATCCTTGCTTATTAGGACAAAAAAACGAAACCGGTAGCTCTCCTCAAACGGTGAAAATCGAAGTTGAATTTCCAACATGCAGAGAAACATTTTCCTCAAAATCTTTGAGAACATTTGCACAAAGCACTAGAGGACAAAAATGGCCCAAGTAAGTAGTTAAGGAGAAAAGGGACAGGATTCATAGAGAGGCGAAGGGGGAGAGGCACAAAGGTACAGCTGTAGTAGAGGTACTGAGTATAAGTAGGTTACATATACAAGAGTGTAGCAAGGATTAGTAGAACTGAAGTATAGGTACCTGTTGATGTACTAAGGTATAGTTAGGGCTAGAGATACCAGTGTATAGGCTGATGTGAGGTACCATTGTAGAGGTACGGTCAGAAGTACTAGGCATAGGCAGGGCAGGTGGTATTAAGGGGAGGAGCAGAGGTGCACGGGGACAGGCAGGGTTATAGGTATTAGGGTATGGCAGAGTTAAGAGTATTAAGGGCATATGGCTGAAGGTAAAAAAGAACCAGTTGTTGGAATCAGTCAAATTTGGTATTGGAAGCAGGATGAAGAGAGAAAAGAGGGCGAGGCTGAGGGGCGATCCCCTCTTATAAAGAATAAAATAGATATAGCCAGGGAAGAGAAAATAGGTGGGGGGGGCACAGTTTTTCCTCCCATTAAAGAGAAACAGGGGATCTATGTGATTCTGTAAAAAATAATTCCTATGATTTTTTTGAGAGGAAGGACATTTACCAGGATTGATTCAATGTTCTGGAAATGTAAAGAAACAGGTTTGTGGAAATATTTTCTCCAAAAAGAGTTCCTCAAGTACATTTTTCTACTGAATAAGGTTACATTTATTCTCACACATCACAACCTGTTCATCAAAAGAGGGAAATTACTGCTTTTGGCACTGAAAACTGCTTCTTAGCCTAATACTGTGGTTTCTGAACTGCAACTGTGTTTTTGAGGACGATGAAGGCTTTCACCCTGATATTTCATATTTCTTTTCTTCTTGTACCTCTTGGAGGAATTGCCACAGTGGTGTTACTCCTCAACTCCAGCAGTGCTCCTTAGTGGATGATACAAAGTAGGGAAATACTCAAGTTGGTTTCTCAGTGAAGAGCAGAACTAGGACAACATCTCTTGGCAGTACAAGGCCAATAAAACTCTGGTCTTCACCCCACAAGTTGCATATGGAGACATGATGTATGCAGCGTAGGTACCATTCACAATGTACAGTTCCAAAGGGACTGGGTACTGACACATGGTATGTAATGGTATGTTATGTTATGCTATGATATGTTATGTTGTAATATTTGTAGAGTGCAGACAAAAACCTTGAAAAGTGTCCTGGGGCTAAAAGACAGAGCATTAGACAACCAGAAATAACAGGCTAAGAACTACTTGCAGAAAAGTAAGGTCTTTAGAGACTTTCTGAAATTCATTAAGTCAGAAATCTTATGAAGACTGTAAGGAAGCTCATTTCACGACAGAATTTAGCTGCTCCCAGTGAAAAAGATTTCACACCTGAGTGAGACAGCTTAACTCTAGGAACAACCAGTAAGCAGGTCTCTGAAGATCATAAACATAAACAATGACAGGGATTGTAACTAACGAATCTTTGAGCTAAATGTTGTGGCCTTATGTGGTGGACAGCTTTAAAACATAACATAATGCTTTAAAGGTGATCCTTTTATTGACCAGCAGCCAAGGTGTCACCGCTCCAGAGGAGGAGGAGTAGCCTGGAAGCCTGAGGGCCAGTTTGGCTGCTTCGTTTTGGTGGGAGTTTGTGAGTCATTCTGGACTCTGTGTAGCCTACTCAAAGGACCTTGGTATATCCCCCCAAAAAAGGAATTACAGTTATCCAGGCGACTATGGTAAACTGGATCACTACACAATGAACATTCTTGGGAAGGTATGGCAAGAGTTTCCTTATCAATTTCAGGAGGAGAAAACAGGTGGATACTGTATGTTTTAGCTGTTCTGATAATGACAGGTCAAGCTCCAAGAAGACCCCCAGATTTTTGACATTCTTTACTGGGCAGGTGGAGCATGCCAAGACGGTGGTCAGATGTCTAGCGGCATTGGGTATGGGGGTGAGATTGGTCGATTCACAGGACCTCTGTCTTGTCTACAGTTAACTTCAATGAGTTCTGTTGTAACCAGGTAGATACTACATTCATGCATTGATGGAAAGGGTCACTGCACTCCTTGTCTGGAGTGATGATCAATTGGGTATGATTCACATAGTTCACACAGCGGAGGCCATAGGCTATAATTCACTTCACCAACAGACATATGAATATTGTATAGCGTTTGGCTTAGTGAGGACCCCTTGCTGCACTGTCTTGCATTCTGGCGTGTATGGTGGTAAATAGATTGCCTGACATCCCCGTGAGGTAGGACATGTCTCAGTCCAGCACCTTTCCTCGAACCCCAATTTCTTAAAGCCACTCAAGTAGAATGGTATGCAATACCGTATAGAACACTGCGGACAGATCAAGTAACACCAGAGCAGAAGGCTCTGCGACGTCCAACAACATTCAAAGGTCATCCACAGCAGCTAGCCGGGCGCTTTCTGTGCTTTCTGAGGGGTCAATACCTGGATGGACAGGATTTATAATTTGGCCTTCTGTCAGAAGACCGGACAATGACTGGTTGATATATTTCCCCAAGATCTTCAGCATGAAAGGTGATAAGGAAACTGGGTGAAAGATGGAGTATGGAGGGATCTGCATTCTGTTGTTTTAGAAATGGTAGTATAAGAGCCTTCTTTCACTCATCCGGGTACCTGTCTGATAATGAGCCAGTTAGGACAGATAACTCTTACTAGTAATGGGGGGCTGAAAATCTCAATTAATTAAAGCATTCCAAAGGGTCAAGGGGTGTGACGATGGAGCACACAAGAGTATAGAACTGAATGAGAGACATAGGTACCAACTGGTCCAAGGACAAATTCCAGCCTATGCTGTTGATCTGTGCACCTAACTCTCTGACAATCATTTGGTCTCTACTTACTATTCCAAATGGGTCTTTCAGCGGCAGTGGTGGAACCTTCTCGGTGGGAATTAGAGGGTCTAGAATGATGGGAATTTTGTTTTCAAAGATGTGGGAGAGCATGTCAACAAGCTACTGGGAGTTTACCATCAATGTGCTGCACATTTAGGTGTAGAAAAATTGCACACTATTTGAAACATTTCCTTTGCAGAACTTTCTGGCCTCACAATTTTGTTAGTGTAGAAGTCCGCTTTTGCAGTTGTCACTAATTTTTTGTATTCTCTCAAGACCTTTTTTAATGCCTCTGTCTCGCACAACTGGAATAATCCTGACACCATAAGCGTTTCAACTTTTTGCATCTCAGCTTGGCTTCTCTCAAAGATGACGAATACCAAGGAGCAGAGGGAGTAAATCTTTCATTTTGAATCCTCTTGCTCAGCAGAACAGTCAAGAGTGTTCTCTTCTCACTGAATGTAATTAGTATATCCAGCCGTAGAAGTTCTTGTGATTCGAGTCCATAAGGCAGGGGAAGAGAGCTTTTTACTTTTGGCATGGTTGTTACATTTATGTTTTAGATATTGGCTACCTTTTATCCATCACTGTGGACACTAGATTAATTGAAAAAGAGCTCAGACAGTGATCTAGCGATACTGTTCAAACAGCAAGCACGATTTTATTGACCAAAAATTAGGTCTAGAGTGTGATCTTTAGAGTGAGTAGGGCCCTACTCTAGCATAGCAAAGCCACCAGCAGTCAGCCCAGTTTATCCGCCACAGGGTTTAGAGGGATATCAGCTCAAATATTAAAATCTCCAACTATCATAAAATTAGTACATGCTAAAAAGAGTGGTAATACTGTATCAAAGAAAGGGTCAATTAACATCTGTAGCGTCCAGCAGAAACTAGCATAATATACCCTTAAGGGAAGAAACAGAAAAACCTAGAACTTCAGATGACGATAGAGTTGGCAGTAATAATCTCTGGATGGGGTATTGGAAGGTTTAGCCATTATTGCCAACCCACCACCCTGGCAGTTAAGACAGGGCCGATGCAGGATCCTAAATCTGGTGGCCACACTGAGACTAAAGCAGGGAGATTGTGCCAGTAAGTCATTTCTCAGTTCTAAACAGAACATATGAAGAGTCTTGCACTAGGAGATCAAGAATTTCATTAATGTACTTGACTGCTGGCCACACATTCATAAGTGCATGCTGTAGGCGCCTTACCACGTGGCTCACAACTTTGTCCCCTGTATTACACCCCATGTTCCCTGTTGGCCAGTCCTCAACAAACATATGTATATGCACCGTATGGGGTAATGAGTGTATAGTCCTAGCACCTGATGTGGCCACCTCCCATGGTTCCTGCTCGCTCCTCCACTCATACACCCCAATATATGGCCCGAGAGTTGGACTTTTGGTCAGAGGTAAATTGACTACTTTGACAAAACTCTGTGGTATAAGCCAGACTAGGCCTAGTCCCAACAGAGCTTCTCTGTACTAGCTCACTTTGGTTTTATACGGTGATACCATTGGCAAACAGAAACAGGCGGTCTTGCCTGTGCCACGTCCACTGCACGGCTGTGCAGGCATATTATTTTGTAATCCCTTAGAGTGCTAGAGCCACTAGCGTGCTCACCTAAAATGGTTGCCAGTTTTCTCCCTCTGTCTTGAGAGAAAAATGACGGTCAGCACCAGCTAGTAGTGCACAGCACGTTAATGTGCTTTAATTTTCCAGTCACAATCAAGACAAGCATTCTTATGCTGCAGCATGGCTCACAGCAGCAGAACATAATTATCAAAATTTCAAAATAGAAAAGAGAAAGCTATGGGAAGCTCTGAACTCAAACAGAAGGAACTAAAGTCAGGGGGTGGGGCAGCATTTTATATAGGTCCATGCATCACTTCTAGCAACAACACCTGCAAGACTCTGTGGTATGAAGCTTTTGTGGCACCACATCTTCCACTCTCAGATACCGCAAATATTTTCGATCCAGCTGTTCAATATAGAATATTTCTGAGATTAAGAATCTGTGGGAGCAAATATGCAATATAAATGCTTTCATACAGGGACCATATTTGCACTGGGCATGTTCTTGTGGTCTTCTTACAGAGTGGCACGATTGCAGTGAGAATTTTACGGAATATTGTTTATGGTTCTGCATGTTATTAATATTTTTCCCTAATACTTACACGAAGAAGAAGCGTGTGCAGACATGGTCGGATACTGGACAGACCCAAATATTCCCATGCTTCTGGAGATCCTTTGAAGTTATTACTGAAAAGGAAAAACAGCATAAAATGATATTTGGATGGCTTAAACCCCAACAATAGCTGGGTGTGATTAAAATCCCTAGGAATCTTACATGTGACCTCTGACATCCAAGAATCGTAGGTGGTTCATAAAAAATCAGGGTCATTATATTGATCAAATACGTCAAAAGAGGCTGAGATGAGACAAGAAAGGGATTTCTGGTAGAGTGTGAGTGCTGTGACCCAAAAGCATGAAACAAATTCTCATATATGTTAAAATGCAACTCCCTCTTACAAGCCTGCCCATAGAAAAAGTTTAAATACCACTCTTTTGCTAAATGCAAATGCTGTTAACAGACATACCACCCAAACAAACCAGTCAACGAGAAACACATAAAAACAATTTTGGTGTTAGAGTCCCAGCTCAAAGAAAAAGTACAGTTCATGATTACAACAATGCTCCTACAAAAATGGTGTTTGATCCTCTACCTATGCCTTACAGTGCTTTCATTTTTTTCCTTTATATGTAGCACCAGCTGAAGACCTCCAAACTATGTCCCTGCTCCAAAACGTCCTATTCGTTAAATAGTTCTAGGGAGGTTCTGAATTGTGACCAACTGACAAGGTAAACTTGCAGTTCTTTCTTGAAGCTTAGGGCATCTGAAAACATTTTCAGAGGCCTAATTTACCACTATAAAGTCCACATGAACAGAGTGCAGGGAACTGAAATACAATTTGAACCTAATGATTGCAATGTTCTGTGCTTTAGTGAAATATTTGGGCAGAAATCTTAAACTAATTATTCGCCCAGGCCACAAACAGTACAGGGTTTTTCAGCCTTCGTGTGTCTAAAATGAGATGCATGGTAAACATGTAACTAAGCAAGCATGATCTTGGCCAGCCTTAGGTAGGAGGTGTTCACATAATCTAAAAGGGCATGGCTTCCATAGAACACATATCAGAGAGACCAGAAATTTGAAAGTTGAGCAAAGGTTTACAATTCTAAAAACATTTTACCAAACATAATGACTGAGGAAATTGTCTAACAAAAAAAAACAGAGATTGCAGGGAGTTTAATCTGGAAAACACAATCACAGCTATGAATAAGTGTAAAGTCTTTACTATATGAGTGAGTTCAGGATTCAGACAGATAAGTAGCTCTTCATCCATATGCTGCAGATTTTACCGGGCAGGGAGATAGGCAACACCCCCTATTTATTCTGCCATAATTTTACCGATCACCACAGTGTAGCTGGAATAGCTTTGATTTCAACATCCAAGAAGGGCAGCAAATATGTATGAGATGGATGTAGATGTTAAGAAGCACAGCAGATGGCTAAGAACAGTAAGAGTGTTCAATGACTATATTTGCCTATGTGAGTGCTCCATTCAACCTAAGGTAAACCTCTAGTCAAGGACCAGACAAATTGGAACAAAAACGGCTGAGAAAAGATTGTTGGATAGTGATGTGGGTGCATGTCTGACTGCAATTAAAACTTACCGTAATCATAAAAGCCAATGAGTTTTAGACATTTCTCTGGCTTTCAATTCAGGAGTTTTTTAGGGTTCTGATGACCTGCCTGGTAAAAGTTGATGTAGACTACTTCTCTCTGCTCTCTCTTGCACTTACTTCTACGTTCAAGCCCAAGGCTGCCTTTCTGTCATGACTGAGAGCATTGAGACAGATGGACATCCTTGACATCTTAAGGCATTTATGTTGGGATGGTTAAAGAAGGCAGTGCTTGGGGAGAAACACTGAGTAAGTCTGCTTTCCAGACTATTTTTTAACTGAATAATATAATATAATGTGCCCAATATTGCACATGAGGACTCACTTGGTCTCCATTGACTACTCTCCTGTTTGATTTTATGCAGTTATAACCAAGCAACACCTTGGGATCCTCACATTCCCTTTCCACCAGAAACGCGATCACATTGTGTTCCAATGACAAGCATCTCCAATTCAGAAAAAAAATAGTGAAACATGATTGTTATCCAATAATACACTGACCTCATTTGATTCCCTAGTAAAAACTGTATGCTGGCCTTGGGCAACTCTGGTGCATGATAAATCTCCACAAAGTAACCTTTAATGAGACTACCAACACTTCTCATAAAGGCTGGTGTGCTTTTATTAGTACAGCAAAGGCCACTTCTAGCAGGGATGCTAAACGGTTAATGGGACAGAAACACTCAGCTCAGCAGGGCTGCTATACCTATGTATAGACAGCAGTAGCACTGATGCTATACTGTTATTGAACAGTAACACCACTGTACAGCAGCCCTGCAGTATCCCTGGCTGAACAGTACAACATAACTGAGCAACTACCTTTAATCATCAGCACTTTTCAGAAGGGCTGCTATACGTTCAATGGGACAGTGCATGGCAACACATCTCAGCCGTGTTAGTCTACTTTTGATGGGCAGTGCCATCACTTTTAAGTCATGCTGCTGTATGTTTTGTGGAGCAATGGCAACACGTTTCAGCAAGGCATCTTCTACTGGGTGGTATTCTTTTAACAGGACAGAGCCAGCACTTGTCTGGAAGTTTTGCCATACTTTGGTTTGGACAATTACAATGACTTCTCCACAGGGCTGCAATACTTAAAATGAGGCAACTCGCAAATGTATAGTGACTATGAAGGGAACTGAAAATGCTCCAATATCAACAGGTAAGTCTACCTATGATGGAGACTCCAGCTGTTGAATGTCCTCCACCACACTACTCTAAAGACGTTGAAAATTCAGGTAGTGCACTCTACTCTGTATTGATAATTTCCGTAAGGAAGTGGCTAATTTTTGGCTCTTAATGAGTCCTAAGTAATTGCATCTGTCCCCATTTCAAGCATTTGGACTAAAATGCTAAGTGATATACATCAAAGAACGAGAACTAATTCATGAGGACAATTTCCCATTCATTAACCAATCTGCATTTGATGTTAATTGACACCTTTCCGATGAAACATGAGAATACAGAAACACCTCTATCCCATTCCCTGTCCCTTGCCTCATTCATTGTTATAGATACTTTAATGGAGTCACACAAAACAGGCAAACCTTGTTATCAAGAGCAAGAGGCCAGCCTCAGCTAGGTAGAGCAAATCCAAAGACGCCTACATTGTATGTGTCCATTGCAATGATTAGGGCCGAATGGAGGCAATTGGTATTTCCCCATGACAAAGGCTCTGGGTGCTTGACATTGCTTCGTCAGTCACTCAGTGAGTCTTCACTTGACGCCTGGGAGCAGAGACCCCATCGTACTCATCGGAGTGCAGGAGAAAATAGTCTCTGCTTCTCACTACTCGCACTGGAGCTGCTTTGTCATGGCAGCGTAGACTGGAGGCAGCCAGAGAACACTTACTATACGCTGCCACTGTGCTGAAGACAGTGGCTCTACCTTCTTCATTAACTTGTCATAACAAAACCCTGCCTTTACCACCACTATCCTACCATTAATTGGGGAGAATGTCAAGTAGCCAACAGTGAATCCCAGTGGTAAAAATCAGCATACAACACGGGGCATGGCTGACGTTAATTCTACATCGCCAGCAAATCAGCACCTAGTGACCCTTGGATAGAGGATGAAACTGCAGAAGCAACCACGTGGCATGGTCAGAGTCCAGTCAGAATGAAGCAGCTTTAGTGACAAGTTTACTTACTAGCAAAAATTGATCACATGTCACAATATATATGACTGTGCACAGACCATGGAACAGTGACTTACAAGTCACAAGGCTTGGCTCCATTTCTGACATGGACATCATACTTTATCCAGTGAAGGCTACATTTGAACACAATATGATCGTTGTAACAGCAATGTGATCCATCAAGCTAATTCTTGCACAGCACTCAATTTCTTTTAAAACCACTCTAATCATTTTCCAGTAGTGATGCAAGAACACTACTATGCCAAAGCATAAACAGGTAAGAATCTACATAGGATTAGACTTTCTGGATTGCCATGCATTACAGATAAGCAAAACACTATGTACAACATTTATGAAGGGCGTGACAGACAAACCACAACGTGCCAAGATGACACTCTCTTACCTTCACAAAGTGCTATACAGTTTAGGTTTCGACTCTGCAGGAATCTCGACTGGATAGAACGACTCTGCAAAAAAGAGAGGTCAACGTTTTACTTTAGCAACACATAGCTAATAATGCAGTACATTGCATGACATCCAACTTTGGGAATATTGTTGGACACAGAAGAGTCTTTTAAACTTCCCAGCAGAGTCTAAGGAAAGGTCACCTACCTGTCACATCCGTTCTCCAACATAGATATCTTCTGCAACGTTCCATGCTTTAAAGCTAACCCGTCTTAAAAAACTCACCAGCTCATTAAGGGGTGTATTCACAAAGAGCACTTTGCAATACGTTTAGTAGTACTGCAACAGTACTACTCACACAATACAAAATGCTCTCCACACCTACTTGTGGAGACCTCTGTCTCAGCCTCGCCAGCCTTTCTTTGTAGGGGTTTCCGTAACAAGAGCAGAGATCTCTGCACCTTCAGGTATCTATTTCAGTAGTAAAACTGGTAGGAACCTCGGAGTGGTTGGAAAACAGGATTGGGTTAGAGAAGGACAAGGATGGGTTTAATGAGGATCATGCAAATACAAACACCCATCCACTAAAGAGTAAGCCTATTTCTGTTCACAAACGGCACTTCTAAAGTTACTACAGCCACAAAGGACCCAAACAGTCAGAAAATAAACTCTAGCTCAGACCTCAAGTAAGTCCAAGAGCACACATGGCCACTCATAAGAACTGTTAAACTCTCCTCTAGAATATATTGGAGGTAGGGACTAAAAGTAGACCCCAAAGTAAATAATGTAAAATAAAACAATGTATTTAATTTTTAATTTCCATTTACATTTGAAAACGTTAAAAGTTATATTCAATACATCTTTTAATTGAATAATTTAATATTTAGATTGTTGCTTATAAATAATTGGATACAACTTTAAACTTATTTAAAACAGTAAAATTAAGTGCAATTAATTAAATAAATATGTTTTAATAAAATTGACTAAATAATCAAATATATAAACAAATATAAACAAGATAGTGAGGGTGGGACTTTTCAAAACATTATTGTAAATATAAAGACATAAAAATTAAATCAATTTATTTAGTCATTTACTCATTTAATAAACATTTAGTTGGATGTGTTAATGTGCTGTAACATTTTAGTTTTAGTTTTAAGTTAATTTACAATTTTATTTTACTTTCAAAATGTTTATATTTTTTCACTAAATATTAAACTTTATTATGTTTCCCTGTACTTCACAATGACAAGATCGTCGCCCCAGTGGTGGAAACGTCAGCCTATGTGTGAAAAATTATTAGTAGTAACTTTACACTCGTACATCCTGTTCTAGCAGAGTCCACCCCCCCAGTTTTGAGGGAAACACAAAAAGAATTCCAATAGAGCTCCCTTTATATATCAACTAACTAGGTTTAGTTTCTAACGAAAATTTTCCTTTTACGAACGCCAAAGCATCCTCACCAAAAATAAAACGTGGAACCGTGGAGAACAGTCAACAGGGTGAGCGGTCGTGAGGAGGGTGGGTTGAGGAAGGACCTCCTCCAGCCCAGCAGGCACGGTCTAGATGGCATTCACAGTCTCTAAAAATCAAATCTCCCCCAGGATCCATTCCCAGAAGACAATCCTTCATGGAAACTTTGTACGTTTACCAGTTGAAGCCGGA
This sequence comes from Pleurodeles waltl, assembly GCF_031143425.1. NCBI lineage: Eukaryota > Metazoa > Chordata > Amphibia > Caudata > Salamandridae > Pleurodeles > Pleurodeles waltl. The sequence continues at coordinate 230,357,227 of NC_090440.1, forward strand.
TGATACTCAACATTGCTCACGAAAAAATAATTTGGGCATGATGGTTATGAGTGTAAAAAAGGGGTCCTTGCTGAAGAAGAAGCATTACATGTGTGATACATAATTTTGATAGTCATAACCTTGGAATATAAAAAATCTTGTAACATAAAAGGGATAAGAACAGATCATTAGAAATGGTAAACGTTACCGGTACAAGCAAAGATTAAAAAACAGGGAAAGGAGAAAGGAAGGTGGCTACTTGGGCTTCTATACCCAAAATCAAAATGTGAAAAAAAAATATATACAACACAAAAATAACTAATATATTGAATTTAAAAAAAATACAAATAAAAAATACAAATAAACAAATTAAAATGGATTTGCTTATGGAATGGGAGGACAAAGGGCCTTTCCTGATGTACACATAACATAAGGAAATGGAAACTTTACTTATATTAACCACAAAATAAACCCAACACTATTAAAATACATAGCAAAAATGATCTTGAGTTTAATTATGTGTGCTTAATATCAAGGTGTTTAATGAACCTGTAAATACTACATGGAGCTGGTAGACTGGTCCATGTAAATCACATTTCCTTCTCAAGCAGAGGATCTTTCTCAGACTCATAACCTTCAACTTTACAGAGGGCATCATTAACTTGGAGGAGGCTCTGAGTAAACATTTCCCAGTTACCACAAGCATTTTTCTGAGAACAGCCTGACTTGCCCATCTGGAAGTGTGCTAAAGAGCAGAAGTGATGACAGTGAGGACAGAGTACAACACCTTCATACGTGGTAGCCCCTCAGACCTTTGTAGAATGCTAGTTCCTAAGAGAACTGACACATCAACCTTACTATCGAGGATAAAAACTCCCAAACAAGTAACCATTCTATTTGCCTTATGAAACGAATGTCACGTTTGACACAATACACTATATTGTTCCATAGATCGTGAATAGATATTCTTCTGCATGAAAAGATGATATAGTAAAGTACATTGGACTACAGTTGCACTCAAAATTTATGTAAGCCATTGAGAAACAGTGGTAAAAATGAGGCTGTTTGATGATTAATTAAAACAAAAGGAAAAAACGGATACAATCACTGGGACAACAAAAATAAGGACAAGTTGGAAGCCTTAAGTGGCTCATTCATGGAAGAAAAGTACATTAATTATATATAGAAGTATAGATGAATAACGGGGATGTTTCCCACCAGGGACGTTTGGGTGACATCTACTTGACAGCAAGATGGGCAGCTTGGGGTATCTATAATTACACTCAGAACCTCATGGTGAAAAACATCATCCTTTATTCAAAGCTGTCCATATACAATTATACCTCATATATGGTCAATCCCAAATCCTCTTCCCTAGATCAGATCAGCTGTACTAGAGTAAAGAGGTCATGGGAGAGCCATGCACAAGATACCTTCATCTCCCTCAGTCTCCGTACCCTTTGTTGTGCATACATTAAATTACACCTGGTGTCCTGGCACCCTTCGACCACTCTCTGGCCATCCTCCCTGCCTCCAGCTAAACTAAACTCCATCTTCGGCATTGCAAACACTTAAAAATGAATACTATCCCCGCCCTTGGCATTGGCCTCTTGTCCCTAAATCTCAAGAATGAAAATACCTGGTTATTGTTATTGATTCTTTATAAAGTGCATGCTCTTTGTACTACTAAGAAGGCAACTATGAGTGCAGAAGTCTGTGACTCATGGTAAGTAGGAACAGCCAGATTTCTAATTGTTTCTTGAATTTTACCACGGAAGGTTGAGTACGTAAAGGAGTCGGCAGAGTGATCCGGAGCTTTGCTGCTGCTTCTGGGAATGCCTCTGATATGACCTATGAGACCTGCATTGACTGGGTTAGCATAGTCAAGATTGGAGCTGTCAATGGCACTGAATACTACTGACTCTGGAGTTGACCGCAACAGCGTTTTTGGCAGCAGGAATTTTAAGAGAAATGTAGAGGAGGCTGTCCCCTGGAAGGTGGACTTTGAAGAATGGGGCCTCGGTGACAGAGCTGTGTGTTTGACAGGGATATCAGAAGAAGAGCATGGTGTTAGTCCAATTGGGTCCACTTCGGCCCACCAACTTCTACTCAGTTGGGTTTTTAGCTGAAGTGGATGAAGGGCAATGACTTTCTTTGTGGCCTATATGTTAGCTGAGCATAGCTAGCGAATTGAAGTGACTTGTGGCATGATTGTCTTTCCACACCGTAATCAGGGATGGTTATTTTGGCACTGATCAGGTGGAAAATTAAATTATATTGATCAATAATGTAGTGGGTATCAAGGTGTGCTGATGCTGAGCAACAACAGGAATTATAGGATCAGCAATGATGCAAGGAGCCACATCCTGGAGGGAGGGAGGGGATAGTAATGCTGAGAGATAAATTAATCTGCTAAGAAGTGAAGCACATACAAAAAAACTTGTGTCCGACCAAAGGAGATTACCGATGTAAAACAGATGCACTGACATTGTTAGGGTTAAATGTAATTTTAATTGGTACTGAAATGATGACCAATGCTAGGCATTCTACAAGCGCTAAAAATATCATGGAGAACTAAAAACTAGAGGGACTACCTGCGTTTAGGAAAGAGTGGAAAACAATGCTACAAAGTTGCAGAAATTCAGTAATGGAAGCTACCTAGAGTCACTATGGTGAAATGCAAAGTGCAACTGAAAAGAACAACTAGGAAATAGGTGGTGCCAGAATCTTGGAGCTAAATGTTGGCATGGAACTCTCCCAGCACAGAACTCTTTTCCATAAGAGAAAGTCAGGTAATGTCATTCTAAAGCTCCACACAGGACACTTCGCCCTCCTTTAACTAAACAGAACAAAAACAATGAGCTAATGGAATTGATCAAACACGTTTACATAACCACAACTTGAAAAATTTACAAATTCTTATTAGCAATACAGTGTCCCCATGAATGATTCGATAATATTTACAGATAAACATAAACACTGAAGAAACAATAACTACTGTACCAGTTCAGAAACCGGTTTCTACTTAATTCATAAATCCCCCATCTACCCCAGCGCTGCCCGGACTCTACGCTTGGGCTTTTAATCATCACATATTTCCCATCTGCCTACATATTTCCACAAGTTATTTGGCCCATTCCTCCATCCAGCAAACTTCCCCACCTTCTTTTGGTTCCCCACATTCCCATCACTCATTACTCCTACTTATGGGTACACTCTCACCACTTAGAGCAGCTGAGAAAACATCAACAATCCTTTTTTTTTCGTGTGCCCTTTTTTCACACAAACCTGGACCCGTACCAAAAACCTAGAAGGGTTTGTAGCTCAGCCTTCCACACCTGATTCATCGCACTTCCACCTGGAGCCTGCTCACTGTGCACCACAAGCCTTCCTTCACATCCACACTCATCATGGTCCTAGGTTTGCTAACCCTCATCCCTTCAAATGGTCACTGACCAGTAACACTAATGGGAGTGGTGCGGTATGCCCACACCAATGTTGCAATAAAAAGCACTCCTCAATCTCTCTTCCTTGAGACTTCTTTTCCAAATCTCCTGAGCCTATTCAACTGGATATAGTAAAGGAGCACATCACATGTTCAATCTCTCTCTACCGCAAATAGTCCTTCATCTCATGCAGACCCAGCTAAACCCCATTATCCGTTTCTGATGGCTCAAATTAGATTCGCATTTCTCAGGACTTCTCTATGTGTCCCAAGATAAACGTCTTCCTCACAGACCCATCCTCGAAACCATAACATCCTCCTTGCAATTTATCCTCGACACCAGTGAAAAGAAGAAGTGGTCGAAATAGTTGGTACTACCTGAACTTTATTTCCAAATGCATCCAACCGAGAAGGGAGCCTTCCAAGGAACTGCTGGCGGGGAACTCTCCCAGCACTTAAGGCTCTTCCATAAGAGAAGGTCACAGAATGTCATTCTAAAGCTTATGCTACAACAACCTTAAGGATCCTGTTGTCACGCATCTTTAGGCTAAAGAAGTAATCAAACTGTCTTTATGAGATTATTGAGTAACAAATGTGACTTTAAAAACAAGTGCTGGTAAATAGCTCCTAGAGAAACATAACATGTTACATTTGTGAAGTCACTGCTATCGCACACGCTGTGTTTGCGCGACCTCCAGGACACATGGAAAGTGTAGCACATCCAGACGCAGAGCTGGTATCAACATGTAGACAAATTTACACAGAATCAGAAACAGTGTTGTGTCACACAATGTACAATCAATTACAGAAGAGTAAATTGCACTACAGAATACATGTTTAAGTGACAAAGAACACTCACAGATGCCTGGTAAATTCCCGAGCGGGGGCAGATGCTTATGTGGGGAGACTGGACCAGCACCTGAGCCAATAAAAAGGCATAAAAATGCAAATGTCAATCCACAGTGTTGGTGGCGTTTAAGTGAAAATTAAGAGATCTGTTCAGACATATGAGAGGAGAAAAACACCAGCAAAGAGAAGCTAGGATGAATGATAGAAAGTCATTAAAAGTCGCAATGTATGTTTCACCACCTTTAGATAAACCTTATTTGTCAAGCGCTAAAGGTGATTGGGAGAGGGAACTCAATATAAGCTATTTTATTTACATGAAGATAGTTAATCAAAATGTATAAAGTAATTTTTACTGTATTCGTGTTCTCTCTCGATCCCAACCAGCCGGGTGCCCCATGGCAACAGTCTTTAAAGCAGTTTTAAAAGTTTAATTGATGGGTCCCACCTCTCGGTATGCCCAACCTCATCCCTTCCTCCCGCCTACGATGGGTCCCTTCCTATTGCGGCTTTTCGAGCACTCAGGGCTGAGACTGCTTGCTCTGTCTCATTTTCATTTTATTAGTGTTTGTTTAGAGGATTTTTCTGCCTCTACTTGCCTAGAAGTCCTAAAGTTCTCCCAGTGTTCTGTCTACCATTCTGCTCAAATCTCAGCCTTTCTCAGGATGCCTTGAAACAATGTATCCTTTCGTTATCATAGCCAATATGTCACCCTTTGACAATAATGAGGCAAATATTGCTATAGGATCATCCTTTAGACCTCCTGTTAACTGCCTCCAACAGCAAGTAATATTACAAGTGAATTAATAAAAACGTCATTGTAATCATGCAGCACATTTTTTTACATCAATTCTTCACCTTTCTTGGAATAGGTTAGTATTTCCTGCTTCTCCTTTTTTCTTTTTACTAGACAGAATTTCACTGTATCAATTCCTGTGCAGAAGTGCTGTACAGTGGCCTTAAGGAGAATTGTGACCACTAAAAAAACACCAATATAAATACCTCCTCCCCCCCCATCCTCTGGCCCTCCTCGCTCTCTGTCACTTTCATTTTTTTTTTTTTTTTTATGGTTGCACAAGTGAAGTAGCTTACTTCTTTATTTCGTTTGTAACTTTTTGCACCAACACTTGTATTAATACAGGGAGTGCAGAATTATTAGGCAAGTTGTATTTTTGAGGATTAATTTTATTATTGAACAACAACCATGTTCTCAATGAACCCAAAAAACTCATTAATATCAAAGCTGAATATTTTTGGAAGTAGTTTTTAGTTTGTTTTTAGTTTTAGCTATGTTAGGGGGATGTCTGTGTGTGCAGGTGACTATCACTGTGCATAATTATTAGGCAACTTAACAAAAAAAAATATATACCCATTTCAATTATTTATCATTACCAGTGAAACCAATATAACATCTCAACATTCACAAATATACATTTCTGACATTCAAAAACAAAACAAAAACAAATCAGTGACCAATATAGCCACCTTTCTTTGCAAGGACACTCAAAAGCCTGCCATCCATGGATTCTGTCAGTGTTTTGATCTGTTCACCATCAACATTGCGTGCAGCAGCAACCACAGCCTCCCAGACACTGTTCAGAGAGGTGTACTGTTTTCCCTCCTTGTAAATCTCACATTTGATGATGGACCACAGGTTCTCAATGGGGTTCAGATCAGGTGAACAAGGAGGCCATGTCATTAGATTTCCTTCTTTTATACCCTTTCTTGCCAGCCACGCTGTGGAGTACTTGGACGCGTGTGATGGAGCATTGTCCTGCATGAAAATCATGTTTTTCTTGAAGGATGCAGACTTCTTCCTGTACCACTGCTTGAAGAAGGTGTCTTCCAGGAACTGGCAGTAGGACTGGGAGTTGAGCTTGACTCCATCCTCAACCCGAAAAGGCCCCACAAGCTCATCTTTGATGATACCAGCCCAAACCAGTACTCCACCTCCACCTTGCTGGCATCTGAGTCGGACTGGAGCTCTCTGCCCTTTACCAATCCAGCCACGGGCCCATCCATCTGGCCCATCAAGACTCACTCTCATTTCATCAGTCCATAAAACCTTATAAAAATCAGTCTTGAGATATTTATTGGCCCAGTCTTGACGTTTCAGCTTGTGTGTCTTGTTCAGTGGTGGTCGTCTTTCAGCCTTTCTTACCTTGGCCATGTCTCTGAGTATTGCACACCTTGTGCTTTTGGGCACTCCAGTGATGTTGCAGCTCTGAAATATAGCAAAACTGGTGGCAAGTGGCATCGTGGCAGCTGCACGCTTGACTTTTCTCAGTTCATGGGCAGTTATTTTGCGCCTTGGTTTTTCCACACGCTTCTTGCGACCCTGTTGACTATTTTGAATGAAAAGCTTGATTGTTCGATGATCACGCTTCAGAAGCTTTGCAATTTTAAGAGTGCTGCATCCCTCTGCAAGATATCTCACTATTTTTTACTTTTCGGAGCCTGTCAAGTCCTTCTTTTGACCCATTTTGCCAAAGGAAAGGAAGTTGCCTAATAATTATGCACACCTGATATAGGGTGTTGATGTCATTAGACCACACCCCTTCTCATTACAGAGATGCACCTCACCTAATATGCTTAATTGGTAGTAGGCTTTCGAGCCTATACAGCTTGGAGTAAGACAACATGCATAAAGAGGATGATGTGGTCAAAATACTCATTTGCCTAATAATTCTGCACTCCCTGTATAGTGCTCACACATGAAGGTTTCTCCTGCCACACTGCCGGTAGGTCGAAGCTACTGTTACTATGACCCGGCAACCCCGTAGTAGACAAGCCACAAGACCAAAGGTTTTCACTGGCTGAGTCTACTGAGGATCTGCCAGTGAAACTCTGCACTTCCCCTACTGCTACACGAGGAAAGGGAATGTGTAGTGTGGCAGGGTGGGTGAACCGCTAACTTGTCATCCACTGTGGTCTACAGTTAGTACCCAACGCTATATACTGAATAGTAAACGGTATGAAGAAATGGAGTACACAGAAATGCCCCATTGTTCGACCTCATTGAGACATTGACCGGGTTAAAATGAGACATTCATAGATTTTAAGATGGAGGAGAGATCCTAATAGGTGCATGGATCCAGCACTACTTAAGATGCTCAGCAAGAAGGAGCATTTTCAGTCTTCTTATGAATATCGACAGGGAGTGCACAAGAGCCGAGGGTGGGGGAGAGTTACAGTTATTTGGGCCATGGCGAGCTTTGCCATAAACAAGGATTAAAGCACTGTTTTGCAAGCTGCAGCCAATACAGGCTTCTCAACTTTGACATTATCAGGTTACATGTCTTTATTCTGCAACGAATCAGAATGCAGAGAGAATGACCTATATAGTACGGGTAGGAGTGAGCATTTTGGGATTCCTGCCAAGATCGCATCTCCCCAGTCTATGGACCAACGCACAGGTACTTACATTGTGATTTGGAATACACTGAGGAGAATTGTCCTTTTGAGAATAAACAGTTCTATCGCTGGTATCAGGTATTTGATGCTGTGATCTTGGATTTTAGTAGTGATCTTGCTTACACAGTACAGAATCTATAAGGCTGAGGAGGAAGCATGCTGATGCTGATTTAACTACACCAGAGGTGATGCATTGTCTGCTGAGAAGGCCATTCATCACTAGACATCTGGACCGGTTACTATTTGAGTGAGGAGCAAATACATGGTACATCTTGTATCTGGCAACAGAAACCCAGAAACCCATGCCTCTATCAATGTGAGCCAGCTCTTCAGCTGATGAAGATCAGACTTTGGTGAAACGCCGACATACAGTTGGGTGTTATCAGTTTATGGAAACCCAACAGTCACATACCAGACATCTAAACGGCTTCTTATAGAGTTTAAAAGCTTCATAGGTTTGACAGAGTTGCTGAATGCTCCTTGGAAGGAGCCGTCTGTTTTTATGTCACCATCTTGCAGATCCTCCAGGACTACCTTTTGCATGGGGTTGGGCTGCCGGTATATCTGGTAATGGTGGTCCTTGTTCAGCTACACAGGGCAGGGCCAAGATGGGATCTATGAGAACCAATCACAGCAGATAAGAGCCAGGAGTGGTTGGAGAGGAATTACGAAACCCATTCCAAGTCCTTCCCCTAAGACATAAGTGAAGACAGGGTGAAGAGGCTAATGGAGAGGAGTGCGCTCTGGGCCACCATGTTGATGAGATCCAACAACATGTTTGCATTTTAGAAAACTAGAAAAGTTTATTTCTCATCTCATTATGTTAACGAATGGTTTACCCATGATTCGAGAGTCTTTCCATAGGAAAGTCACAAAAAACAAAAAGGCAGAGGGTCAGATTAATAAACAAACAACCTTGTAAAATACCAAGCGGCAATAAAAGCCAAAACAAAAAGGAACAAAACATCTACTGCAGACCAACAATTACAAAAAACGAAAACCCTTTCATATTAACTCATTAACAGATTCATCTTGCTCTGAATGCAGTGTAGAGTAAAACTGAAGACTTACCTTACTAGAAAATAGAAATGTTATCCTTTGACTATATGCACACTATACCCAATGCCCATATTCTAGCCAGTACCCTTACAAGACATTTCCGTCATAATCGAGGTGGCATGTCTGACATGTTCCCCATTGGATCAATTGCTCTATTTTGCTTTTACAGCATGCCAACATACTCTGTAGCCGCTCGCTACCAATATAGGACCTCGCTGCAATAATGTCAGAAATCTCCATTCAGTCAGAAGTAAGAGTTCCTGGCAAAACTGGGCTCTCGGGCTGTGTGTACATTCTGCAACCTCTAGGTTTTCTGAGGACACATCTTCCTAAGTATGCCCAGGTGAAATCTGTTCATGGAAAATGAACTAGTTCTGAAGGAAAATATTACACCAATTTACAAAAGCAGCATTTGATTCTACACTGAATTCCCTTGGTAAGCCACAAAGTGTATATATGGGGCCCTATTCCCCGACTACACTGCCTGTGCACTCATGTGGGTATCCAGAATAGCAAGAGCACTCCAATAACAATACATATCAAGAGAGGCACTCGCATCCAATCACAACAGGAGTTGGGACTAATAAATCCTACATTATTTTCAACATCACAAACGTAATGGCCAATCTTGATGTGTTCTTCTGAACACAGACTATTTATATAGACATAGAACCAGCCGAATCGTAGGCGCGTAGTCTGACAGGAGTGGAGGAGAATCTTTCAATATACGTTCTCTTTCAGTGATACAAGCTTGATTTGTGTACTGTTGTGTGCTCAGCAGTTACTTCTGATCTGCATTAGATTGGGATGACATGTCTTTGTCGCCTTGGATAGCTTGTATGGTCGTGGTTGCGAGGACTGGGAGTGTGATGAGTTAGTCTAAGAGAAGTTGTGGTCTCCACTTCTTAAAAATACTTCACAGTCTAAAGTATACAAAGATGTTGAGCGAATTAGCTGGAGCAGTGTTGCTTGGGAACTGAGCTCAGTGCCATCTATAAGCAGGGCTCTCTGTCGGCTAATCCCTAGATTACTTACTTGTGCAATTGCTTTGGGTGCTGTTGTCTATGCAAGCCACAGATTGTTAGCTACTGAAATTTGAGGGGGTGGAGGGGAATATAGACTATCTAAGCCTGTTTTGCATGCCAGTCACTGTCAAGAATATCACTGTGTCTAGTCCCTTTCTGGGCCTGTATTGTTGTTTAAGGACAACTGAGTTTAAAGGGTAGGGGTTTGTGGCTTCTTTCTCTGCTGCTAAGTGTGCAAGGTTTAGTATGTCCACTGTCCAAGAATATATAAATTTTACTTGGGAAACATGATAATATAATTCCATGGTGTCAGTGTCCCACCATCCCCATCAACTTCTACAGTATAGTCTACATTAAACCAGAATTTTCACAGAAAATTCAATTTCTAAATTAACTTGTCATTTATTACATAGGAGTGGACAAAAGTCACCCCAAATAAATATTTTTACCCCCAAGCAGTACCTTATGAATATAAAAGTAGAACACAAATGATTGACCATCCACCCCTCCAATAATGCTGCACCAAAGTCTCACAACCTATACTTAGCTGCCTGTCTGATCAAGTTAATCTTATTGATAACGATTTTAAAGTATTACAAAATACCCTAAAAAGGGCAACTGGCACTCTGAGAAAAAGATACAAAAATCTCTGAGAAAAAGATACAAAAATCTAGGTTGATTCTTTCCTGCATTGTCAATGGACACCTGTTTCAGCTATTGGTTTGGTTGGTTAACTGGTCACCTGCTACACCCATACATATATTTTATTAATAGGCTGGGCATCATAGTGGGATAACTGTCAGACTATTGAGGACAAAAATACTGTGTGGACAGAATATCATGTCAAAAGTATCAAGGATCAAGCTACTGAGAAGGTAAGTGTTAATAGATATGTATAGATTTACTATTCTTAACTCTTTACTTTCTTAACATATCGTAACATGTGTATAGTAAAACTTCACCAAACTCATTGAAACCTTCACAATATTCTTGTCCTCGATATTTTTGACACAATAATTTGTCCGCACGATATTTTGGACTCAATATTTTGTCTAAACACCTCATATTTAAAGGAAGCTCGCCCCTGAACCCCCAATGAAGAGAAGGTCACCCGATGCAGCCTCTTTTTCAACACCAAGAGCGTTAAACCTCTTTCAAGGCAAAGAATGCATTCATTCATTCTTGTTCTCCTATGGTTTGACGTTATCAACATTAAGAGCCTGAATAAATACTTTGTGATAACTGAAAGCACTCAAACATCTATGTTACTCCAGGCTTAGAGGCCCAGAAATAGAAATGTGGTACTAAACACGCACATTATGGGAAGACCCCTATGAAGGGGTCATGCGCAATACACATTCCTTTAACATTAACATTATGCCGAATACCCCTAAGCATCCCCAATTCAGTACTTGCTTACCTACCTAATTCACAAGCCCTTGCTCTAATTTACAAATGCATAAAGAAAAAAAGACAACGAGACAACACCTAACCTATTTTATACATCGCCACCATGACTATTTATTGTCATCTGGCAACGTCTTGAATGGCATTTTGTCATTTTACTTGGAATGGCAGAATTTAATATCTTAAATGGTGGTCAAAGAACCACCCCCCACCCCTTGACCACCTCCTCGGATTCCCTCACTACCACCCGGCAAATGTCCCTTTCATCCCTCCATAACTCCCCTTTCACATATATTCATTTGATTCAAAGCTTGTAAAGGCTTGCTTTACTAATCCACTCATCTATCCACATAGAGTATAGTTCTGTTCTTTGCAGCAGGCATATTAACCCTCCATGGCAAGTCAAAGCTGCTGCTGGACAAAACTCCCATCTCTCTCCCTAGCAGGAACATTAATCACAAGAGGTATCTTGACATTTTAATTGCTTCCGGAAGCTGGACGCACAATGAACTTTTCAGCAGGTGCTTTTAAATGGCAAGTTTTAAAGTTATTGCTAAACGGAGCTCTCACCTGAGGCCAGTGCCCCCCCAATCCAAGTCAGCACCCGGTGCAGGCGCACCACTCGCACTGCCCTAAAGCCATGCTCGCTAATAAATGCCTGCTCTACAATTACAATAATTGCGGGTGTGCTGATAGAAATCTGGGGTTGATCTAAGTACCTGGTTGCGAATGTCTTAGTTTGTCTTTGATGGCTGCTGTGAGAAACTGGTTTGTTGACTGAATGGGGAGTGAACACTGTTAAAGCAACCGCCACAATCCCTATCAGACTGAACCACAAAACTGGCACAAAAAACAGTGAGGCTTAACTGAGAGGCAATGTGCAAAGTATCTATACAGCACACAAAGAGCTGTCTGGGAGGAATAAACACAGTCCATCTGCAAGCTGTACCAAGTCATGAGACCTAGGACGGACTGCAGGCAGCAAATAGTATAGGGAAGGAAAATCCTAGATTTCTAAAAGTGGCATTTTCAAAATTGTAACTTAAAATCCAACTTTAATAAATGTATTAAAGCAACTCTGTGTTATCCAATGGGAGACGTAGGAGAGTTTTTCACTACCAGGACATGTAAAACTTACAAGTACGTTTCCAACTTTTTTACTTACAATACACCCTACCCTTTGGGCGATGGCTTTAGGGACGACATATGCAAAAGAAAGGGGTGTTTAAGTCTTGGCAAGGGGGTTATATTGCCAAGTCGAATTGGCAGTTTAAAATTGCATTCAGGGTGCAATGGCAGCCCTGGAACATGTTTTAAAGGGCTACTTTAGTGGGTGGCACCATAAGTGCTGCAGGCCCACTGATAGCATTTAATTTACAGTCCCTGGGTATATGGTATACCACTCTACAAAGGACCTTTAAGTAAATTGAATGTGCCAATCAGGTGTAAGTCAATTTTCCCATGTTTAACGGGGAAAGCACAAGCACTTTAGCACTGGTTAGTCCTAAGCCAAAAAAACTAATTTCTGCAAAAATGTGAGGAGGTAAGGGCAAAAAGGTGTTGGGGTGACCCTGAATAGAGGGCCAGGTCCAACAGCTGCCTGTTATGCTGATAGTGTGTGGTGTACGTATCAAACTGGAATGTGTGTCTCAGATAGACTTGTTAGCAGGACCTGCCATCTTTAGAGTAAAGAAGCTGTTGCTAGTAAATGCCGGACTGTATTAAAATAAATTATTTGTCCACATTCTTAGGAGTAAATACAGTGCTTAATTTGTGCTTGTTGTTTCCGGTGCTGAGCACCTGCACTTATTTGTGAGGGCCGGGGCTTATTCTTCTGCCTCAAGCATTTGCTGCGAGCAAAAGACACATTTGGGAAAGACGGAAGAAGGAAAAACTAAAAAGCTACATAAAGGGAGAAAATAAAAAGTTGCAGGATGAGCTGAAGGGGCAGGGGTGGCCGTAAATGGATTGAAGAGGCCCGAGGTGGCTTCAGGATTACGCTGCCTCAGTATTCAGTGCTGGCAGATTTAATTACAGCAGCCTCGTGTTTAAGAGAAGGGCTTTGAGCACCAGCACCTCTTTATTTACAAATTAAGCACTGAGTAAATACAATACACAGACTAATCTGGATGATCTAATGCTATTACAAGTGTTACACGTAAATTGCTCTCACTTTGATTGTCTTCTGTCTCACATTATTATACTACCCTATACTTTGATAGTGACCTATTAATGTATACCTATACAATATTGCTTCAATTCTCATTTGCAAAAATACATTCACTCCCAAGATGGTGGCTACCACTAGCAGGCTTTCCTGAGTCTTACATTTTACTTACAATACATATGCTCCAAAATAACAGCACCAAAATTGCACAAACAAAAAGGAGATCTGACAAAGTCTCAGTCACTACTTCACAGATTCGCTGAAATCCCTGTCCATCAGCTACCATATGTATCATAAAGGAAAGTCACAAGTGAGTAAGTTCATGATGTAAACCAATTACTCACAACAACTTCTTTACTCCCAAGATGGTGGCTCCTGCTAAAGGGCTATCATACTTTTAAAGCAAGAGAAGTTTACACATCATGCCTAAGATGGGAGCCCCCTACACAAAGACTACAATTACTTTACAGATAATGGATATCAACAGTAATTCAATGCAAGTTTCGTGCTCGGATATTTTAATGTTCTCACCAAGTTTTGCACGCACATGATTTTTATTTCACCTATGTGTTTTAACATTTTGTAGTTCAAATGTACACTGTACACGTCTGTATAAAATACACTTTTACTCTTTTAGTCAATTGGCATGCATGCAAATTATACTCATCTAATGATGGCTTTGAGAAAGCCCCGGTATGATACGCCAAATGGGGGAAAGATGCGTAGGCAGCAATTACATTTCCCCACAGAAGCACAAAATGCTGAACTGAAACTGTTAATCATCTTGTGGCGTATCTACTGCCAAAGAAATTATGAATATTTTATGTGTGTCATGTTAAGTCTATGTAAAAATAATAATATAAACATTAATTACAGATATCCTTTCGGTCATGGTGATTTTGTTTGAATATAATTCATAAAGATTTAATGGAGAAAAAAAAGTTCTATATTAGTCCATGTTTCAAATTATTCAACAAACATACCAATCTGCTAGTCTCTTAAAATAATGTAATAATAATAATGTAAGTTACTAACAAAGACCAGGTGTCAATGCACCCATTCAGACAGTATTAAAACATACTGTTTTCAACATGGGTGTAGGAAAATGCCACTGTTGGCATGGTTACCCCCTAAATATTTGCCTTTTGTTGATGCTAGGTATGATTGAAAGTGTGCTGAGAACGTGCTAACTAGGCCCCAGCACCAGTGTTCTTTCCCTAAACTGTACCTTTAGTTCCACAGTTGGCACAGCCCTGGCACACAGATAAGTCCCTTGTAAATGGTACCCCTGGTACCAAGGGCCCTGTGGCCAGGGAAGGTCTCTAAGGGCTGCAACATGCATTATGCCATCCTTGGGACCCCTCACTCAGCACATACACACTGCCTTACAGCTTGTGTGTGCTGGTGGGGAGAAAAAGACTAAGTCGACATGGCACTCCCCTCAAAGTGCCATGCCCACAACCCACTGCCTGTGGCATAGGTAAGTCACCCTTACAGCCCTAAAGCAGGGTGCACTATACCACAGGTGAGAGCATAGCTGCATGAGCACTATGCCCCTACAGTGTCTAAGCCAATTCTTAGACATTGTAAGTGCAGTGTAGCCATAAGAGTATATGGTCTGGGAGTTTGTCAAACATGAACTCCACAGTTCCACAATGGCTACACTGAACACAGGGACGTTTGGTATCAAACTTCTCAGCACAATAAATCCACACTGATGCCAGTGTGGGATTTATTGAGAAATGCACACAAAGGGCATCTTAGAGATGCCCCCTGCACACCAGCCCAACTACTAGTGCTAGGCTGACCAGTTTCTGCCAGCCTGCCACATCCAGGCGGGTTTCTGGCCACATGGGGTGAGTGCCTTTGTGCACTCTGTGGCCAGAAACAAAGCCTGAACTGGGTGGAGGTGCTTCACACCTCCCTCTGCAGGAACTGTAACACCTGGCGGTGAGCCTTAAAGGCTCAAACCTGGTGTTATAGTGCCCCATTGCACTCCAGCTAGTGGAGATGCCCACCCCCGGACACAGCCCCCACTTTTGGCAGGAAGTCCGGAGGAGATAATGAGAAAAACAAGGAGGAGTCACCCTCCAGCCAGGACAGCCCCTAATGTGTCCTGAGCTGAGGTGACCCCTGCCTTAGGAAATCCTCAATCTTGCTTTGGAGGATTCCCCCAATAGGATAAGGGATGTGCCCTCCTCCCCACAGGGAGGAGGCACAAGGAGGGTGTAGCCACCCTCAGGGACAGTAGCCATTGGCTACTGCCCTCCAGCCCTAAACACACCCCTAAATTGAGTATCTAGGGGTGACCCTGAACCCAGGAAAACAGATTCCTGACGACCTGAAACAAGAAGGACTGCTGACCTGAAAGCCCTGTAGAGACAATGGAGATAACAACTGACTTGTCCCCAGCCCTACCGGCCTGTCTCCAGACTTAAAGAACCTGCAACAGCGATGCATCCGGCGGGACCAGAGACCTCTGCCAACTCAGAGGACTGCCCTGCAACCCAAAGGACCAAGAAACTCCAGAGGCAGCGGCTCTGTCCAAACAACAAAGAAGAAACCAACTTTAAAGGGAGTCCAGCCTCTCTCCGGAAGCGTGAGTCCCCAACACTCTGCACCCGACACCCCTGGCTCGTGTCCAGAAGAACTAACACTGCAAAGAGGACCCCCAGGCAACTTTAACGATGTGGACACCCTGAGATGACCTCCCTGTACCCCCACAGCGACGCCTGCAGAGAGAATCTAGAGGCTCCGCCTGACCGCGACTGTCCAGTAACAAAGAACCCGACGCCTGGAAGAAGCACTGCACCGCAGCCCTAAGGCCAGAGAGATACCAACTACCAGTGCAGGAGTGACCAGCAGGCGGCCCTCA
Organism: Pleurodeles waltl; assembly: GCF_031143425.1. Taxonomy (NCBI): domain Eukaryota; kingdom Metazoa; phylum Chordata; class Amphibia; order Caudata; family Salamandridae; genus Pleurodeles; species Pleurodeles waltl. Next base: position 230,373,444 of record NC_090440.1, read on the forward strand.
TCTTTGCCCAGTTGGTGGCTGGCCCAAGAAACCCCCCTGTGCCCTGCCTGCATCACCAGAGTGACCCCTGGGTGCCTCCATTGATTTCTATTCAAAACCCAACACCTACTTTGCACACTACACCTGGCCGCCCCTGTGCCACTGAGGGTGTATTTTGTGTGCCTGTTTGTGACACCCCCAGTGCTCTACAAAACCCCTCTGATCTGCTCCCCGAGGACGCAGATACTTACCTGCTAGCAGACTGGAACTGGAGCACCCCTAGTCTCCATAGATGCCCATGTTATTTGGGCCCTACTTTGACCTCTGCACCTGACAGGCCCTGTGTTGCTGATGCTAGGTGTTTGGGGTTGACTTGAACCCCCAACGGTGGGCTCCCTATGCCCAGGAGACTGAACTTGTAAGTGCTTTACTTACCTGATAAACTAACTGGTACTTACCTCCCCCAGGAACTGTTGCTTTTTGCAGTGTCCCTTTTAAAATAGCTTATTGCCATTTTTGCCAAAGCTGTGTAGATTACTTTTGTTTTCATTCAAAGCTCTATATTTACCTATGCCAAATACTTTACAATTTATGTACTTACTTGAATTCTGAAGCTTGTGGTCTAAAATAAATTAAGAAAATAATATTTTTCTATATTAAAACCTATTGGCCTAGTTTTGTGTGTGTTCTCATTTATTGCCTGTGTGTGTACAACAAATGCTTAACACTACCCTCTGATAAGCCTACTGCTCGACCACAGTACCACAAAATAAAGTATTAGTATTATCTAATTTTGCCACTATCAACCTCTAAGGGGAGTCCTTGGACTCTGTGCACACTATCTCTCACTTTGAGATAGTATATACAGAGCGAACTTCCTACAAAGGGTAAAAAATAAAATATATTAAACTGCAAGCTCTAAAGGTGAAACCATCCCTTCGTTTAACCAAGCATGGCTCTGGCCAGTAGAAATTGCTTAATTTTGCTGAGCATGTACACTGGTCACAATGACCATGTTTCTGACTGCCAGTGCCTGCAGCGGTAAAACACAATGTGATGTAATCATAACGTATAAAAATGGCTGTCTGTCAAAACTTTGGAGTTTCATTTCCGCTGGGTTGTTATATCAGTAAAGTTGGACCAAACTTTAGAATCGTCTGCAGCAAGCACTTGGGACACTACAGCTCCTACCTGAATCATTTGTAGTAGATTCCTATTTTTGACTCTTAGGGAAATATCTGAAAGTTCCTGTTCATGGTCACAGTGATGCCATTTTTATCACTTGTGTATCAGAATGCAGGTGTACATGTATGTATATGATATTTCCATCAGCCCCACCTCGCCAAAAGGCAGCAATGCACTGTACATGGTCAAAGACAAGCATAAAGTCAATGAATAAATGGAACGGAAGCTGGGTTGTGGATGGCTGATGCATTGTGATGTAGTTTTCTTTAAAGAGTGAGTCTTCAACTCCTTCCTAAATTGGATCAACGTTGTGGCGGTCCTGATGGACACAGGGATGTTTCTAGACAAATGGCTGCTGTCTTGTTTCTTCTTTTTTACACTTCTTATTCTCCAGTCTGATGGTGTTCTGAGGGCAAGTGTGCAGGAAACCACCAGAGATGTTGAGCTTGTGTGTGAGATAAGCAGGGGTGGTGGTCGTGATGGCTTTGTAAATAATGCAGCCGGTTTTGAAGATGGTATGAGAGAGCAAGTGATGGCAATGAAGTTACATCAGAATGGGAATGATGTGATCATATTTCTTCAGGCTCTGGATGACAGATGCTGTGCTGCGATGTGTAGAATGCCCCTAAGGGGTACCAGTGTGGGGTCCGGGAGGTCAAGGATTAGGGCATTACCATCATTAAGATGCAAGAGTGTTCGAACAGCAGTTTTGAAGATGCTTTCTGGAAGAAACAGTTTGACTTTCTTTGGAAGAGAGAGCTGGAAGCAGGGTGTCTTTGTTTCTTTGGCAATGTGTTCATTGAGGGTGAGGTTGGTGTCCAGGATGAAGCAAAATGACTTGGCCTTCTGTAAAAGTTGGGGTTCGAACCCATCAAGGTTCAAGTCATTAGGTTAGGTTTCGATTGCATCTTGTTTGTTGTTCTTGGCAAATAACAGGAATGCTGCTTTGGTGGGGTCACTGTCTTAAATTTGATTTAGGTGAAAGTCCCAACGCACAATACATTTTGGAACTTCTAATTATCTTTTTATGTGTATCTAAGCATTTAATTTTTCTCGTTTAAGGAATCTACACTGCTAGACAAAATATGCAGTCTCTCCTTTTTGCTTCAGACGTACCCCATGAAACAGCAAAATGCTGTAGGATTCGAAAGACACCACTAGAGTAAATGTGATAGTGAGCTGACTTCATCATCCAACACTGATGTGTAATGCTGTGTAAATACTGAATGATGTCAGCTTTGAGGACAACAGCACTCTCGGAGCTCTATGACCTCCATCCGTTTGGCCCAGTAGGATGGCTGAGGTATGGCAGTCTAATCCCAGCCACCCAAAGCAGTCCAGCGCATGCCCTCCTTACCTGGGGAATGCTGTTCATGCGGTTGTATCTCAGGACCAGCTCATCCTTGGATGGCATCCGGTGCTGCCCCTTTCCCATTCCTGTCACAAGAGAAAAACATTTTTGACAAGCCCAAATATCCAATGACTAATGGGGCAGATTCCTCTACAAACATTTCAATGCCGATAAAATGTTATTATTTGCATAAAAAAGATCTGGTAATCAACTATAAAATGATAAATGTGGAAATTAGATCAAGGTTGGAAATAATGGGTGGGTTTGTGCATATGTACCACTGTTACAGGTAAAAAAGAATGTATGGAAAAATTAATTGAGGTGTGCCCATGGAGATACCTTTTACAGTCAGAACAGTATCTCTGAGGTGGGTTGGAAAACAAACTATTAGCAGTTTCCCACATACAATCAAGAAAAACCAGGGAATTTGGATTTACCAGACCAGATTTGCCTGATTATATTCGCCTGAGAATTCTCGAGGGACAATATCCTGGCATACAGGATTACTATGTTATTTGTAATCCCAATGGGCCAGTTAACACCCATTAAGTGCCCACTGAAGTCTACTAGCGGTATGGAATAAGGGGCATCATGGTTTCAAATACAACCCTCAAATAGGCGATGCTGTACGAATGACAAACACAGCATAGGGTACTTATCAGTACAATAAGCTAGGTTACCACAAGAAGTAAGGTTGTTTAGTTTCTGCTATGACTAATAGGTCTTAACACAATATGTGGAAAAGTAATGTTCCTTTCGCTCTGTTTTTTACATTAGACATGTTATATGGCTATGTCATCCTCGTACAAAAATGTTCAATTTGACATGCTGTGCACCGTGTAATACATAAACTTTGATTTTGTTTTGCAATGCGTTTGATGAAGTTTTTGTACTCTGAAATGAATATTAACTGAGTTAATAAAGGATAATAATGTTTTCTACGTAAATTGCAACATAAAAATAGGGAGAAGTAAAGAAAACCCACACAGATAAGAAATGTAGGTAGACCTGGAAATAAAACCGAGTGATTCAGGTACAGTCGACACAAAGAAACCAGGGACACACGGCACAAAATCACAGGGATAATTGTGATAGGAGATTCAACATTAAACACAGAATGTTAAAGAGAATGACACAGCCAGAAGGAGGACTGCCCATGACATAATATTGTGAGATCACAAAATGATTAATATTTTAAGAGATAACAGATACTACAGAAGGAAGTGGTAATTGTGGAGCAATTAAACAAAACAAGCAGAGCAGGGAATAATGGTGAAAATACTGAATGCTTAAAGAATAAGGATTTTTTGTTTTACATTGGGAAATGCATGTAGGGTAGTCCACTTCAACAATTCTCAACAAGGCTTTGAAACGTTTATACATTATTATGAAAATGAAATCCAAATGTCGTTGTTTGCCTTTCACTGATAGTAACTGAGAGAGTAAGATGTCCAAAAATGCATGTTACAAGCTATTACAATTTTTCGCTACATATCTACAAATGCATCTGTATGTAGAAAACCTTAAACAAGCTCCCCTGGCAAGTAATATATGCTCCAAGAATTTCTGCTCCATTCCAGGTGGTTAAAAACTCACAGCCGCCATGTGCCATTAGAACTGGCAGCACCCTCCACATACCAGAACTGGTCTGGTACTGGTACTGTCTGCTCTGGAATCCTGACTATTCTTGATGTGGTCAAGTGGGAGTTATTGGGTCTGGGTGATCTTTGCCGTATCTGCTGTAAGTAGTGAAGAATGGTGAATAAGTTGCGGGTGGTCCTTGGGCTGGCAGAGTGGTGAGGATTGATCTAGGAACTTCTCGTAAGTGGATAGTGTTGGGCAGCTAACTAGTGGAGTCATCAGTTATGAAAGAACCTAGCACTACATCAGAAGAAACAAACACACGTATTATGTAGTAAATACGCAAACTAAATATTAGCACAGCCAGGAGCTCTAAGGGAAGCATTTCATAAGTGCTAGCAAAGTCTCCAGCTATGAAAGAAACATTAATAAAGTAACTTAAACCCAACAGTTCTCAAGAAAACACACTGTATGAAAATGCAAACTCAGTGAAGAAACCAAACACCTAGAAGTACTGAAGACAACATCAAGCAAACAATATTCAACATCTAACCGACACCATTTATGAGAGAAACAATCACAGCTACAACAGCCAGGGGCGATGGGATAGATCTAACGTCATGGGGAGTGGGAACTAGAAAATATAGAGACGAGCTTTAAATGAACCATACATAAGAGCCAACACCGCTGGCTACGGTAAATGGTAGCGGCAAATGAACCAAAGATGAGCACAGGCATTACCTTTGTGGAGTAAAAACACAGAGACTAGCAGAAACACCAGGAAAACGAAAGTTAAAGTAAAGTACCAAGGAACTACAAAAGTAATAGCAACGCCAGAACTCCACTCATCAAGGAGCCTTACATAAAATAGAACCAAACAGAACTGAAAACTGTAACTTCATCTGTAAGGCATAAGACAAACGCAACAACTACCACAGGTAGCAACTATATATGGACAAACAAAGCACAGCATTAGCAGTGAAGGAACCACTACCATAACCATCAGCCATAATGGAACACACAAGAGTTAGCACAACCATCAACCACAGTGGAATTAACATTCTAGAGGTGATATATGTTCATTGTATGGAATATGTTATATGCTATTCTTTGTGTATCATTATGTTGCACTAGATTAATAGAATATCCCTATGTCATTAGTTTTGAGGTGTTCTGGAATGTTTGATTTCTGGGCATTCAAGACTGTGGAGTTGGAGAGAGAATTTGTGGGCCTTTTGATTGGAATAAACTACGTTTTTGGCACTTTTACATTTCACAAAAGCCACAAAGCCACCAGCTGTGCGTAAATCAACATTGAAAAGCAAGCACATTACCCATAAAATAACCAACAAAAAAGAGTTCGGAACAGTCATTAACCATATATAACTATGACAGTAAAGGTAGCAAAGCAATCAACATAAATCAGTTGACACATCCATTACCTATAATCGACGGCAACACAATGTGCATGTGCTCTGTAATGAGATTAGCACACAAACATCAGCAAGATATTCCATTATGAAGGAACCCAACATGCTAGGCCAATAAGGGAAAGAGCTTACCAGAGATAGTACGGCCAATAACTATAATGTAACTTACTCACAGGAGCTGGTACAACCGTTACATAAGAAGGAACCAAAACACAAACCCTAGGATAATTGTGAACTAAGAAGGAGCCAACAGATAGGACAAGAGAGACATCAGCAGTAGATGGACCAACACATACAGCTAACAGAGGTAGTATCAAGGAAGGAAGGAAAGTACCAGAGTTACCACATCCATCAACTACAATAAAATGTCATCCCACCCCTTTCTCAGCTCCTGAAACTTCAATAAAGCTTTAATGTAGAAAGCATAAAAGCAGCCAGAAAGTGGTTGGTTTAGAGACATGAAACATGAAATGGAAGACCAAATGGACTACACTCAGAGAAACAAGCAGCTATGGGTCAGTGCAAAAATAACAGAAAGCAATGACAGAGACATTCCTACTTGTGCCCGAGAGAGAGAGAGAGAGAGATAATAATTGATCATCGGAAGATATGAAGAAATCACCCTGACTTTTAAAGCTATAGAACTCGGCACACCAATCAGCCAGAGAATGCATGTTAAAACTGAAAGAAGAAACAAACTCTGAAAAAGTCATGTATATACCATTGAATAACCGTAAAGAAAAGGCTCACGAAAACTACTGCAAATGCTTGCTAGTTTATTGCAGAAAACCCCTCTGTCAATAAACTAAGAAGTATTTGCAACAGTTCTGTGATTGCAACGTGGCTTGTCCTTTACGGTTCTTGAATAGCAAGTGGTTACATGGGAGTGACTGAGCCTGTGTTGGTCTGCACCTGACCGAGGCTGGCTGTAATTCATCAACTGGAGTACTTTTTGTGAAAAAAAATAATAATAATATATATATATATATATATATATATGGTATATATTTACACACCAAAACATGCTGTTTGTACATATAAATAAATATATATATATATATATATATATATATATATATATATATATATATATATATATATATATATATATGGAGATATGCTTATCTACGTGCGGGTGCCAATCGGTAAGTTATAGTTAGGACCTATTTTCCATAGGAAAAGCATTTTTTGACTTGCCTATAAATTTGGCGCCATTTTATGAATCTTCCCAAAATTTTACAAAAGAAGAGTCCTACTGTATCTTATTATGTACGGTAAGTTTCAGGATGATTTGTCAAATGGGGGCTGAGAAAAAGGGGGGGGTAAAAACAAAGCATTTCTCATGTTAATTCCTGAAGGGATTTTGAACATGACTACAGCCTGAACTACTGGATGGATACATTTGGCAGAAAGCTAGCTCTTGGTCCAGAAAGTGTGCTTTTTGTGATTTGGTGTAAATTCACTCAGTAGTTTTTGAGATATTAAAGGAATGAAAATATAAATATCTGGGCAGCGCCTAAGCACATATCTCATGGTGAGATCTGATTGGCTGTCAGCTCTTCAACCAGAAAGTGGTGGAAGCCATCTTGGGACCAATATATACATGGTTGCACCCACTGAAATACATTGTAGTGATTGGTAGGTTTTGAGGGTCACAAAAAGGAGAATGTAAAAAGGGTGATAACAGATTTTAGCTACAATATAAATAATGTGCTGCTAAGGTGATTTTACCCTGTAAAAAAGCCTACTGCTTGGATTTGATGAATCATGTTTGAGAGAAAACTGTTTTTTCATGATTTTCGCATAGAGGTTATGGAAGGTGCTCAGAATCTAATATGAGAGCATATTTTCTGTAAATTCACACTAACTTTCTCAGCCATATGAGAATAAAGTCTGACATTCTCAGTAAACATGTACTTCTAACAGGAGCAGCCTGTCAGTTGAATCCTTTGTGTTCTACTGCAGCCTCCCAGGGTGTTCTAAAGAACAACTAGAGCGCTAGCAGTCATACTTATGACAAAAGTGTGGCACAGCTGAAGTTATCTTGATTCAATCAAGCTGGAAAAACTTAAAACATTTAATTTAGAAAGGAACAAACTGAGGGGGTTCATTTAGTTTAAGTGAGTTCCCAACATTCTTCCTGTGGTACTTCCAACAGGAGCAGCCTCTCAGTTGATTCCCTTACATTCTACTGCAATCTCCCCGAGTGTTATAAAGAACAACTAGAGCACTAACAGTCTTATTTATGATAAAAGTGTGGCACACCTGATGCCATCTTGACTGAATCAAACTGGTAAAACATAAAACATTTAATTTAGAAAGGAACAAAATGAGGGGTTTCATTTCATCATAGAAATTATGGCTAGTGCTGTAGAAAGACAAATTAGGACACAAGTTCTCAAATATCTTCCTTTTCTGTTTCATTAAAACATTATGACATGGAGGCTGAAACATGCACTTTCTTCACCAGTGCAAGACTGCCAGTTAACTCCCTGGTGATCAGCAGTTTACTACAGTGTTCTTAAGAGCAATTAAAGTGCTAACATTATGAATTTAAGCCAAAAGCATGCAACATTTGTGTGCCATCTTGATGAAATCGAAATGGAAAACTGAAAGCATTTTTCTACTGAGGATACTGCAGTAAATGAGGAGATTAGGGAGGTTCATAACAAATAAGACTCCCAAGATGGCCACCAGAGAGAAATGTGCCCTAAATGTAGCACAAATATCACCCATATGTAGCGAAAGTATAGCCCAATGAGAGAAGTGTGCAAAACACCTATTGGTTTTTTTTTTTGCAGTTTTATTTAGCGTAGACTTGACCCAAAGGTATTTGAGCGCGTTACATGAGCATCAGTTACATGACACAAGGACACATTCCTTTTGGGCTTTAGGCATGGGGAGATTAAGTTATTTGTCCAGAATCACAGGATGTGGAGCTGACGCTGAAACTCAAACCTGGTTCCCCAGTTGCAAAGTCTGCAGCTCTAGCCATAATGCCACATTCTCTCTCCTAAGTGTAACAAATAATTAAGTAATCAACTGCATAAAAAACATCAAGATAGCAAATAATTTAAAAGTGCTTTGTCGCGATTTGAGAACTCTAAAAATATATTCTCATTTTAGTTTTTTAGTGCACTAACCATAATTTCTATGGGAATAAGACCCTCTAATTTTTATAATTTCTAAAGGAAATGCTTTAGGTATTACAGTTTTGATTACATCAAGATTGCATCAGGCTTGCCACACTTTTGTAATAAATACAGAATGTTGGCAATCTAGTTGTTCATTAGAATACTGTGGGGAGGCACATGTCAGGGGCACGGACTCAGATAATTGAGGGCAGAAAGGAGGGTGCAGAGGCAACAAGTTGAGCATGCTTGGTAGGCAGGAGGGGCAGCGGCAGCAAAAAGGACCATGGAGGGCATGGCGAAAGGGGGGCAGGGTCAACAAACCAACCACGCAGGACAGGCAAGAGAGGCTGTGGGAATATAACAAACTATTGAGGGCAGAAGGAAGAGGCAGTGGCAGTACAACCATACATGCCAACATCCACGATTCAGGCAGGAGACTCACAATGTTGTTAAGCTCAAAGGGGCTCTATTTTCTCTGTCTCCTGTCTAAAATCTCCTCTTTTTCAATGTAAGTCAATGGGGAAAATCAATTCCCCAGATTATTTTTTCAAAATCTCCCTCATACCAAGTTCAAAATGTTGGCAAGTATGATACATTAGATTACTTATGGCAGGAGGAATGGGGTAGAGACATGGACTCAGATAACAGAGGGCAGGAGGGAGTTGGGAGACGGGCAGGGCACCAAACTGACCAGGGCAGGTGTTAGGGGTTGCAGCAGCACAATACACCACACAGGGTAAGCAGAACAGCAGTGCAGCACAACGGACCATGGAAAGCAATAGGGAGAGGACAGTGCCATGCACATGGACAACAGAGAGCAGAGGGGAAAAAGGCAAGGGCAGCAAGCTGACCATACGGGACAGACAGGAGGGACAGTTGCAGCATAACAGACCATGAACATCAGGAGGGAGGGGCAGAGGCACGACAACGGACCAGGCATGGCAGAAGTCAGGGGACAGGGGCCTGCACATGGAAAACAAAGGGCAGAGAGGTCAAGGCTGGAGCAGCAAGCTGACCATGGACAGCTGGCGGGATGAGCACTGGAAGCACAATACACCATGGAGGGCAACAGTGAGACTATAATGGCACACACACATACAAGGGGGCCAGGGGAGTGTGGGGGGGCAGCAAGCTGACCACACAGGGCAGGTGGAAGGGGCTGTGGCAGCAAAGAAGGCCATGCATGACAAGTGGGAGGGTAAGTGGCAGCACAACAGCCGTGGTAGGTGCAGGGGCATGCACAAAAGACCAACGAGGACAGAAGCGATGGGAAGGGGCTGGACACACGCAAGAGAGGGCAGGGGAAGGGGCTTCACAACAGGCCAAGTGGGGTAGGCAGGAGGAGCAGCTGCAGCGCAACAGAGCATTGAGGACAGAAGGAAGTGGAAGCAAACTGGACAATGGAGGAAAGGGATAGGGCCATGGAATTCAGACCGGTAGGTTGGAGGTGGCAGGGACAGGTGGCAGTCATCTGATCATGCTAGGCAGGTGGGAGGGGCAGGTCCAGCTCCTCAGAAGACTCAGAGTAGATTGGAGGGGCAGTGGATGGCCCATGGAACATGGTGGCCAAAAGGGAGGGAGCAGGGGCAAGCACACAGCCAGTGGAGAGGAGGGGAAGGAGGGAGAGGGCAGCAAGCTAAGCACAAAGGCGAAGCAGGAGGGCACTGATGGAGCATAGAATTGGGCATTTGAGGACAGGAGGAGTGGGCAGGGACATCAAACTAGATGGAGGGCAGTTGCAGCACACTGGACCATGCAAGGCAGAAGGGAGTGGGCTGGTGCATGCACTCGGGCAACGCAGGTGTAAGGAGGAGGTGGATGGGGCAGCAAGCTGACAAACAACAGCCTCACAGGGCTGTAATGAGGGAGCAGCAAGCTTGGGTGGGGGCAGCATAATGTCAGGCCAGGCCTGTATCCACCACCCCCCACAACGTGCATTGCAATGGGCATTTTACTTAACATTTAAAAACGCTAGAAATCACTAAAAAAATCAAAGGTTACTGGGATGTTATAACTAGGCTCAGAATTTACACGCACAAAACCATAGAAATTTAGCTGTTATAGAATTATTTCAAGTAACTATAACTTGCACCCTCGGCATGCACTGCTAATTCCTCCAGATATTACACCACTCATGACATCTTCTATGACATCATTGATAACATCACTGTAACATTTGCAGTAAAATTATTGATGAGAAAACTGTGCATTGCGAGGGTGGGAGTTACATTACCTTAGGGCACGAGTTACAGTTATGTGAAATAACTCTAACTATAATAGTTACATTTCTATGGTTTTGTGCATGCAAAATATGAACCTTTGGTTTTTTGGTGAATGTATATATATGTATGGAGAGAGAGAGGATAGATATAAAAAGATATAGATACACAGACATAGATACTTCATGTTTTGGTGCAGCGCTATAAAAACAATTGAACCGTGAAATGTGAGAAGTATATCACAGTTGCCTCTGAAATACAGAGTTCACCACTATAATGAGAGCTGCCAAACTAATCTCCATAGTCTTTACATTGTCAGGTATACTATGATTATGCACCTTTATCTAAATTTTGTGGTAATTGAGCAAATTATGTGGTACATCCTGTAGTATTTGTATCGTTTTGTGATGGAAACATTTTGCTATATTAAAAATTTGTGAATTATGTGAATAATTACATGGTAAATGTAGTGCATTCATAAATAGATGGTAGATGCTGTAGCCACAGAATAGCCCAAAACCATTGACCCTCACCATTAGCCATTGTTTTATTTACAATGTATTCAAGAATGGTAGCCAAAGCCTAAATATTCCTATTCTAATTAGTAACCATTAGTAGCAGTACTTTGAAGAAAACTGCTTTTAAAAGCTACGTGCCACAAATAAACATGGAATATAAAAAATACATGACCGGTACTTTTCATAATGAGATCTCCTAGCTCCATCTCGTAGTTCTAGTCACATGTACATATTTATATATATATATTGAGTCCAACTCCAATAAAGACCAATATCTCTCTGCAAAAAGGCAGACGTCTCAAGAAAACCCTAAGCTCAGTGCCTTCAATAATCTAAAACACCTTAAAATAGTTAACCACTGACAGAGGACGTACAGAACCAGTTACCCCTCAGAAGAAGAGAAGCAGACACATGACTCAGAAGACTTTGGCCTTGAGTAAAAAGAGACATTTATGTCTCAAGAGCCCAACAAATGTTCTCATATGAGAGAAGGGAGACCGACCAGTGAATCAGGAAATGCAGACCCACTAGTGAATATGTGAAAAGGGGCAGTGACCCATTCCCTAGGATCCCATTACCAGATATCCAAGTGTACTTATAAAAGGAGAGATATTTGCTTGCAATCCAGGCAGCCACAGAAGGCAGAATATCCAAAGGAACTAGCAGTCCAACAGGGGGAAGGCAGTCTTACCCAGTCTCACCAGAAGAGGAAAGCTGTCCAAGTTCATGTGAAGATATCCAAGATATGTGGCAGGATTTTACCTCTAATGGAAAATGGATAGTGAGAAACCCCAGAGTGTGAGGATGCCCCAGCAGGAACCTGGGATCTCAACAGAGACATAGGTTTAACCTGAGATTCCCAAGTGTCCATGGAACGTAGCTGGGAGAAGTGTGAAAGACCACAAGGTTCAGTCAGGAAACAAAAGATAAAAGAAGAAGAAAAACAAAGCAAAAGTAGGAACAATCTATAAAGTCATTATAACTCAGCTAATTGTGTAACTTTCAACTTTTAATAAAAGTACTCATAAGTCACTCAAATGACATGTCTCATGTACGGCCATGTCATTCCATCCCTTGCAAGGCATTACTTGTCAAGGGGCTTGAGAGTGGCTTGGACTCAAGCTCTACAAACTACAACAGTCAGCTATAAGGCTATCAAGAAATAAGCACTAACGTAGACTAAATCTGTAACACAAACATTACAGATGCCACGGGCATCAGCAATAATGTAAGCGTCACACCTGAGACACCACCTACTTCGTAGTGTACACAGAATGCCTACTACAAACATCACTGATAATGGAACCAACAAACGGGAACTAGCACACCCATCCATTATAATGGAACCAACACACAGGTAGTAGGACAGGCAAAGGCATCAAAGTGCAATGTCCAGCTCAATAGTCATCTATAAAAGAACCAAACATAAGAGTTAGCAAACACAACAACTGTAAACGACAGAATCCATTATGCTAATACATAAAGGACAAAAGTAACTTAAATAAATAGACACTGTTGAACTAGGTGAGCAAAGCTAAGGGTAAAACAAAATAATATCATGAATGTGTTGACTGCCTGAGTGAACCGTGCAGGAAAATGGACTGGCTGGAAGGTAATATCTGAAATATAATGGCGATTTAACACAGAGAACAGCAGGGATTCATATCCAAGATGAAGGATCAGACAGACGATAAAGCTATGAAAACAAAAGCACGTCAATAGATGAAAGTTATGAAGGTAAGACAATGAAGAGTTCCTTGCCAAATGAGAAGATGGTTAAACATAGAAAAATGGGAGACAACCTTACCTGAGTATCCAAAGGAAATACTGGAGATGGGGCTCAGGTAGATCCCTTTGCCATAGGCTGCTCCATGCAGCTTGCAGGAAAACAGCAGGGTGAGCAACATGGGTACAGCTGAGCTCTCTTCTCCCTTCACTGAATCCAACTTTGCCTACTCACTGCTAATGGGGATAAGCAAAACAAAGGGACACCTAGGAGGGAAGTGAGATCCTAAACAGAGAAGGGACTCAGGAACTCAAAGACTCCAAGGCCCCCATTATAGCAAATGTGCCTAACCCCTCTGAAAATCTGCATCGGTAAATACTGATTCTTCAGGTTACGGTATCAGTATTATGTCTTGGGTAATGAGCACCTGGGTTAAGTTTACATACTGTAAAACTGCATGTAATAAAAACTGCATGCTGTTTTCCTGTGTTATCGGAAACTGCTCCAGTTCTGCGTGGTAATGTTTTTACTACATGTTTTACAATGAGGGCTCTAGATATGTCTGATAGTCCATGCCACTTGCAAACTGTCTGAAATCCATTTCAGGACATGGAAGCTCATACAAACTCGTTTATGGTGAGGTGTATCTAGATTTTGCTACTGTACTGTATTACAGTTGTTCAAATCCACTCTAATTGTTCAAATGTATTTTGCCTGATGACAATTAGTGAGTAAAATCCACACAGAGTCCACAGGCTCACAAATGTAGAATCAGACCAAAAACAATGGCAGGTTGTCCAGTCCTACCCAGACCCAACCTGGTCTGCAGCATTGTGTTCATACCATCATTTCTCCCCAGGTTCCATTTTTGATTCTTTACAATCATCTTGTGGTTCTTGTCTCCACCATCCAGTCTACTGTGAAAGGGTAATTAGCATTGCTTAGACGAAATCCTTAAGCTACTATTATGCATATTCTGGTAGTTTCCAGGCAATTAAACCTTCAGGAGGTGCAGGGCCTATATTCCCAAAACATACCTACTCTCCCCTTGTCCCCACATCATTAGTACATGGAATAACATCACCCTTCCCTCTTCTGTGACAAGTGATAAATGTAATGATGAACATGGCCTGATACTGAGACTGCACAATAATGTATTTATGTAACATCCATCCTTACCTGCAGCTTAGTGTAGGAGGCGTTTACTAGCCCATTACGTAAGATAGAATGCCAGTTCTCAATATGAGATCCGCTGCAAGGCAGAAACACAAAGTCAGTTATGTAAACAGTAAATATACTCCACCTCTTATCGCCCAGTCACATATTTGCTATCCCTGACATCCATCACCCAGGAAATGAAAAAAGGGCTTCAACCCCTATCCTATCCAACTCTCCCATCTTCAGCCATTAATTAAATCATCGCATGATGGATTATTTTTTCCAAACATTAATTAATTCTAACCTGATGTTCCTATTTAATTTTCCATTGTCAGCACGTCCCTTCAATAGCATAGGCTTGCCTGTGGATTTCCGGGGTTTACAGGTCACTTCACTCTCTTAGCAGTGGAGCATACTAAATCGCATTTCACTTACAACTTGGTTAATCTCTCACATCTCAAGGACCAACAAGACTTTCATCTCAGTGATGTCTGAAAGCCTGCAGAAGTCTCAACTCCCACTGGTATTTTAATTAAAAAATAATTCTGCATGTAGGAGGATTTCTGAAGGTGCTTGTAAATACCATCAGGCTCATCTGCGGTAGTACCTGTCTAGCACACCTTTCAAGATACAGTCATTGGCACCTTTCTTGCAACGGCTTCATCTTGTGCATTTACTGGAGTATCAGTCACCTATCCCTGTGGGCATAGCCTAAAGATATGGCAGGAGGATGTCTGGTGGCAAAAAATCTTATGCATCACTGCAAAGCATCATAAAATGTATTTATTGCATTTGAATGAACATGGCAAGAGGCCTTTTTCTAAATCATTCCAGAAGAACCACGAAGAATGCTACAGAACACAAACGTTTGGAGCATTTAGAGGAAAGACAATAAACAATATTTATATACACATCCAAGAGAAGTAAATGAAACTACCATATTTTAAGTGTAACCCAGGAGAGTGATTTTAGTACAATGAAAAGTTTGCTCACAAGTTATTACTTTGATACTATTTGTCCATAACCCTCCTCCTGTTACAAGTTCATAGGCACCTACCACCACACTGTGCAGTATCCAACAAACTGCCCTACTGAAAAAACATGAAACACCCAAAAGGTGATGGGCGAAATACTACCAGTTTGTCTAACCACTGGTAATTACTCAGGGTGCCATCCCCAGCCACCGTTCTTTTTCTCACCATACCACCTCAGTCTGAACCTAGCCATATGCAAATCAGTCTTGACTCTCTTCCTGAAAACAGTTCAGCCTGAACTGCCAGGTCAGGTCCACCCTGAACCAGAACATGAGCAACCCAGGACTGGTTTCACCCTAGTTATGGACTCATTGGCCAAGTGCAGCTTGGTTCCAGTTACACAGTAAGCATTGGACCTACATCAGGCATACCCATGCCACTTAGGGCAGTATATGAAACACACAAAAGGTGATGGGATGAATGCTTGCAATCTTTCTAACCACTGGCAATCGCTCGGGTAGCATCCCAACTTATCGTTGTTTCGCTCATCATGCCATCTTAGTTTTGACATCACTCATGACGTTCTATGATATAATTTATAACATCACTGAGGACATCTCAAATTACATCATTGATGACATTATGTAATGAGTGTGCTACTTTGTTTTATAGTTTATATAGTGGTGGGTAAGTACCATTTTACTTGTCTACCTAATTTTCTACAGCCTGGGTCCAGCTAATGGGTATGTTTACAAAACATGTGCCCTTAATGTACCATAGGTGTGTAGAGGTATTGAACACGTTATAAATCTTTGCATTCAAGAGTAACTCTATGTGCAGGTGACTTGTGTGATGTTCCACACAAGAATTTTGGTTCTGGACAAAACGTTTTCAACAGGAGTAAGATTCTACGTAGTAGATACCAACTTTTGTAAGCAGCCTTGAGTTGTTAGACAGAATCGTGTCAGCATGACAATTTCTACATAACATAGAAGGGTGTGCCACAGGTACTAACCTATGTACATGTGCTTGTTTTGCTTGAAAAAATGGACTACTATAAAGCTGTCAACAGGGCCAGCTTTTGGGCGGTGCGAGCGGTACGGCCGCACTTGGCGCTGACCTCAGGGGGGCACTGTGTTTGGCAATAACTTCTGAAACGTGCTGAAAATTTTCTTGTGCGTCCAGCCTTCAGGAAACAATGAAAATGTCAAGATACCTCTTGTGATTAATGTTCCTGCTACGGAGAGGGATGGGAGTTTTGCCTAGTGGCAGTTTTGACTCCTAAAGTAGCATAGAGGGTTAATATACCTGCTGCAAAAAAACAGAACTATGGGGTATACTTAAGAAAAGTGGTGCTGCAACCAGGGCAGCGCCACTTTTCTTGCACCCCCTTAGCGCCCCCCTAACGCCACCATGTGTGCGTCATACTTAAAATACAGCACACAATGGGGGTAGTTAGAGGACTAGCGTCAGAATTTTTTACGCTAATCTGCCGCTTTGCAGGATTAGCATAAAAAATGTTGACGATAATCTTACAAAGCACTCAGAGGCCCATTGTAACCAATGGAAGCCTCCTTTTCATGCCTGAGCAGGCGTTAATGCACTGAGTAGGCGTTAAAAGTGCTGGACAAAAATGACGCAAAGAAATCTGACAGATTTTTTTGTGTCATTTTTTTGGGATGCCCCCTTTGCATACATTATGCCTGGTGCGGGCATAATGTAGCGCAAAGGGTTACAAAGATTTATAAATACGGCGCAACATTTTTGGCCTTCTAACACCACATTAGCATAAAACAATGACACTAATGTGGCATTAGAATGGAACTAGGGGCTCTCAAATATGCCCTTATGGGGCATATTTGAAAAAAGTGGCGCTGCACAAAGTGCTGCGCCACTTTTCTTGCGCCCCTTAGCGCCCACCTAATGCCACCATGTCTGCGGCATATTTAAAATATGGCACACCACGGCGGTAGTTAGGGGACTGGCGTCAGAGTTTTTAATGCTAGTCCGGCACTTTGCAGGATTAGCATCAAAAATGTTGACGCTAATCCTGCAAAGCACCCAGAGGCCCATTGTAACCAATGGAAGCCTCATTTTAATGCCTGCTCTGAGCAGGCGTTAAAAGTACCGGAACAAAATGATGCCAAGAAATCTGTCAGATTTCTTTGCACCTTTTTTTGTTCTCCACTAACAGGGGGATGTCCCCTTTGCATACATTATGCCTGGTGCAGGCATAATGTAGAGCAAAGGGTTACAAAGTGGCGCAATACATGCACTGCGTCACTTTGTAAATATGGTGCAGCGTTATGGCCCTTCTAACGACACATTAGCTTAAAAAATTACACTAATGTGGCGTTAGATGGGCAGTAGGGGCTCTTAAATATGCCCCTATATTTTATGTGGATACCTGAGTGGATTAGTAAAGCCAGCCTTTACAAGTGCTTTAAAACAAATGAATGTATGTGAAAGGGGGCAATGGAGAGATGGGGGGCACATTTGCCGGGTGATGGTGAGTGAAACCGAGGAGAAGGTCATGGGGTAGGGGGCGCCAAAATAAACTGTTGCACAGGGCGCCACCAGTCCCATAGCCGGTCCTGGTTGTTACCATGAAGGTTGCAGGTAGTATAATCTTTAGCACCTTCAGATCATGGTTATTGCTAGCAAATAGTATCCTTTTTGACAAGTGTTGCATACACTGTAGATTGTTCTTAGTAGATATGTTTTAATACTCTGTGGTGTGTTTCTCATGAAAGTTTCACTGTTTGCAAAAAGTGTGGTATAGATCAAACCCACTCCTTTAAGTAAGCACTGTTTACAGTACTCAGTTCTTTGCTAATTTCAACTTTATTTCTCACATTAGGTTCGGTGACTTTCAGGAGTTTTATACAGATAAAAGCTGTCCATAGTACGGCATTTGTTTTGGAACTAACATTCACTATTTTTAGGAACTGTGAACAGTTGTATTCAGATTGAACACTGTACTCAATGACAGTTTCATATATCTGTTGTTGATTGCTATTGTGAACTATGCTGGCTGTAAAGTGTATGGTATAGGGTTAATTTTGCATATAATGCACACTTTCTACATATAAGAGAGTTGTATCTGTGATGGCAGTAAGGATGGCGATATCCTCCTGAGCTATTTTGTACTTTCTGTCAGACCTCTAATGCCATAGTAGTTTATACAGCACTATGCCGGAAAACAAAGCTTGAATGATGTCAAAAGTTATGTCATCAGTCATGTCATTAGTGATGTCATCAATGATGTCATTTGAGATGGCACCAGTGATGTCATAAATGATGTCATAGAACATGTCAGGAGTGATGTCATATGTGAGGTCGTAAGCAGTGCATGGCAGGGGCGCAAGGTATAGTTAGTGCTGCTAACTATAACTGGTAAATTTCTTTTTTTTTCTTAGTTCAAAATGTTAATGTTGTCATTGACAAATTCACCTGAAAACAGATCTTGTTTTCACACCTAACTATATTGTTACTTTAAGCCCTGTGGACCCCATTCTCCAGGGCCATACATATAAATTAAAAGGGGAGGGGGGCTGCCCCCCCGAGCCTCTTGAAGCCCTGCAGACTCCATCCCCCAGAGCCTGTATTTTGTAAGGGGTGGGGACTCCATCCCCCAATCCCCCAGAGCCCTGTATTTTTTTAAGGGGAGGGAAGCCCCTTCCTGAGCCCCGGGTACCCAATCTCTGGGGCCACTTAATTAAATAAAGGGGAGGGGAGGGGAGGGGAGATTTGCACTGTTCCAAACACATGGGCAGCCATCTTATGAACTGTTGTATGATTTACTAAAAAAAACAAAAGAAAAAAATGGCTATCTATATATGCACAAACTGGATGCAATTTTTGAATGTTTTTAGTAAAATGTAAGAAATACAATCAAAGATGGCTGTTCTTTGTGTGTGGATGCAAGGACATGAATGGTAGGCCATCTTTGAATGCTTTTTACTTAAGTCTAACAAAAGCAATTCAAAGGTTGCTGCCCTTGCATCCACAAGCATGCACACGCAAGTCTACAAGAATGCACACAGAAGTGCACATACAGGTGGCCATCTTGGAATACATCTGTAAGCTCTTCTCCAAAATGGCCACTGCTTGTATTACGCAGGTGGGATGCTGCCCATTGCAAGCAGCGCGGGTGGCTGCTAGCTATACGCTTTAATTACTGCAGATGGGACATTCGCCTATTTTTGGCAGATTTCCCGCATCTGCCCACTCTAAATAAGCACCTTAAACTTTGACAAAGGAACATTGATGACACTGTTTTCACATATTTTTGGGGACTGACAGAAGTGGCAGTAGACACTTAAAGTCAAAGGAAGGGTGCTTATTCATTTAGGTCAATACTGATACTTTTTTAGCACCGCATTTGCGGGGCTTTTTAATGCAGAAGCGGCGCAAACTTACAAAATACTATTGCATTTTGTAAGTTTGCGGCGCTTTTGCGTTAAAAAGCGGCGCAAATGCAGCGCTAAAAAAGTATAAATATGGGCCTTAGTATCATACCACATAAGGAGACTGTTTTATAAATTTTTCTGGAGGAAGGTCAAATTTCATTGTGAATCAGATGTTGCCTTAGACTACCCTTTCCCATGCCTAACCACACCCTTTCAGTACACCAATCTGGAAGACTGAAATGGAAAGTATAAGCCATGTAGGTAGAGCCAGTGAACACTGCAAAAAACAAAAAAGTGAGAAATGGATTGCTTGAATTCATTTCGGCTGATACTCTGGCCCACGTTCCTGTGTAATAGTAAAGGCTTTCCTGCTTTCAGTTTCCATTTGCTATGAATTCTAGGGGGGTTTTATGTGTTTTCTAATAAAACTGCAAAAATCTATGTTCACTTTTTTTTGCTCCACACAAATTCGCTGTCAATGGTGCTTTTTTCAGTGATTATAAAGAAAGCATCTTTTAATTCCTTCCCTCTCCATTCACATTGTCATTTACTCCTCACTTCCTTCTTGCTCCTAAGTCCTTTCTTTGTACCATTTCAAATAACTTTTCATTGTTTCACCTCTCTGCTTGCCTGATTTCCCAGTACTCTGCCCCCTCTTTTCAGCAGCTGAGGGCCACCCATGTCAAGCATGTGCATGGATGAAGGTATGTTTGTACTATATTAAGATCTGATTGTAGGAGATAAAAGGTTAATGGTTGGCATTTAATACACTTTCCTATTGTTCTGATCTTCAGAAAATGGCAAAGATTGGATGAATGTAGAGTCTCTACCTAGAACAAGATATGTAAACTGTGGAGTTCCTGGTGTTCTGTTATTGCAAACCAGTAACACAGCACATTGTTCTTTGCCTTGAGATAACTGTTGTGCACCGTGAGAAGTGCACAGCCTAATCAGGTATGTTTCTGGGCCTAACTGCGGGGACTCTACCATCTGGCTCCTTCCTCACAGAGTTACCGCTATTATATTCACAGCGGTATTTGTCACACCCCTGAGCTACTGGCATGCCCCGTTGTGAACATAACATTCCTCCTCAACTTAAAAATAAAAAACAAACATTATACCTGAAACCATGAATATCAACAATATTCAGAAAAATTTCTTTTTTTGACCGCCTGATAACTTAACATGTAGAACACGTGATATGTAAGACTGCAACTATTTCACCTAGAATACAGTTCAGCTATGAACACACATAGGGGGTGATTCTAACTTCGGCGGGCGAAATACTTTGTGGGGCCCTCTTATGGGGGCCCCGCGGCACCCCCTACCGCCATCCTGTTCCTGGCGGGCGAACCGCCAGGAACAGGATGGCGGTAGGGGGTGTCAGAATCCCCCATCGCAGCGCAGCAAGCTGCGCCGCCATGGGGGATTCTAAGGGCAGCGGTAAACCGTCGGGAGACCGCCGGTTTACCCTTTCTGACCGCGGCCAAACCGCCGCGGTCAGAATGCCCTGCGGGGCACCGCCGGTCTGTCGGCGGTGCTCCCGCCGACCCTGGCCCCGGCGGTCTGAGACCGCCGGGGTTAGAATGAGGGCCATAGTCTTTGAGTCTCATGGGTGCAGTGATGCGAGATCGCAAATTATATCTGTCCCCACCTCTTTTCAGGGTGACATCAGGCACCACAATTTCAGGTAACTTGTCGGACTCTCTTACACCGGCCTCTTGGTTCACCTCACCAGTTCCGGCTGTTTCCGCATACTCGCGAGCTTCTGGGCGGTATTGAGGACCCACTGGGGGACAGATTTCTCTGTGCAAGTCAGGCATCAGATCTTCTTCCGGCTCTTCAAGAATAGTCTCAGTCATACCCTTTACTTCGGGTGCCTTTTCATCACAATGGTACTGCTTGAACCATGAAATGTTCGGGGTAACGGTCTCCTCGTTTCTCTTGACAGTCACTAAAGTCCCCTTTATTCTAACAACTGCCCATGGATGGGGCTCAAATGGAGTTTTGAATTTTCCTCCGGGATATCGATTCTTTATTAGCACCAGATCTCCCACTTGCATGTCCTTCACACGAGCTCGCATTTTCTTTGACATCCGGTCATTATTAGCTTGTCTGTTCCGTAACTTCATTTCCACTTGATCATGGATCCTTGTGGGAACACTGATCTGAGGTATGGTGTCTCTCACATCCCTTCTCATACAAATGGAACTGGGTGACATTCCAGTCGTGCTGTGTGGCGTCAAACGATATTCTCTCAGAAATTCAAAAATCGCACAGTCTAGGTTCCTTCCTTGTGCTACTGCAATTCGTATCACCTTATTGAGAGTTCGCATGAATCTTTCTGCTTCCCCATTGGCTTGAGGCCACCGAGGGGTGATCTTGCGGTGATGGATGGAGTGCGAGGCCAGATATCGGGAAAAGTCGTGGCTTGAAAACGGGGGACCATTATCTGTCCTTAATTCTTGCATGATTCCATGGGTGGCCATTATTTTCTCCAGGCACGGTATCACTTTTTCCGTGGTAGTGGATTCCAACAGCTCGATCTCCGGGTACTTTGAAAAATCATCAATGACCACCATCATGTGCCGACCATCTGGTACACTGCCTAAATCTGCACTTGCCCTCTGCCAAGGAGTGGATGGAATTGGTTCTGTAATGATAGGGGATGGAGGATCCGCAGGCCCCACCATTTGGCAAACATGACACCGCTGTATTGTCTGTTCCACTCAGGAGTCCATATCCGGGAACCACACTTTACTTCGTAGCCTGGCTTTGGTCTTCACCATGCCTTGATGGGCAGCATGAGCTAGATCAATCGTTCGTTGTTGCAAGATATCCGGGATGACGAGACGACTGCCTCGCAAAAGACAGTCTTCTGATGATACGGCCAACTCGTGTAGAACACGGAATAATAGCTGTAGTGCCACACTTGCATCTGCGGTTCTAAGTGCCAGATTTTGTTTCAAACAATGCCACTTCCCGTCCTGAACACATGACATGGCTAGCTGCAAAACTTCATCTCTTTGGGTGGCTTCCTGGATTTCTCTCAGCGACATAGGTAGTGGCCTCGATCTCTCCACCACTAGCCGCACATACTCCTCAATGTCCTCCACTTCGCCCTTTTCCTTTTCTGATGCAGGTCGGGCATGGCGTGATAAGTAATCAGCCGGATTCTGGGTGCCAGGCTGATATACCACAGAGAATTGATATCCTTGCAGTTGTAAGATCCATTTCTCTATTCTTGGGGGAGGCTGTGATGCTGTCTTGTTGAATAATGGTATGAGGGGTTTATGATCTGTGTAGACAAGGAATGGATGACCGTAGAGATATAAGTGATAGTGATGACATCCCCAATTTACTGCTAGCGCCTCTTTTTCGATGTGGGAATATCTTTGTTCCGTCATGGTCAACGCTCTACTGGCATATGCCACTGGTGCCCACTCACCATCCTTCCCTCTTTGGGACAACATAGCACCCAGACCAACTGGGCTTGAGTCTACCAACAGTTCCGTGTCTCTTGCAGGGTCAAAGTACACTAACGTGGTCTCTGAGGAGAGTGCTTGTTTTGTTGCCTGAAATGCTGCCTCCTGTGTTTGACTCCATTCCCATGGGGTATTGGCCTTCGTGAGTTCCCTCAGCGCGGCTGTGAGTGAGGTGAGATTTGGGATGAACCTCCCGCAGTAAGTCACCATTCCCAGAAAGCTTCGAACACCAGTGACTGAGGTGGGGGCGGGTGCAGATTTTATGTCCGCCACTTTCTCTGGGTCAGGTCGGACACCCCGTTCTGAAAAATGGTAGCCAAAAAATGCAATGTCCTGTCTCAAATACTCACACTTTTCTCGGTGTAGAGTTAGCCCAATCACGTGTAGCCGTTGGAAGACAGCCCGGAGTCTTTTTAGATGTGCCTCTATCGTGGGGGCATGCACCAGAATATCATCACTTACGTTGATCACCCCTTCTAGTCCAGCTAGTACCCCTCGTATGGTGTCCTGAAACACTTCTGCCGCGCTGGCAATCCCGAAGCTTAGGCGTTTGTATCGCCTCAGCCCTACGTGTGTAGAGAACATTGTTATTGCTCGAGATTCCGGGGCTAGCATTAGCTGATGATATCCTGCCCGCAAGTCCATTTTAGAAAACCATTTCGAGACACTGACCTCGGCTACGATGTCATCTACTGTGGGCGTAAGGTGGCGTTCTCTCCGGATGGCCACATTGGGAAGGTGCATGTCCACGCATATGCGCACTTCTCCTGGCTGTTTTGGTTTCTTTGTAACCACAATGGGTGAGACCCAGGGTGTGGGCCCTTCCACCTTTTCGATAATGTCAGCTTCCTCTAACTTCCGTAGTTCAGCCTCCACCTGTGGTCGAAGGTGAAACGCTATCCGTCTATGTTTAAGGGCCATTGGCTCTATAGATTTGTCAATGTACAGTCTCACTTGACGGTCTTTCAGACAGCCAATCCCTCTGAACAGATCAGCGTATTCTTCCTGCAGATTGTCCAGCGTTCCTAGGTGTATGCTGAATGCAAAGGTCACCAACTTTAGCTCTTCCGCTGTGCGGCAGCTGAGTAGCATTCCTGTCCCAATTTTGGCGACGTATACTTTAGCTTGCACTGTGGCCTCTTCGTGATTGATGTCCGTCATAAACACTCCTGCCAATGGGAGTGGCGTGGTTGACCCAAAAGCAAATACTTGCACGGCTGTATGGCGAGGTGGGGGAGGGTGTTGCAATTGATTAAATACCCATTAAGCTAGAATGTTAATTGAGGCCCCCGTGTCGATCAACGCAGTCACTTGGTGGCCTGCTACTTTTACTTTGCATTTAGGGATTTTTTTCCTGTCTGACTGCCTGGTTCTGTGGCGTGTATTACGTATACTGTCCCATCCGGTTCGTTATCATCATCCATGTCCGGAATTAAGTCCGGTTGTTGGATGGTTTTCGTAGCATGCCTCATTCTCTGTTTCTCTGTCTTAGGCCTTGTTGTAGAACACATACTTTCGCAAAATTATTTAGTTTTTCACAGTTCGTGCATTGTTTTCCTAGGGCAGGGCATTTGCCTTGATGTGGGAAGATCCCTCCACACATATAGCATTGTCGATGATTGTTTGCCGATCTTGTTTTGTCTTTTCTTTTTGTTGTGGTCCCTGAGTTAATGGTGTTTACCGGCTCTGTTTTGATGGCTTGTGTGAGTGCCGACTCCATGTGTGCCACTCTCACTTTGGATAGTTCTTTTGATCTGCCCATTGTTAGCATGTCAGCCATCGCCATGCCTGGGATTTGTAGAATGTGCTCCCTCAGTTTTGTAGAGTAACCTCCTTGAATAAATTGGGCTCTTATTTCATCCTCAGGATCCTGCAGTGTGCACGTGCTGGCCAGTTCCCTTAGTCTTGCATAATAAGTGTCTGCTGATTCCTCGGGTTGTTGTCTGGCTTGACGGAGGAGAAAACGTTCATAATCTGGGTTCGCCATGGGTTCAAAGTATGCTGTGATTGCCCTTTTTAGAGTTCAGTAATTGAATGGAGGTCCCTCTTCCGCTACTGTTTTGCTAATTCTGTGTATCATTGCTCCCCCCATGTGCAGGAGCATCGGTCTCTTCCTATCTGGGTCTAGCGCCATTGCTGCAAAATAGTTCTCTAGGCGCTCCACCCATGATTTCCACTTTGCCGCTTAAGCTGATGGAGGCCCTTCCATTACAAAAGGCTCTAATGCTGGGAATGTGGCCATGATACTGTATTTCCTGTTTGTTCCTTTTTCTTTTCTTTATTGTTCTTGACTTCTTATATGCTTTCCTTTTTATTTTTTTCAGGGACTTGCTGGTTGCAGGGGTTGCGTCATGTGCTGTGCTTTGGTGGTGTTCTTGCTTGCTTGTCACCTATTTCAGGCCAAACAGTAGCACCTGTGACTAGGGTGCACTCTCTGAGGGCGGGGCAAATTAGCTTTTCACACGTGTCTACTGGGCTCTCTTTTAATACAGGACACACTTCCGTTGGACTAGTGTTGTGCAGCCTGCTTCCTTTCGGAGCTCCCCGTCGTGCAAACCAGTCACACCCCTCTGTGCTCACCGTCTCGAGCGCCGCCGGGCTTGTGGTGCCGGTAACTTCCTCTTTTTTTTTTTCCTCTGGTTGGAGTGCAGACCACACGTGTGCTCACTCGCTCCGCCTCCGCCGGCCGACCAGATGCTGCCACTGCCGCCGTGTAATTGGGGCTGCGAGGTGCTCTACGGGGCTGCACCCTCGCGCTCGCCCAGCTGCTCACGGGCGCCAAACCCACGCTCGCTGTATGCGTTGGCTCAGAGCAGCCGACGCGGCTCTGTTTTCAAACTCCAAAGTCATGGAGAGGAGACAGTGGGTTCTCCGCTCTCATCGCCAGTTTGTTGTGCACCGTGAGAAGTGCACAGCCTAATCAGGTATGTTTCTGGGCCTAACTGCAGGTAAATAAAAGACACGCATACACGCAGCACGGGTGCGGTTACTACCTGTTGGTGCCAAGCCAACCAGCAACTTTATTTCCTCCGAGTCCTGACGTCAGGACTCTACCATCAGGCTCCTGCCTCACAGGGTTACCGCTATTATATTCATAGCGGTATTTGTCACACCCCTGAGCTACTGGTATGCCCCGTTGTGAACATAACAATAACAAGAAAGAGCTGCACTAATAAAAATATTATCACTGTCTGGTCCTAGCCTATCCTTGCTTTGCCTGGTCACAGGGGAGAAGACTGCTAAGGAATTAATATGCATGCTGTTAGAACTAAGGACCTTGGTAACAGTCAACTCTTCTGCTGTGTGAAGAAACAGCTGAGGTAGTAAGGAAACTTAATAATCTGGCGGATGACTTGGGCCATTTGCCTGTGTGCTTCACTCTATGAAAGAAGTTCATTTATGGAATTTTGTGCTTATTTGTTAGCCAGCACAAGGAAATCTTAGCATTGATTGTTATGAATCACACAACTCTTTGTTTATTTGAAAGCAGTGTGGGGCTGTGTTCTTGCTGGAAAGGAACAAGCATTGCAGAAACACTTTATTAGAGTTCTATGCAATGTGCACTGTTCTAGCACATTTTCCATATTGGAGGATGGATGGGCACCGCTCAATATGTTTCCAACAAACTCAGTCACAGGGGTTTGTACAAGTTATGTTATGTATCATGCCTTGTTGAGCATGCGTATGAGCTCCAATTTCATTTTGACATGGAAGAAGCAGGAATTAAAGTTGAACTTAGTGATCCTGGAGCTGTATCATGAATGCATCCTACATTTGTGACCACCTCAGACCAGGCCCACCGCCTGTTTTTCCTGAAATTGTGCTGCCTGCAGCAAATGCTAGGAAAAACAGAGCAGTGATGGCCTTTTAACACTTTACAATTTCAGCAAAACCAGAACACAAACCCTGTTTTGTTGCCACTGATATTTTCTGGTAGGGTATATGTCTTGTATAGGCATGCTTTTCAGACCATTATGAAATAAACCTAGGAGCGGGAGTGTTGAGTCCAATGTTTTTGTGAAAGGACATTGATTCTGGAAGCATCTGTGTGCATAGTGACGTTTATTGCCACAATTCTGATTCTATAGCTTTGGAAAAGGAAAACTCCATAATACTCTCAGAGAAAGGAGAGGGCATCAAGGTGTTGCTGCTTGCACTGGACTGAAACACTGCTCAGAGATCAACTTAAGAACTGCAGGCCACTATGCAGTAACATGCAGTGAACACTGATCTAAAGCCATATGAGTTGAGCTAGGCTCCCAACTGAAGAATGTACTGATTGTCCAGGGACATGACAGATGGTCAATTTGACATAATAAGTGGCTTACCGTGGCCTCAGTGGGGTTTAGTGAGATCATTCATAACAGAAAAGAAGTAGGGACTGAACGTATACTGTTTGACACAAGAAGGTTCTCAAAGCAGTAAAACATCTATTTTTCCAGTTCCTCGTGAAAGGCGAATATTCCCTTTGTTGATGTATTATCAGTTATAATCAGTTTTAACTGAACCCCCATAAACTCTAATTATTATTTGTTCACTGTGCGACAACAAACAGAGACCAGACATAAGTAAATCCATCTTGTACCTACCCCAAAAGAGACAGTCCAGCCCACATTGCTAAGCCACATCTATGCACAGGAGCGCAAACAACCCCAGACATGGTTCAGCCTTATTGGAACGTATCTGTTAGTGCAGCTTGAGTTAGTAAATACTCGCAAAGCTTACTGAAAGGCAAAGGTGCTGCCGTAGAGCTTCTTGGCTGTTCTGAACCTGGCTTCCTTGGCAGGAGGACTGCTCAGCAGGAGAAACTGGTGTGAGGTGTGCATAAACTTCAGCTGCTACCAAGGGAAGCACGGGGGCAAAAGGGAAGGGAAGTGAAAGGGGGCAATAAAAAGGGGTGAGAAATAGAAGGATTGGAATGAATGTGGGTAGAGGGAGAGACAAAAACAAAGACAGAGAGAAAAGGCAGCGAGAAAATTCGAGTAAGAGCAAGAGGAAGAAAAAATTGGTTAAGGGAGAACAAAAAATAGAGAGAAAATGTCCAATGGAGGCAAAGTGAACAAAGAGCAGAGAATGGCATGAACAGAGAGTTAGGGGAAGACAGGAAGAAAGATAGAAAGAGGTGTGGGCAGTGTGACAGACAGGAAAATATGCAGTTGGAAAGAGAAGGAAGGAAGAAAAGGAAGGGGATAGATGATGGGAGACAATGGGAAGGTAAAGGAAGAAAAGAGCGAGACATGCAGCATTAATCCTGTATTGGTTCAAGCAGTCAATTCAAGTAACACATACACAATTCCATGGTGATCCTGCGACCTCTGCATCTAACCACCGTGCAGTACAAGAGGTACGTGAAGATTCAGAGGCTTCTGCTTGTGATGCTGCAGACACTTTGTAGGCGGGTGGCATCTTCTTATGACAAAACATGGCAACGCTGTAGACTTGTAATGTGATTGTCCTTATGTGATGTAACAACATGGCATCCTGGGGTCAGATATTTTGAGTTCTGTTCCAACAGGTAGGAGTCACATGGAGTCATGTGGTCTCTGAACATGGCTCCCCTTCCTAAGTGTATGAATCACTCATAGTCCTCTGGCCTCTAAATGTCACTTCACTTCCTATGTGCTGGAGTAACATGGGGTTCTGTTGTCTCTCAATTTGACTTCCCTCCAAATGAATAGGAGCTATATGAAGTCATGTGGTCTCTGAATGTGACTTCCCATAATATGTATTGGGGCAATTTTGTTATCTATGCATGTGGCATTCATAGAGTAATCTTGTGGTCTCTGCTTGTCCCAATGTTTTTTAAGTTACATGGTAATCATATTGCCTCTCTGCGCGCCCTCTTGAGCTAAGTCCATGGTGCTCCCATGACAGCCCCTGTAAAGAGGAGAATTACAAAACTGTCTTCCTGGGACTCCATTTCTCATCATTGCCACAGTCAATGCAAAGCATCACTAATAAAGGCTCTATTCACAGCCACTACAAGCATAAATGCCTTTCCCTGGCTCTGATCTATCTCCTAAACACTTAGCCAGGCAGAATGATGCCCACCCTTATATTCCAGGTTTGACACCGCAGCTCTAGAACAATACTGCCCAAACATCTTTGTCTCCATCCTAACAACATATCAAAGAAAGCGGTCACAAAACAAATGCAATAGTGTTAATAAAGGAATAAAGTATGGAAGGCACACAGTCAGCATTCTGCTTGTGACAAAGCACCGACTCTGCTGCAATGCCAGTTAGAAAAGGACTACACAAACCCATGAAGAGGCTCACTACATCATCCTGGGCCAATCGGAGACCCTCACTACAGTAGGAAATGCAGTGCTACTGACTGATTAGAACACAAAATAAGGCTGCCCCACATACTTTAACTTCAGACCCTTTTCAAACATTATTAAAATATGCGTGAACGACATACAGATATTTCCCAGAACTGGCAAAGATCAAAACACTCTACAAAACATAACAGAATTCCTCTCCGTGATCTAGAACTGAAATTAGAATTGGATCTAGGCAAACTGGGGTGTCCTAGTGGCTCCCCGACAATCTTCAAACTCCTCTCATCTCTTGTTCAGCAGACTGTTCAAAATGACAAAACCCAGGTTAGGTGCAGCACAGAGACAACAGACCATAAGAAGGCAGCCCAACAGTGGTTACCAATCAAAGAGCGAGTGGAACCCCATGGATCCTAAATATATGTCCTGGGAACAAGGCCCCAAATATATGCAAAATATCTTAGATAACAAGAAAACAAGAAACCATTTAAAAGTGCAGCCCTAACTAGAGATCTCACAACTGAAAAAGTTAAAATAGTTAAGCCGCAGGAACAGTCCTGCAGGATTTCCTTCCATTCCACCTATTTCTTGAACACAATCATCTACAAGTCAGTGTAAAACTAAAATGCTTGTTTTAAGGAGCTGTTCTCAGACTCAGGTTAGCTCCTTAAATCGGACTACTATTAACAGAGAAATGTATCTAACATTACTGAATTTGACTGCTGTCTTCTATCTGCTGTTTTATGTTACCCAGTGTTTATTAATTGTCCCACACATGTTTTAAAACAGCGCAATCATAAGAAAAGTTAAGCTAAAAGAAATACAACATTTGATAACATATGTTGGGCTTGTCACATAGAGACCTATGATAGCTTTTGCTTTGGTAGTCACGTGGTAGCCTTTGCAGTCTCTGTCTGTGCCTTGGCCTACTGTGAAAAATATAGTGCTATGTTAATAAAACCAATAGTTTGTAGTTTTGATGTGTTGATAATAATAATATGCTCAGCTAAGGAATTGCAGAATGACAAGTAACCAGGACCAGGTCAACGTGCATTTGATTCATACTGGTTTTGTGAGATGGTAAGAGGTGACCAAGGGTGTGGACGACACACTACTTAGTGCAAAATGTGTAGCATTGTTCCACGATAAGCAAAAGCAATATAAAAACAGTGACCCAGAGCAACGTGTGGCAAGATATTGTGTAAGTGACTTGGCCCAGCAAAGTCTTGCCTAACTTTGGTAGATATAAGGCATGTAAATCATAGACCTATTAGTTTGTCTAGAGAGTGGTCTTAGGTCTCTGGTCACCAGTGAGGTAGGAGAAGAGGGTGGCTGTCAATGTGCTCCTGCTTACCAGTCTGTGTCATCCTGTATGCATCATTAATTCGGCCTCATCAGCTCACTACTGTTGTCAATTACCATACCTCTGAACAGAACCATTATTTTCTTTATATTGTATTAATACAGCACTGCACAATATTGTACTCAGGGTACACCTGTAGGGTTAGAGTCATATGATCATTCTGAGAACCCCAACCTGAGTGTGAGACTCTTATATGAATCAGAGGGGGGCATGGTGATAGGTATTCTCTCCTGTGACTCCTCTTATTTTACTACAGATGGACCCTGTAAATTGTTGTTTCTACCTGTGACAGGCATTGTTGCGGTACACTGACATGTGATCTATGTTTCCTACTTGTGACTGCTCTTCTAGTCTAGTTGGACACTGTATGCTGTGTTCCCTACCTGTGAATGACATTACTTTTCTGTCCACATACATGGTGAGTGCCCGTGTGCTCTAAAGGAACATAATAGGATTCATTTACTACACTTAACTGGTCTTATGATAAGCCGACATAGTGATGGATGTTCTCTATCTGTTACTTGCAATGTTGCACTTTAGACATACAAGGTGATATGAATTCTATGTCTTTGTCTAGACTTCGAGTTCTAGACTGACAAGATGATGCATGGTCTCAATTTCAAACTTCTGTTGAAGTCAGAAAATAAAATATAATTACTTGTTTTTCCAATTCTGCATGTTAAGTATCTTAATTGAAGTCATAAATGCCAGAATAGTCTTGACTGTGCAAACCTCGAAACACTTTAATCAAAAATAATATTTCTAAAAAGATTAACTATTGAATTTTCTGAAATGCATATAAAATGCCAGCCTATACAGGGGTAATTTAAAGTAAATTAAAGTAAAGCAACATTGCAGCGTAATTCCTAACCGCGCTGTCAAGGAAAATTAGTATAATGTAGACTAAATAACTCTTCCTTTTGTATTGTAAAATCTCCATTGATAGTCATAAATGCTAGAGTGAAATAGCAAACACATCATCCACAGCGAACCAGTCGCCAAAGGTGAATGGCAAAATAGGAATTCAAATTTGACCATGGTAAAAAGTTAAACATACAGTTTTTCAGAGCAACCTGCCATCCTAATGTATCCATTTTCACATCTGAATCTAGACAGTAATGACTAGTAAAGGTATTATTGGGCTTTAAATTAGCTTAGCTTGGTCATCATTATGAGTGTCCCAGTATCGGATGCAATAATTATCGCAACGTTCAAATCTGGCACTGGGGTGCTCAGAACTGAGTAAGCCAATGAATGCCTAACATGAGTTTTACCTGCAAAAATGGGGCATATCATGCACATTTTGGTGCTCACTGCACTAAAATCTGCATATGGCAATATTTATTGGCCATTGTTTCCCCAGTAAATTTCAGGAGGTTTGACCTTGAATGGGCCGCTAGTAATTAGGAGCACTGGGGAAATCCCTGAAACATGCAACAGCAGCCACCTTTCCACTGGTGGAATGCGTCTTTGGTTTGTCCCATGAAACCTTATTAGCGACCCATAATTTTGAGCGAGGGCCTCACATTCCACTCCACAAGGAATGCTAATTTCAAATTTTCCTCCCACACTGGAGGCATTTACTAAAGAGTGAAGTCTTAATTCCAGCAGAACTGCAAAAAACACCTACATGAACATTATAAAACAGACGGAAATGCTTCAAAAGGTGAAGATGCAAAAGAAGTCGAATGAAACACGAGAATGATATTCTGAGATGAATATCTCAAATGAAAGTGTGATATAGACCCTACAGTGCCCTGGGTTTCTTCTCACACAAGCTGGAACAAAGAACCTAACCTGTAAGAACAATGGCAGTGCAAGGTATCATGGGAGAAGGATACTGCTGCCTCTTATTGGACCATTATTTTTTTGTTTTTTTCAGCTGCGTTAGTAGGGCAGCTGCATTTGTCATTCATCTTATACATGTTTCACACTATTTCCCTAAGCAGCAACATTAAGGGTGACGCTGCAATGTTATTTAATTATATATTTTCTATTAAGTTACAAATTTAAACATTAATACAAAAAAGACAATTTAGCCTAATGTGGGTTTTGATTGGAACATCTGCATTTGAAATAATGCGGGGGTTTCACTTTTTAGAAATACTATTTACATTTGAAGATTGTGTTTCAGGATTCCCACATCCAGGTGGTACCGTTTCTTACTATCAAGGAGATCCTGCATAGCTGAACCCCCTGTTTAGTGACTGCAACTGTGCTTTGTTGGGAAAGGAGAGCTTTGCGAGTGGGGTTGCCAGTGAAGCAGGTATTTGATGGGCCATTGTTAAACGTGAAGAGGCATGGTGTGTGAGTAGTGAAGCCAGGGTGTGTGTGTGTGTGTAATGAAGAACTGTGTCTAATGATGCAGAGTGTTTGACTGATAAAGGTAGGTGAGAGGCAGTGCAGGTGACGGTGCCTAATGTGCTATGAATTTGATATTTAGAGGGAAATGATGTGGTGCTTCTGAAGGCTAGTGACAAGGATAGGGATGTGGTGAGTGGTGTTAGAGACTCACACGTGAAGGAAAAAGGTAGGTGATTGGGATGGATTTATGGTACTAGTGGGTCTGTAGTACGGGTGGGTGTGTAGTGGGCCTAAGTGTGCAGTAAAATTGTCTCCTGGATGCGGTACAGCTATGTGACATAGAATCTTGTCTATTAAAGGGCAGGGTGAGCTATACAGAAGGTAAATGAACAATGGGAAGAGTGGCTGGGGATGGGTAAAACAATGGGAAAATGTGGAAGGTGAATTAATGAAAAAGGCTAAGTGATGAGAGGGGTATGGTGATGGGTGGGTGTGATGGTGGCTCTACGTGGGTTTGATCATAGGGAAGGATTTCTGAGGAGTCGTGCAGGAGGAATGCAGTGTGATGAGGAGTGTGAGTGATGGGAAGGTGTGTGTGAGACAAATACACCTGCAATGATGAAGGGAGGAAAATTGGCTGTACGTGAGATTTACCAATACCAACAGCAATGGAGATGGGTTTGTGATGGGAAAGGTGTGAAATAGTGGAGTAATAGTTAAGCATGTCGATCATGGACCAGAGCTTTATTTGAGTTATGATAATTGGTGCAAATGAAGTGTACTAGAAGTGAGTGTGGTGGGTTAATAAGAGTATACAGTCTCAAATTAAAAAGGATTGAAAGAAATAACAGTTAGGTACCCCCCCCAACAATCAATGAACAACGAAGTGTACCGTTCCCAGATGAGGTCCAGGATACTGTACTAGATTCAGTAACAAGAGGGCAATGGTGACGGAAGGTGACTGTTTATGGGTGATGGGGACATCCGTGAGGAGGATGGATGTGTGATAGTATCTGTATGGGGCAGGGTTTGTATTTGGCTAGATCAGTTTTTTGTAAACTGAGCCGATTTTTGGTGGGTCGTGAAAATCCAAGCAATAAACAAAGATGCCTTTAAATTCTGTATTTATGTTATCACATTAGCTACTTCAAAGATAAAGGTCAAATGTCAGGCAATGTCTTCTGCTGCTTATTTGTGAACACAGCGGTGCTTACAAACTCTTCTCACTGAAAAGTAAAGTGAATTATGTGACATTCTTGCTGGGGTGCATGGAGTGTGAAAGGAAAGGCTGTAGGATGCCATTTGTTTTGTAAACCACAACAACATGTAAATACATGCAAATGAAATGTACACATTCAGCAGTTAGGAAATCAAAAATGAAACACATTTTTGTAATTATGTGGCCATTTCAATGGAAAATATGCTGTCTGTGAATGGCAATGCACTAGCACACACTGCTTTATTTAGATTAAAAAATCATGTGCATCATGCCCACTAAAGCTAGGCGGGTTGCAAACGTGTGTTGTACTAAAGAGCAGATTGAGGTTCTAAAACGTCTGGGAAGCAAAGGCCTAGATGATGAAGGGACAGTTATGTACTGGAATGGAATGAAAGGGTACTGAATGGATGACGGTAAAGGTTATGTGGTGGGATATCTGTTATGTAAATGGGCTTGTGATGGAAGTGAGTGTGTAATACCGCGTGGGGGAAGGGAAAGAAACGTAAAAGGATGTTTGATGGCCAGAATATGTACTAAGAGTGGGTAAGTGAGGGTATTGAGTGTGGTGATAGGAGAGTCATGGCTGATGGAAATAGGTGTGTTATAGTATCTGGGTATGGGCATATCCTGTGCAGGGCTTACAATGGGTTATTGTAAGTGATGAAAAGGGCGTCTAATGGAGAGGATATGTGTGTGAGTGTATGATAGTGGCCCTTATATCATGGTAATGTGCATGACATGGATGCCTCTGAGTGTGTGTCAGTGGGGCTCTATCATGGGACAATTCTTGCATTGAAGAATGAGGAAGAGGGAGTGATTGGGAAGGGATTGCGATATGAGCTTGTCTGATGAGAAAGGATTTGTGTTTGAAAAGGTATAAAAAGTGAATGGTGGAGACATTAAGGGTAAGTTACAGCCTGGAATGAGGACAGATAAGTGATAAGGAAGAGTGAAATGGGAGTGGGGCATAGGCAATGATGGAATGTTAAGAGAAGTTTGAGAGTAGATGCAAGTGATGACAATGAAGAAAAGGTCAAAGTGAAGGGCTTATGCTAAGGAAGGAAAGAGTAGTGTGGAAATATGGGTACAGAATCAGAGACACACTTACCCTGCTGAGTGGCAGCTTGACAATATGAGACCTGTTACTGGATATTATCCTGGGAAAAGAAACAGAAACGTGGACAAAATGGGAAACTGAGTCATTATTGAATTTGCACAACATGACCAGATCTACATAATGGACTTGTCAGTGCCTCACTCTTAGTCCCCGATTTCAAGCTGGCCAGTAAGTAGAGAAGGAGGTATGTGCTGGAGTTGCTGATTCCTTGCCAGGCGCATAACTACAGCCTAGTCTGAGTTTCCA
Organism: Pleurodeles waltl; assembly: GCF_031143425.1. Classification (NCBI taxonomy): domain Eukaryota; kingdom Metazoa; phylum Chordata; class Amphibia; order Caudata; family Salamandridae; genus Pleurodeles; species Pleurodeles waltl. The sequence goes on from NC_090440.1 coordinate 230,409,125, forward strand.
GGATCAGAATGTGGAATAACATGTGGGACTGGGAATTACAGAGTCTAATTCTGCATGTGGTTCCCTATTATGAGCTTGTTTCCAAAATAAAACTCAGAATCTGGTATACCAGTACTCTCTAAAGAGATACCCAAAATGAGGGCCTAACTTGGGGGTGGGAAGAAGGACGGGGATCACATGTCAAAGAACAAAATAATTCCAAGAATATATCCAAATAAGAAGAACCTTCACTCAGTGTTATGCAGTGCAGCAAAACACTGTTTTGCATCTAGATTTAAATTAAAATCAACCAGATGCCAGGGGTTAAACAAGCACTGATGAAGCCAGTGGGTTTCACCTTTACAGATCTATTGGATTTGCCAATGATTATTTTGCCCATGCCATGAACCACCAGAAAAAAATAGTTCTCCTCCCCCCGATACTGAGTTGATGGGGTTGGTGGAGTGATTGGAGACAGCTTCAGGAGGGGGGAGCAATGGAGGATCTTGATGGGTAGGGAGTTTAAAATGTAAACATGAAAGAAAAAAATCATAAAAGAAAGAAACTCGGGCAGGACTGGGAGGGGGGTAACAAAAGCGTGGGGTGGAGAGGGATTTGAGAAGCAACAGATGAGGTGGGAGGGTAAGGCAGGAGGAACACGACAGCATAGGTGAATTTCAGAGGGAAACAGTACACGAAGGAGAAAGAAAACACATGCACTCACACAGAGTGCTGAAAAAAAAGAAAAAAGTAGTTCCATGAATGTAAGGAGTGGAATGATACACGCCGTCAAATCAAAAGGAAGGTAGAGATGCTATGCTCCAGGAAACGGACAAACAAAAGAAGAGGGAGGAACACCTGTGAGTATGTAGCGCTCAAAAGCGACAGACAAGAAAGCCAACCAATGGTAAGCAATGTGCTGGCCAAACACTTGCTGCACGTTTTAATATCTTTCACAACAGATCTTTTCTACAAGACCCAAAATACTGCTGAGTATATGTTAATTCATTACAAAGCCAGCATAAATCTCCAATTATAGTAATCACCAAAGGATATTTAAAAGTGTTAAGCCGCCCAGTTTGGCATCTCGTAAAACTAATTATAAGCAGCAAAAACCTAAGTAAAAAGAAGAAATCTCTGATCTACTACAATTGCTCATTGTTATAGACAGGCCCTGAGCGTCAGGCATTCAACAAACACAATGTCACCGAATTAAATTAGTTGATGTCTTTCTTCAGAACAAAGTACCCGTTCCGATAAAAACTTCTGCTTTCAGCTGAAATAGGAGTTACAAGCTTTGTGGCATTTATGGCTACATCCACTGTAAACATTGATAGATATTTGATGGAAAATGGACCACTATTCAAGCAAAATATATGGAAATTAGGGCGGATTACTGGTTTCCACCCACGACTACTCATTCCTTATGGGCCTCCTGGGATTAACTTGTGATCTCTCTGTTGGGCTGATATCTTGGGTATCAGTAATACCAGCCCCAGCAGTACAAATACCCCTCATATTAGTAATAATGGGTACAGTATTACCACCCTGAATTAACGAACAGCCTGTAATGGTGGCCTTAGAGGTACTAGGGAAAGAGCTTCCATAGCCATGAGCTTAAAAGGTTTAGACTTCATTCTGTGCACAACCAGGTACATATCCTAAAACATTGTAAGGTGTTTTTTGCTTGATGACCTTGTCAGCGCTGGAGGATTCCCCTAGTCTAACCTTTAATACCCTGAATAGTACCTGCAGGTGTCACCTGGATGTCTTATTCAGAAAGATGGCCACAAAGGTGCATGGTATTGCTAAGTGAGCATGTAGACATTATTTAGCAAATTCCAAGTACCTGCTCTTGGGCTGTACTCTTATGCAGGATTTCTAGATAGCAACTAAGATGTCATGGGCAAAGTATAGCTTCTCAGGAACCAGGTACTCAAGTTGAGTGATGTTAAGAGGTGGCTGGAGTCATTCACATACAGGACATCCTTGTCTGCAGAAAACAATGTGCGCCCTCTGAAGACAGTGCAGGTGGCTTGAGAACCAGGCTTTGCAAGTTCAAGAGAGGCACAAAAATGAAGGTAGCAGCGTGAAGAGCACAAGAAAGGTCTGTCTCCAGCTATGCACTACGCCATCTACAAGGGACTCATGACCACTGACTGTACAGGAGTTGTACCTCTCACACCTGTGGTTCTGGTAAGCCATGAAAGTGTTGACTGCTGTGCGCCCCTTTGACTCGGTAATACAATCAAATACTTCTCAATATAGATGGGTGGCAATATTACCGTAGCTCTGCTTGTCCACCCAGCCCTGCAACATGGGAAAGAAGCAGGACATGCCCAGGGTGCTCTCCTCGCCCACATTTCTTACTGCTAGCCCTCAGAGATGTGTACAGTGAGAGCTCCTTTGCTTTCAAATTTTGAAGCGGGAAGAGATGCTTGTCATGTGGATCACTACCTTCCGGGACCTGACCACTCGAAGGAAGGCTTTTAGTGCCAGAGAAAACACATTCAGTCTGAGCAGGTTGATGTGGAGAGATGAATGGAATATGTCCTAATAGACAGTGAATAAGAGATCCTCACAGTGAGCACCTTCTGGTCGTACATTGATGAGTCAGTGGGGAAGACACATGGGCACCCTACCAAAAGGTTGGGAGCATGACCCTACATCTTATGGAGGGCTCAAATTCCCCATGTCTGTCCAGCAACTGATCCCAATTATTTGCCCGGTGGAACTGTAAGAAGTGCATTTAGAGATTGACATTGGTGACCATAATGATGGACAATGATGTACGATGTCTGAAGTTATTAGTGAAACGTTCATGAGCCATGTTTAACTGAAAGGCAGCATTCTGTATTGTTGACAGTGGAATCCCAGCGAGTAGTTGGTGTACTGCAGGCCCACTCCACATTATCATTCATTGTTCATGGCAAATACAAGGACCTCCACCAAAGGTAGCCATTACACGTTTTGCAATTGGCTGAGTATGGTGCAGGGAGAGATTATAAAGATACAGATTGATGTGAAGCCCTCCACTCTTCTTCCTGAAACCAGAATACTGGGAGTAATATATACCCCCTCCCTTTCAAATGAGATCCAGCTATATCGTTCCTAAATGTAGGAACCTCCTTGGCATGCTGACCAGGGCACAAAGGGTTCGAATGGATGAGTATCATAGTAATTCTGCACCACCAAAATGAACTTACATTTTGGCAAAGTTTGGCAGTAGCTTTCTCAAATGGAGTGTATTGAGACTCCCGAGATGGAGACTATCAGAACCCCATTGAAAACTGTGGGATTTCAAAGCTTTTATGGAGGATTGGGGGGACATGCTGGGAGATCAAACCCAAGGAAAGACAGCAGCTTGAAGAGACTTTGAGTGAAAGGAAGCACTGGTTTTAAAAGACTACAAGGCATTTGCTGGCTTGAAGGCAGGCTGTATTCTCGCTGCTATGGCTTGAATGGAACACTGTCATTAGTGAGCATGCCCATCTTCTACTGCTGGAGGGACTTGTCTTGGAAGGGGCTGAAAAAGCTCTACCCCTTAAATGGGAAGGTGGTTACATTTTCTTGGGCCTCAGGCTTTAGATCTTAGCTATGGGGTCAATGAGGTATTCCACTCGCTTATCCAAATATCCAGGATATAAAAAGATTTGGCAAGATCAGTCCAATAATCAACTAACATACTTTATTCAGCCACTTATTGTCCCACATAATGCATACACCAAGACTCATCCTAAGCATAGTATGGGCTGTAATGGACAAAACCAATCCACATGTGTATCCTGTAGTTTGTTATGATGTCAAAGGTGGTAACCTGTTTGAGTGGGAATCTCTTACTGGTAAATATTTTTTTAACAGGACCCTAGACATTTTGCTATCTAGCCCAAGACGACTGACACTGCCTTGCCCTTCAGGGAAGATGTATAACCAAAAAAACACTAAAGTGGGTGGTTCAAAATTGGAGCTGTCTTTGGGGGCCCAATATAGGCTGTCCAGAAAGTAAGAAATAGGTGGTTAAAAAAGTGGCATCTTCTAGACAAGTTGGGACAGGCTATCGTCCGGTGGCAGTTCCTCCTTTAGGGCAGAGGAGCATCGCTCCTCTGCCTAAAATACCCCCAGGGATGGAAAATAAAATGATAATAAAGTTCACTTATTAGCATTTTAGTTTCCATCCTCCCATCCTGAACCGAGTCTCAGGACGGGGCGGGCCAATGCTGCTGAGTGGCCGCAGTGAGCTTTGCACAGTTTAAAGTGCGCATGTCTTTTTGGCCGGCTGCCTTTCGATGGCTAGCTGGACATGCGCACTTTAAACTTCTATAACCCAGCTGTCTTAAGACAGCTGGGTTAGAGAAAACACAGGCCTCTAGTGCTCTTGAGAGTAATGAGAGAGGCCGCTCCCTCCAATCCTGATGCTGCCTTCATGCTGGTAACCAGCATGAAAGCAGCCCCAGGATTGCTTAAGGGAATTTGCTGGGGCCCGAGGAGACCGCAGGGAGGACATTGGACGTTGTGCATAAAGTAAGGTAAGTGTTTTTTCCTTTTTACACACACCACTCACCTTGCATGCATGCACACAGGCACCAACACTACATTTGTCTGCCCCTACTCTGCCTACATGCCAGTCACTGCTGCTATCATCAGCACAAGTGCTACCAGTCAACAGTGGTTGTGCCAATGTGCTGAGGGAAAGAGCATCAGGGAGCATGATTAGCATCAAATACTACAGCTTTGTTAGGTGCATGTCTCTATACTCATTGGTACAGGCATCAGTATAAGAGTCCAGGACAATAAAGCATAACTAGTTTCGGGGAGGTGGATGAACTGGAGCTTGGACACTCCTTGATGATCTTGCTGGAGAATCTGGGGGTGGACCCAGAGGAGTCAGCTGGACCAGCATCGGTAGTGCTTGAACGGTTAGGGGGTTGGTACTTGAAGAGAAACACTTTATGGTGCTGGGGCTGAAGAGACAATACCAGAAGCTGCACTGTGGGCACTATAAGCTGAGGAGTAGCTGGTCTAAAGGGAGATAGAACAGTCTCTATTCCCAGTGTTAGCGAGTCCTCCACCTGGACCTGAGGCTCCTGATCTGGGGTATCAGAGATTTCAGACCTGTCTACATAAAGCCTACCTTCCTAGCGAGCGGGAGAAGGTGTGACGAACTCCATAGTGATGTAGCCCTGACGAAGCAGAATACTGGTACTGGCTGTGACCTTTATGAGCCCAAAGCATAATAAAAAATCCAGAGTAAACCAAAACTTTCTAAGCTCTGCAGAGCGCAAAAAGGGTGGGTTCATGCACTTGAGAGCCCCGTATTGCTCCAGTGCCTGTGCCATTTCCCCCTTCGTTGGATGAAAAGAGAGGCAAGCATAGCTGCCTCTACTGCATTTCAGTGTCTGCATATTTTCTTGTGCCATTTATATCACGGGGAAGTGAAATTGTGCCAAAGCACGGAGGGAGGCTAGCAGAACTTGCTTCCTCTTGCATTACGGCTCCTTGCTGACAAACTTGATGAGTTTTCTCCTCAACTGCCCACTGCATTGAGCATTGCACAAAGCCAGTCTCAACTGTGCAGAGACTGGGGGTCTTGGACAGGCCATGTCAGGCGCCAAGAGAAATGTCCCCAGATAAAAAGGTACTGATTTAGACCTCGTCAAGGAAATTGAAGACGTCAGAGTGAACTGACACTGGCCCAAGAAGGAGGCATGTGTGGTCTCCTGTCTCCTTAAGTGAGTCTGGTTATCAGAAGATTTTCTTTTTTAACACAAACTTTATTCCATATTTGTTATGCATACATATCACGTTACATCAGCAGATGGTTCAATAGTATAAGTCACAGTGATTATATATTACATTTCCAGTTTAAAAAATTGAACAGTGACTTCCTTTTGTATTATCATGTTTCTTAATCTATTCTTGCAATTGCAAAGATTCCCACTCCCTCCCTCACCTCCATCATCTATCTGTCATCTCTGGATTTTGTATATAAGAGTGTGGGGTATCAGTCATTATGAGCCTAAAGTGGTGAGGTGGGCTTGTGTGAGGACTGCTTTTCCCACTAGAGAACACATTCATTCTGATGTTGAGGCTAATAATCTAACTCGCCTGAGCGAGGTAAGGCCAGGTGACATATATTGAGAGAGGAGAGGCAGGGCCACAGGGGCAGGGTCTCCGGTTGTCATATATACTAGACCTGTGAATTAGTTAGTGTTCATCCTCCTCGTTAACTCGCCCAGAATGCCTCCAGCATGGGATCCCATTCCATCGAAATTGGCTTCTTACGTAACCCCCTATACTCCTTGTGTCGGATCACTGAGCTCTCCGCCAGGCCACTGTCTGCTACCTCTTCGCGCCAACAGGCAACTGGGGGAACTCGTGTGGATTTCCACTGTCTAGTCAGCAGTCGTTTTGCTAACAGTAGAGCTAAGTCAACACACCGAGAAGTCACCTTAGAGCTTTGAGGTCTAGGATATAAACCTAATATACATTGTTCTAGTATGCGCCAATGGTCTTTGCCTGTGAGGTCTGATAGCGTTGTCCCAGTGCTCTTCCAATAGTCGGCCAGTGAAGGGCAAGCCCACAACATATGCGTGAGATCAATGTCCAGCATGTGGCATCAGGGGAAGAACAAAGAAGCTGTGGGAAATGTTGCATTGAGTTTGTGTGGAGTTAGGTATGCCCGATAAAATATTGAAAATTGTATAAATTTGATTCTGGAGTTAAGGGATACCTTTTTGGAATATTGTAAAAGAAAAGTCCACTCTCTATCAGTGAGTTACCTGGTGAGGTCCACTTCCGCTTTCACTTTCAGAGAGTTTAATGGTAGCTTAAGATGTGTCCAGAGCCCTCGATATAGGCAGTGGATCAGATGTCTATTGCGGCCCATAGCGTGAAGTGCTTGTAGTAGCTCCGGCATTGCCGGTTCTGTCCCATCTGGCACCCAGTGCCTATAGATGTAGTCAAGAATGCTGGCATGCATCAAGAACAGAGTTTCCGGCAGCCTATGGGCATGTGCACAGTCAGAGTGTGACATTAATGTGCCCTCCCTGAATAAATCACCCAGTGACTGTACTCCTTCCCGCTACCAGGGATGTAGCATCCCAGCTGTTAGGGTGCCCAAGGGGGTGAGGAGCATTGCTTGACTTTGATATTTAGGGGCCCAAATGGGACTGAAGGGGTAAACACCGCCAGCACAAAGTCACAGCTGATAGAGTTAAATGTTTGCCAAATGTCGAGGGAGAGGCATCCAGCGAATGAGTAGTGCTTTTCAGCTGCATCCATTACATGGAATAAACGGCGTATGTTCAAGGAGGTACTGCGGAAAGGAATGAAAGCCACTTTGGTCCGTGTGCAGTAACGTAGGGAGTAGAGGGAGCAGTCGACAAGCCAGAACCTTAATAAGGATCTTATACTCTATTTAATAATGACAGGGGCCTATAAGAGGACATGTGGGTAGGTGATTTGCCAGGTTTAAGGAGGGAAGTCACCAGTGCTTCCCGGGTCAATGGGGGGAGGGTCCCATTTTCCAGGGAAGCATTGCATAGTTTCTCAAGGCAGGTTACCATTCTTGTAGCATTAAGTGGAATAAAATTCTACTGGAAGCCCATCAGAGCCTGGTGTTTTATTATGTGCAAGTTCCTAAATGGCCGCACGTATCTCACTCCCTGAGATAGGAGCTTTGAGGATCTCCCCGCCTGCTACAGAGACCTTGGGCAGTGTGATCTGGCTTAAGAAAGATGTCATATCTGCCTGGTCAGAGGAAGGTGGAGCAGTGTATAAATCTGTATAGTAATTCCAAAATGCTGTGTTGATTTCAGTTTGCGTCTTAACTGTACCGAGATACAGGTGTGTATGAAGAGGTTGGGTGCAGGCGACTGTTCTGGCTTAATCAGTCTGGCGAGAAGTGTGCCCGTTTTGTCCACATCTGTGTGCATTCTTTGGGTATAGGCTCTATGGTCTATGACCCTGAGGCGTTCAAAAAGTTCAGCATAAGTTATCCAAGCATTTTGCAGTTGGGACCCAATATTAGCATTTTGTGACGCTGCCTGCTCAGTCTGGTTAGCAGAAGATAATTGCTATATTTTTCATCATTAAGGGGATTTGCCAATCTGCTTAACATATATGAGAGAAAAGCGTGCTTTTGTACCACTGTAGCAGGGGGTGTGCAAGTGGGTCCAGCTTATCCATCTGCTTCTTGATTTCCAAGTAAGAGCCCTAGAATACATAACAAAAGTATATTAAAATAAAATCTATATTTCAAATTTGATTGATTTGCAAAATAAATAAGCTACCATCAAGGGATTATATCTTTGACAATAACGAAAGATATAAGATTTTTTCTTGTAAAAGATAAGTGGGAATGCGTGTAGTTGCCTTCTCTCACCTGCATTTTGAAGGCTGAAAGTGTGTGAACGCCTCTTATTTCCCTTTCCGGATGTTGGGACTTTGTAATGTTCCCTTCTATCAACCTTCAGTGTGCTAATTGGTATTAGGTGGTGTTCCATTCTCTTCCATTCATGATGAAAGAATATGTGCTATTTGTGATGTCTCCTCTTCCCTTTTCTCCCTCCCTGCAGTGCTAGATGAGTGCTGGTTGATATACCATTTTACTGGATCTTACCGTGTGACAGTTGACAGTGTGTGTGATCTTCCCTCTCCCCTTCTTGCAGTTTTGTAGTTTGCAGTGAGTGATGTTACTATCCTCCCCCCTACTTGCACTGTGAGGTTTTGCAATAGGTATGTTCCCTTCTCTCTCTCTGTTGTTACGGTTGGCAATGGGTATTTTTGTCTCTTCTCTTTTAACAGTGATTGATGTCAGGCTGGCCTTCCCATGTCTCCTTCTTTCAGTGTAACGACTGACAGTGCAAAGTGGCAATGGGTGATGTTGGTGTTGTTGCTTTCTTTTCTTCTGTAAGGTAGCAATTGATAGCAGGCAGTATAGCTTCTTCTCAGTTTTGTAGTGAAGATTGGCTGTGGCTGATGCTGCATTTCACACGTGTCATTACAGGTGATTGTAGTTACTGCATTTTATTCTACTTTCCCTTCCTATAGGGTGATCATTGGCAATAACTGATACTGCCATTAGCTAATCATTTTGAAATGTAATGATTGGCAGATGTCAAGTAAAAGCATGGGAGTGGATCATGATCACAGAAAAGGTAGGGAGGTAAAGTGACAATGATTAACTTAGCATGCAGCTAGTAATACCTGTGTCATCTCGCGAATGGACATCACGCTGTCCAAGGCTTTCTGCAATCTCTCATAATTCTTCTTCTACTCCACAGAAGAAAAAATAGAGACAATTTACACATTGTGCAAAATTGTGCACACATGTTCTGTGGCTTGGAGATTCTCTTATGTATATGCACAAAGACCATTACCTTAGGGTTAAAGGCAAGTGTTTTAGGGTCATTTGGGTCCACCACTGAGGGGTAGGGTTCGAAGATGATGCTTTTTCTTGGGGACTCCAAGGCTGCTCTGCACATTGCTACCAACAGGTCTACTACCTGAAAGAAGGAAAGAATGAATACGTGGCCATCAAAAAAGCAGATCTTCGAACTTCTGCAAGAGCAGATTCTGAATCGTGATGATGGCTGAACCACAGAAACACAGACACAACTAACAATAACGACTCCAAGGCACCTTTAGATTGTTAATTTCCTGGAATATTCTTCAATTTGATCTGCATTACTTCATTCGCTGCCTCTTTACTTCTATCAATACACTTGATCTCTCACAAACATTTTTTAAGCAGCTTGGGTGTTGACCCCACCTTCCTGGCTTAGAAGGCGAGGTTGGTGAGGTCATACCCTTCAAAGTAAGCATGACCAGACAGACAGACAACAGACAGACCATCACTTTTGAACTCTGGGACTCGACAGTTTTAAATGAGACAGCTTAGATGGTTTATTTCTGACGAAATGGAGACTTTAGACTTGTTTCGACATACTATGTACACAATACTAATGCAGAATGTTTTCTGAGCATCTGGAGGAAAGACACAGAAACAGACATAAATATGAACACATACACGTGTGCATCCAAACTCACACACAAACAACTCAGGCTGAAATTCTCTGCAGGATTTGTTTATAAAGCTTGGGGCCGTCTTTGATGTTGGCATTGAAGAAATGTGTTTGTCTCTCATAAAAGCAGTGGATGTTCTTTAAGGAGACTGTTTTGGCATTTACTATTTTTCTTTTCACTAACTCTATCTATGCATTTGGTTTTCTTTCTAAATGACAGGATAATATGAACAACTGATGGCCATAGGGCCAACAGAAGGGATATAGGCAGGCTCCGGAAAGAAGACAAGAAGGGTCTCAGGTATCTGTCAGGTATCTGTCACCTCTTCAGTTTGCATGCCCATAAGCTGATGTGTTGTGTCAAGACGATCCCATGTAAAGGGGCTCCTACTCTCAGTCTTGCTATGTGCAGAACACAAAATCTAATTGACATGCACTCCAAAGGCCATCGGCCTCAACAAAAATTGATGCATACTGTTGTGAAAGCTACTTCAAAGGTTGGAAGGTGTTCACACCGGCCTGTCTCATGCAGAAAGTTTCTGATGTTGGGAGTAATAGTCCTTTTTCTAGTAGAAACTTTAGAAAGGAGGCAAGTACCCACTGACACCGCACCACCAGTGTGTAAAGGGAGTTGACTACTGGGGTAATAGAACCTAATGCCATGAGAGACCATGCCAAAGGTCTTAATAGAGGCATTTACCTCAAATTGTGTCGCACTTTCATCAAAGTATTTCATGGAGAATCCATCTTCTCAAGGAAATTATAAAATATTCAAATTCATCAGTAATAGCAGTTGTAAGTGCCATGTTAATTTCAGCTTGGGAAATGGAAACCCTAGTCAATTGATATATTTAAAATGCTGAAAGATGCCTTTCTGAAGAACATGCATACATCACCCCTTTACCCTCCTGTCCATAGGCTCAGAAGGGTTCACATAGTGTAAAATACCAAAGTTTGTGGTAGCCTGATTTTACCAGAGATTCTGTCTGGCTGCGCGTAATGAGTAATCTGCTTTTTGGCTAAAGCCAACTGACCCTTGTGCAAGGAGCACTGATGTGCCCTAAATATTAAAGCGCAACCTAAGCTGGCAGGGTGTGAAGAACTAGGAGTTGGCCCCTATCGTGGATTTGGGCCTTTTTGGTGAATCTTTCCTCAAAGTGATCAGCAAGTTCGTTGTGGCCTTAGTCTCTCTAGATAAAGTCCAGGCTTCAATCAAGAATCCTTTTTGCTCAGACTGGGCTAAGGAGAGAGCCCTTGACTTAGCAACCAAACTTCCAAAACTCCCAGAAGAACCAGGGTGGATGCAGAGGTTCCAGAGCGAATGGCTAAATGGGCTAGTTCCCATTGCTCTCTTAATCTAAGAGGTTTTCGGAGCAATTTGTTCCTGATGGAAAAGAAATAGAAAGAATTGTGTCTGATCACAAGTCTGAGAGAATTCAATGAGTGGTTAGTTTACTGGAACTTTAAGGTGGAAGGAATTCACCTCCAAAGGCATTTTCTGCTACCGAATGAGTGACTGAATGATCTGATTGGATGTCAAAACACCTTCTATCTTCGGCCATCACCACCGTGTCCTGCAATTCCAGTGGTGGGGTCAAGTGTTTGAGTTCTAAGTCCTCCCCTTTGACCTCTTATAGGCACAGTGGTGATTTCCCAGGTCGGTGGTAGAGAAGTATGGTTGCCATAAATTCATATACAGCTCATAGATGTTGAAAGGTTTGTTGTGCTCTGTACATGAATACCAAGTTCATAGCAGACATAGAATGACTTACAGTACAAACTGCTACTTCCCCGGAGATACAGCAGCAGTCCAACAAAAATTCTTGAAGCATCGTCAGAGCTGAGGTGCATGGCGTGCACTGTGGGGTGCTTTTTCACCAGCCTCTCTCATGTGCGAAGAACCAGATGTTGAGCGTAATAAACTTTTTCAGGGTGCATTAGGAATCTACTAAGTGGGGTAAAATTATATTTCTAGGTTGAATAGTTGCTTGCACAATTAAAAGAATAAGACTTCCTCTCCCTGAAATAGTCTGACAGTTCCCCTGATTCCATTTATAGAACGGTACTTGCTTCAGAGCCAGTGAAAACAGGAATATAATGGATGGACTATGTGTGGTGTGGAGAGGCTTCTGATTAGGTGTGAAGATTTTACATCTGTTGAAAATGCGAGTGTTTGTATATGTGTGTGTATCTTTTATTGTGGGTCATAACGCTTTTAGGTGGCAGAAAGATACCATCACACACATGATGTGGAAGTGAGCCAAGATCCAGGAGTTCTACCAGGGTGTGCATAATGATGTAAAACCAATCAGAGACATCCCAATCCCAAGGATGACTCCTGGTATACTACTAGGCTGGATGCCAGAGGTTGGATGGGGGTCAACAAAGGGTCTTAACTCATTAGATTCAGTGTTGCAGCTCACGGCTAACCTGACAATAATGTGGAATGATGTACAGAGTGCCCCACCTTGATAATAGACTGGTTCTATAGACTTCTATAGCAGTTCTTCTCTAAGGTCACCGAATTGCTTACATGCCCAAGATCCTTAACAGCGCTCCAGATAATTTACCTCGCTGAGGGGCGAGAGGGTGAGGGTCTGCAGTAAATACCTAGGTCTATTGTCCTATCAATAAAACTGTGAATCGTGGTTTGCTCGGCCATGTCAGGGCCCCTTAAAGAGACGAGAATCTGGTTGTGAGCTGTACCTGGGGATTGGGGATTGTGGGGATCAAAGGGGGATGGGGGGCTTCTCAATTTGTCATATTCTCCTGACCTTCTATTAAAACTCAATAAAAAAACAAGTGGACTGTTGGAAAGGACCATTTTTTGTGTGGTATTCCCACAGATTTTTTACTTAACCATTGAAAGCGCTACACTTTACCCCTTTTTAGGTAGGTACCTACCCCCCTCAATGAATACCCCAATTTCTAAAATGAACCATGAAAGCATTACACTGGGGGAAACAGCTTTTAAGTGTGTGCATACATTCTTAAGAGCTGGTGTGAAAGACTAGTGATGAGTATAGTGTCACTTTGATAGATTTAATGTGGGTGTGGAAGGTGTACTGAGAGCATGACAGCTTGGTTTTAGTGTGAAGACTCAGGTTTACCTCCGCTCCTGTGGCCACCTCTTCTGCAGCACCAGACATCACTCCCAGGGTGTAGAATGAGAAGACACATAGCTCCCGGGTACACACTGCAGGCTGTAGTGAAAAAGGTGAAAGACGGATTAAAGGCGCGCATCTTTTTGGTACAACCTAAGGAATGAAATCCTTCTGTACTTTATCCAGAAACTCCCCACAAGAAAAACCTGCCAATCACGTGCTGAAATAAGTGAAGGAGCATAGTGAATGAGCGGTCATCCTTTGAGAGGGATCAGTATTAGGGCAGAGATGTCCAATGATGTAGACCTACACCGTCATGTACCTTTAGCATGGATGCATTCTGAAATACATGTTGCTCGTCACACACCACGCAGTACTCGTTAAGGGTGGGAATCCGCTGCTCTGCGTACTTCATCATCTGTCAAACACAGAAAAGAATTGTGATTTGGACACACCAATCTCTATTCGTGAATCCCGCCCTCCTAAGAAGACACACAAGAAAGAAAGTTTCCAAAGCTCCTTACCAGTATTCACACCATCGCCAAATACCCCCCTGTTCTATGGTATAAGAGCCCCAGAAATCCGTTCAGTAACAACACAAGATGCCCAAAAAGCTTCAAACGCAGCTAAATCCAATATCTGCATACGCAAACCACACAAATTACAAAAACAGCTCTTTGCCAGGAATACAAAATCACCCAGGGATCCTCCACCTACAAGATATGATTCCAAAATACAACTCATTCCCCCAGCAAACCTGCAAGAACCCTTCCTTCTCCATCAAGATGAGAAAGTTGCTACTTCTCTGACAATAACCAAAATAACTTTCTACTGAGGTAGGAAAATAATTCCCATGGAATTCTTAAAAATCCAAGGGATCCTTCATTCATCAACAGGAACCTCAGCAACACTTCACCTCCATGAGTTCTCCATATTCCGACTCCTGTAAAAACACCCAAATAATCCTGTGCACTTGAGTCTGTGAGGCTGGAGATGCTAAGAGACTTTCTCACTTCGAAGCCCACACATGATCCGCAGGTCCTAGCTGCGCCGTCTTACAGTCTTACATTAGCATGTTCTGTGTATTTCTAAGTAGCACAGACATCTCTCTGTACTGCCTGCAGGGGCCCCGAGGCACAACAATGTTTGGAAATCTTCACCTGCCAGTTTACTCCCTCCGAGGTGTGCGATTTTAGGGATTCACAAATGTTTCCAGAGGTATTTATGGTAGTCCTTTACGAATTATTACTTCAAGCGAGTTTGGATTCGCGTAATTTGGGACTGGTTGTCAGGGATCCAGTCACACGAGAATGGCCGTGAAGCATCATTAAAGAAATTAGTGAAGTCAAAACATTTTGTAGGCGAGTGGCAGACCGAGAAGCCCTGTATAATGTTGTCACTCTGAATTCAGGTACTTTGCTGTGGGCTGCCCTGATTCGCATGCAGCTTCACTGATTATGAATATGTCAGATTAGTTAGGGCAGTATTTGCCCACCGATTTATTCTGCTGCTCGGTATCGTTCCAGTTTTACATGCGTGCACTCTCTGCCATCTTGTGGCTACATTTGTAACTGTACTTCTAACATTTAAAAAGGAATAGTTCCGTTGAATAGTTTGTAGTCACGGTAACAAGCGCTTTCTTCTGCAACATGGACATCACTCTTCTTGCCTCGAGTAACAAGTAGTATGGAGTATGGAGATGTAGCATATAGGTAATATGTGAATCCATGTAAAATACTCCAACCGGGTGTTAATACAGCAAGCATCTTTCAAAGATTGCCACGCCCAAATGTGTATCTATTTCTCATCTGCTTGAAGCAGGAGGTAAATGTTTAGTTCCATGCTGTGGGTAGTTGGGTAGATTATAGCAAATGGGGGGGGGGGGGGGGGCTGTGGGTAGCATCTGCAGCTCTTCCACAGCTCCTGGTGCGTCACACATTGGTCCAAGTCTAGTTTCTCCCCAAGACTTAAGGGCCACTGTCTCTTAGCATGGGAGCAGATCATTGCTGATTACATCAGTATGATGGCTATGATGTATGGAAAGGAAAAAACAAAGGTGATGGGTGGACGCTTACAAAAACTCTCAGCCACCAGAAATCCCTTGCATCCACATGCCAGTCCATCGTTTTCACCCACTATGCCACTTTAAACAGAGACTAGCATTGATCCTGCTGCAATATGAACCACACAACCAGGATTGCCAGTTTGAAGCATGATTATTTAGCATGATTTTGAAAACAGCAGAGAGACTACAACTACTAGTAAAAATTGAATAATCAGAGTAATCATAGCCTAACGTTGTTTTCTGGCTCTACAACATTTACAATCGGTGGGAAGTGACATAGAAAATTAAGGGAGTAGGAGAAAAGGGAGATTCAGACAGATAGACACAAAATACACTTCTCTCATCAACAACCGTGAAAATATACTTCCTGCAGAATGCCTTAACTGACAACTAAACCTCTGTAATGCATAGCAGCCCCACAAGGAGTATTTGTGAGACCTTTATTTAGCCCTTCCTCCAAACTGATCAATCCAATTGCTACTCAAGGAACATTAGTCTTAGAACGCCATAGAATCCAGGATTTGGAGCAAGGAAACACAAAAATATGGTACAAAGGACATTGACATGCACAAAAAAGACAAATCACACAACATCACACTTTCTATAACCGACTGATGGCTCCAATAGCCTTTGTGGTTTTTAAATGACTATTGCAGATCTAGCCACGAGACAAACAAAATGAAACTATGCGACTCTAGACTAAGGTGTCAGAAATAGAAACAATTATCTTTTAGAAAACAAAATGTACTACTGGACGCTTAAAAGTAAGAAATCACTAGAAAATTGTGAGGTGATTTTAGATCATAAATTGACTATATTTGCAATTACTTGAAGTTCCTTCTCCCAAGCCTCTGGTCCTCTCATTTCTCAGTTGGCCTCTCCCAGTTACAAAATAATAAAGCAGTTATTTGGACCAGCGGTTCTTAACCTTTTGACTTCTGCAAGCCCCCACTTAATCATAACTAGAACCCGAGGACCCCCAGTGAATCATTATTGGAACCTGGTGACTCCTACGTAGTTATTACTAGAAGCTGAGGACCCAGACCTAAGCAATTTTAATGATTTAAACTACAGAATAATACACAAAAATAAAGAAAGAAGCATTCAACAAATAAATCCAAAATGAATAAATATTTCATTTAATTAACAAATATAAAAAAATATACATTTTAATTTAAATAGTAAAGTTAGTCATTTTCTAAATTCAACTGAGGCCATCCATCATCCATACTATATTCTGTTTGGACTTTTTACTGCTACCACAAATAGATCTGAGAATACCAAGTTTTTAGCTTACAATTTTAAATTCCTTCACATTTACTGAGAACGTAACCCCTTCGCTGCCAGGCCTTTTACCCCTCGGGTGCAAGGCCTTTTTTTGGCTATTTGGGGCTGTTTGCGTTTAGGCCCTCATAACTGTTTGTTCACAAATAAGATACCCACGCCAAATTTGTGTCCTTTTTTTCCAACATCCTAGGGATTCTAGAGATACCCAGAGTTTGTGGGTTCCCCTGGAGGAGACCAAGAAATTTGCCAAAATACAGCTACATTTTTATTTAAAAAAAAAAAAATGGGAAAAGGGCTGCAGAAGAAAGCTTGTGATTTTTTCCATGACAAAGGGTTTGCGATGCTAAAATCACCATCTTCCCGGCTTCCAGGAACAGGCAGACTTGAATCAGAAAATCTAATTTTTCAACACAATTATGGCATTTATACCCACTTTTTACTATTTTTTGTGCTTTTAGCCTACTTCCAGTTAGTGACAGAAAATGGGTATGAAACCAACGGATCCCGGACAGCTTAACATTTTTAAAAAGTAGACAAAATTCTGAATTCAGCAAGGGGTCATTTGTGTAGATCCTACAAGGTTTTCCTACAGAAAATAACAACTGAAATAAAAGAAATATTGAAATTGAGGGGGAAAAAACAGCCATTTTTCTCTGCGTTTTACTCTGTAACGTTTTCATGCAATGTAAGATTTTCAAAAGTAATATACTGTTATGTCTGCTGGACTCTTCTGGTTGTGGGGATATATAAGGCTTGTATGTTCATCAAGAACTCTAGGTACCCAGAGCCAATAAAGGAGCTGCACCTTGTAATGGATTTTCATTGTATACCGGGTATACAGCAAATCATTTGGTGAAATATAAAAAGTGACAAGTAGGTATCAAGGAAACCTTTGTATTTCCAATATGGGCACCGGATAAGGTGTTGAGAAGCAGTGGTTATTTGCACATCTCTGAATTCTGGGGTCCCCCTAGCATGTGAATTACAGGGCATTTCTCAAATAGACGTCTTTTTTACACAGTCTTACACTTGGAAGGAAAAATGTAGAGAAAGACAAGGGGCAATAACACTTGTTCTGCTATTCTGTGTTCCCCCAAGTCTCCCGATAAAAATGGTACCTCACTTGTGTCGGTAGGCCTAGTTCCAGCGAAAGGAAATGCCCCAAAACACAACGTGGACACATCACATATTGCCAAAGTAAACTGACCTGTTTTTTGCAAAGTGCCTAGCTGTGTATTTTGGCCTCTAGCTCAGCCAGCACCTAGGGAAACCTAGCAAACCTATACATTTTTTTAAACTAGACACCTAGGGGAACTTAGGATGGGGTAACTTGTGGTGCTCTCACCAGGTTCTATTACCCGGAATCCTTAGCAAACCTCAAAATTTGGCAAAAAGTACTTTTTACTCACATTTCGGTGCTGCACAGTTCTGGAATCTGAAGAGAGCCCCAAACTTCCTACTACCCAGCGTTCCACCACATCTCCTGATAAAAATGGTACCTCACTTGTGTGGTTAGGCCTAGTGCCCGCGAAAGGAAATGCCCCAAAACATTATGTGGACACCTCAAAATGATCAAATACAAAACTACGTGTTTTTGCGGGGGGCACCAGCGTTTTTCATCCTGGGCTCAGCAGCCATCTAGGGAAACCTACCAAACCCAAACATTTCTGAAAACTAGGCACCCAAGGGAGTCCAGAGAGGTGTGACTTGCGTGGATCCCCCAGTGTTTTCTTACCCAGAATCCTCAGCAAACCTCAAATTTAGCTAATAAATCACATTTTCCCACATTTCTGTGTGGGATCACCGCACCGGCACAAATTTCCTAACACCCAACATTCCCCTCAGTCTCTTGGTAAAAATGATACCTCACTTGTGTAGGTGGGCCAAGTGCCTGTGACAGGGAAGAGCCAAAAACATGTTGAAAATGAGGGGGATCCAAAGCGGGTCCAAAAGAGCAGTTTGGAAAAAAAATATTTTTGGCTGACAAGTGGGTCAGAATTTTTATCGGTATAGATGCGACAATGCTGGGTGGTAGGAATTTTGAGGATTCCTGCAGATCTCGGAAGGTTCCATCACAAAAATATGGGAAAAATGTGTAATTTCAAGCAAAGTTGGAGGTTTGCAGGGCACAGTGGGTAAGAAAATGGTGCGGGGTGCATGTGAAGCACCCCACCCTGGACTCACCCAGATGTTTAGTTTTCAGATGTGTCTAGGTCTCGTAGATTTTTCCACATGGCAGCGTCCCAAAGTCCAAAAACTGCAGCCCTAACCATTGCAAGTGGGTCGATTTTGAGAGTTAGAAAAGCTTTCATGGCCCAACTGTAAAACCAAAACCCAAAGTAATCAAATGTCCTCTTGCTTGCCGTTGGGATAAGATAAGGAATGAAAGACTGTTACCCCCTTCAGTTGGGGTGTGGGCATAACCATGCCTATACTGGTTGGGAGCCACCACCCCACTATTTTTTTTTTTTTAAATTCCCTTGCATGTAGTGGGCCTTCTGTCCTACCCCTCCCCCCCCCGGCCGGGGAGTGGATCGGGGGTAACTGCCCCATCTGCCCACCGGTGGGCAGAACAACTTTGTCCCCATTTATTTGGGGTGGAGGTATGGTCATACCCCCACCCTCTTTTTTGAAAAAAAATCTTACCTGGTCTCTGGTGGGTCCCCAAATAAATTTGCCCCCAGGGGAGTGATCCTTGCCTAGGGGGTCGCACCCTTGCGTGAAATTGGCACAAAAAAAAAATCCCTGGTGTCTAGTGGTTTTTGCCCCCTTTGGGGAATGCCTCCAAGTGGAGCAGAAGCCGCCTAAAATAAATTTGACCCCAAGGGGAATGACCCTTGCCTAAGGGGTTGCTCCCCATGTGTAAAAAACACACAAAAAAATCTCTGGTGCCTGGTGGTTTCTGCACCCCTTGGGGGAAGATCGGCCTAATTAATATAGGCCGATCTGCCCCCAGGGGGCGCAGAAAAGGCCTAATAAAAAATTGCCCCTGGGGAGTGACCATTGCCTAATGGGTTGCTCCCCTTATCAATATAAACTAAAAAAATCCCTGGTGTCTAGTGGCTTCTGCCTCCCCCGGGGGCAGATCGGCCTAATTAACATAGGCAGACCTGCCTCTGGGGGACAGAAATTGCCTTAGAAAAAATGTCACTCTAGGGGAGCGACTCTTGCCAAAGGGGTCATTCCCCTTATGCCAATTAAAAAAAAAATCCCTGGTGTCTCCCTCTGGGGGCAGATAGGCCTAATTAATATAGGCCGATCTGCCCCCAGGGTGGCAGAAAAGTCCTAATAGTAAAATTGCCCCTCGGGGAGCAACCCTTGCCTAAGGGGTTGCTCCCCTTATAAACATAATTTTTAAAAAAACAGCCCTGGTGTCCAATGGCTTCTATTCGGGGACAGATCGGCCTAATTAATATAGTCCGATGGGGCAGAAATGGCCTTAGATAAAATGCACCCCCTTGGGGAGCGACCCTTGCCAAAGAGGTTGCTCCCCTCATGTCATTTCAACCAAAAACAAAAATCCCTGGTTTCTAGTGGCATTCCTGCAGCACAATCTCTATGCGATTGTGCTGAAGGAATGCTCAGAGAGACATGAGAAGGAAAGGAAAAGCCTTTCCCTTCCTTTTCATGCCTTCCTGACCTCCCCTGCCCATGTACTGAGGAGAAACTAATCTGTTTCTCCTCGGTCGCGCTGGAACCTCAGCGATGGAAGGCGACCTCTGATGAGGTCAATGTCATCAAACATCGGGGGTGGGGTCAGATGTGGAAGGGGAAGCGATTCCCCTTCTGGCCATGCCTGGGGGATGGGTGGGAGGCCCTCGGGGGCAGCGCTAGCGCTTCCCTGAGTGCCTGGTGCAGGGCGTACCGGTTACATCCTGGGCCCTCAAGCGGTACTGGATATCAATCTGTTAATATTATTTATTTCTAAGCAGTCGCAGGCGCCTGAGTAGGTGTTGCAGACCTCCAGGGGTCCCTGGCCCACAAGTTAAGAACCACTTATTTAGATCATAGTAGACTGTCCACTGGCACACCAGGTCAATGCATGCTCTTACCTTCACCCTGTTGATGAGATGCCACCTTATTTAGAGATCCTCCCATTTGCCTGATTCTCCCAGTCCCATACTCTTAGTCTCCTTAAACTCTCAGTCTCACTATTTCCTGGGACTGTACTCACAAACTTGCACTTGATGCCTGTACATGCTTCCATATGCGTCCATATCTTCACCACCCTGTCCCAGGTCACAGTCCATCAACACATGTTCTATCAGGTATTATCACATCCCCTTGTCCTTTCAGGCACCATATTGCAACCTCACACCTTCTCACTCACCTGAACGAGGAAGCCAAACTCCAAAGTTGGGATGTTCTTGCAGTGTCCGCTCACCTGCAAGAACACAAAGCAACATGAGTGTTGTGCATTGTTGAAAGGGAATGTAAATTGTTAAATATCATTTGCTCCATAGAACCTATCCTATGCCAGTAAGGCATGATTTGCAGTGAGAGACTCCCGTGAGACAGCTTTCATGGCTTCAAACCAACTAACTGCTAAGCGAACACAAATATAAGACCTGTAAATTTAACAGTCAAAACTAGTTCACCAGTAAAAGGTAAAAAAGGAAGGCAGTGAAATATAAAATCACAAAGTCTGAGAGGAAGTGTTTCCGGGTCATGGGGTTCCTGATGTAGAAAAACTTGGGTGCTGCAAGTTGGAAGTAAGTACAGTGTAAGAGCTATGCACTTAAATCCACAATGCCTCATTACATTAACTGGGGTTCAGGATTAAGGTTCACTGGGAGAACTGCATGGTAAGTACCCCTGAGCTAACACAGTAAAAGAAGTAGCAAGACAAGACTGATGTGTTCTGCAAGAGTTTGCGAATGATTTACCACTACACGTTTGTTGTCGGTAAAGTACCGGAATTCAGTGACAAAACATTAATGCATCCCATTCCAATTCGGTATTTGGAACAGAAGATCTAAACACACCCCTTCCAAATACCAAATCAGTACTTGGTTACAAAGCCAATTTGTCAGTTCATAATATATCACTGAATTGCAATTTGTGATTCATATGTGACAAAAAGCCTTTTTTTGCAGTTGCAAATGGCCCAATTCTGCAAATCGGACCTTTTGTGATGGCACATATGCTTTATACATCTGGCCCAAAGTCTCTAAACTTTTTTTCTGGCCCACAAAGAAAACTAATATGTGATAAGTACACTTCTCTGCCTTTCTTCATTCACTCCTGTTACGTGTTCCTCTTTTTTTAACTCCCCCTTTTCCTCTCACCTTTGTTTGTTCCAAAGCTGAGCTTGTTTGGAATGTTAATGGCTGGAGAGCTGGAGTTGACCTGAGCAAACTAGGAAGCATTGGTGAACAAAGTTCTTCATGACCCCTTAATTCAGTGTGTCACCTCTCTGTTCTTGGAATCCATGAGAAATTGCATTTATGTGGTTGTGGGTTCTCTAAGACACTGAAGAGGCATTTGTGTTAACCAATGACAAATGTTATTCAATGTGAGGAGAAACAAGGGCTTAGAGAAGCAAATGCATTGCAGATATTGACTAATTATAGTCAGAGGAAAAAGTAGAAACACCCACAGACTCCTTAATTTGGTGATAAAGAAAAGAGATCGGCATCTGACTTAAGTAACACAATAGAAGAACTGGAGAGCAGGACTCCCAGTTTCAAGCCTGGCATCACACAGCTCCAAATGTAATCCTTTCTTGCTGATTCACGGGGGTGAAGTACCAGCACAGAAGCCAACGAGGGGCTAGCTAGCACTTTTGCAAAGTAGGTCCCTGGACAGAGGTGTGACTGTCTAAAGGTGCCCTGATCATGAATTCCTTCCCAGGCAAAAAAAACTATCTCATTGTTGCACCATATATGCAATGTATTTTTGTTCTAAATATTCCTTCACTGTTACTGTACAGTGACAATGTCATGTTCAGGAGGGAGGTTATGGCTAGCTACAGCACAAGCTATTCCAGGATATTACTCCTACTCTGGCTCAACAATACCAGTCTGATTTCACATAGGTTGTACACACTTACAGGCCCAATAAATAAGCCAAGGCAAGTGAAATAGAGGGATCAGAAAAATATGTCTGCTTCTTAAACTTAAAGAGCTCATTGCAGAGGTCTGAAGAGTGATTAGCTAAGAAGAGTCCTGGACCTGACCCTTTTACAGAATAGCAGTACTGGCACTTGAAGCAAATAGACACTGAAGCCACTTATATAAACACTTTCAATACCAGAATTTTGAATGGTTCAACTATTCAATATGGCTAAGGGTCTACTCTGGCATCAAGTGTGTTAGAGGTCAACTGTGTTACTCTGACTGCCCCAAAGAGACTGTACATGGTGAAGATAAGACTCTAGGGGCCAGATGTACAACTTATTTTTTTGGTCAAAAATGCTTTTTCATATGTACAAATGCAAAATGCGATTCTGTATCAGACCATCGCCTACTCTTAAAAAATGAAACTGCTAAATGTATTTTTTTTCTTTTTAAACGCATCCTGTTTTCCTTTAAGGAAAATGGGCTGCATTATAAAAAAAAGATTGCTTTATTGAAAAGCAATCATAGACATGGTGACCTCAGCAGACCACCATCCCTGTGATAGCTGTGATCACAAATTGCAACCTACCTCATTAAAATTCATGAGGTAGATCTATATGCGACCTACACGGAATCGCTACTTAGGATGAAAATTTCACACATTAGGAATACTGATTTCCTAAAGTGATTCAGAGATTATCGCAATTAGGAAATCAGTATTCCTAATGTTTCTACATCTGGCCCAGGGTGTTTTGGTGGGCAGTGTCACGATTCCCACTGACATTTTACAGGTAGAGCAGGATAGAGGTCCTTTGCTGAAGCTATTTGCAGGACATAAGGTCCATGTGAGGACATTAGGCATATTATATGGTGTGGTTGGGCGACCTCACTGTGTAATACACTTAGCAACCCCTTTATTACTATTAGGTTTCATTTGCAAACCTTCAGCTCAACTCTGGGTAGCTGGGCTCAAGGCAGCAAAGGTTACACAAAGTAACAAGAGTAAGGCATTTAAACAGTACCAAAACAATTAAAGGAGAAATTGACATGACACCAAAGAAACCCAATACCAATTTCTCAAACTATTTTAAACTATTTTTAGATACTACAATGAAAAAGGTCCACCATAGGGTTCAGGAGATGTAGAATTTACAAGGTAAAGTAAATCAAAGCATTTCACTCAACTGTGAACAAGCACTGGAAAATTGAATGAATTTGACACTTGAAAACATTTTCACAAAAAAGTTTGGGTTAGTTGTAATGCGGTCATTTGGAGTCACATTAGGGGACTAACTCCAGTAGGAGGTCAGTCAAGGGGACCAGCAAGGTTCTCAGAAATAGTTACCTCAATAGGTGAAGCAGTCTCCAGTTAGTTCCAGGCACTTTTATCTTTTCCAGGGCTTTTCTATGAAAGTGGCTCTATTGAAGGGATGAAAGATGCTGAAGATGCACAAAGGATGATGTGGGTGTGATGTGGTTGGCAAGGGTCTTGCTGCGTCTACTCCTCATTCCACGAAGGGGGTGAGGGGATCCTGGTCATGCAGTTAACACCCCTCGAAGTCCTCGTGGTGTTGGCAGAAGTCCAGTTGCCCAGTATTGCAGTCAGAGGCAAATCCTTCCCAGGCCCATATGTTGTCCCCTGGAGGTCCAATATGCACTCCTACGACACTCCAAGATTCAGCAAACTCAGGTGCAAATTTGTGCATCAGAACCTGGTTCCTGGTGCTGCACGGTGGTGGCTGGCAGATGGGGTACAGTCCGTCAAGGTAGGGAAAGAGATTACCTCCAGCACAGCAGTAATCTCAGTTAAAGGAAAGGAACAGCTGTCACAGGTTTTGTTTCCTGGCAGTGATGAACAGGAAAAAAGACATAACACCGGCCTCCCTAAATACAGTGGGCGTTGTTATGTCCTTTCTTCCACGGCCACTACTCTGATTTCAGCAAACAAGGGTGCAACTTTGTGTGTCTGGTCCTGGTCTCTGGTGCTGCATGGCGGTGGTTGACCCCGGGTTGAAGACTGTAGGCTACCAACTTGCCCCAGAAGGCTCCTTCAGCTGGTGTGTCACTTTGCTGCAAACAGGAGACCATTAGCTGGCCCTAGGAGTCTCTTGGCTTTGGATAGGTTCTGAAGATGACTTGATGAGCAGGACACTGCAGGCACAGTCCCTCTCTTTTGCTACCTACCAGGTGCAACAGGTGCAACAGGTGCAGTCCACGATGGTGCAGCCTCTCTTTGCTGGTTCCATAGTGCAGCAGGGCAGTCTTTCCTTGGTCCTTCTTTCAGTCCAGTCGAGATCTGATTTGGGGTCTCAGGGGTGCCCTACTGATCCTCAGAAAATGCCCTCAGGGCAGGATGTGGCTAGTAGCTAATGGGCTTCCATGTTCCCTCCTACCTGATGACCACTTCTTGCAAAGTGTGGCAGCTGGACATTCCAGGATGCAACATTCTACCCACCTCCAATATGGCAGGATCCCTCTCCCAGCACGTGCAGCTCCCTAGCCCAACCCAGAGGTGCACCTACCAAAGAGGCTACATGACCCTGGAAAACTGGTTTGGCAACTGGTGTACCCTCTCCTGTCCCTAGTGACAGTCTGTCTGCCTGAACAATGGAGCAGACCCTCTCCCAAGTGTTACCCATTTGCCCTTCAAAGGCGGCTTCTCTTTTCAGCTCACCTTTTGGGCCAACACCTGTGTGGCTTCCTGCACAAGGAAGGTGACATCTCATTCAGAGCAGGCACCTATTGTACCCTTACCTGAGAGTCATTAGCACGCTCCCCAGTATGGCTGAAAGCTGTCTCTGCAACAGGACTCCATGTGAAAGTAGTATAGGCACAGCAGATTGAAGGCAACAAAGTGGAAACTTTGCTACAGTTGCACACTGCACCTGGTGACATTAATTTCGACCTGAGGATCATGTCAAGCTTGATGTAGCAAGTTGTTTGATACCTTGGATGACCCAATTTGATCACACTGTTCCAGAGTTAGCACAGCTGAAGGGTCAGGGTGTGACTATGTACTTGCCAACTGAGTGACCAAGCCTTTTCACAGTAAAAACGACAGTTTTACATTTTTACTATCAGAACATGTAAAATACATGTTCTGCACATGAGATATGTTGCACCTTGCCTTTATACTTGATAGGCCTTTGTTATGGGTGACACATATACCAGGGAGAAGTCTGACTTTGCCATTGCTTTAAACCGCAAAGTCAGGCTAAACTGCTCTTCCAGCCTGCAACTGGTGGGCCAGAAGTCATATTTTACTCATGGCACACCCAGGGTCATACAACCAGTACAGCAATCCCTGGAGGGACCGTCTAACTTACATGCCATCTGTACCATAGGTATCATTTACTAGAGACTTAAAGGCAAGTTAGCTTAGCCAATTGGTTATGAGCCAATGCTACATACCTGATTAAGGATAAGGGCTTAGGCACTGAGGTCTGGCTAGCAGGCCTCAGTGCACTCTCAGAACCAGCAGCATCTGTCCAAAAACTTGGGGATGACCACCTAAAGAGGGCATTTCCTTACATGCCTCCTCTCAGATGAACGGTGATAAGCAACTAACATTTATTCTGGTCGTTCTCATCATCTAAGTAGAAGAACATGGAATGGACATCTCCATTCCCACGGTCAGGCCTAGGTCTGTGTTCCACTGTAAAGTCCATACCCTACAGGGATAAGGACCAACTCAATGATTTGGGATTTTCTCCTCTCATTTACATCAGCCACACAAGAGGTCTGTGGTCAATTTGAACTTTGAAGTGAGTCTCAAACAACTAGGGTCTCAGTTTCTTCAGGAACCAAACCACAGCAAAAGCTTCCCTCTCAATGGCACTCAAACACTGCTCTCTGGGAAGGAGTCACCTGCTCATGAAGGCAACTGGCTGATCCTACCCCACATAATTCACATGTGACACCACTGCCCCAATCCCATGTTCAAAGGCATCTGTCTGAACAATGAATTCCTTCTTGAGCACAGAGCTTTCTTAAGGGTGTCAAAAGCCTTCTGATATTCCTCAGTCCAGATAACCTTTCTGGGCTGTTTCTTGGAGGTCGGATCA
Source organism: Pleurodeles waltl (assembly GCF_031143425.1). Classification (NCBI taxonomy): domain Eukaryota; kingdom Metazoa; phylum Chordata; class Amphibia; order Caudata; family Salamandridae; genus Pleurodeles; species Pleurodeles waltl. Next base: position 230,435,708 of record NC_090440.1, read on the forward strand.
GTTAGTAGTGCCAATATGGTACCATAGCCTTTTACAAATTGTCTGTAATATCCAGTCATGCCAAGAAATGTTGTGAGTTGGGTCTGAGTTTTAGGAGCCTACCAGGTAAGAATTGGCTGGATCTTGGGCTGGAGAAGTTGTACATGGCCTCCACCAACTTAGTGACCCAAGTACACAACAGGGACTTGCCCTATCTGGCACCTATTTACCTTGACAGTCAGGCCTGCCTGCTACTGGGCATGAAGCACGTCCTTGATGTACAACACGTGCTACCCCCAGGTAGAGTTAAATACTGCTAAGTCATCAAGATAAGTTGCACCAAACCTCTCCAGACCTGAAAGCTCTCTATTCACCAACCTCTGGGAGGTGGGAGGTGCATTGTTCAACCCAAAGGGCATCACTTTAAATTGAAAATAGCCTTAAGTGTAGAAAACACAGACATCTCCTTTGCTTCTGGGGTGAGGGCTAACTGTCAATAACTTGATGTAAGGACAAAAGTACTCAGATATCTTGTTGCCCCCAACTTATCAATGAGCTAATCAGCTCTTGGTATGAGATGGGCATCAATCTTAGTGACTGAATTGACGCCCCTGCAGTCCACACAGAACCTCATGTCAGGATTCCACTCTTTGGGATTGGCTTGGGCACTAGTCCCACTGGGCTGGCCCATGGACTACCAGAAGGCTCATTCACCCCCACCTCCAGCATCTTAGCAACCTCAGCTTTTAAGCTGGTTTTTACCTGGTCAGACAACATGGATATTATGATCTCAACAGGTAAGCTGTCACCGGTGTCCACATCATGGGTACACCATGTTGTTAAACATGGGGTCAAGGAAACAGCAAACAGTCTCAATAACTGATGGCAGTACCTTTGTTGCTCTTCTATTAAGAAAGAAGAGTGCACTACTCCCCCCACACTTTCATCCTGGGCATTTGAGGACAAGAGGTCAGGGAGAGGTTCACTTATTTCTTCCTTTCCTCTATCTGCCACCATCAACATGGCGAGGTGTGCCCTGTCATTGTGTCATTGTGCAACATGAGCCTGTTCACATGAATGACCATGTGAGGGCTTTTGGAGATACCCAAGTCCACCACGCAGGTGACTTTCACCTTTTTTCCATGATGGGATATGGCCTAGTTCCCTTGTCCTGCAGTGTCCTGGGTGCAATCAGGCTCCAAAGCCCACACCAAGTATCTTGGCTATTACTCAGAAGACTTCTGGTCATGCCACTGCCTTACAAGCTCCTGGCTGGCCTCCAAATTATTACCTGCCTTCTTCATGTACTCAGCCATTCTATAGTGAAGACAGAGCACATAGTCCACCATATCCTGCTTTGGTTCCTTAAGGGGTCTCTCCCAACCCTCTTTAATCAAGCTTTTTTGTGTAGACCTCCTTGTATGCAAATAGTAGGCATGTTAGAATGGCATCCTACCTCCTCCTGTGTTTCTCAGGTAATCCTAGGGCCATGCGTTTTATGGTCTTGTTGAAACTTCCAACTAAACCATTTCCTTGGGAATTGTAGGGGTCACACCACACTCATCACACATGGCTTTCAGATAGACAGACATGACATTTGAGTCTCTATCTGACATACCTCCATAGGGAACCCAACCCTGGTGAAGATTCCAAGGAGGGCCCTAGCCACTTCAGGTGCAGAGACTGTCCTAAGGGGAGCAGCTGCAGGGTATTTGTTGGCATGTATCCTTTGGGCTCTCTAGGATTAGAGACAATCTCCCATCCCATTCCTACACTGGACAAACCCTTGGGTTGATCACTAGTGGGTGCCTTTTTGGTGCACACTGAATCTCCCCTCTTGGATCCTGGCAAATTGCAGTCAAAATATAACCCAGGCTGCAAGAGGTAAAACGTCTTTCCCTGATACCCTCTTTCCTTTAATTAGGATTCTTACCCCTTTATTTCCCCTAAAGGGGGCCTGACCATCTTTCTTCTGGTCACCTCCTATGGACTTTTTGGGACCCTGGTTGGGAAACCCAGTCACCTGCTGTCCTGCCCAGTTCCCTGGGGCTAGGCAGCTTATAGTCCACCACATGCTAGTGCAACTACTGTCAGTGACAATTGGTCAAAATGTGCTACTTAACAATCAAATTGTAGAATCCCTCAAATGTGTGTAATTTGTTGCCTTTAATCCAGCCATCTAGTGCCTTACCTGAAGTGTCAACAAAGGCAACCCATGTTCGTGTTGCCCTTTTTTGTGTTGTCCTAAGTTTCTGTCTAAACTCCTCAGTAGTGAGACCAAACAACTTGACAAGTACTGCCTTCATGTGTGGGTAGGATTCTGCTACCTCATCCTCACGTGTAAGAAGCCTATTCCCACTATCTACTGGCACTAAGTAGTAGTGTCCCCCAGTTTTGTGCATCCATCGTCTTCATCTTTCATAGAGGGCCATCAACCTGTCTACGCCATCCCTGTGGACATATTTAGGGACAATTTAGGGACTTTGGGCAATCTTACATAAGGAGCATCCCTGTCAGCACCTTCAGTTATCATTCTGCCGCATCTATCTTCTGTGGGGTCTAATCACAGTCTGGCAGTTCTCTTCTCTAGGGCCAGGCTTCTCTCATTCAGGGCTAAGGCTCACTCTTCACGATCCAGGGCTTTAATGCTGTCTTGCAGGGATCTCTGACTGAATTATAGAGCCTGTCTGACCGTTGGGTCTGGGGCCCCTTCTTTGTCCAGACACTCTACCTGCCCCACTTGCTCAACTCAAGATACTGTGTTTGTCCTCCACATCATCTTCTTCCCCAGTACCTTAGGGCAATTAGTCTCCAAACATCGAGTACTCTCTGGGCCTCCTACCAAGCTCTAAGGTCGTTGAACAGATTATTTTTCTTGGACTTGGCCCCTATGTTGAAGTTCCTGTCTCTCCAAAATGGCCTCAACTCACCTCTCTTGAAGGAGGACAGGTTTGTCATATTGAGCTCTATATTCCTTTGCTTACAAAGTGGCTCCTGAAACGTTTTCGAAACTTTTTTTGGAAAACTTTCTCAAACTTTTGAATTTGCAAGAAACTTTACCACAACTTTCTCAAACTTTTCTCAACTCCTTGAAAAAGTTTTTGCAATCCTTGCAAACGGTCCTCTGGAGTTCAACACACTTGACAATTACTTGGGAGATAGAAGACGTCTTTTCTAGGTGTCTAGCTATGTGGATTCTCAGTGTCTCAACTTCAACAACTGTATGGTACTGCTATTCTGGGTCCCACTGCTAGGCACCAAGTTAAAGAAATGGGGTGTATAATATGGTGTGGTTGTACGACCTCATAAGGTAATAAACTTATTAACCCCTTTAGGATCCTTAAGTTTAGTTTATCAAACATTTACCAAACCTAGTTTAGTCCTGGGTAGCTGTAGCTCTAAGCAGAAAGTCTTACACAAAGAAACAAGTGTAAAGTATTTGAACAGCACTAAAACAACTGAAGAAGAAATCAATATGACACTAAAGAAAACCGACACCAATTTATGAAAATAGACTGTATTTTTAGACATTTTTAGACACTACAACAAAAAAGATCCACAGAAGGTTCCAGAAAGGCAGACCTCACAAGGTATACTAATTCAAAGCATTCACTCAACCGCAAACAAGAACTGGAAAATTCCATTAATTTCACTAAAAAGTTTGGGCTAATTGTAATGCAGTCACTTGGAGTCACATTAGGTGACTTACTCCAGTAGGGAGCTAGTTAAGGGGACCTGCAAGGTCCTCAGAAACAGTTACCTCAGCAGGTGAAGCAGTCTTCAGTCAGTTCCAGGTACTTTTATCCTTTGCAGGGATTTCCTATGAAAGTGGTTTGATGCAAGGGATAAAGGATGCTGAACCAAGGTATATGGAGCCTGAGGCGTACATGGAGCATATGTTCTGTAGCTGCCAGCTAGTTAGGGACTTGTCGGTAGCGGGCATGGACACACTCTCCAGAATAATGAGCTGCACTGACCTACACAGTATGGAGAGTGGCATGCTGGGGCTGTATAAGCATAGAAACGCAGGGGGAGCTACGAACTGCTTCATTGATTTGGCAATGCTGATGGTCTGTAAAGTGGTCACCATGCACTGGAAGGCTGGTTTGTTGCCCTGGATGGGACATTGAAGTGTGGCAATGCATAAGTGTGGTAGGGCCGAAGCTGTGGTGCTCAGGCAGGAGGAGGCATGTGGATTGCGAAAGAGACCCATTGCAGCAGACTGGGAAGGTCTATTAGACGCCTTATAGGTTCCTCAGGCTGACCCTGATGCACAGGAATGAGAAAGGATGCATGGTTTCTGAAGGTTCACACTGGTCCTAAGTTACAGCATGTCCCCTCACAGGTTCTGGCCTCCTCGCCCGGTCCCAGACGTTCAGGAGGTGGGGGAGCGGACAGTGTAGCGAGGTCACTCATCCTGTATTCAAATATTACGAGAAACAGGGTCTACCATAACAGGGTGGGGGTCGTGAAGGGCTATGAGACTTGGGCTTGGAGGTAATGTCCCACTACCTTGAGATGTTCTCCATACAGCTACTGCTGACTTGGCTTACTGTTCGAATTGTTCATTTGTTAATAGACTTTGAGGAACCTGTATCTCCTGATTATCTTAGAAATATAAAACATGACTAGAAGGGTGGTGGTCGTAATAATGCTTGCATTGATGTGTTTCATCGGCGAGCAAGTCCTGGCCTGTATAATGTATTGTTAATGTCAAAACCCTAATCAAGATGGTTCAAAACAAAAATGAAGGATGCTGAAGATGCTCAAAAGATGCTGTGGGTACGATGCAGTCTACAGGGGTCTTGGTGCTACTAATCCTCGGGTCACGAAGAGGGTTAGGTGATCCTGGTCATCCCTCGAAGTCCCCTTGGCGCTGGCAGAAGTCCACTTACAACTAGACTACTAGTTGCATAGATGAAGTCAGCATCAATTGTTTGGATGTTAAAGTAAGTTTCATAGACACAAGATGGGCAGCAACACTGTTCAAGAAAATTGAGGAGATAAATAATCTTTTACACACATCAAGAGCTTCCATCCCAGCTATTTTATAAGATATCATTCCTGCGCACAGTCCCATGGGGAAAAATGAATAGTCATATGAAAATAGATAAGTAGAACAAAAAATGGATGATTTCATTTAAAAATGTAATTGTTCTGAAAACTAATTGAAAGAAGCACAATTAAAGTTGAGAAATAAGCTAAGGGGATTTTTTTCAAAAGGAGGTAAAAAATGGATGGAGTTGTTAAAGAACTGATTATTTAATTAGACAAATGTAAAAAGAATGACGCTTGAGACACTGATTTGTCTTTTACCAAACAAATATGGAATTGGTTTGGATTAGAAGCAGAGTTCCATCCTGGAATATGGTACTTGAAACTAGCAGTCCAGAAGTTTGGAGTATTGGCGGATGGACAATGGTTAAGATCTTGAAATGTATTCTACTCTAGTTGGGAAGCCAGTATGTGTTTCAAATCAAAGGATGCTATGTTTCTTCCTATATAGGCCCAAAATCAGTCTAGAGCTTTGTTGTAGAAAACAATGTAAAATGTTTGTGGAGAAAGCAAAAATATTGTAATCAAAGATGTTCAGTCATGATTAGGCTACGCAATAATTGAAAACAAGTAGCCTGTGTTTCCAAAAAATGGTCAGACTTCTAAAAAATGCACAGATTAGGAACTGCCTGTCAGGATTCATAAGAACATCCAGTCCCGCATTTGTCAGAAAACATCTATAAAACTAGGTTATCATGCATTACAGCAGCCAAAGCGGATTGGGCTGATTCAGGCCTAGCAATAGAAGCTAAGGGCAGAGGGAGATTGGCACCCTAGTCAGAGGTACTGGGCAGGCCAACTGGGACTCCACCTAAGACACTTTTGGGGTAATGTAAAAAGACACTGTTTGCAGAGGAAATTTTCTAGAGCAGGAGAAGAGCCAGGATAAAAAAACAATGTCCCCAAAATACCCTTGCATGGCATAAATGGTTGGTAGGTTACTCTCCCAATAACCTGTTCACACTCAGTTTGTGTCCTTACAATATCCTGCATCCCTGCAACTTAGTTTGTTGCGTGTTTTCACTCCTGCTGCAGGCTATTTACTGACCCTGTGTTTCAGAAGAAATGTAGTCCTTCTTGACCCCTCATTCGCAGCATCTGCCACGCTGCTTTTGCCCCATCTGAGTTTGTCTTAACTTATAAATTCCCTATTCAGTACTCTGCCTGTGTGCACCTAAGAGAAGACTAGTTACAGCATCCTACACTATTATTCCGGGTAAGACCCCATTTCTATAAATTATGTATACCTTACCTGAACAATATATTTATAAAACAATTGTCCTCCATCATTTACCAGATCCCATGGTGTTGTTGAACCCCATACCCAGGAGAAAAGGGAATTCCCATCTGCTGTTCAGAGTCATCTGTGGTCTGTCTTTAAACCAAACATGGCATCAGTGAAATCATCTTCTCCATAATGGAAGTGTCCACCATAGAAAAAAACATGTTTTTGTGGGATTGAGCTTTAGAAAGCTTTTGACAGCCTTTCAACCCTTGCTAATCACTATATGCTGAGGGATGAAAGGAGGCACAAAAACTGTATAAAATATAATGGCTAGATGTGATTTCAGCCAGTCTGGGACTGGCAAGACCAGCCTCAACCATTTTCTTTATGAGACTGGCATGGTTGACGATGTCAGAAACAGTCACCAGCGATCAACAAGCATGTGTAATCACACCACCAGCTCTTTGCTGTTTCCAGGCCTAAATTCCACTTAATAAAAAAATCAATAAGATATCTTCGCCTGCGAACACCAGCAACTTGGCCATGAACAACTGCTCCAGTAATCTGCCTAAATAAGGCAATAAGGATATAGATAGGACTGTAGAAGTTGGCTGTAGATCACCTGCACTTAATGATAGCTTCTTTATAAAGGCCTTTACCAAATCAGTCTTTCAGGCTTTGGGAACAATCCATTGTTTTCAGGGAGATCTTCAGTAACCAGGGTAATTCCAGGATCAGTAAAAGACACAGCTGCTTCAGAGATCGTTTAGGGATCAATAGGAGAGCCCAAAGTTAGATTGTCCATAATTAGTGAGCCAAGCTGGATCTCAGTTACAGGCTCAGAAATGGACAGCTTGTACAATTGGTGTTCAAAGTTCATTCTTAAATGGTTGTGGTGCAATTTTTTCATGTATGATGTCTAATCACACTTTTGACATTATTTTCCACAAAATAGCAGGAGATATCCTCACAAAGTGATTTGATAGTAAAGGGAAGGACCGACGTGCCTTGGGAGACTCTTGGGCCGGAACTGGACAGTGTGCGAAATCGGTGTTGAAAGTCCATCCTTAAATGATTGAGGAGCAATATTTTCATGCATGATGTCTCCCCACATTTGTGATATTAGTTTTCACAAAGCAGCAGGAAATGTTCTCATAAAACTGACTTGACAGTAAAGGGAATACTTGACAAGCCTTGGGAACTGTAGAGCTGCAATGATGTGGAACTCCTTTGCCTGAAGCTCCTTTGCCAGATTAGGAACGCTGCTTATTCTCTCAAAGAAATACTGCATTTATATCATTCTCATGAAGCAATTGTAAATTGCATCTAAGGTGATACAGGAGCCTCAGTGTCCAGAGGAAAGAGTCTCTGCCATTCCTTTTCAATCTACCTAAGCTTGGTTAGCTCCTGAATTCCTTTTAGAAGGGGGCCACAATTATTTTTTTCGCCCCTCAACTGGCCACATTTTTTGAGGTGTGTGAATACAGCTTATGTGTAATGTCCCAAAAAAGATATAATTACATGTCAGGGTCAAAGTGCACAGGCAGTGCTATCTGTAATGTCCCAGCAGTTAAAATGCAGGAGGAGCTGCAGTTGTGTATAATGTCCCAATAGTCGATGGAGGCTGAGATCAGGATATTGGTGCATGGACCAGGAAGTGAAGAAAATGCTTGCTTCATGGGACAGTGCACTGAATGATGATGGTAGTGGATGAGATCTTTGCAGTAATGTGAAACATTGAGCCTGCAATGGTGGTACAGGTACCTGTGTCCTAGGGGCAGGAGGAGGCTGAGTACTCTGTGGATAGCCAAAGATCTCCACTTTGGGGTTCTTCATAGTGCAGGAAACGGATCGGTTCATCAGACGATTCCCCCGCAAGTCTGGTACACTTAGTTTGCTCTTCAGCATGGAGTCCTGGATGACAGGGAAACTGGGGGACCTACACACGGGGAGCAGAAAAGTAGAAAATAGTTGGGTGATTCATCACAGAAACTGAAGGGTGATTGTAACAAAAGGGGTGACACCTCCACATACATCACAGAAAAAGAGCTATAGGAAGGGCCTTTAAGTTGGGAATGGTTGGAAATATCATACATATCCGGTGAAAAACAAGAGAGTAAGTAAGATGGAAGAGCTCTGTTGCAATGAGATTTGAGTTGAGATAGACAAAACTGGAACAGTGTGAGAAGTAATGGTAGGGTGAGCTCAAAATTGAGATGGAGAGACAGATGAGGAGGGGCTGTCATTTTGAGACTGTAGGCAGATATAGGAGATACAGGAAGAACATACTCTTTACCCTGGCACAGAGAGAAGAGATGAATTGGGCTAAGGAAAATGTGTCCCTTTGGGAGTGCCTTTAAAACAAGAGAAATAGGGAGAGAGCGAGAGAGACAGGGGAGAGCAAAAGAGAGACAGAGAAAGATAGAGCAGCTTGGGAGACAGTCCTCACTTTGGGATTGTGGTAAAGTAGACCTGATGTCCTGGGGAAGATCCTACTGAAGTATGGGGAAATAAAATATGTCATTCTGTTCGGAGAGGGGCTCAATTTGGTCATTATTATCAAATATTACAATATGCTCTTTCAAAGGCAAGTGGGAAATATTCAGATGAAGCCCTTGGAAAAATAACAAGAGAACCACCCAGACGTGGTCAGCTCTGCCTAAATGGACGTATTGCTGTTCAGCAAGATTAGCAGCTTTTGTAGCAGCAGTGCAGATGGGTGTGTTTGGCTGGGCAAGTAGCATCAAGTCCATAACACTAAAGAAAATATTGCATGCAACATGCGACCACACACCATTTGTGCACGTAATTCCTCATTTTTAGCCCAATCCTTAGATAGGGAGCAAAAACACCAAGACCACTAATCACAAATGCTATTTGCAGAGTAATTGTGTTCATGGATGTACTGTTCAAATCTAAATGAACCCTGAAGGATGGAGTATCTTGGGAACCATTGCAGGAGTGATGGAGCATAGATTGAAAACTATGTTTTTCCAACAGGCCTTAATTTGCAAAATACAAAGCAAATCAACAATCACTTATGTTAACATGGAAATCTCTGGGAACCTCAACCAATGCCGGCCTTTCTGGTCCACCACTGTCTACTCTTCCATACCAGATGTCATGGTTTCTTCCTTTTTTGATCTCTCCTCTACTTTTCACCTCTTGGCACATTCAATCTCCTATGATCAGTATTCAATATTTAAGGAAACTACAACAAATAAAATAAATATGGGAAAAGACCTGTGTAGTGGTCAGGCCTTGCACAATTGAGAAGAGTGAAGAGGCAGGCCTGGACCCAGTCCTCGCTTTGGAATGAGGAATTAAAAACTAGCACTGATGAAGAGTTGTCATTGTTTAACAGAGAACAGAGCTGAAGGAAGGTTCTCAGGTTAGAGATGAGGACAAAGTGACATATGGGAGAGAGTCAACACTTTGCAATGCGAGTAACACATGAGGTACTGCTGAGGGACAGCTCTTGCATCAGGATGGACAGAGATAGAGTATGAGCTGAGGGTTAGGGAGAAGGATAAAATGAGAAACAGGGCAGCTAAGAGACAGCCCTCATTTTGAAAATAGTAACACGAAGATACAGACTAAAACAACAGAGTTTAGGAAGAGTCCTTGCTTTCAATGACCAGAAAGACAGCTAGAGTAAAGCAAAACCCTCACAAGAAGTCCTCCCTTCAGAATGAAGAAAAACGAGAGAGCTGAGGAAGAGTACTTGCTTTGTGGTGTGGAGATGGTTAAGTAAAGGAAAAAAGAGCTAAGGGGAAGTTCTCACTTTGGGATTGGAGAGAAGAGGTTGAGGCCAGCTCTGAACTTCTTGATGGTGCCACTCGCCTTGTACCAGCTGTGCCGCTTTTCTTGCTGGGTCTTCAAGACATCGTTGCTGAGATGTTTCCATTGCTGGGACGTAAACATGCCCAGGATCCTGTAGACAAGAGGACAGATTATAATGTCTATGGGCGTAAAGTTGAACCGAGAAGAATCCCAAAAAGATGTGTACTTGCTGTGTGTAAATTAAAAGTGAGATGCAACTTATAGAGCACATATCTTGACTGGCCTGTGCAAAATTTACACATACAATTATGCAACATTAGTGCAAAACTTGTACAAACAATTATGCAACATTACCTGAAATGCAGACTCAGCATTTTGCACTATTTTTAACGAGAAAAATGCCCTCATGCCTATTTTGCACGCATGAACGACAAAATCACACATGGCACGAATAACAGCTGCTCACATTCTGCGTGTTGCCACTATTATTATGATCCTGGGACAGTTTTTGTTTTACCTGAACATCACCTCAATTAAGCAATGTCATATAATAGCGTAATCTCGGGCATTTTGCATACTAAACCTAATGCAAAATGCTGAGAATTACACAAGATTGTCCTGCCATACTGAAATCTCACCTGGGTCTAGTTGTAACCAGGACCAGGGAGCGCTAAGTAGAGAAACAAGGAAAGAAAGGGAACAAAGAGTGCACTGAGTTCCTAGCAAAGTGCAGTGTGCATTGAGCAGGGTCTACGCTAAGAGCGTGAAGTGTCCTACGAAGGGCAAAGGTCATGAGGGGTGCCAGGGAGGAGGAACGCAGGGGGGTGCATAGAGGAGAACAGAGTCCAGGATAGTGGTGCTCTGAGAAAGGGGTTACCTTGGAAAGCAGTGCTTTAAAAAGAGGCCAAGGAAGGAGTCTCTAGCATGAACAGATACTCAGAGCAAGGAGCTCTTAGGCTGGGATGTGTCAAGAGCAGCATGCTTCAAGCTAGGGGTTAGAAAGGAGGGGGATGTCCTGAGCAACAATGGGCTAGAATTCTACCACCTTGAGAGAGACAAGCAGAAGTAGATATCTTTAACAGGGACCTTGATAAGGGAATGATGGTGTAAAGAAAACACACAGGGGTCGAAATTGAATAAGTTGACAACAGGCCAAGAGCGAAGAGAGAGGCTAAAAGGCAAGACAGCAAGGACAGGAAAGGCAAGAGAGTGCATGTGGTGAGGACAGAACAGCAAAGATTTGTATGGTGCTCACTGCTTCCCAGGAATGAGGAGCAGTGACCAGAGAAAAAGCCAACAGTGAGTTCACCATGCAAAGGACAGACTAAGGGAAATGGATTTGGAGAAGGGAACCAGCCCAGAAGTAGAGGACAGATGATGAGAGAAGTGCATTGAGCACAGGGCAGGCAGGAGTTGGTGTTGTGTGGCCAAAGCACAAAGCACACATTAAAGTGAAAGATGTAGTAACTAGAATATAACAGTGAGGATAAGGTATCCTGAGTACGGGATAGACCAGAGGAGCAGTGTCCTGATGTACAGACAGGCTAGTGGAAGGGTACCAAGAACACGGTGCAAATCAGAAGAGGGATGCAGTGACTGCAAAGTTGGTCCTGGAGAGCCGGGTCCATGCCAGGTTTTTAGCATATCCACATTTAGAATAAAGATGTTTCAGGAATCTACATTTATCTAAATGTGGATATGCTAAAAATCTGGCATGGACCTGGCTCTCCAGGGCCGACTTTGAAGAACCCTGGAATAGGGGATAAAACTTGCAAGTAGAGCACTTAGTTGAGAAACAGCAAGTAGAGGAATGCCTGACGAAAGGCACACCCTACGAGTGGTTTCAATGAGTATGGGGCAGATCAGAAGTGGGGTGTGCTTAGGAGAGGGCACACATTGCTTGGGATGCTGTTGTTTCCTACAGCAGTGAGTTATAATCAGCAGGGAACACAAAATGGAAAGGGCTGAAGTTTTACGATAGTAACAGGAATCGAGGGTGAGTACAGGGCAGGAGCAGGTCAGTATGTTTAAGGCAACCTCCCAAATCTGGAGAAGCCCAATTCACTGTCATCAAGATTTGGGTCTTGGGGACCTCATCGGCAGCATAAAAAAGGTAGGATAGGGTCTAGACTAGAGCAGAGGAATCCTAAAGCAGACTGTCAAAGCAAGAAGATTGACAGGGCTTATTCCTTAGGTCTGGAGGGATGGGTTGTCCTATAAACTATTATGATTTGCATGGCTTCCTAGTTAGGCCACGAGCAGTGACATCAACATCTACTGTTGTTTATTCACTACTGTGGCATCACAGCGCCTTAAAGTTACTGAATCACCCACTCAACTGTCTTCTTCCTGACTCTTAAAGGCCTTCATACACCAAGTGGCACAGTGGATACTGATTCGCCACCACGCTCTGCTTCCAGAGCCAAGGGAAGTGATGGAATGGCAGATGATGATCTGCTATCACCCCTGACTTCACCCAACACTCCCAGATCAGATCACCAAAGGCCCAAGGGAACAGGTGGACTGTCAGCTCTCCGATGGGGAATGTTGGAAGACTTACCTTTCTCATGACTTCACTGACCTGCAAGAAGCAGCTATCTTTCATTGTCTCCATTTGCTACTTGACAAAGTTGCTGCTGAGCACGGTGCCTCCCCCTGCTCTTTTCAGAGGCCAAAAGCAGCACCAAAATGAGGGGGCTCGGTGGACCAAAGTAATTTGACAGGATACTGGGTATACTTTTAATAATGTTGAAGAGTAGGCATGATAAGCAATAGAGGGGGTAAGTTAAGATTGCAGAATGTCAGCTATCTTTTATTTTATTTATTTGGTGCCTATAAAATGTTCTGGGTTAGGGAATGGCCGAAGCTACAGCTAGGGCGCCAGATATGCTTGCAGGAGAGCTAGATTTTGTGTGAGTCCCACATGAAACCTATAGTCCTGCAAAACTGGTTCATGGGATCAGATTGTGGGAGTGGGCTCATGGGGCATACACAACCTAACACCATAGACGGGTGGGAATCAGCGAAAAGCCATTTTTATACCTTGGGTTCCAAGAGACACCACAAACAACTTGAAGCAGCCACTAAAGATTCTTACTTTTTCAGCTGAAGTCCCAGTCCAAACCCCTCCTTATTGGATGGTTGGAAAACCTCAATAGATGGTTCTAAAACAAGAGAGAAAGAGACAATTGAAGATACAATAGTTATTAGTATAGTACTTTATGTGATATTCATTGAGTTGCATTGACTGAATTATTAAAATATTGTGATGCCTATGACTCCATTGGATAGCTCATGTGCTATGATCTTCTGAAAGCCTTACTATCTATCCCCTTTGCAGGCCTTAACAGAGTGAGGGCAGATCCATAGGTTATAATGAAACATAGGATTCAATTGATTAAAAATAAATTCTAGGACTATAAGCACATTAAATACCTAAAATCCATTCATGAAGTGCCCTGAAGATCTAGTATAAGCAGTTTCCAGGACAGGAAATGTACTTAAATAAAAATACATTTCCTGTTATGCACAATTTATATCTGAGGTTTTACTTTGGCATTCTCCCGTTGCAGAGCTTTAAGCATTGTGGTTGCCTGCTATCTCAAGTAGCTGTTTACGCCCTACATGGGGACAGAAGAATCACATGCAACTTTTTTGTTTCCTTTGCCCTTATTATTGAAGTCTGATAAGTTAGTGGTGTAAAACTTTGTTGGTGCAATGTAAGATATATTTAAAAAATATGAATTCTAGGCATGCAAGAATGTAGGTTGCCCTGATTTGAGCATGCATTAGTTTTAGTGGTTTAACCTGTATAGAAATATTTTACGAATTAATTTTACTGAATGTTGCTTGCTATGAAATATTTACATGGAGATCTGTAAAATAATGCACTTGGAAGTTTGTTCGTTTTAAAGTTTGAATTTACATCTAACCTTCCTCTCAGCCTTGTAATCTGTCGTATTTTTTTGCATAGTTGTATTGAGTTATCTATGTTTTATGTTTGACGTGCTGTTGTAATTCTTGAAATGGTTTTGGAAAATCTTTTTTCTTTGTAAACAAAGATTGGCTGGTTGTTGGCTGATCGATTTATTGGCTGACTGATTGAAAACATCAAGATAAACATTATTTTTTTAACAAAATTGCAACAAACAAATTTGGAGTGCACCTTTTAAAAACTGTAATGCATCATAATTGTGATGTAATGTTTAAAATGGGGTACATAGCATAACAGAAAGTCATGCCAATTACCCTTTGGTTAGGTGGGTACAGATATTGAGGGCTTGGGCAAAAGCCAGACCCAGCGCCCACTGAGCATGACTGGAGAAGGCCCAGGGAATAGGGGAGCAGAGTCCATATCTGCACTCAGCCCTCACAAGGAAAGGCCAAAGTCCGTGTCGGGGGGGGGGGGGGTGGTCTTGATGTACAACCATTAAAAGCTGAGTTTGGCATGTGGCTAAACTAAAAATTAAAAGTTGACATCTGAGGACAAACAGAGTCAATTTCCGGAAAATGGCACAAAATAGCTTTTTGCCAAAATTAAAGGTTGGAATTTGAGTGCGAATTTAGGGTATTTTTAAATGGTGATTATTTTATTTACAAAACATAGCATGTGGATAAAATGAGTGTATTTTCAGAAAATAACTAGCTGACACTTTGAGGAAAAAAAATGTGTATTTCCAAAATATTTTAAAGCTGAGTAAACAAAAGCAGTGCAAGAAGGGTTACCTGATATTCGGCATTTCCTTTCTGCTAGGGCACTTATTTAATAACTCAACCGGAGGCATTCACTAACTATGCTTGCATCTTTTTATAATATTATCTCCATAATACACAATTCGCGTCTGTGGACTGAGATTATAGCGCAACTACTGTAGCAAAAGAGAGCCTCTGTCTGTTAGGTCTGAATAATAACTCCACTGCCTCAGCCTGAGATTGTGAGACCTCATTAATTTTAAATGTCTCCATACTGTACCCTTCAAGTGGATTCTCAGTTATGTTATATGACTAACAATTGAATTAAAAAGGACAGGATAGTAAAATGAATGGAAGTGGAAAGAAGTTAAAGAGAAAGCAGTATGTTATGGGGTGTGGTTTATGTATCGCACAACATTTGCCAATGTATTGTCTCTGTGGCGCTTTATGTCCTGGACAGACTACTGTCTATGCCTGCAGGATTGGCAAATGGAACATCTCTATGAAGGGGCTATTGTCCTACTTTGTTAGCATGTGTAGTAGTTTGTAGAGGAAGGCCATCATTTAGGCTCCCAAAAACGTGGTTCATCTGCTCTGCTTAGAGTCAGTGTAAGAGTTGTGTTATCACCGGTGGAACCTTCGCTGGCTCCATCACTGTAAAGCTCTGATCTGAGGGCCCATCTGCCAAGGGTCCCCCAGGTCACAGTGGTGGTCATCTCTCTCTGTTCAGCGCAGGTCCCTTGCTCGGGAGGCAAGAAGACAAATGACTCCCATACACAAGAAGAAAGGTTCAGGCGCGTCGGGCCATCTGTTTTTGTATTGATAAACAAAGCCCTTCTTTGGGAGTTTATTCTCTAAATAAACAAAAATGTTTGCAGAGTAGGTGCTATTAACATGGCGTGTGTTCTGCAAACCTTCAGCACTGTTAAAGGAGCTTCGCTAGCACCAGCGCCTTTCACAGGACAGAGGTCCCTGGCGGGCAGTGAGTGAGCTCTGTATAGGGTAGGACATCCTTCACCTAGTGGCCATGGGCCATAGTAATCTAACTGACTCATTGACTGTCAACCAGGGCCTAAGTGAGGTGCTTGGTAAGGGCTGAGTGTGGGGTGGTGTGCGGTGATGGATCATATGACCTTCCAATTTAAGCCAATTGAGTGTTAAGTGTGTAATGGTCATCCATGGGAGATACTCTGCAAGGTGGCTCAAGTGTTGTAGCCCCTGATGTACCTGCAGTCAGCTATCACCAGGGGGACTGGAATTATGAAATTGTGCGGCCATGGCGATTTAGGTATAATTATAGATTTGCCACATAATCTATCATCTGCTGCATAATCTGCAGATTTTAACAAAAAATCTTTCTAGCTCACCCCGTTCAACAGTTAATAAATATGCAGTTGCATGCCTTGCCGAGCAGTGGAAGGTCCTTTGCAGGTCTCTGAACTTCTACTCTCTTATCCTTATGTACTTTGCGAGTACCTGCTGCCACACTGTTCAATGTGTTCCTGGCTACATGTCCACTATCCCAGTGTGGTCCCTGTGTTTGTGTGATCCATGCACACTGTATTTGAAGGTTACCAGAGCAGCCCCATTCTGGCTCCCATCCCAAATCCGAAACCATGCCTAAGATATTGCTAAATTATAATAAAAGAATTTTGCAGCACACAATGCCCTTTTAGTATCATTTTTCAAAGTTTAATATTTACCCCCACCTTCTGCCCTAACTCAATGAACACTAACAAGAACTGAGGCTTCAGCCCAAAAAGGCCCAGAAACTCATGCTTAAGAACATAACACTTCTGCAACATACAGGCTGGGAGTCTTGAGAAGAAGAAGGAGCTTCAGTCTGTCCTCTTCCCCTTTTAAGAGCATGTACTTGTAAAACAATTTCCAAGTGGACATGGGCAAAATTCTATTCATGCTATAGTAAATGATGTAATCTTGGTAATCTTGCATAACGAAATGTATGCAAAATTACTGAGATTACACCATTGAGCCACATCACTTAATTTCAAGAAGAAATTTTAACAAGAGATGTACCGTTCAGGTAATTTTTGAACGCGAGGGATATTTCAGGTGGATTTCTTTTCCCCAAGATGTCGTTTGGATAATTTTTTAGCACAAAACTACAAATCCGAACATTAACAGCAGTGTTTTGAACTCGAGTTGCAGTTCCTTTAACGTGGGTGATCAACAAACATTTTGGGTAGAATGTTTACCTGAGTGGGCCATTCAGGTAATTTTTGTGTGCAAAACTACAAATACAAACCCGAGTGAGAGTGTTTATAACACAAGCAATAGGAAATCAACTCCACAATACATTTTCAAGTTGAATTTTAACCCCAACAGATCATTTGTTTAATTTTTTCAGTGCCAGATGAATTTCGGGCAATAATGCACAATTTTGCAAAATTTGACATAATCACCCCTGTTTTCAAGCCATTAGGTGTAAATGGGTCACCCTTGGGGTATTGTCTGAACAGGTCCCCACTGTGGGCTGCATAGGAGGGACAATGTTATTTTTGGCCTTTGTCCACTGGAATATCCCATACATGTGAAGGAGACTGCTATTAAATTATCCGTGCGTGTATCAATGGGAGAAGGGCCTGGGATAAACTGAAACTTGTTCAGGTCACATAGTGGACTGATTGGCTTCTACTTCCTGCTTAGTTTGTATTCAGGTTTGGACTGGCCAATAGGTCAATCTGGCAATGCCGTAAGAGCTGGTCTAACAGGTCAGTGTGTGCACCCCGGGTTTTTTGGCTGTTTGTAAGCCTGTTTTATGGTCTAGTGGGCCCTGTTTTACTGTTGATTTCCCTGATTTATCCACAAATATTGCCTGCAGCAAGGATGAAGGCATGCAGTCTCCCATATTGTACAAAACATTTGTACAGCGTGTCTTACTGTTCAAAATGAATCCAATTTGCTAAGGTGGGCCCCCTTATCAATTGCCTGATTCACTAAGGGGTGGCACTTTTATTTTCATGCATGGGCCTATTTACTCTCCCAGTCCGACCCTGTTTGCTTCCCTCACTTATATTTGTTTTTTGTCAATAGTAGTTAGCCAACTGATGATTATGTCATGTTAGCATGCATAGTAAACAACATTTGCTTGTGTTACCTGCCGACTACACTAGAGACATGCTATTTGTTTGAAGTGTGGATCGCAGTGTTGCGACACCTTTTCAATCTCTCACAGTGCATGATAGTTCAAAAGCTTCTGCCCACTATATTTCTAAACCTCTGCAGGAAAAGTTGACCTTCATTTCAAAGTTTTAATTGTTCACTTTCCTTTTTTCTCGGGAATGACCCTCTCTTCTGCTTCAATCTACTGCCCGCCTCGCCTCTCTGAATATAGGCTGCTTTGCCGCCTGATGGTCTGTCTTAATCTTTGCTATTGTATCACTGTAAATTTCCTACCCCTCATTTCTTAGATCACAACGTCTTCTTCTTTGAAACCACATACCTGCAGCCTGACAATATCTGTCTGATCTCTTCTAGTTTATTTGTCCTGTGAATCATTTGCATGAACCCTCATAGCTCTGACTAAGGTTCACATCTAACTACGATTAATTTAACCTACCCCAAACAGCTAGAGTAACTGCATGGGATGATTTCCTTGACAACACAAGACGAATCCCAATAACCAACAACAACCACTGGAATAACAATATACTCTGGATTCCGGAGTCTCATGTCATTAGCCGTAAAACGGCTTGATGCCTCGTCTGCAGTAGTAAGCGCTATCATGGGCGTAGGAAGTGTGGGGGATGCAGGGGATATGTCCCCACCCCTGATTGTGGAGTGGAGGGACACAGGGGACAAGGGTGGGGGAAACAGGGGGACAAAAGAATTTCCCCTTCTCTTCTGTGATTCGCAGGGCCATTAGCGCATGAAAGCGTTACCTATACTGGCCCTGTACTTGACCTGTGACCTCCCTCCAGGACACTCACCCTCTGCCCTTTTGTTGTGCTGTGGCACACAAGGGATTTTTTCTCACCTTGCCCCCACAGCTGCCTGAAGTCTGCACTTCTGAAAACGAAGGGAGACGAGAGAAGCCCTTTGTTGATTGCTGTCTGCATCCCGCCCCTCCTGAACCCTACCCTTCCTGTCCCTTGAAGATCCAACCCTGAAGATAGCAGCAAGATCTGAGAAGGTAAGAAGGTTTGGGAAATTAAATAAAGTATTGCCAAGCATCTTCCTTTCTTTTTAAATACGGTGCTGTGTTGCCAAGTATCTCCCTTTTTAAATACAGAATTGTTGAGTTACTGTGAGATATGAGCAGGGCAGGCTTTAGCGCGCTGGTGGCACCCTATGCAACAATGTTTGTTCGGGCCCTGGTTTCTGTTGCCTCTATCTCACTCTCATCTGTCTCAAGCTTGCCTGCCCCACTGCTAATTATTGTCCCCTAAGGTGACCATCCTGCCCTCCCCAACATTTCTGTCTCCTGTCTCTCCCTCAGCCATTCTGGCATTTGTGACAGCCCGCTCTGAAGGCCAAGGACTGTCTGTAAATCTAATTTCCTGCCGATGGCCTGTGGATGCGAAGCCAGCACTTTGGCAACTCACAGGCTTTACAGGACTTCACAGGTTGCGGTAGAACAGTGACTGACACTGCCGGATAGACAGCAGAGAGATCAGCACACAGCACAGGTCCCAGGAAGAACCAGTTGGCCTGAGAGATGGACAGGGCAAGGAAAGGCAGCAGGGCCGGCTCTAGGGCGATGCGACCGGTGCCAATGCGCCGAGTGCTGACTTAGGATGGGGGCACTGTGTTTCCAAGTATATTGTGGCTTTAAAAGCACCTGCTGGGTGTTCCTTGCCACCTACAGTTTTCAGGCAACAATAAAAATCTCACAATAATTTCGGTGATTAATGGTCTTCCTGGAGAGAGATTTAAGTTTTGTCTAGTGGAAGTTTTGACTCATCACAACATATAGAGTTAACATGGCTGCTACAAAGAACGTCTACATGGAGATCACAAAGTGCATATAATGTGAATAGGTCAGTGGGTTACTGCTTTTGTCAGATGTAGGAAAGTACCCTCTTTTTTGCATGGTTACCCCCATTTTTTGCCTGTTGTCAGTATGTTTTGACTGTGTTCACCGGGATCCTGCTAACCAGGACCCCAGTGACTGTGCTCTCTCCCTTTAAATTTGGTTGCTTGGACCACACACATCCCACATTTGGCATTCTGGTGCCCCTTATAAGTTCCTAGTATATGGTACCCATGTACCCAGGGCATTGGGGGACCAGGGATTCCCCAGGGGCAGCAGAATGTATTATGCCACCCACAGGAGCCCATATAAAATGTGTCCGCAGGCCTGCCATTGCAGCCTGCATAAAAAGTTGCATGCACCCTTTAACTTCAGGTCCCTGCACCAGGTCACTGTAAGACACCCCAATGGTAGGCCCTCATAGCCCAGAGGGCAGGGTGCAGGTATCTGTGTGAACTCCAGCTCCATTTTCCTGGACTTTGTGAGTGCGGGGGACGCCATTTTATGTGTGTTCTGGACATAGGTCACTACCTATGTCCAGCTAGATTATGGTAACTCCGAACCTGGGCATGTTTGGTATCAAACATGTCAGAATCACACCCCAATACTATTGTGAGTATTGATTGTATGATTCCATGCACTGTGGGGGCTCATTAGAGTATCCCCAGCATTGCTCCTACCAGCTTTCTGGGGTCTTCCAGGTAGCCCACGCTGCTGCCACCCCTCAGACAGATGTCTGCCTTCCTGCTGCTTGAGCAGCTCAAGCCCAGGAAGGCAGAACAAAGGAATTCCTTTGGAAGAGGGAGGCAACACCCTCTCCCTTTGAAAATAGGTGTTACAAGGCTTGGGAGGGACAGCCTCCCTAAGACACTGGTATGCTCTGAAGGGCACATTTGGTGCCCTCCTTGCATAAACCAGTCTGTCGCAGTTCAGGGAACTCATTCCCTGCTCTGATGCGAAACTGGACAATGGAAAGGGGCGTAACCACTCCCTTGTCACCACCCTAGGGATGGTGTCCAGAGCTCCTCCAGGTGGCCACTTGAGTCTGCCATCTTAAATCCAAGGTGGGTAGAGGCCTCTGGGAGCATCTGAGTGGCCAGGTCAAGCAGGTGACGTCACAGCCCCCTCCTAGGTGGTCACCCTGCTAGGTGACCAATCCTCCTTTCTGGGCTATCTGGGTCTCCCTCTTGGGTGGGTCCTCAGATTCAACATGCAAGATTCCAGCAGGACTCCTCTGCAATGTTTACTTAGACTTCTGTCAACTGGAACCGTAACTGGACTTCACAGGAAAATACAATCTGAAGCTCCAGCAATGACTTCAACCTGCAACATTGTTTCTCCAGCTCCTTCCAGCAACTCACATTTCCCCGCCTGTGTTTCCTCTGAGGGCAGCAAGTCTTCAGTCTGCATGAGAAGAAAGAAGGAATCTCCCTTGGAGTGAAGGAGTCACTTACCTGCATCTGCAAGCACCAACTGCAATGTTGACCGGCTGCGAGGATCTCCTCTCCTCCTGATCTGCATCGATCCTGCATCAGGGGTGGTAGTCTGGAGTGGTCTCTCTACCAGCTGTCCAACTTTGGAGAATTGAGTCCCTTGCCTTCCCATGCAGGACAGTACCCACATGCACTGCATCTCTTACAGTTACTGAGGCTTGTTGGCATCTCCTCCAAGGGATCTTCAGGCTCCATGTAGCCCTAGCCCCCAGCACTTTTCCCTGTGAAGCACAGCCCTCTACGTGCTTCTCCTGCAATATGAGACCTCTCTTCAGTTGTGTTGCATGGGCCTCTCTGCGACTCCTGGGTTCCTTGCCTGTAGGTCTTTTGTGGGGGCTGCCTCTCCTTCTCCAGACTCTGCGCTGCTGAGGGTCACCTGGGACTCCCCTCCATGGGGTGAGTCCCCCTGGACCTTGCTAGTTCCCGGCAGCTCCACTTTTCTCCTACTGCGACATTTGCCTTTTCCAAGGCTTGTTGGTGTTTCTTCCACACCACAGATTGACTGCAATTCTTCACCTGGCGTGGGACGTCGACAGCATCACCCAGGAACTCTTCATCTGCTCCAGTGCTGCATTGCTGACCGTCTTCGTCTCCCTTTCGACCAACTCCTGCATCCACAGACGGGTGGGTAGTAGCTCCTGCCATGACCGGAAACTCCAACGTAAACTGGACTTGGTCCCCTTCTTTTCCAGGTCTTCCTCTTCCAGGATCCACCTCTGGCTTCTTACAGTCTTGTCTGCGTCTTGCAATATCCTTCTCTGAAGTCTTCTTGGCGGATTGGGGAAAAACCAGTAACACCTCTTTTCTCCTGGTCGCTGGGGGGGCACTCAAGTACTTACCTTTGGGGTTTCCTAGTTCCTCCAGCTTCCCTCTACTGAAACCACTTCCTTGGGTGGGGACCCAACTTTCGCATTCCACTTTTTTAGCATATGGTTTGGTCCCCTCTAGGCCTTCAGAATTGCCTATTGCTTTTTATGACACTTTCTGATTGTTACTGTACATATAATAGTGTGTTACATCCTATTGGAGTATTGCCTATCTAGTGCTTTAATGTTTGTGTTACTGTAATAAAGAACCTTTATTTTCGTAACACTGAGTGTTTCTTTCATGTGTGTGAGTGCTGTGTGGCTACAGTGGTATTACATGAGCTTTACATGTCTCCTAGATAAGTCTTGGCTGCTGATCCACAGCTACCTCTAGAGAGCTTGGCTTCTAGGCACTGCCTATACCTCACTAATAAGGGGATACCTGGACCTGGTATAAGATGATAATACCATAGGTACTCACCACACACCAGGCCAGCTTCCTACATCAGAGAGCAGCTTTGTTTGTCCCCTGCAGTTTATAAATTAAAACCGAATGTAGAACAGTGAGCAATTAACTCATCAAAGAGCTGCATGCAAACTTCAAGGTATGGATTAGAGCATTATGATTTCCCGAAACTTTTTCATTAACTTAATGCTGCAAAACAGGTTAATTTGAGCGTAATCAATTCTTATTATTAAAGAGAGCCCCCAACCATGGTGTTATGTTTTAAATTCTGAGCTTGCGCTTCTCCAGACAAAGCACTCTTAAACTATACCTGCTAAAAGTATGGATGACCTGTGACTCCTACACCTTGTAATCCTCTGTCTTATGTAACATTTCCTATACACTGATTTACACACATATGATGATTGTCTCTGTGTAATGTCTGTGTGATGTAAAGTGCTCTGACACCCTAGACTGGTATGAGGGATGTATGATGGAACAACACATGTGTATATCATGCATGCCTTAACTACGCGGTCTCAACAACGACCGTGTCTTTATCACGCATGCCTTTACAACTAATTTAGTTGTAAAAGCATGTTTGGTAAAGGAACATGTGTAGTAAATTCTCCCCACCCTGCCACTTTACACCTGATAACATACTCCACCCCGCCCAAGCACTTAAAACTGCCCCTACCCTGAGCCCTAAACGCCCCCCTCCCTGAGCCCTAAAAGTAAACCTGCCCTGTCCTAAAACCTACCCTGACACCCGTCCCCACCCTGAACCCTGAAACCTACCCTGAACTACCCGAAAAATGACCTTGATACCCCTGCCTCCACCCTGAACCCTAAAACCTACCCGCTCTGTCCTAAATTCTACATGGCCCCCACCCTGTACCCTAAAACCTACCTCACACTGTCCTAAAAGCTACACGACCACCCGCCCCTACCCTAAAACCTACCCCGCATTGTCCTAAAAACTACCCCGACCCCATGCCCTCGTCCTGAACCCTAAAGCCTACCCACCCTGTCCTAAAAACTACCCGACCCCACCTACCCTGTCCTAAAAATTACCCCAACTTCCCACCCTAAACCCGGCCCCTACTTACCTCTCTCTCCTCTGCTCCTTCCAGTTTCACCCAGGCAGCTAGACTGCTCTCTATGCTGTAACCACGCATATGGATGGTAAAGACATGTGTGGTAAAGGCATGCAAGCTAGACCCATATGTGTGGTAATGGCAGCGTGGTCAATGCATTGCATTGATTACGTTGTAAGTGATGTTTCCTGGTATGAGTGGTGCTATAAAACTAATAAAATGCATCTGAGAGAGAGTGGTGATGGATGGTAGTGAGGGAATTCGTGGCGGAGGTGGTCATTGGGGGTCGCCAACAAACAATGTTGCACCGGGGGCCACCAGCAATAAAGCTGTTAGACAGCACAGTAGTTAACAGGAAGGCAGAAGCCCACAGACTGCCACTTGACAGTCAGACAAGGACCTAGCAGCAATAATAGGCCTTACTGGACTTCATAGGCAGGCGTGGGCCCAGAGACTGCCACTGCCTGACTAGAAAGAAAGCTCCCAACAGGCAGCAGAGTGCATGGCAGGGAGCACAGGAATCGACAGGAAGCACTGCACCCAGCAAGCAGTACTGGCCCCTTATGACTAATCAGGCAGACAGCAGCACAGAGCCTGTCGCTGCCTAACAGGCAGCAAAGGGCCCAGCAGACAGGGAATTGCAGGTCGCAGAGGACTCGACTGGAAGCGCTGGCCCTGACAGGCAGCACAGACTTTTAAGGACATCATAGCCGGGTGCCAGCACACAACCTGGCACCGCCTGACAGGCAGGAAGGGCCCAACCAGTGGAACCGCACCTGCCAGGCAATGCCTGCCAAGCAGCAGTTAAAAGGGAAGATGCACATTACTTGGCAGGCAGCACAGGACATAGAGGGTTTCACAGGCAGGTGGTGCAAGGCAGCCTGACACTACCTGGCATTCAGCAAAGGACCTTCCAGTCAGCAGCACTGTGCCTGGCACACTGCCTTAGACCTTACAGAAGTCCCAATCCTTGCAGGCAGAACAGGGCCTGATAACAGAGGGTCACAGACTCTGGCACAATAAACGTCTTCACCAGTGACACAAGGTGCCTCTTGACACAATCTTTTTTGAGTGATACTGAGTTAGTCTGGCTGCCCAGGCCTGTCACTAACCTCTCAACCCTCTCTTAATATGGCCAGGTAAGGTCGAGGCCTCCCACCCATCCCAGAGTTTTCCCTCCCACATGTCCCATAACAACTTTTTAGTCAATAAAACGTAGGTTAGGGGTCCTAAAGCCCTGGCCGTATTTTATTTGTGAAACAGCAAATTAAGATCAATCAGCACTTAAAACATTTATACGCAGTAACCACGTCATATTTACAGCTTAATTTACATGTGTAGATGTCTAGCCTTAACAGAGGTGCTCATAGATCTGATTTCCTATCACCTAAATTCAGTTGGTGCGTATCCACTCAGTGACCGCAGATGAGATCATGACTGGGCCGATGAGTCCCAGGCCCGGATCCACCACACTGGCTGAGTGGCCCTGTGGTTGGTCCCTGCATATGGGAGGGAATCCTCCCTCCCATATCAACCCCCTCTTCCACCCCCCCCCCCCCCCTCAAACGTGGCAACCCTTCTGGGTGCAAACTTTGTGCAGGGGGCCCACCTCAAGGTTGTCCCTGTCCCCGCCAGAAATTGAGTGTCTCCTACGCCCCTGAGCGCTATATAAAAGCCATTACAATACAACATGATACAAGTACAGGCTGGAAGTAGGAAACATTGTTTTCAGGCTGAAATGAACCATTAAAATTGCGAAAAATAAGTGAAAATATGGAGAAAGAGCTCATTCCCTCATTCGATGTCCTATGAGGAAGGGGTGACAGTTGGAAGGTGCTTAGGGACGTTCCCTACTGGTGTTTTTTTTTTTTAAAAGAGGTCCAAAGTAGGTGCCTTCAGTTCAAAATACTCAAAACGGTAACCTACTCAGGATGGCATTGCCACATCGGGTTTGCTGGGTCACTCGGAACAAGAGCCTGCTGTGTGAAATGAGCAGTGTATTCAAAGCCTGGCAGCAGCAGTATTTCCAAGCGCGTAAATCTTTGATACGCCCGACTCCGGATGAGGTGAGTGTTAAGAACAGGACCGGATGCTGCTTCGGGAAAGAGACAGGAAGTGAGAAAGTATGATTGCGCGAGACGTGCTAAGAAAGCCCTTCTCATTCATTAAGAAGCATAAACTCGGTGAACCACAGACCCGGAAACTACAGTGACTCAGTGAAAGTGGCACCGGCTGAGGCTCAAAATGTTTGTGGAAATACCATGTCATTTTGAAAAAAAAGAAAAATAACTTTGCACTATTGTAATTGGGTTTTATGACGCCTACTTCCCCTGCTGAAGAGGTGTTGCGTGGCTTATGAAAATGAAGTCCTGCACAGCACACACAACTCTGACAGACCCCGGGTTTCCTTGCGGTGGTCTCTGTCAGTCTCTACCCCAGACGCGTCCCCAGAGTGGACTGTTTTGGGAGTTTGGAGCTGGGCCTTAGACTGAGGGAACTCACAGAGAGGGACTCAAGGAAACAGCATTTAATTTTATGCGGAGCCAAATAAAGATGGAACAAAGACAAGGGGCCTTGTCCCCTGTACCTGATTCTAGGCAGTGACACTTGAGGAGTCTCTCTTTGAGGCTAGAATTTACCACATATGGGCGAGAGGAAAGGTTGTCAGAGAAAAGGGTGTAAAATGGAGGGCTTCTCTCTCTGAACAGTGGAATCTGAAGTGGGGAAGAATGTTCGACCTCTTACTCCCAGAGGGGGTCCACTAACGTGGCCTACTGAAGCCCGTGATGCAAGGAGCTACCTAAGGTCTTTGGGTACCCAAAATAAGGTCTAACTTAGTACCCATCACTGGCAGGTACAGATGACCCTCCCAGATGTCCACCCTTCGCAATATCGCCAGTCCAAGGACAAAACTTACCGGGTCCATCCAGGTACTGGGAGAGGGAGAAGCGAAGTCTAAGAACTATGGTCTCCGTCCGTAGCACCTTCCAGGCCGTAGAGACTTCCTCCTGTAGAAACAAAAAGTTAGGATTGAGTATCAGAGGAGGAAAGATAGAGGGAGGGAGGCAGATAAAAGAGCGCAACAAGTCACACTTTGTGAAGCAGTACAGTGCCATATTCATTTTTTGGTTTTATGTGATGAGCATCAGCGAAGCTCTCAAGCATCATTGGGTAAAAAATATTTTCAGTTCTCAGACTTTCAGGACTCATAAGAGTGATGGGGAAAGATCTCGTTCAAGATGTGTGTTTCTGACCTTACATCATTGTGATCGTCTGTCCCAGCAAAGGATCTCCCTGGTGCAACACATTTACCATCCACCCTAAATGTATTCTTTTATCTGAAGCACAGGTCTAAACCT
The DNA here is from genome assembly GCF_031143425.1 of Pleurodeles waltl. Lineage (NCBI taxonomy): Eukaryota > Metazoa > Chordata > Amphibia > Caudata > Salamandridae > Pleurodeles > Pleurodeles waltl. The sequence continues at coordinate 230,462,635 of NC_090440.1, forward strand.
TCTATACCCAGATGCATGAACTACCACAGCAAGACTACTTGGAGACGAAAAAGGCCAACCTATTCTTTATAAGATCGTCTATTTTTCTGAAGAAATTTACATCTCTACACTTTTCATTCCATTGCCTTACATTATTTTTTACCTCTGCAATAGGGGTAAACGCTTCCCTTTAACACCATGCACAGATAGGGGAAGAAATGGTGCGAAATACAAATCTAAGTACATATAGCTCACAGGGCACATGGTGAAAGGGGAAGGAAGTGGAGATGTGGTTTAAGGAGGTAACGGGAAAAGTGGAGAGTTCGGGATCTCTCATGAGGGCATATGTTGTGGTGCCTTTCTTAGAGGAAAGTGGGTATAGTTCCAGAGGTCTGAGGTGTAGAAACATAAGGCATGCCTTCATGTTTTCTCCTTTCTTGCCTTTGGAATCTACAATTCCATCAAGTATGTGCAGAGGGATGATGCGGGTAAGGCCAGAGAGGTAATTTTGTTCGGCTACATAGACCGAGATTTTGGTGTGGGTTACTGATCCGATGATGTACAACACATTTAACTTGATGAGAGTTTGCATGTGGAGCCACTCAAAATCTTTGAGAGCGGAAATATTGTGAGGTTGTACTTGCTGTGGTTAGGGATCATTCATATAGATAGCCAAGTAGGGCATGAGAAGGCATTCAAGGCCAGTTGGCAAGGCGTTGCTGCCCCTTGACGTAGGAGGGAACGAGTGATTGTACTATGGATTGCTTCCCTGTTAAAAGTAGGTATGCCTTAATTACAAAGTCAAATATTGTTATCTTAAGGAACAAATCAAATCACTGCCTTCTGTCCAGGTGCTCGATAAACACTGGTCTCACCCATCTAACCCCATTGCTTTATGTTCACCTTTGAAGTGTTGCTCTTTCTGTTTTTTATTTAAATATTTTTATTGTTTTTAAATGTATGACTTACACAGAGAAAAAGGAAAAGCATAATCAAGAACATATCATTAGAGGAGGAGTAACAAGTTGAAGTCGTCGATGGTAAATAGGATGGCAGCGGTGCAGGAATCAAAAGTTCATGGTGAAGAGGGTTCTGGAATCAAAGGGGTTTTGTGTATTGTTCATTGTCAGGATGCGCCTGTTTTCTGTCCATGTTATATGGTTGCGTTGAGAAAGTCACATAGAGGAGTCCAGATCAGTTTCAATGGTGCATGCGTCAGGTCGTTCCCAGCCAGCTTGTTTTGAAGTCTGTGAATATGACCAGCTGCATTCCACAATTGTGAGTAGGAAGGTGCAACTGGGGTTTTCCATGATGCTGGGATTTATGTGTAAGAACGTTGCTATTTTGTTTAATAGGAATACGTTCAACGACCAAGAAATTAATGTTCAGTTTTTCTGTAATACAATCTCTTCTTAAGAACTTGCCAAAAGTATTCCTACCAGAAACCTATGCACCCAATAAACGTAATCACTATGACCCCTCATGTTATGAAATGACTCACATTTTATTTCATGTTGGTCGCATTTGATCGATTCATGTAGGTAGGTCTCAAGAATCTATTAAAAACCTGGTTACTCCCTTTCCAAAACTATTCCTTCATCCTCAGGTTCTGGAAAAGATTAGGCTAATAACTAGTCTCATTTTTTAAGCAAGGACCTGGACAGCTGCGTGCATTTACAACTGGCTGTCTTCTTCTTGCAGAATTATGTTCTGGAATGTAGTACTGAAACAGCAGCACTAAGATCCCTAACAAATTTGGGTGCATACAGGATGGAGACCATCAAGACTGATGCTTCCCTTGGGCCTATCAGCGACCTTGGCCTTGGACAACATTGACCTTCTAGGGTTGGTAGACTTCCTGTTGCCATCTATATGGCTCAAGGGTCGAGAGTTGGCCTGATTTGTCCCTTTGTTTTCCAGCAACTCACAAGTGGTTAAGATGGGCGAGCCCTTCTCTGACTTGGTCCCTGTACCCTATGGAGTCTCCAGGAGGGTTCATTCCTGTCCATTCTTGTCCACATCATATATGACTTCTCTAGGAGTGTTACTGTAACACCAACAATAGCTATAGTTTTGTCATCTTTTGAAGACGTCAAACACTGGGATGTTTTGTAAGCTTTTAGGACTGGATTTCATAACCTTCTCTGAAGTTGAACGCTCAAAAGACTGAGTTATTCCTCTTATATTCGCTCTGGATTTACCCCGCACAGAGGTGGCTTCAGGAGCTGACCTCATTGGCACTACATTCAAGTTGGTCTCTCTAATTATGTCTCTGTGATTTGACTTTGATTCTGTGTTTTCCATGTAGAAATACCACAGTTAACATACACCAATAGCCAATATTTCTACTGAAGAGGATCATTTGATTTAACTCAACCACAGAGTTTTGTGTCGTTGTAAAGTCCATTATTGTATCTAGGATTGATGGAGAAAACAGAGAATGGGTACCTGTCAGAACCCCTTTCAGAGTGCCATGGAGGGGTTACTGGGCCCAAATTGTGGGGGTTAATTCTGATGTCCCATGGCCCGACCCACTATGGATCCTGAGCAAATGGGCCAAGTACCCCTTCTACACTTGCCTCTCAGTAGTAGCTATATTTGAGTGGTCCAAGGCCCCCTCAGGAGGAACTGTGAATAGAGGTTAGTGATCACAACTCATAACTCAAAGAGCAGTGACAATAAATCGATGTCCAGTCAAATAATTGTCTTTATTTTAAAAAGAAGTATTTTATTGCAAACTCCATACATTCAAAGTACTGTTAAATACATGAACAATAAAACATTTCTCTTGAGGTCGAGGCTCTAATGTTCCACTGACAAATCCCTGTCCCACCCTCTCTCTGTAGTGTGGTGGGGGTTATTCCCCATTCACTGGTGGCCACATCAAGGGAATGCTCAGTGGTAGGTCTTAACTCTCAAGAGTCCACTATGACTCTTCGCAAAGTAGTCAAAAGCGCATTGATTGGCAGCACCCTTAGCAGCAAGTCCACTGGGCCTGATAGGCCCGTAACAAGTCTTATCTGCTTCAGCAGCAAGGAAGCTTGCAGTGTCTCAGCGTGTGCCCTGAACATGGGCACTCACCCTGCTCCTGTGCTGGTAGATGAGTCAGCTGCGCGCAGGAGGCACAGCGGCACTCTGCACCCAGTCACTGTCCCCTGAGCTTACCGGGCTGGCTTCAGCAGCAATCAGATTTGCTTCAGTGCTCCTCCTGCATGGTAAGTGTAATGCTCCCCAATGGGGTATGGATTCGAATCCGATGCGCCCAGCAGGGATCACGATGATGTGGTGATGCACTCACAGCATCCTCCTCAGTTCACAGGGGCACTCTGGCAGAGTTCTCTATGCTCGGTGGTGATCCACGGGTCACAGGATTCACAGTTCTTGGGCAATGGCCCGATCCTCAGCATTCCTTGACAGTGGCCGCCCATCTTGGGATACGGGGTTGCCATACTGCTACCGACCAATGTGTCAGCTCTCACCACTCGGTAGTCTGTACCACTAGGGCCCCTCCTAACTTACAGTGTTGCTGCTGTGCTCTGCACTTGCCTCGGCACTTGTACTTCAGCAATACTTTCACAGTGGCCCATACTGACATACAGGGTTGTTACAAAACAGATGCAATGCAGGCTTCACTTACTCTGCATGGTTTTCCGCTCACATCTATCTTCACAGAAGCACTTTCCTGCCATACAGGATTCACCAATTAGAATCTGCACACAGGCAATGACCCGACCAGTGCAGCAGCCATCTTCTCACAACTTGCACAGGGAGTCCACTTGGACCTCGTTCTTTCCAGTGTTCTCCTCTCCCTCACAGGGCACAGTGGTCTTGGCAAGCAGGCTGGCACTGGTGATCCAGGATCCAGAGCAGGTGGTCTTAGTCTCCCTGGATGATGTCCCCTCACCCAGCAGGTAGACAAGCAAGGCATTGGCCCCCCAGTCCTGGTCACAAGCAAAAGTCTTGGAGAGCTTCCCTTCCTCACATAGCCCGTCTGGCTGTTTGAGAGATGACAATTTTTGGGGTCTATATCTCCCCTTCTTATAGTCCATTTCTAGACACCAAATGTAATTTAGGGTCTGGGTCTTTGGAATTTTATGTTGGGGTTCTGCTTCTTTTGAAGAGACTCTGAAGCTGATAGCCCTACAGAACAGGCTATGGGAGTGACCAGAGTTCATATATGGCTGTCATGTGCATCAAAAGGTTAATCTCAGACTCCTAGCCCTACTCTTTATGATTCCCTTATCAGCCCAATCGCCTTCCTGGGATGTGTCCAGGCTCCTTCCTTGTGATCTCTCACTGAATCGAAGAGCACCCTCTGAAGTGTACAGGGGAGGCCCCGCTGTACTCAGTGTGTGTCCCACCTGGCTTAAGGAAAGCAGCAATCCACAAATCTGTCTGGGGTTATCTCTCTACCCCTACTTCATGTTTTCACCAGGCAGGCCTGCCTGGGCTTCCCAAAATGGAACTCAGTGTCCTCCATATAATGTACCATTGCAGGCACATTTATACACTGTACAGTACTGTTACCTCCATGTATTGTGTCACCCACATACATTCAGTACACACATTCACTAAGCGCACATTGCTCAGTACTGTAGCTTTTCGGTATTGTGTAAGGGTATGCTACTTGCAAAGACACACATTGCTATCCCACACATTTACCATGCGGACTGCAGAACACTTCACCCTTCATGTAATGTACTTTTCGCTAGCACAAATACACCCAACACATACTTTCACTGCCCACACACTGCACAGTACTACATCTCTCAAGTAATGTATTTGTTTCGGGTATGCATACACATAGTACACACACTCACCATGCATGCACTGCTCTATCCTTGTGCTGTACCCTTCCCAAGCACACATACATCCAGCACAGGATCACCACTCCTGAACTGCGCAGCACTGTACATCTAACTGATGTAGGCCAAGGGCGAGCTAAGCACACAGCAGCGGTACTTTAAAAAGGTTAAGGAGCTGGTAGGCCTCAGTCCAGTGACACAGGTTAACAAGGACCTGTTCACTTCTTCTGATCACTACACAGTATGCTAACACCACCACGCATGTGCTGCTTAACTCCTGGTGGATGCAGTAGGTTTCCACTACTATGATGGTGGCACTTTGGGCAGCCCTCACGGTCCAAAAAGACTGAAATCTGTTAGACAGGCCTATGTATTGCACACATGGATGTTCCATGTTTGATTATGACGACAAAAAACAACATTGGCATCCAGACAACAATACAGTTGGGCACTCAGGGCAGGGGTACACATCTATAAACATGCAGAGGCCTTTCCCATCCCAATAGTACCAAATAATCTTTGGCACCTTTGAGAGTTGCGCTGCACTCTGCCGCCAGTCTAGGAAAAAGGTCAGAAAGATGCCTCACATCACCCTTATTTTCATTTGAAAGATTTGAATGTAGAGGCCACATTCTTGCAGAAAATGTGATGCATTTTTTTATAAAGACATGTACCTGCAATACTCATCCTATCTGGCACAAAAAGTTGTTCATTTATGATGGATCTTGGGTCTCTCAGAGTTGTTCTATTCTGTGCTTAAAGGTTTTGAAAGTTCGCAAGCAAGAATCATTTACTGCCCTGGAAACCTCATATTGAAATTTGCTTCCTATGGACCTAAGAACTTTACTCAAGTATATCTATTTTAGAGAGAAATTAAAGCATCACGTTTTCTTTATAGTAGGAGTGATTCAGGACTGTCAGTGCTCAGATGTTGAGGTTGATTTATTCATCTTGAGTAGAGTTTAATGCTGTGCATTGGAAATATTCTGATTTGCACGGAGCTCTGCCTCCAGTCAGAGCTTTGTGCCCCACTACAGACGTTTATGCATTCTTGGGCTGCCTGTGGCTTTCTTCAGAAATAGCATTTGGCACAGAATGTACACAGGGGATGTGAGACACACCTCAGAACATTTTCAGTGGGATCCTCTCCCTGCAGGAGTGGAAGAGGCCTGTTGAGCATTTTGAAAATCCTTCTCACTACTGGCACAATCAGACTTCAGACTAACAAGAGTAAACAAATAGAAAGGAAGACAGTGGGCCTTCGCCATCTATGCACACAGGATCTGGAACCATCAGGACCGCCCCAATGCTGCTCCCATTTAGGAGAGAGTTGAAGATTCACTTCTTTAAAGGACATCAAATCACAATATTTTAACAGTCCACAAAGCTCCCTCACCTATTACTCACCTTTTAAGTCTGCCTTTGACCTAGTACAGCTCTCTGCAGCCTTTTGACTAGGTCTGCCCTATTGAAATACCACAGACATACATAGATACATACATATGTACATACATACATATGCCTAGGAGTAGAAAAGCATGACACTAGGCTACCACTTTCAACTCAGGTTTAGACTGCCAGCCTCACGGTTCCTGAGCCAGAAGAGTATTGCGCTTCCGCCAGTGATGATACATTTTGTCTCACTGCTCTGGCATGGTTTCCCTCATGCTCAGGGGAATTAACTGCATGTCAAAATGCCACAGCCCGTGCGTACAATCAGGGGTAACAGGGCATGTAGATAACTCATGTCCATCGGGGCTTTCCCTTAACTCAGAGATTCAACCCACCACAGCCATTATTCTAGGTCCAGTAACTCATAGTGGCTGTAATTGAACTTGAGATAAGGGCCAGAGCTGCTGCGACCGCATGGCCAGGCTCACTTACTGGCCAGCTCGGAAACAGCACAAGAGCAAGAAACAGCCTGACTGCCATTGTGGGATTCTCATTCCTGAAAGAAAAAACATGTCTCACTGTCTCAAAAGAGCATGGGAGTGGGAAGCTTGTCCCAGTACTTTAAAGAGTCAGTCTCTGTAGAGAAGGACAATCCATGCTACTCATTTGAATATTCACCTCTTGTGGTGACTGGGGATCTCCGACAACAGCGGGGCAGAAAAGTAACAGGAGAAACCCTCTTGGCTGTTTATTAACATCCGAACGTGCCTTTCGATTTGAAGTCTCTCCTTAAGAGGCTGCCTGACTGCTACAAGCAGAGGCGGTTTAAGGCATGGGTGAAGTGGGTTCTGGCCCAGGGCCCCAGCCTTTCATGGGTCCCCCTGACAGAACCAGCTCTTGAATAATCTTGACGCAGATTGTTTTAAATAGCCTTTTCATTTAATGTATTTTTAATGTGGTTGATGTGTGAGAGTCAATTCAGACAGTTAACGGAGAAATGCTGTGTTTATGTTTAATGCAACCTCCATAAAAACGTCGCAAATGGGAAATTAGAGGGTGTCACAGAGATTATTTACACTAATATTAGTGAGCTGCTGCTGTCTTACAATATTGTAATCATATCCCTGAATATTAGATGTAAACACATTTAGAATTTGGACGTGCCTGACGGTGCCAGTGACCTGGCCGAAGAGGGTATAGCTGAAACCAGATCACAAATTCAACGTTGTTTCGAACAGGCCCCTCACCCCCCCCTCCTCGCTCCCCCCCCAAAAAAAAACGTTTGGCCCAGGGCCCCCCAAATCCTTAAAATGTCCCTGTCTACAGCTCCATGGCTCTCTGGAGAGCTTTGTATCCATGGTGTTCCACCGCATTCTCACAGTTTCGCGGTAAGAGGGCCACGCCGAGCACAAGGCCTGCTGTGGAGACGGCCTGGAGCATTGGCAGAAGGGGCACGTGCACCTATGTGCGCGTCACCTAGGCTGACACTGAAAATGGTGGGTCTGCGTGCGATTGACGAGCTGCCTCTCCTCAGACAGGGCTCACAGACGCCCCCCGGGGCTGCATTGTATCGGTGCGACGAGGCCGACAGTCTCCCATGCCACTTTGTTTGGAACATGGGGGCTGTTCAGAGGTCACTTAGGTAAACCCTGAGTCATGATGTCACTCAGAGAATAGTGATTGGCGGTCTGCCCTCTCACGGTCTGGCAAGGTCCTGGTTAAACTATATCATTAATCTTGTACTAAAATGTTTATTTAGGAGACGGCAAACTGGAAGATGGCGTGTCCCCAGCACCCCTAAGAAGGGGGTCGTCCCTGTTCACCTCTCTTCTACAGAGTGGAACATCGTGAGCACTTAGGAATTTCGACCGTCCATTCCTCAATAGTGACAGTCTGTGCCGTCTCCTCAGTGACATCTCCCTCAGAATCAATTGACCAGAAGACTGTAACTAAGATGAGTCTACAAAGGGAGTAGAATAAAACAGGTGGAACAGTTCAATGATGCATACATGTTTCATTACTCTCATTAGAAGATACTCAATTACCACGGCAGTGACTCAGGATTGCACTGAAATACAGTAATTACACCTGTATGGGAGGTAAAAGATATAATTTACACCATAGTAATACGACCACTGCAAAAAATACATAATAACCAGGTATTAACTTTCTTGTGACATAGTACTGTGTAAGGATTACTAGGTACTTATCCATTAACTATGCCATAGTAAAGCATATAATGGTCTGGCCCTTCACTTCTGCTATGGCACTGGTTGCATAGTTGCCAGGTAACAAACCATCAGTTACACCATCCTCCTCCATGCAAGTAAAACACCCCATGGTGCTGGATACAAAAATACTAAGTAAAAACATTCTGTTCCGACATGGTGCTAGATGCAGAATTGTCATCTAATAATCGAATGCATTTACAATGGAAATGGATACAGGCATGCTAGTTAATAAACAGCCACGTGTATGATGTTGCAGGATAAGGGACAGCCAGACTATAACCTATGAATAGTAAAGTACCACACAAGCGTTTTCTTCTAGATATTACTCACATCGAGGAAGCTGATGTTGATGTGCAGGTCGATATCGGCATCATCGATGGTGCCATACTCTCTAAGGACAAAAAATGTTGGATTTTAAGGGAGAGACAACTGAGGTTTGGCAAGATAAAAGGCTAGGGTAAAAGTTTACAATGAACAACAAAATTCAGACACACAAATATACAACGTGCACATACTTCAACTACACAATGAAGAGAAAAAACACCCTTAAACACACAAATTATACCCAAATTCTCCCTCATGCCACTCCCTCAGTCTTGTAAAGTAAGTGCTGGATTGTCCCATGTCAATCTGATGCCTTTGTACAGCGGTATTGGATATACCAATGTCATTTGCTAACAATTTGTACAAGGAAACTTATGTAGGCACATATCCCAGATAATTTGTGCCTATTACCCTATCCTGTACCCATGGGGGATCGGGGGGAGCAGAGGGCTTGCCCGGTCTCCCCCCGGGCTATTCGGGCCTAAGTGGTACAGGCCACTTATGAGTTGGCAGATTGGTTGGCAATGCAGTAAGGGGCGGGTTGCAGGTGGGAGGATAAAAGACAGGGGCAGGGTGTGGGCGGCCTCTTTGGCCGTCGTCACACCCAGTAGGCGTGTTTGTCTTCGTGCTGTGGAGTTTTTATAGGCTTGTGGTAGGCGTTTTCTACTTGTTTGGAGGCGTTTTTAGGGTGGAGCGTATAATTAATATTGATCTGTTTTAGCGTAGTGGTGTTTGTTTTTGCTGTTGTTGTGTTAGGATCGAAATTGGTTGCTAAAAGAAATGGAATTGAGTAAAGTGGTGCAGGCCCTTAAAACATTGAGGGATGAGGGTAGGGAAGATTTAATTAAGGATGGGGTCCTGGAGGAAGCGTGGGTGGGCTTAAAAAGGCCGAAGAGGTTGTCTGCGCAAGGTGTTAGCGCTGCTGTGGCAGCTTGCTCCTCGCCGTCGGGAAAGCCTAAAAAGTTTAAAAATAAAAGCGCGGATGGACGCAAAGCTCACCTGTTCGTGTGCAGGAGGTTTTAGAGCCGTTTCCAAGGGCAGCGGAGGTTGTGGTTCCTCGTAGGAGAGGAACGGGTCATCTTCTGAGGAGATCTGGGGTTTCTCTCGCGCGGAGAGTGGCGGCTGGAGGGAGAGGGGTGGGCCGAGTGGGTGCAGTGACTAAAGGAGAGAGGCAGGGGGCGCGGCTTGGGAGCGCGCGTGCTTCAGGCACTCTGCGTGGTGGGCGGGCGTTAAAACAAGCCCAATTGCCGCGCGACAACATGGCTGAACGCGAGGCGGCCATTTTAGAGGAAAAGAGCTTCGGAGGCACACAGAAAATGGCGGCGCCCATGGGGAAGGATATTTCGGCTAAAATTTTACCGGGTAAAGGGCAGTGGGCAGAAGGGCAAGGATTAATGGAGGACAGGGACAGGAAGAGGAGGTTATTGTTATATCGGATGAGGAGCAAGGTGGGAGGGAGAGTTTTGGTTTTGTTGAAAGCGTTATTGCTGTGCCGGAGGTTAATTTTTTGGGTAAAGGAGCTGGTGTAGATGGGTTGAGGGATTCCAATTTTGAAAGGTGTTCGAGTATAAGGAGTTTTGATGGTAATGTTAGCGAGCAGATTGTTTTGCCTATGGGTGAGCAGGTGGATCTGGTGGATCAGGATGGTGTGTTGGTTAAAGGTTTGGTTTGTGGTCAGATAGGTGGGGGTGTGAGTAGGGATAAGGCTAGGGTTTTGTTGGACATTTGGCAGCCAGGTTTTCAAGAGGTTAGCGCTGGGTGTGACACTTCTCGGTTTCTGGGCAGGCCGGGGGATGTGACGGTGCATCAGGATGCCAGGCGGCATGCTGGTGGGCAGAGTTTCCCGGTTAAGGCCAGGGCGCCTTTGGTACACCGGAAAGAAGGGAGGGTAAATTCCGGAGTGGTTTACCCGACGACGAGGGAAGCAGGTGCACGTTGTTCGCTGGGTCACAGTGCGGGCTCAGTTTTGGAGGATGAACAGCCTTCCACCAGCTGGGGCGCTGGTGCAAGGTTTGAAAGGCAAGAAGAAACTCTGCTTGATTACGACGAAGACAATGAAGACCAAGATGCAAGGGTAGCGGTACCGGTGTTGCAGTCAACGGTTCCAGAGGTGGTCCAGGGCGATCGCTCTGGAAATCGTCGCAGGGCTACGGCTGGGAATTTACCTAGAGGTGAGATTGGGATGGGTCGAATTGTTGGTGGTAATTATGGGAGGGACGTATGTGGTTCGGGTGGGGTTGACGCTTCTGTGCAGGTGGATTACATTACTGATAATGGGGCAGGTAAGTCAGAGGTGACGGGGGATGTGCGGAAAGATGATGAGTCAAAGGTCCTGCAGGAGTCAGTAAAGAAAGGGGGCGTAGTAAGTGCGGATGTTTCGGGACAAGGTAAAAAATTGCCGTACATGGGAGTGGCGATGCCATTGGGGGCGCATCTCACTCAGAATTTAAAAGAAAAGATTTGGAAAGGTGAATTTGTGGATGTGTTTAAACTATTGCATAGAGAGGTGCAAGCGAAAGAAGGGTCAAAGGAAGAGGAATGGGAGTTGGCCAGGAGACCTAAAGTTCCTACAAATATTGAAAATTGGACATCAGCTTTTCTGATTTATGCAAGCGTTTATTGTGAGAGGCACGAGGATTTGTGTATTGCTTTGTTTAAATATATGGATGTGGTGCGGCAGGCCCAAATGGATTATGGGGGATTTGGGTGGTTCAGGTACGACGAGGAATTTCGTGCAAGGAAAGCGATGGATCCATCCAAAGCTTGGGGGGAAATAGATAATGAGTTGTGGATGCAGTGGTTAAGGACAGCCAGGTATGCTCCTACTACGCACACTGCAAGTGGTCTGCCAGTGCAATATAAGCCCTTTCAGGGGCGTCCCACCCAATTTGGGGTGGGTTTTGGACAGCGTGGGCAGTTGCAAGGGAATGGGTCTTGCTGGGCATTTAACAGCAGCTTCTGCAATAGGCAGCCCTGTAGATTTCGGCACCATTGCTCCCATTGTGGAGGGAGGCACCCAGCGTTTCAGTGTTTTGGAGGCATGCAGTGGGGATGGCAGGGACAGCAAGGTAGAGGTGGTGACAGGGGCAGAGGCCAGATTCAGCATGTTGTTCGAAAAGGGCCCTACGCCTATTAAGTGTGAGATTATTTCATATTGGCTACGTTTGTATCCTCGAAGGGAAGAAGCGAAGGTGTTGTGGAGTGGTTTCGTTGAGGGTTTCCGTTTATGCTATCAAGGTCCTAGAGTGCGCAGGTGGGCCAATAATTTGAAATCGGCAAGGACTTATCCGGAGGTGGTTCAGGCAAAATTGGACAAGGAATTGGAATTGGGGAGAATCGTAGGCCCCTTTTTGGAATGGCCTTTGGCCAATTTGACGATTTCGCCCCTAGGCGTGGTTCCTAAAATATAGACAGGTGAATTTAGGCTGATACATCATTTGTCTTGGCCAGCGGGGAGTTCGGTCAATGATTTTATCGCTGTTGAGGACATGGTGGTGCACTATGCGTCGGTGGATGAAGCTGTTTCCTTGGTGAAGAGTTGTGGGCAAGGGGCAGAGATGGCAAAAGCGGACATTAAATCAGCGTTTCGGTTATTGCCTGTTCATCCGGAAGATTTTTCTTTGTTGGGGATTCAGTTCGGGGGTGCGATTTAAGTGGATCGCATGCTTCCAATGGGTTGTTCGGTTTCTTGTTCCTTGTTCGAAATGTTCAGCACGTTTTTGCAGTGGTGTTTCCAGTACAAGAGAGGAGACAGGTTGGCGACTCATTACTTAGATGATTTTTTCTTTGTGGGGGCGGCAGGAACAGGTTCATGTGGCAGGGCTTTGTTGGATTTTGAGGCCTTGATGGCTGAATTTGGGGTTCCACTGGCAAAAGAGAAGACGGAGGGCCCTTTGACATGTATTAGCTTTCTTGGCATTGAGTTGGATTCGATGAAGATGGAGGTGAGATTACCTCAGGACAAAGTGAGGCAGTTGATTTTGCTTTTGGAGGACACGGTGAAAAGACATAAGTTGGAGTTGCGGCGAGCTCAGGAATTATTAGGACATTTGAATTTCGCTTGTAAGGTGGTCAGAGTGGGAAGAGCTTTTTGTAGGAGACTTGGTTTTGCTATGAGGGGTGTGACTTTACCGCATCATCATATTAGGGTTAAGGCTCAGGTGAGAGAGGATCTAAAAATGTGGATTTGTTTTTTGCAGGAGTTTAATGGAGTGTCTATGTTGGTGGATGATTCAGATTGGTTTTGGCAAGTGGACTTGTTTTCTGATGCATCCGGAGCCCATGGTTTCGGGCTATTTTGGGATGTACATTGGATGGCAGAGGCTTGGCCAGTCAAATGGAAGGAGTCAAGACATAGCATTGCCTTTTTGGAATTTTTTCCATTAGTGGTGGCGCTGGTGTTGTGGGGCTCTCACTTGGCTAATCGGAATGTGGTGTTTAATGTGGATAATCAGACAGTGGTGACATTGGTGAATTCACAAAAGGCAAAAGATGTTAAGGTATTGAAATTGCTGCGTATTTTCTTGTTGCATTGTTTGAAATTTAATGTTCTGTTCAAGGCTAGGTACATACCTGGAATTAATAATGATATTGCTGACGCCCTATCTCGTTTTCAGTGGCAGAGGTTCCGTGGTCTGGCACCGGGAGCGGATTTGGAGAGGACTCTTGTACCGGGGGAGTTGTGGGCTTTAGGAGATTAAAGATGTTGGAGCTGGTGCAGCGGTCTGTAGCCCCGTCTACAAGGAAGAGTTATGGTCAGGCATGGTTGGAATTCTTGGAAGCAGGAGCGGTGAAAGTGGTTGGGGGAAGTGACGTCGTCATTAGGAGACGTGATATGGCGGTTCGTTTCATTATGCATCTGATCGATAAAGGTTTGTCTGCTGTTACAATTGCAGGTAAGTTGGCGGGGATCTCATTTTACGGTAAGTATTTTTGGGGATATGACCCAGTTGAAGGGGAGATTTGCAGGCGGATATTAGCGGGTTGGGCTAGGTCGGGAGGGGCAAGGTGGGATAGGAGGAGGCCAATCACATCACATTTGTTGCGGGCTATTTTAAGGGTACTGGAGGTTGCTTGTTTTTCAGAATGGGAGGTGGGTTTGCTATCTTTATGCATGGCTTGGCTCTTTTATGGAGCGTTTCATATTTCAGAGTTGTTAGGTTTAAAGGGGAGGGAAGGGTTATTAATTTCCAATGTACAGGTAAGTGGAGGGGAGGTTGTGATTTGGTTGGGTAAAACTAAAGGGGACCAGTTGGGCAGGGGTCAGGAGGTTGTTTTACGGCGTACAGGCTCTCAAGATTGTCCGGTTAGGTGGTGGTTCGCTTTTGCAGGTAAGTTGCCGGAGTCCGCAAGGTTAGTATTTTTACATCAGGATGGTTCTTCTTTATAGGCGTCTCAGGTTTTGGCGGTTTTAAAAATGTGCATGAGGCGTTTGGGTTTGGATCCGAGATGCTATGGGACCCATTCTTTTAGGATTGGCGCTGCAACAGAAGCTAGGAGACTGGGGAGGAGCGATCAAGCAATTCAAAACTTGGGCAGGTGGAGGTCTCAGTGTTTTAAACGTTATATTAGGGTGTATAAGTGATCATTTGGCTGATCTTTCATGGTAAGGGGTCTTTTAAATCTGTTCGCTAGCTTTCTTTTAGCTATCTGCTCTCTTCTTCCTGTTTTTCTGGCTGTTGGTTTCGGGGTTTTCTTTCCTTTGGGTGGGTATATAGGTTGGTGGGTCCGTCATATTTATAACATCTTTTTTGCTTCATAGGTTGTGTTGGGGGTCCGGACGGTGTGTGTACGGTGTGGATCGTCGGGCACTCATTCATTCGCTGGGCGGAGAAGCAGGCTGCTACGAGGCATTTTGGTCGACAATTGGGGTTGGATGGTGTGAGGGTTAAAGTTAATTGGGTGGGGAAGAGTGGGATGAGGTGGGGAGAACTTTTATATGTTCTTTCACAGAGGATCCGGCAAGGAGCTTGCCCTGATATACTGGTTATCCATCTAGGTGAAAATGATTTGGTTTCACTTTCGGGTATTGGTTTACTGAAGGCGATGAAGTTGGATTTGCTACGAATCAAGGAGAAGTGGTCAGAGACACACATTGTCTGGACTGGTTTGGTTCCTCGGAGGTTTTGGAGGGGGGCACATTCTTTTCAGGGTATAGAGAAACAACGGAAGAAAGTGAACAGGGAAATGAGGTCTTTTTGTAGGATCCAAGGTTTTTCTGTTTTGAGTCATGACAATATTATTGGTTCGGAAGTAGGTTTTTTACGTCAGGATGGGGTTCATTTATCCTTTTTGGGAAATGAGATTTATTTATTGGAGTTGCGAATGGTTATTGCTGATCTGTTGGGGGTTAAACTATGGGATAGATAGACGGGGACGGGTGGGGGCAGGAAAACGTCTACCGGGTTTTCCTGTGTGGCGGGGGGTTTCTTGTCAAGAAGCATTTCGGGTGGGGAAGGGGATCGATATAAAGATGAGTGGACAGGGAATTTACACAAGGCAAGGGGAATTTTAGAAGGGATGGGTAATGGGTAGGTCAGGTCAAGGTGGTTGGGATAAGGGGTAGGTTTGAATGGGTTCTTTAGAGGGAGGGGGAAGGGATAGGAGGAAAGTTATGTGTTAGTGAGGTTTGTAGTTTTGTGAGGCTTTATGCCAAGGTGTTTGTTTTGCCAGACCTGTTCTATTAAAGCGGCCTTTTACCCCTTGACAACAAGTTTGTGGTTTGTTCACTTTTTGGGCCCGATGAGGGCTCGGGGGGAGCAGAGGGCTTGCCCGGTCTCCCCCCGGGCTATTCGGGCCTAAGTGGTACAGGCCACTTATGAGCTGGCAGATTGGTTAGCAATGCAGGAAGGGGCGGGTTGCAGGTGGGAGGATAAAAGACAGGGGCAGGGTGTGGGCGGCCTCTTTGGCCGTCGTCACACCCAGTAGGCGTGTTTGTCTTCGTGCCCTCCCGCCCTCCAATGCATTGAATTTTTGTTTATGGTGGGCCTTGGTCTAATGTGTTTTCAGGTTTGGGTTTTTTGTTGGGGGTGGTTATCAGTTTAGTGAATGCGTTGTTGGTTTGAGTTATTATTAAGTTTCAGCTTTGAGAGGGCAGGTCTGGATTTGGTTACTGGTTCATTATTTTCTAGATACGTCAGGGGGGTTTGGGTGGTTTTATTATTTTTGCCGCTGGTAGTCAGGTCTGGCTGCGGGGGATTTCTTGTCAAGAAGCATTTCGGGTGGGGAAGGGGATCGATATAAAGATGAGTGGACAGGGAATTTACACAAGGCAAGGGGAATTTTAGAAGGGATGGGTAATGGGTAGGTCAGGTCAAGGTGGCTGGGATAAGGGGTAGGTTTGAATGGGTTCTTTAGAGGGAGGGGGAGGGGATAGGAGGAAAGGTATGTATTAGTGAGGTTTGTAGTTTTGTGGGGCTTTATGCCAAGGTGTTTGTTTTGCCAGACCTGTTCTATTAAAGCGGCCTTTTACCCCTTGACAACGAGTTTGTGGTTTGTTCACTTTTTGGGCCCGATTCAATGTGTCCTTTAAGACTGAAAGGCAATGCCCTGTCCTTGTACAATGGAAGATGAACAATTCTATATCTTCTCTGTTCTTGCAAAGTGGCCTCTGGATAGCTCTTTTTCATCTTCCTGCCCTGTAACTGGAACTTGATAATTGAACCACTCCTGTTTCCTTATTCAATAGGCCCTGGATAACCTTATGGCATACGGACTACCTTTCACAGTGGGTCACGGAAAGCCTACATCAATTGCCTATGCTCTTCGCCCGCTCACATTAATCAGGAACCTTTCACCTACATTACTTTGAAAGGCAGAGATATCCTAGTAACAGTTCTGATGCTGTCATGGATTGATCTCCATGCCGCTACATGTCCAGGGATCTCTAATGAACATATTGGGCACCTCCAGCTTCTGCTCGATAAGAAATCACACACCACTCTCAAACTGAAACCATGGAACAACCTTCTTTAACTGTCACTCTTTCCTTTCATTGGTCTATTGTTACATTTTGTCGCAAAAAGTCACTATGATGGCAGCCCTCACAATAAAAAATGAATCATCTGTGTGCTGACGACTTAACCGGTAGAATCTTCTTTTCACCATCAGTATCCTCTATCCTCTCTCTTACCCCTTCTCTAGCCACTCCTATCCTTCCAATCTCATTCAGCGACTTCTATCACTGCCCCAACTCTATTAGGCCTGCCATGAAATTTCAGATGCATTCTTGCCAAGTGTAAGTCCACTTAGGAGTGTGGATTCACTGCCATGAAGGTGGAGAAATCCACATTCGCAAATCCCACTTAAGGGAAGGGACACTGGGTGTTGCAAGGTGCAATTTACATAAGACATTTTGGAATGGTCATAAACATACTTTTATGGCCATTCACAAACTCCCCATCATCACCCTTCCACCCTGGAAATGGCCACAGATTTTCCCCTGCAAACGGCTGGAGCAACTTCCCTTCCAGGGAGGCCACAGGATAATTCTTTGCCCCAGGAGAAAAAAAAAAAAAATGTGTATTTGAACAGCGGGTTCTATTTCACCGTGTGCAGACGTCTCCACAATGAAGAACTCCCTACAGAAGGAATAGGAACCCTAGAAATAATAACATGATATTTTCAGCAATACACAGGGAAAACCTGAGTGTTGTGCAGCTTTTAAGCATACATCCGGGCCATGGTAGTGAATCCCAACATCCACATAAAGATGTAAATCTTCAGCTGCAGACTTACTACTTTTTCATGAAGCTGGCCCAAAACATTAAGGTTCATATCCTGTGATACTTTTATTCAAAACCAACAGTGGCTGAATATACTCGTGTTGATATTTGGATCCATGTATATTTATAGCTACATACACTCATGCTGATACTTTTATGAATAGATGAAAACACAGGTCAAAACCCTCATGCCCATCAATGGAACAGGGTACAATGTGGAAACAACACAAGAGTCTGCGGGTCACTAGGATTATTACTGTACTATGTAACCTCAAAAACTGATCAACATCCTGGTTGCTGTACATATATCATATTTGACTGGCCACTCCACTGCAGCTGTGAGCCCCGCGGCGTCTGCACCAATATAAATAACATTACGCTTATGGGGTGACTACATTTAAGGATTCATTATTGGCATTCAGAAATACTTTATTGTGTTCTTTGGTTACATCTTCATAGAGTTACAGGACTGTGACCCAGCTGAACTCTTGATACCTCAATGAACACATAATATGCTGTTTCCCTGTTTCATTACTGTTTTTATGGAAAATTTCTACTACGGCCAGGAATTTCCTGGTGCATCCAATGGATTTTTGTGTGGCACCTTTAAAACACAGTAGAGTAGCATGATTACTTGTTCTGACACCATTTTCATGAAATAATGCCCACATATGTTTTGTGTGCTTCAGCACCGTAGGGTATAGATAGAGCATATGATGTATAGTGTCCTCAGTGGCATAGCCTGCAGCACGTTTGCTTTATATTGTGCTGATTCCATGATCCTACAAACTGAAGTAATATAGAATTCTAAATCTTAAAAATGTTTTTTCTTTACTTACAAAACAGTGTTAAAGTCCAGATGAGAGTGTATCTTTGATGTATAAATAGCTTGCAAATAATTGGAATTTTTATATATTGAAGACTGGAGAAGATCAAGTGAAAGACGTACATCCTTTTTTAATTTCTTTACTAATATTTTGTATTATGACCTGTTTATCAATGTGACTGTAGATAGTCATAGGAGTTGATATTTATTGGTCGATGGTGTAAGTTGTTGCTCAGTTAAAGAGTGAAATGATCCAGCTGCTGTGAACAACTCATTCCTAATTAAGTGAGCTCATACATTCACTTAGTTAACAAAATGTATATTGTTGGAGGCAATCAGTGAAGTTAATCCTAGTACTAACCTTAATCTTTGATGTGATGTGGATGACCTTAAAATAAATATGGTTCAAATGTTTTGAAAATAATTCATCAAAGGTATGTATGACTTTCTGGATAAAAACCAAAGCACCACATAGGGTCAACAGAATCAGCTTAGCTATTGGAACGTTGATTTTTAGTTGATAGCTCATGAGACAGCAGAGCTTCTGTTTGACAAATTTGTGAGTTGTTTTCTACGTACGTTTATTGTCTATTTCCAGCGCAAGGTATGTGTATCGCATCAAGTGGTCAATATGTTTGTTTTCTAGAACCCAATTAATACTTTGTATAGGACATCTAAAGTACACAATTTTTGTTTTTCTGTAGTTTACCTTCAGACTATTCAATTTATTATATTCCGGGAGTCGGTTTAGTTGTCGTTGAAATCTGATCTGTGTGGTGTAAAATATCACCAGATCATCTGAGTAAACTAATGGGTAACACTTGTGTCACCAAATTTAGGAGAGTTGCCATCGATTAGGTTCAAGATCTCTGGCAAGTCTGCAGTGTACATCCTTGCTGTAATGCATTTCCAGTCTTGAACTTTGGGATTAGGCCCCGCCCAGCTGGCAATTTTTATTTAAACCTAAGTTTCTCTATGTAGAAATATCTTATCTTTAAGAGGTGATATTATTAAATGTACTACTTCAGTTACTGCTCTTTTAATATTCGTATCTATTTTATCTGATACTGCTTTTTTTTATATTTAACTTAAAAAACTGGAAATAGCTTTAGAATAGTCGTTGTGAGATTATTGCTGGTTTTAGTTCTTCAGGAACTAATCTTTTATTTAAGTTTTGCAGTTTTGTTACCCTTTGCTTACTTTTGTATTATTGGAATCCTGCTTCCTGAACAGGGGAAAACATGGGTCTTTGTGTCATTCTAGAATCTAGATGTAATGTTTCAAGCTTATCAGGACCAGCTGTCACATTCCCTTCCTTCACAGTCTGAGGTATTAGAGATAATATTTATTGATTCAACACTCACAGCGGTTGGTATTCATATTGGTGGACAGTTCTGGTTTGATATTGGGGTAATTTCTCCAACATAATATTTCTAGATGGGACTTCCAATACCGCTGTACTTTTAGTACTTTTTAAAAACTTTATTTATCATTTTCCACAATTAAGTAAGGAACAAACATTTCATTTCCCCTCGAACAGGGAGATTATAGAGCTATGTGCAACATTGAAAAGAACATTTGATTATCATAGAAATCTATACACAAAAATGAAGAGTGAAAAAGATATGCCACGTGGATTGGTGCATTCATGGAAGTCTAAGGGGGTCATGGTCTGAGAGGGTATTCAGAAGTCTGAACCGTCTCCTTCTAATGTCAAGAGGTAGAATTGTAGGGGTTGCCAGATATCTTTCGGTCTGCAAGTGGGAGGTTGGAGGGATGAGTATAATTCACTCGTGTTATCACAATATACTAAGCCATCAAGCCAGGATTTGACTGTTGGTGGGTGTCTACCACCCCAGTGCAGGGCAATGTCTTGCTTGGCCAATAAAAGTGCAATGGCAGTGAAAGAACAAACACCGTTGGGTATGTGATGGACATAGCCGAATACCGCCAACAAAGGATCAGGAGTAAGAGTTATATCTATCATTTGGAATACACAGGAGAAAATGGAGCGCCAAAAGGATTCGAGATGACTGCATGTCCAGGACATGTGTGCAGAGTCTGCTCCGGGAAGGTTACACTTCGGGCAGGTGGAGGTTTTGTTGGAGGCCAAAGCGGACCAGGGCAGAAGGTGTGATGTACGCTATATGTAAAACTTGAAATTAATGAGTTTATGGCAATGACTGGATGATTTGAGGCAGATTTTTGCACAGCAGGCCGCCCACATCTTGTCCAACAGTGTGTGACCCAAATCTGCCTCCTTGTCACTCTAACTTTAAAATCTCTGGAGGGGAGGCCAGCCATGCATGTGTGATATAACCTAGAGGCCAGTCGCTGCCCGGTGCTATCTGATATTACCAGTGTCAGTGGGGTAAACTTATCCGGGGCTAACAGGTAGGAGGGAACAACAGCCCACAAAGCACTGTGGAGAAGCCGCAGAACAAAACGGTCCATATATATCATGGCAGTGGATCCAGTGTTCGTCAACTGTGTTATAATATTGCAGTCTGGGAACAGGTCACTAAATGTATGCAAATTGTGTAATTTTAGTGTATGCTGCACTAGTTTTTCCTCGGTAATGGGTAACCACGAGTTGTTTGCTAACGGGAGTGATGGGGAATAGAGGCGTTCACCCACCAGAAGGTGCAGAAGTTTTCTCCAGGCTCAGCTGGAGGCAGATAGAGCTTGGATGTCTTTGGAGTCTAGCGGAAGACCCGAAGGAAGGAGCATCGATAGTGGAGTAGGTGCAGAAAGATCTATTTCTGGCTTGGAACATGGGACTATGGGAGACGAGCGTCTGCAATATACCAAGAGTGAGCAAATTGGCATTGTGCTGTTAGAAAATGTAGTTGAAAGTATGGAACACCCAATCAGTCAATCAATCAATGCTTATAAAGCGTGGCTACTCACCCGTGAGGGTCTCAAGGCGCTTGGGGGGGGGACCTCAACCGAAGCCACCAGGTTTCTGGCACTGGGTGCGGTCCAGGCACGGATGGGTGCAGACGGCTTGTATTTGGTAACCTGGGAGGTGGGAGGGCGCGAAAGGTGCTTTGTGGGGGGGAGTGGGTCAGAGGAAGAAGGGAGAAAGGAAAAAGCACTACGGAAAAACGAGGAGTGATAGAAGAAAAAGGCAGAAAATGCAAAAGCAAAAGAGCGACAGAGAGAAGAAAAGAAAAGGCAAATGATAGAAGAGAAAGGCAGAAAGCGGCAGCAGCCAGAGGAGCTGGGGAGGGCAGCAGATATCGACCAGGAGGTCAGTGCAGCTGCCCTCTCACAGCACTGCGGCTGCCATTAAGAAGGGGAGTTGGGGTGGGGGAAGCAGTCAGATGGGAGGCGGGAGGGCCGAAAGGTGCTTCGTGGTGGGGAGGGGGTCAGAGGAAGAGGAGAGAAAGGAAAAAGCACTAGGGAAAAACGAGGGGTGATAAAAGAAAACCGCAGAAAATGCAAAAGTGAAAGAGCGACAGAGAGAAGAAAAGAAAAACGATAGAAGAGAAAGGCAGAAGGCTGCAGCAGCCAGAGATGCTGAGGAGGCCAGCAGACACCGACCAGGAGGTCAGAGCAGCTGCCCTCTCACAGAGCTGCGTCCGCCATTACCAAGGGGAGGGGAGTGGGCTGAGCAGTCGGCTGGGAGGCGGGAGAGCGGGTAAGGTGCTTAGCAGGGTAGATGGGGGGGGGGGCAGAGGAAGAGGGGAGAAAAGAAAAAGCACTAGGAAAAACGAGGGGGTGACAGAAGAAAATGGCAGAAAATGCAAAAGTGAAAGAGCAACAGAGAAGAAAAGAAAAGGCACATCATAGAAGAGAAAGGCAGAAGGCAGACGGCAGCAGCAGCCAGAGCAGCTGGGGAGGGCAGCAGACACCGACCAGGAGGTCAGTGCAGTCCATCACTGAATTTGTCCCGCTCATAAGGCAAGGACAGGATGTAACACCCAATGCATGACTTTCGACCTGTCCAAATAAGTTTCATAAGTATGACTCGTAACGTGTTAAAGAAGGAATGTGTAAGTGGGATGGGTATATCGTGGACGAGGTATATGAAGCTGGGGAGGACGACCATTTTAATTATGGCAATACGGCCAGCCATGGAGAGCGGGAGGTGGATCCACCACTCCACCTGGCTAGTCAGTTTATCTATAGCTGGGCCATAGTTTAAACAGACAACTTGTTTCTTGTTATGATGCAAAAAGTTGCCAAAACATTTGACTGGGCCATCGCACCAAGTCAGAGGGAGTGCTGTTAGTACTTGGTGTATCAAAATCCTCTTCTGACAATGTTTATTTTTATTACTTTGTTTTAGCTATAGAGCTATTTACGCTACTAATAATTGTATCTCATCAATCATGTTGTTGTACATAAAAGCTATTGAAGATTGGCTATGACAGAATTAGTGAGATTACTAGGTTCTGCTGTGTCTCCTCATAGCTTTTAGTTCTTGAAAAATGTATTTTAATTGTACTGTTAGATTCAATAGTAAAGACGAATGATTGATAAGGGTGTTAGGTATCATAGTTAAAGTGGTATAAATTGCCCCTATAGCTGCTAATGCTGCATAGGGACGGGGTGTATCGTCATGGTCTCTACTCATTTTGGAATTTGGAGTAGTAGTGATGACTTCATGTAACTTTAATTTTGGGAGTGCATCTGAAATCTCTTACATTTTCCTTGCCATATCCAGTCGTTTGAGTAATTTAGAGAGTCATTTGAATCGCTGGTTTGTTAAAACTGGGACATTCCAATTTCTTTCATTGCAGACATTTTAACTTCACTCGCTGAGTTATTCTAACCATGAATTTGTTCTAAATCTGAATCTATTGCTAGTTGTGTTGATACAGCACTGTTCATTTGGGCTATTGTGATTTGCTTGTTTAATTTTCCTTGTTGACTGTGCTGGCACCATTCCTACACCTGTTACTGGTGCTGCTACTGGTGCTTATGCTGATGTTTGGAGTTGCAAAGCAACTGGAAATCATCTGGTAATATATTTTTTTCACAGATATACACAGATAGTGTGGTTTAGATACAACTCTTCTCTCCTTGATTCGATGCCTTGGGGATATTTCCCCTCTAGTTAGATTCATCCCTAATGTGTGATCTCTGGGACTGTGTTGGCATTTTGTATTGCTTTGTATATATTTATTAGGATCTCGTAACAAAGATTACATTCTAGTAACAACATTACGGTTTGTCATCAGGAATATGATTAAATAGGGCTAGATATTACAAATACCAACTTACCATTAGTCTTGGACCGATAAAATCGCTATTTAGTCTCCTGTGGATAACATTTCAGGCCTTAACAACATTTAAGGCCTCTTCAAAATGATCAAAAGGTGATTGGTCACTCATCTTCATGCTGCTTTGAATTTACATAAAGTTTAAATATGTCTGTAGCTAATGTTGCTTTCACCTTTATGTTTGATAGTGTAGCTCACATTCTCCGTCCCCACCTTACCTCTGTCCTTCCAATTGATAAACAAAGGATGAAGGAAGCCAAGCATTGTAAACCGAGTCAGCCACTGCTTTATCTCGACAACAAGGTCCTCAGCCCAGCAATGATTGTTGCTTATCAATATTTATATTTATATTCGCACCAAATGGTTTCTGGATTTAACTATAATGCTGCCACTGAATAGGGCAAATGGGTTTCTTGGTAAATCACACAATGGATATACCATTCCCTGCTTCCACCCAGTGCATGACTGAATATAAAAATTCTGATATATTCAACCACATAACCTAATAACTGGATGCGAACATGAAAAGATTTCTAATAACATCCAATACGTTCAATATAGATACTTATGCTGATATCTCTGGGTCTGCTTTTGAGTTTGGACAATGGGATACTTCAACACAAATGTGACAGATAACTTGTTCCCTATATGACAAGTGCATTATATCTTATAACACTTGTAATACAGCAGATGGGATATCTGTCATGTTTGTAACAAAGTATTCCATCCAGCAAACTGTCAATCAGGCCCTTCGTCAACACCCAGTGTTGTGCTGATATGTCCATGATAATAGCTCTGTCCTCACCCAGTGAATGGGTATACATATTGAAAAGTGATGTTTGTCAATACCCAATTGTGTCTGTACACATAAACACATCTTTATCCGTACCTAATGGTCTCTGACATGATTGAAAAGTGATATTTGTCAATACCCAATTGTGTCTGTACACATAAACACATCTTTATCCGTCTCTGGTCTCTGACATGTATATGCCGGCCTTTTCTGGCCAAAATCATTTGGTGGTCAGTGGTTATATACATGCTGAGCAGTACCCCTAAAACATGGGTTCACATAAGCAACTCCTGTTAGTTCTTCAAATACCCAAGAGATCGCTAATCATACCTCACAGACACAGAATTTTCACTGTAGAGTTCTTTTACGGCATCAATATCTGCATCAAGTTGCGGATGTCGATATAAATCAGCTGCACATGTACCCTGAAATACAGGCAAAAAAAAGAAGTAGTAGTTGGATTATGACATTGTGTAAGAATGAGAGCACAACTGAAATCAAGTAGAATTAACACAGTAAGAGAAACTAGCCTTGGCAATGGTAGAGGGACTGGCTTTCCTAGTAGTGATAAATTATTACATATTAACCATAAAGGATACAGATCTGCTCTGTGTATAGTTTTGAAAGATTGAGAGTAACATTAACTTTGTGAAGATGTAACTATGCCCCATTTCTCTGTATGCTTCATTTAGTGACATGAATTTATCTCTGTTTCTCTCACTCGTTCTCACTTGAAGACCCATGAATCTATGCCTTTTGTGTTTGCCACACTTCTCCTTGTGTTCAACATCTTTCTACGCAAACCGTACTGCCCCTAAAGTCTGGAATGGAAAGCAAACATGGGATGGAAACATCTCTGGATGCCTCTGGGCTAGGAACCACAATGTTATAGGGAATAGGGGCAAAGCAGGCTCCTTACAGGTAAAGTTTCTGAAGACTTCTGAACTTCTGGTTGTCCAGATGTATTCTATTTAGTCACGGCCAGCTGTACAGCAAGGTCTTTATGGCTCTTCAGCAGCACACATCCTTATAGCATTCATCACACCTGTCTTCAGTCAGCTGGCCTTGATGTTTATCATCATGGCCACTTTCTTCTGTGCAAGGCGTGGCAGCAGATCAGGCAGCCTCTCAGAGCTTGTGGCACAGTTTTGTTTATGAAACAAATAAGACCAAGCAACTTGATCTAATTTGAGAGGCTCTGGCAAGAATCCAAGGCCAATGATGAGATGTTCCATCTCAAACATTATAATTCCCAAGAATCCAGTACAAGGCACATCTCTACAAAGGAAGGAACGGGCATCCACTATTTGGTCAAAATGAGTTATTTTCCAAAGGAGGAGGTCAGACTCTAAAATAGAGCATCTTCTTCTACTTCTAGACAGCTCTTGGCTCAAGTGGTCATTGGGGTTTGATTTGACCCCACACAAACCAAACATTTTAACTGAGGTAAGCAACATCCAGACAGATCTGGAAGCAGATCTTCTGAGGCAGTGAAATCATTTTGGGCCAATGTTTTATGTTCAGACAGTTAGGCCTGCTTGCTCATTGCAGCCAGAAGTGAGACCTGAACCTCTTGGGCTGCTGGACCGACAGAGAGGCCAGACGTTCTGTAACACTGTGCAGGGAATCACTATTTTGTGATGATAC
The DNA here is from genome assembly GCF_031143425.1 of Pleurodeles waltl. Classification (NCBI taxonomy): domain Eukaryota; kingdom Metazoa; phylum Chordata; class Amphibia; order Caudata; family Salamandridae; genus Pleurodeles; species Pleurodeles waltl. The sequence continues at coordinate 230,488,586 of NC_090440.1, forward strand.
AATTTGCCTTCGCAGGGTGCACTATTTACTTGACACATGAGGTCCAATAACTACTGCATCAGAATTTCGAAGTAGTAATTTCATAATTTCACAATTGCACAAATAGAGGATCCGATACTACGGCTTGGTAATTCGAGATGGGAATTACAAGACAGTTTCATGTGGACACTGAAAAATTGGGAATAACCAGAGAACTTGGTATTGCTGCACATATTTTCCTTTTCTTAGCCAGCCTGGATATTTTGGATCTTTGTAGTCAAGGTATCCAGGAGGTAGTAGGGGAATGTCAGGGATAATGGAAGTATTCTGAATCAACTGAAATCCTGATGCAGCCAGTAACGCATTGTTATATCGTGTTCGGTGGTCCACAAAACAGTTAAAGGATACTGGGTCACAACCATGGTGGCTGGGGTAATTTGCCACATATATCCTGGGGTATGTCCTACTATGCCTCTGCACAATGAGCAAAGAACACCCTTTCTGCACTTGAACCTCTGGGTAATGATGGCTATCAGTTAAAGGCTTCTCAGGCAGGTAATGCAGGGAGGAAAGAGTCAGAACAGAACCTGATGGCCAACTATCCATCACATGGCAGTGCACAGGAAAAACTAATCAGCAATCTGCACAGACCTGATAATGTTTCCTTTAGTGTTAGTGCTGTGGCTTCTTCAGTGGGAAGAGCCTTTGAAGGACTTCTAATTTGGCTGAGGTTTGATCTATTTCCCATTGATAGGATGCTTCCGACAATTTGTAGGGACCTGTTGAACATAGAAATTAAAATTGCAACTCCATTAAGGTTTAGGAACAGTGTAATCATCAAGGTGCATGTTAGAGTGGTACCATTTAATGCCAAGTCTGTGATCATTTACAATTTATTGGATCTGCTTGGCCATTTAAAAGGTAATACCCAAAAATCCATAGCAGGAGACTGTAACACACAGCTTACCTACGGCCAGACGGACCAAAGCTGAGCATCATACTTTCCTGTTTCCCTGTTTAGATCAAGGGCTCCTAAAGATGCCACCAGTAGGTTATCCTGCCTAGGGCAACAGCTACAGGAGTTTCATTTCCTTTCTAGTTTAAGGGCTGTTAATGGCAATACTAGGTCGGACTCTTCTCCCCACCCAACACTCAAAAGAGGGACATCATTAAGTCACATTGACTAAGTTTCTGGATAATGCATTGTAGCCTTATATAGTCGCTATGGTAATAATAAGAGCAGATGGTGACCATAATGCCTTAAGCGTTAAATTTCAAGAGAGTAACCTTATGAGTCTTACTTCACCCCGAACCTTAACTAAAACTCTGTTATAGGTAACTAATAACAAGAGAAATAATAAATGGGCAGCAGTAGCGAATAACCTACTGGTGCAGACACAGGTATATGAGTTAATTGTGGACAAATTGGCTGGTCTAGCTGCAACCGAAGTGGCAAAAATTTATTTTGTAACCCTACATTGTCCCAGATGAGGCAGATTTTCGAGACAGATGAAAAGCAGGAAATCTTTCAAAAGTCCCTACTGAGGTGGTACTCCAAAGAATGCCGCCAGGAAAAAATGCATCTGTTGGTGGCGGTAAAAGGGGGCAGTCACTTCAAAATAAGTACGGCCAGGAAAAGATACAAATCCTGCTTGGTAAATGCCAAAAAGAACTGGGAACTGGAACAGTGGGCTAACATTACTGATGCTCTTCATAACAAGGACCCAAAGACCTTTTGGAGGCTAATCTCGGGCGGCTTGGCTCCAGCCAAAAAACATCTTGAGCTAGCAGTCCAATCTGAGAAATGGGTAGCACACTTTGAGGGTCTGTACCGTGAATGGGGCAAGGATATAAACCAGAACAAGGGGGTTGGCCTGGGAACCTTTGAGCCAGCAAACATTGATCCATCAACAGCTATTGCTGGCAGTGTAGTAACAGCCTTTACTCCAGTTAAAACCGAAATTGCCCATGGCAGATGAAAAGAGAAAAGGCTCCAGGGCTGGACAGTATACCTAGGGATTTGTACTTGGTGCAACCGGAGGTTTGGGTTAAGGTCTTTAACTGCGAAATGGGATCAAACAGGATGTTCTCTGAATTATTGTCCACGATGTTTATCGTTTAAAGAGTCTGAAGAACAGTTTGAATTTTTTTGCCCCATTTATGCACAGCTCAGAAAGAAGTGGATTATTGCGCTTTGCAGATTGGATGGAGTGAGGCATTATTGGGAAGCAATGAGAATCTTGAATTCTGACACCAAGGAGCGATATATGTTGGCCGTTTCCAATTTTTTGCATTGGGCTCGGAAGATCAGAGCAAAAGTGTTGCTCCGTAGTGTCACTTAAACCCTGATTATTATCAGTGGGGATGAACTGCATGTCTAGGAGGCATCGAATAACCTCTTGCTACTCAATGTGCTTTTAGCTGACCTCTCTTTTAGACCCCAATAGTTGTATTATATCTGTTTGTGGGTTCTTATCTTCAAGAAGGAAGTGGGATTAGTCATTTTACAATGTATTTATGCGATTTTAGTATTTTTAACTTTTGTTTATCGTTGTTGTTTTAATCTTTTTGTATATATTACTTTCTAGCCGAAATAAATAAACTAAACTAATCAGCAAGCTTTTGATAAAAGGTCCTCATTTCGAAGGACAGTCTTATCTCTATCCTCCCTCACTTTGGTATCTAGGTCTGTAGCCTCAGGAATGCAGGTAATACACTTTCACTGTCTGGGGAAGCTGTATACATCTCATCTTGTTCCATGCCAAACCCAGGGCCATCCAAAATGGATGCCACTAGTCCCAGCAAACATACACACATTGCACACAATCTTACTTTCCTGTATGGCTATACATTCACAATGTATACGCATACACTAGACCAACACATAGAATGTCAGTGAAGGGCATGCATGTTATATTAAGGCAGGACAGTTACATGAGTGTGACCAGTAGTTCACACTCCCTGTTAGAACAGAAAAAAGGTCTGTTCAGGCCTATTAATATTTAAAAATCACTACAATATAGCAGCCAGGAGTTGGACAGTAGTCCCATGCCATAAAAGAGGGCATACGTGGTGTTATGGACCTTGGCTTTATTGTCAAAATGTCTTGTCCTCAGCACACATTAGATTACTTTGCTATCACAAAAAGTCAGCATACCCATTTCACATGCAGTCGAGTGACTCAGGGCAGGGGTACATGTCCGTACACCATGAAAGAGACATTCCCGTCCCAACACTCATGCTACTGGCTGCATCAGGGTTACTTGGCCATTTGTAATAGCAGTCATAGTCTTCATACATACCATACCAAAGGGCAATAGTACAATGCAAATTTCAGCTAATTCACTGGTATCTTTAAGTAAAGATGCCTTTGGACCATGCATTATTTATGCTGATCAAACTCATGACTGCAAAATTTGCCAGAATGTATTACTGTTTATGCCTACATTTTTCATTTGCATGTGATGTTTATAGTATAGGGATGCCATGATAAAAGCCCATGCCAAGTCACTGACTTAAGGCTGAAAGAAGTCAGGATCAACACTGGTGGCTGAAGTAACTTAAAAAGGAGGCCTGGGCATTCCTGTTTATACTGAACAGGAATCAATAGAATTATTTTTCATTCTTATCATCCTCTCTTTCTTTTTTATGCTCCCTTGTACCACACTTTCAACCACAAAACACTGCATACCTTAGTTTGCTTGCTCACATTGCTCAAAGACATAACATAATACCAATGTCCTTTACAGCTCCTATTTAATGAGCAATACACTCCCATGATCTGCTCAAAACCATCTATGATCACATGCCTTTCTCAGAGTGACATGATTAAACCTCTTCTTCCCCAGGACCACATTTGAATACTGACTGGATAATGTAAATGTGGCCTAACACATATAGACATTGTTTACTCCGAACCAGTTCAAAGTGAGCTGGACAATCATGATTTCAGACTAGAGGAGGCTTGAGCGACAGGTGGGAAATGACCTTAGGGACTCCACTAGGATTGGGTTAGGACTATGTCAGTGTTTTTGGGAATAGAAAATATGCCAAAGAAAATAATATATTGTGTGTTCTTTAGATCCTCGTAAACAGCAGAATCCTGGTCATGTCTGCCTGTCAGTTTGTCTATAAACCAGGACAGCATTGAGCAGAGATTATTACAACACATGGTCCCAATATCTTTTAACCTTTTTTAAAAAAAATATATATTTCATCACACTGCCCTCAGTGAGAATTACAGATAGGGTGTGGTTTTCCTCTCCATCAGATCATGGTATGAATATCTAGATGGTTTTAAAGCACAAATTTGCAAAAAAAGCACATGGTGGCATGTTTTATGGCAGTGGTTCCCAACCTTTTGACTTCTGTGGACCCCGATTTTATCATTCCTGGAACCCGGGACCCCTCCTTAATCATTATTGGAATCTGGGTACCCCCCACTGAGTCATAACTGAAAGCTTGGGACCTAATCTGTTAATATTATTTAATTTTTCTAAGCAGTCGCAGACCCCCTGAGGAGGTTTCACGGACCCCCAAGGGTCCCCGGACCACAGGTTGGGAACTACCGTTTTACGGCATTTATATATTTATATTCCAAAATAAAAAACTAAAAAATATTGATTATTATGAGAAGTTGTGGGGTGTGAAGGTGGAGCAGGTCCCAGGCCCAGCTCTCCCCATGATGCTCCATTGCTCTTGAGCCTGTTTTCTCCTTGCTTGCTCCCCTGTTTTTTGAGTGCCTGCTCCCTGCTTTTCCTTCTTTCTCACTACTTTCTCCTTGCTTCCCCTCCCCATTTTATGTGTGCCCTCGCCTTGCTTTTCTCTCATTTTCACTACTTTCTCCTTGCTTATTCTGCCGTTTTTTTGTGTGACCTCTCATTGCTTTTCCCTCGTTTTTCACTGCTTTCCCCTTGCTTTTTCCCCATTTTTGTGTGCCTTCTCCTCACTTTTCCCTCGTTCTCACTGCTCTCTCCTTGCTTTTTCCCGTTTTTGTGTGCCCTCTCCTTGTGTTCCCCTCGTTCTCACTGCTTTCATCTTGCCTTCTCCTTGCGTTTCCATAGTTCTCACTGCTTTCTCTTTGTTTTTCACCCTTTTTTTGGGTGCCTTCGCCTTACATTTCCCTCATTCTCACTGCTGTCTCCTTGCTTCTCCCTCCCTGTTTTATGTGCCTTCTTCTTGCTTTTCACTGTTTTTCGCTGCTTTTTTTCAGGGACCTGCAAGTGCCTGGATACCCTGTTGGGTGATTGGCTGCGCTTCACAAATCCTGATTGATTGAATGAGGTTGGAAAACCTGAGTCGTAAACAGAAAAAATGATCAAATGAAGATGTAGAGAAATAACACATTAATGGGTAAGTGAAGTCTTCTTCACATTGTTTATTATCTGTGAGTCAAGATATTGACTTTGCTTCTCGTCATGGTGGCCACATGGTCAACAAAACACCCAAGAAGCCCCATAGCCACAAAGTGGGTCTTTCTGTAGAAAGATCTGCCACTAAATCTCCACAAAGGAAATCATTAACCTCACTTAGCTCACTGCCTGGCACAGCTATATTTAAGGCTCCCAGTTTTCCATTTTTACTGATTGTGTTAAGGAATCATGTTCTGAGACGCTACAACTTTCACAGTGCCTGCCGTCAGAAATGTCTTTTGTTGAGTGGGCATTAGACATGACTTTGCAAAGTTGACTGAGAAGTCCAAAGGGAACAACATATTGTGGTTCTGTTTGTGCTGCTGTGTAACTAGTTAAGGGAACTCCCCTACACAAAGCAATCACCTAAGCCTGGACACACCTGTATGGCCTTGCATGGTGAATGCTTAACCTCCACAAGCAAGCATTTGGTAAACACTCTTGGTAATTTGATGCTGTATTAGAGAACAATAAATGTATGTTTTCTGCTACTGCTTCTTGCTTCTGATAAATTAGCATCTGAAAATACACTTATCAGAGGACAAGAATTGCCCTATATTTGTCCTCTTTCAAAAGAAGAATTACAGCCTGAGTTGTCAATCTGAACTTTTTAGGGCGAATATATTGATTGAGAAGCCCGAGAACTAATATCTCATGTAAGATACTGTGCTTCTTGGAAATAAGAGAGTATTGTGAACACACAATATGTCCTCTTTTGTTCAATTGTACCTCTTCAAGAGTGCCCTTATCAAGAAGTAGTGCCTACACCGGATGCCTGATAGAATACTGATTGCACAAATAAAGTGTGGACAGAATATTGTGTCCAAAATATCAGAGACCAAACTACTGAGAAGGTAAGTGCAAATAGATAAGTATAGATTTACTGTTCTTAACTCCACATCTATATATCTTGAAGATATGTATATCTTCAAGGAACGCAGATGTGAAGTTAAGTATAATAAAACTTTGCTTCCCCACAAAAACGTACCTTCCTGATATTTTTGTCCTCTATATTTGCGAGACACTATTTTGTCCATGCAATATTTTTCCCTCTAATGTTTGACCAAACACTGCTATACCTTAACTAAAACGAGAGTTAAATCTGTTGTTACTTCATGTGTGTTTCTCTTAGCTTTGGATTTTTTGGGGTTTATATAGAAATCTGATGCAAAAAAGGTGACGTATGGTCTGTAGCATACTCTTATCTCGCGTTATCTCCTACTGCTTGTAATGGAATAACCTCAGCCTTCCCAGCTGGGAGTATTAATGATAACGGAGAACGAAGGCAATCATGTTACTGTTTCCAGGGGCCAAACCTCCTGAAACTCTAACCTCATCTGCTGCATCAGCTTCAAAAGTTAACAGTTAGTTAGAAGTGTGCTGTAGCCAGGTATTGATGGGCCTTGATTGCAGGCAGAATCAGACTTCTGTTGGTAAATCTGTGTGTAATTCTTGTAATTCTGTTGATGACACCCTATGTACAAAAGGCACCTTCTATGATAAATTGGCTTTGGTCTGTTGTGCCCAAGGCTTTAGCTTTTTCTGTCTCTTTCATAATCCTTTCTGGTGTATCTCCTACCCACTTTGCTAATAGATTTTCACAATTGAAGTGCACTTTATGTATGTGGATCTAAACCTCTGAACAGATGCAATAGTTATACAGTAAAGAACGAAGTCTCAGCACCAAGTCATTGGCATCTGCCTAAAGTGTACATCAACTCGAAGGCTACCTTAAGGTAGGTGTTGAATACAACCTTTCCCTCTTTTACGATAGGTTGGGTTCACACATTTATTTGCCTATGCTCTTCTGAGAGATCCTGTAGCAAATCTTTCAATGTCTTTCCGTGGATGGTAAGTACAACACTTAAACATTACTACCCAATTTTCAATAGGCCATCCTGTATCTACATGTGCCTCAAATTGTTTCCCCACTGCAGCAGTTTCTTGCTCTCGCTACCTGAAGAGGACCCTGTACTAAAGCTTAGAACAACTGACCTTTTCTGTGCAGCCGTGCAATGAAACTGAATGGCACTGCGTCGCTTCCAATGTAAATGCATGTAGTTGTGCATCATAATTTTTCCTCTTATTAATTGGTGTCAACAATTTACAGGGGCTGGTGTCTTAAAGATGCTATAACCTGTCTACAGACCATGCGGTAGCATCAGAATACATTTTTTTCTTCAAGAGATGGGTGATGGTTTCCACCAACAAAATAAGACCTATTGGTCCTTTTCAAACTGCACCCCATACAGATGACTTTTGAGTTATATGAGCCCATTTCATCAGGTGCAGATGGGCATTACCCTAGAATTTGTAATCCTCGCATGGTGAACCACTCGAGTAGTCTGTGTGTCCTGTTCCTTGGGATAGAATCCTGTGCGTCCTTGGGGTTTTCCTAAGATGACATATCAATGCCCCTCACGTGTCCTCATGTATGTGCCATTCTAATGCCATACAAAGGTAAACCTTGATCCTCAATAAAGTAGGCACTCATCCCACCCTTCTTTATGGTCTTCTTTAGCTGAGTCAGTCTACCACCCAATTAATCCCTCAATTATTGTTTTTCTTTTTCTCCACCATTATGTTTGTACTCCAAGGTAATAAACTTTTCTGACTCAGCAGTCGGATCCTTATGCGCAGTTTTGGAGGACTAAATACAGCTCAACTCCAGTACCAGTGCATATAACAATACAGAATGTTTCTCTTTACACTTACATGGTTTTTACTATGAACTGCTGACAAATATGACACTGAGTGTCAATGTTGTTCTGTGGATGACACAAAATATACATCTTCAGTGTATCTATCCACACTTCTTTTTAAATCTTGAGAAAGACATAAATAACGTATGTAGTTTTTCTCACATGCTCTGTACCACGAGCCTCAAAGTTCAAACCAACCGATGATGTGTATACAAATGAGCTACCTCTTGACGTCCTTTCTTCCTTATGCATCCAAACAATCTAAGATGGCATCTAAATTATGACACATTCTGTTGTTTTGGGTCAGTATCATCACAAGTCTATCTGCCCATACTGGTGGTTGGCGCCCCAAAGATTCAATTCCAGTAAACAGGGTTCAGTTCAAGCATATCCACTTGTTGGTGGGGTAATTTGTGCCATGTGAATCTAGAATACTACTGCACTTCAAAATAAAAACAGTATTTATAGATATAATTGGGCCCCTGCCTGCTGCCCCAGGATTTGGAACAAAGGACCTGAAAACCCTGATACATGTGGTCAAAAAGGATATCTTCCTACTTCATTTGCCTTGGGGTGAAAGAAAGAAATGTAATAACAATCTAATATACAAAAAATATTGTCCAGTTTAGGTAAAACAAGAAAATCTACTATGATGACAGTAAGCTGCTGAAGAAGACTAAAAAAAAAAAACATTACGGGAGGACTTACCTGGACGCCATAAAGAAATTCTTCAGATTCATTTTCTCCTTCGGAATCATCGTCAGTCCAGCACTGACCTTTGATGTCCTATGAAAGAGAAAGACAGAATTAAATGCTGTATTACAGTGGCTCCCAACCTGTGGTCGGGGGCCCCTGGGGTCCGCAAAGCATCCTCAGGGGGTCCGCAACTGCTTAGAAAATCAAACAATATTACCAGATTAGGTCCCTAGCTTTCAGTAATGACTTAGTGGGGGGTCCCCGGACTCCAATAATGAGTCAGTGGGGGTCCCCGGGTTCTAGGAATCATAAAGTAGGAGTCCACAGAAGTCAAAAGGTTGGGAACCACATTAGCTGACGGTCTCATCCTTTGTATGGAGAAGAGTGAATAATAAAAGACAGAGCCTAATTTAGAGGTTGGCAGAAAGGTTACTCTGCACTAATGCATTTGTAATAAGGCTGGCATGATACCTGTCATGTTTGCGAAAGAGCAACCTATTCGCCAAACTTGAAATCGAGCCCTATCTTTTTTACCTAGCTATTTCTATTGTAGTTGTTTTATGCTTTAATGTTATAAGTACTCGTTGTAAATATTAAGCAATTGAATTACTTATCAACTGAATTGTAGACAATTGACCTAAGAAAGATGAAAGGAGGATTTGACCTTGTCAAGAATTAAGCTGTAACTCTAAGTCACAACAAATGCACTCAATAAATGCTTAACTGACTGTGCTGTCTTGCAACCTCAGTGGGTCAAGCATTTACTGAGAGATGGAAGAAGAAAGAATGGAATCTGAGAGATAAGGAGTGAAACTATGTGAAAGGGAAGGACACGTGACTGAGCGAGAGCCTGAAGGTGAGAAGGCAAAGTGGTAGAGGAAAGCACAGAGTGTACAGAGGGTGAAGAGAAAGAATTGAGAGCATCAAAGAAAGAGAGATGTTAGAGTGTAAGATGGAGGCACAGAAGATCAATTGTGACAAGACAGGACCCAGGACTGAATATTAGAAGGAATGACATATGGGTGTGAGGTGGAAAGACAGTGGGATTAGGAGATGCTGGAAGATGAAGATGGCTGAAATTTCAATGAAAGGAGAGAGGACATAATATGAGATGGAACTATGTTAGATGAAAGAAGAGATGAGGTTGAGTGGAGAGAGCATAGTATGAGAAGTAAGGGGTGACGTGAGTAGTAGGTGGAAACAAAGAGGATTAAGTGCTTCAATACAGGTTTCTGTTAACTCCTTGGTGAAACACCCAGGCTAAAATGAATGATTCAGATCAGTGGTTCCCAACCTGTGGTCCGAGGACTCATGGGGGTCCGCGAAGCCTCTCAGGGGGTCCGGGACTGCTTAGCAAATGAAATATTATTAACAGATTAGGTCCCCAGCTTTCAGTAATGATTCAGTAAGGAGGGAGGTGGGTCCCGGATTCCAATAATGATTAAGTGGGGGTCCCCGGGTTCAGGAATGATAAAGTGGGGGTCCACAGAAGTCAAAAGATTGGGAACCACTGATTCAGATCATCATTTCTCTATGAGTAAAAGGGGTCACAAGTTAAAATCACTGTAATGAGGAATAACCTTTTGGAACAGGTTTTGTATGATTCGGGGAAGGTTAACATTTTCATTGCCAAACTGCTTTAAGCAGGTGGCAGGTGTCTGTGGTCTCCCCCATAGCAGGTTGCTGTGCAGGTCCAGTGGACTGACAATGATTGTGGTGCCAGGGCTGCATGCTCTCCCCAGCATTATGGTGAGAGTGAGTTGAGGGCTGGCCTCAACCTCTGTTCCCTGCTGACCCCAAAGCCCCAGTGGTTTTCAAGGGTGCAAAAAAGAAAAGTAAAGTAATTCAGGGTACGGGGACAGCAGGCCACTGGGAACTTGCCGGAGCAGTACGATGCCTCACACAAACTCATCCCCTGCTTCAACTCTTAACGACGGCCTGTGTGAGAGGTTCAAGGACAGGAGACCAACTGTGTGTATTCATGAAAGGGCTGGTTTGCATGTGACAGAGTCTGAGTGTTTATGGAAGAGTGACAACCCAGTAAAAAGAGCACTAAGAGTGAAAAGGAATGGGATGAGTGGGTACAGTGTAGTGAGACAGAGGGAGTAGGAGGGCTGACAGAGGGAAGAAGAGTGCAAAGGAGGGCAAAATGTGAGAAGAGAGTGCAATGAGAGCGAATGTGCAAACGACAGAGCGGATTACAAGAACACAGGACAGAGGCTGATGGGAGACATACAAGGGTGGAATGAATGAGAGGAGGAGGGAGAGAAGCCTGGCAGTGTGATGGGGAGAGGACTAGGTGTTTGTATGAAGGAGTGAGATGAAAATGAGTTGAAGAGACAGGAGTGAGAATGAGGCTTAAGGGTTGTGGCTAAGTGCTGAGAGTGAAGGAAATAAATCTGTTTTGTGGTGGAAGACAAAATAACTGGTTCACTGAAAGAAGAGAGGTGGGTGTGAGAAGGATGACGTGAGTTGTGATTGCAAGAGGGAATAGTGGTGGCTTAGTGAGATGGAGTGGGAAACAAGACGGGACATGAGTGTAAGAGACAATCGCCCATAGGGTGACGGCATCACAAAGATGATTTAAATGTAAACAATGACGGATGAGAGGAAGAGACAGGACTAGGAACAGAGGGCGAGAAAGCCTGGGGATATGGATTAGAAGAGATGAGAGTGACTGACTGAGGGGCGCGAGACTGAGGTGAGAATATGTGACAGAGAAATGGAATCGAGTGAGTGGAAAAGGGAAGGATACAGAACTGGGTGTGGGAACGGAGCAATTATCGCTAATAGTGAATGGAAAGAAGTGAGACCTGGGTGGAAGTAAGATAAAGGGAGAGTGGACTAGGTGTGATTGCGCAGTGGATGAGAGAGGGTTCGCAATGAGTGTGTAAAGACGGTAAAGCACGTCACACCCGAGTAGAAGTGATATTAAAGGAAAGCGAACTAAGTATGACAGAAAATCCACAGGCTGATGGTGAGATGGGGGGAGAGGGTTCACATGGAATGTGGCATGAGAGCTGGTGGCATGACAGAGGAAGAGAGAGCAGCTTGCGGCAGCGGAGGAGAGACAGCACTGATTGTGAGAGGGGAGGTGAAGTTGAGAATGAGGTGGAAGAAGAGGGGGGCAGGCTGTGAGAGCGAAAGGGAGAGGGTGCTTCGGCCGGAAGTTGCGAGGGGGGGGGGGCTTCTGCGCACACTCACCATTGGCGCTGGAGAGTTAGAGGCGCTCCTTGGACAAGGCTAGGCCTCGGGCCTCCATGCTACCAGCAAGGCTGACAAGGCGGAGGCAGGCATCCGGCAGCTCCAGGCCCTGGTGAGCAAGGGCTGACTAGGCTCAGGCGATGTCCACTGTCTCCGTGGCAACCACGCACTATCCTGTAAAGAAGACGCGACTCTGGTTACATCAGCCTTTCCAAGAGCAGCTCTTGAACTAATACCTAGAAATCACGCGCCCTCCTTTTGTGAAGAAAGACAACAATTCAGTGAAGCTTCGGATAGGATGACAGAGACCTGAGAACAGAGATAATATCTTCGGAAAGAGAGGGACAATCACACACTAAGTATACACGCTGGACAGGCGGAAGGGAGAGGCAGCGAGAGAAAGAGGCATAATAGAAAGATAGAGGGAAGCGGGGTCACAGACAAAAAGACAGAAAAGAGAAGACATGAGTGAAGCAAAGAATAGCAGAGAAAGCCAAAAGAGCCAGGCTAAACCTCTGTTAAATCAGATTTTCTGCCCGGCAGACGTCGCCCTACACGAGCTTGCTCTTCAGAGACATCAGCATGTCGGAACGATGGATTACTCTGAAGCCCCGTCTGCTTGTTCACCAAAAGAGAAAGCACTATACAGGGAGTGCAGAATTATTAGGCAAATGAGTATTTTGACCACATCATCCTCTTTATGCATGTTGTCTTACTCCAAGCTGTATAGGCTCGAAAGCCTACTACCAATTAAGCATATTAGGTGATGTGCATCTCTGTAATGAGAAGGGGTGTGGTCTAATTACATCAACACCCTATATCAGGTGTGCATAATTATTAGGCAACTTCCTTTCCTTTTGGCAAAATGGGTCAAAAGAAGGACTTGACAGGCTCAGAAAAGTCAAAAATAGTGAGATATCTTGCAGAGGGATGCAGCACTCTTAAAATTGCAAAGCTTCTGAAGCGTGATCATCGAACAATCAAGCGTTTCATTCAAAATAGTCAACAGGGTCGCAAGAAGCGTGTGGAAAAACCAAGGCGCAAAATAACTGCCCATGAACTGAGAAAAGTCAAGCGTGCAGCTGCCACGATGCCACTTGCCACCAGTTTGGCCATATTTCAGAGCTGCAACATCACTGGAGTGCCCAAAAGCACAAGGTGTGCAATACTCAGAGACATGGCCAAGGTAAGAAAGGCTGAAAGACGACCACCACTGAACAAGACACACAAGCAGAAATGTCAAGACTGGGCCAAGAAATATCTCAAGACTGATTTTTCTAAGGTTTTATGGACTGATGAAATGAGAGTGAGTCTTGATGGGCCAGATGGATGGGCCCGTGGATGGATTGGTAAAGGGCAGAGAGCTCCAGTCCGACTCAGACGCCAGCAAGGTGGAGGTGGAGTACTGGTTTGGGCTGGTATCATCAAAGATGAGCTTGTGGGGCCTTTTTGGGTTGAGGATGGAGTCAAGCTCAACTCCCAGTCCTACTGCCAGTTCCTGGAAGACACCTTCTTCAAGCAGTGGTACAGGAAGAAGTCTGCATCCTTCAAGAAAAACATGATTTTCATGCAGGACAATGCTCCATCACACGCGTCCAAGTACTCCACAGCGTGGCTGGCAAGAAAGGGTATAAAAGAAGGAAATCTAATGACATGGCCTCCTTGTTCACCTGATCTGAACCCCATTGAGAACCTGTGGTCCATCATCAAATGTGAGATTTACAAGGAGGGAAAACAGTACACCTCTGAACAGTGTCTGGGAGGCTGTGGTTGCTGCTGCACGCAATGTTGATGGTGAACAGATCAAAACACTGACAGAATCCATGGATGGCAGGCTTTTGAGTGTCCTTGCAAAGAAAGGTGGCTATATTGGTCACTGATTTGTTTTTGTTTTGTTTTTGAATGTCAGAAATGTATATTTGTGAATGTTGAGATGTTATATTGGTTTCACTGGTAATAATAAATAATTGAAATGGGTATATATATTTTTTGTTAAGTTGCCTAATAATTATGCACAGTGATAGTCACCTGCACACACAGATATCCCCCTAACATAGCTAAAACTAAAAACAAACTAAAAACTACTTCCAAAAATATTCAGCTTTGATATTAATGAGTTTTTTGGGTTCATTGAGAACATGGTTGTTGTTCAATAATAAAATTAATCCTCAAAAATACAACTTGCCTAATAATTCTGCACTCCCTGTAGGTACGGAGTACATTCTAGGTAGCAGAGGGAAACAGATAATATTTTGTAGTTAGAGTTTGGGTCTTCATACAATGAAGCCTTGCAAGTAGGAGGTAAGTTAGGTTGTTTAGTCACGGCAACAGCGGGTATGTCCTGTCAGGGCTCCATCCTCCCTCCAACTGTCCCCGTCTCCTAGTTTCCACTCCAGGTCATACACCAACATACTATTAAACATTCTCACTAAGCATTCCTGACAACCGTTCAGACATACAGGGAATGCGGAAATACAGGATAATTCACACCTCACTTTCTTGAAAACAACAAACAACCATTTCCAAAGCTTGGAACAACCTTCTCCTGCACCTCAGGACCGCCTCATTGCTCCGGCAATTCAGGAAAGGACTCAAGACCTAGCTGTTCAAATGATCAGATCACCACGAAGCAGTTAGCAACTCCAGCGCCTTGAGACCCTCACGGGTGATTTGCATCGCTTTATAAATCCTTCCTTGATGTTTCCTTGCATTTAAAGTAAAGGGATACACACAAAGACAACAAACAGTACTCACAGAAACTCTGCAACAGGATAAGACGTAAGGCTCTCCACATCTCATGTCAAACAAAGAAACAACAAAACAACTAGGTTGTGACTATCATTACACAACATTCCAAGACATGCAAGTCTTGCAACCACCTTGGACAAAAGGCCCTCCTGTCTGCACATTCACAATGACACCATACAACATTTATAAATATAGGACATGCAGTCACAGGCGTTTAGTCACAGGAACCCACAAGCTTCCTTCGCCAAAGTGTTTCCCTGTCATCCCTAAGTCTATACAGTCAAGGCACAAAAAAAACAAAAACAGAAAGTTTAACCGTACATCACCTTAACTCAGACTCTGTGACCAGATTCCAACACAAAATCTGTCCTCATAAAAACACTCATACATGGTCATTGGATATTCATATGACATTACTAAACTACACAGCACAACAACCTCTCACACATTCTCCGTCTTCCACCAACAGCACTCACATCCCCCCAAGGGCCACTTACTGCATCCCACAAAAAAGTGAAGCCCCACATCCAGCTACACTTGCTGGCCAAACCAACATGACAAACTGCCAGGCTGATTAAAGTACTGAATATGCACCCAGTACTGTGCCCTCTAAATTGCACCTGAAGAAGTCTGGGTATCTTCCAAGCACAATAATGTTACCAGTAGACCTACACTGAAAAATTATTGACGCAACACAAAAATCAAACACTAGAGTAGTCCAGCAATACTCCTATTGACATCATGCACATCGCAGGTAGAGAAGTGGTTACTCAACATACTAGAGCTACATCAAATATTATCATTCAAATACAACAGTGACTGACTCCATTATCCATAAACTGAATAAACCACACCACAAAACATTTATAATCATACCCTGCTTGTGCAACATACCAGTCAAATCTTCCCATTTGTATAAAATGATGCCTCAGGTGAAGCATCTGGCTATCACCCAAAAACAGCGGGACACTCATTTTCCCTGCATTTTTTCTTCACAGGAACTTTTCCTTGCTGCCTCTCACAACATGGTACTTATGGTCTCCCACATTGCCCTTGTACTTGTGAAGTACTCCCCCATGCAAATTCTCTCAACAGGGTGCTACTCTTTCCCAAATTAGCACACTTCGGGGTATTCTCCCATCCAACATCCCATGACAGGGTACTACACTTCCCCAATTTCACAGGACATAGAGTGCTCCCTGCATACAACCTGTAGCAACAGGGTACTGCTCCTTCCACAGTTTCCACCAACAAACACGAGAGTTCTGCATTCACATCTCGTGAATGGGTACTTCTCTTCTCATACCTGTGACACTCAAACATGCACAAAAAGCACATATGTACACAACCTTCAGATGGACACTAGACGCTCTTCCCGAAACAGCTACCTAAACTCCTTATGGAATCAAAAGTAAATGCTCATGCTCTACTCCCAAAACAACCCAGAGGTGAATAATTTAAATTTCGCAACTTGTCGTGCAGTACTAAGCATTTAGCACACCACAACTATTAACACAAAGTGCAATTGCCAAACAACAGAAATTAACTTACATGGAAACTTACTAACCTGACACACACATTACCAATACGATGTACTTGGCACATGTCAATATGCAAAAGTCACCAACTAAACTGTTCCTCAACTTAATTAACCTCAAAGTTAGTGGGGCACAAGGCAGGTTTCTTAACAGAAGTACATAGAATAATACACACTTCAAGTTTGCCAAAAATCCTGCTAAATAATTAACAGAATGTCATATTTTAACATCACAATTGGGCAAATGCCAGGCAGGCGATGTTTTAATTCCCATGACATAAGGAGACTTTTGGGACACAGTATATCCTTGAATAACATAGTAATTTCTCTCTCCAATGTCCTTGGAGTTAGTCCAACTTCTCTTCTCAATTAACCAGGAGTCCTTGGGTGGTATTTCTTCAATGTCTCCACACCTGTTCCAATCAAACATCATCCTATGTTATGTAATATGCTATGTTATATTGATTTGTATTGCACTAATCCTCGAGTGTGCATCCAGGTGCTTGGGCAGGTTTGTAGGAGTGAGGGGCCCAAGGTGCTTATAGGAAGTCCCAGGTATTAAGCATCTTGCAGAACTCAGGAATTGAGGAGGAGGCTGTGATCTGTTGAGGGAGGTTGTTCCATTTCTTGGGTGTGACATAGGAAAACGAGCAACCTCCAATTTTGGTTTTGCAGATGCGTGGAATGTGTGCAAGTCAGAGAGCAGCGGTCTCTGGTGGGTTGGTAAAAGTGTATGCAGCTGTTCAGTTTTTCCAGTCCTGTGTTGTGTAGGGCTTTGTTTGTGTGTGTAAGAAGTTTGAAATGGTTGCATTGGTGATCGGGGAGCCGGTGAAGCTTCTTGTGGTGCAGTGTGATGTGGGTGTAGCGTGGGAGGTCGAGTAGGATTCTTGCAGCAATGTGCTGGATAGTCTGCAGTCTCTGTAGGTGTTGTTTGAAGTTTGCGGTGTAGAGAGGGTTGTCATAGTCCAGCCTGGTAGTAATGAGTGCTTGCCTGAAAGTCCTTCTGGTGTTCTGAGGCAACCATTTAAAGATCTTTCATAGCATGCATAGGATGTAGAAGCAGGAGGTGCACACTGTGTTGACTTGAGATGTCATGTTGAACTTGTTGTCTAGGATGATCCCTAGATTTGTTGTATGGTCTGTGGGTGTGAGTGTTGGGCCTAGCTCTGATGGACACCAGGTGAAGTCCAATAGGGAGGTCTTATTACCAAAGATCAGAACATCTGTCTTGTCAGAGTTGAGCTGCAAGCCATTGGTTCGCATCCAGTCTGCTACCATGGTCATGCAGTTGGTGAAGTTGAGCCTGGTGGTAGTTGTCTTGTCCATCACGGGGAGGTTGAGTTGGTATCATCAGCACAGAAAATGACAATGATGTCTTGAGATCAAATGATGTTGGTAAGCGGTGTGATGTACAGGGAGTGCAGAATTATTAGGCAAATGAGTATTTTGACCACATCATCCTCTTTATGCATGTTGTCTTACTCCAAGCTGTATAGGCTCGAAAGCCTACTACCAATTAAGCATATTAGGTGATGTGCATCTCTGTAATGAGAAGGGGTGTGGTCTAATGACATCAACACCCTATATCAGGTGTGCATAATTATTAGGCAACTTCCTTTCCTTTGGCAAAATGGGTCAAAAGAAGGACTTGACAGGCTCAGAAAAGTCAAAAATAGTGAGATATCTTGCAGAGGGATGCAGCACTCTTAAAATTGCAAAGCTTCTGAAGCGTGATCATCGAACAATCAAGCGTTTCATTCAAAATAGTCAACAGGGTCGCAAGAAGCGTGTGGAAAAACCAAGGCGCAAAATAACTGCCCATGAACTGAGAAAAGTCAAGTGTGCAGCTGCCACGATGCCACTTGCCACCAGTTTGGCCATATTTCAGAGCTGCAACATCACTGGAGTGCCCAAAAGCACAAGGTGTGCAATACTCAGAGACATGGCCAAGGTAAGAAAGGCTGAAAGACGACCACCACTGAACAAGACACACAAGCTTAAACGTCAAGACTGGGCCAAGAAATATCTCAAGACTGATTTTTCTAAGGTTTTATGGACTGATGAAATGAGAGTGAGTCTTGATGGGCCAGATGGATGGGCCCGTGGCTGGATTGGTAAAGGGCAGAGAGCTCCAGTCCGACTCAGACACCAGCAAGGTGGAGGTGGAGTACTGGTTTGGGCTGGTATCATCAAAGATGAGCTTGTGGGGCCTTTTCGGGTTGAGGATGGAGTCAAGCTCAACTCCCAGTCCTACTGCCAGTTCCTGGAAGACACCTTCTTCAAGCAGTGGTACAGGAAGAAGTCTGCATCCTTCAAGAAAAACATGATTTTCATGTAGGACAATGCTCCATCACACGCGTCCAAGTACTCCACAGCGTGGCTGGCAAGAAAGGGTATAAAAGAAGGAAATCTAATGACATGGCCTCCTTGTTCACCTGATCTGAACCCCATTGAGAACCTGTGGTCCATCATCAAATGTGAGATTTACAAGGAGGGAAAACAGTACACCTCTCTGAACAGTGTCTGGGAGGCTGTGGTTGCTGCTGCACGCAATGTTGATGGTGAACAGATCAAAACACTGACAGAATCCATGGATGGCAGGCTTTTGAGTGTCCTTGCAAAGAAAGGTGGCTATATTGGTCACTGATTTGTTTTTGTCTTGTTTTTGAATGTCAGAAATGTATATTTGTGAATGTTGAGATGTTATATTGGTTTCACTGGTAATAATAAATAATTGAAATGGGTATATATTTGTTTTTGTTAAGTTGCCTAATAATTATGCACACCTGATATAGGGTGTTGATGTAATTAGACCACACCCCTTCTCATTACAGAGATGCACATCACCTAATATGCTTAATTGGTAGTAGGCTTTCTAGCCTATACAGCTTGGAGTAAGACAACATGCATAAAGAGGATGATGTGGTCAAAATACTCATTTGCCTAATAATTCTGCACTCCCTGTATATGTTGAAAAGGGTGGGGCTGAGGGACAATCCCTGTGGGACTCCGAATATCAGTCTCTTAGTTTTTGATGTGAATGATAAGAGCCTGACCCCTTGGGTTCTTTCCATGAGGAAAGAACAGATCCATCTGAAAACAGATCAGTATGCCAATCTCATGGAGTCTTCTCATGAGGGTGTTATGGGGGACAGTGTTGAAGGCCACAGAGAGGTTGAGCAGGATGAGTGCTTCTGTTTCTCCTTGGTCTAGGATGATTCGAATGTCGTCAGTTGCCACGATGAGTGCTGTTTCCGTGCTGTGGTTCTTTCTGAATCCTGATTGGTGCCTAGAAGATGAGGAAGTTCGAGGAGGGTTGTGAGCTGCTTGTTGATGGCCTTCTCAATCACTTTTACTGGACAGGAGAGCAGGGAGATGGGTCAGAGGTTGCTCAGTTGACTTGGGTCAAATGTGGGCTTCTTGAGGACGGCGTTGATTTCTGCAAGTTTCCTTTCATCCAGAAAAGTGGTGGACATGATGAAGGTGTTGATGATGTGGGTCAGGGTGGTACTGATTGGAGATGGTACCAAGTTGTAGATGTTGTGGGGACATGGGTCCGTAGGGGCGCCTCAGTGGATGGTCCGCATGATTGCCACTGTGTATTTTCTGGTAAGAGTTGCCATTTGATCAGGTGACTGTCTTGGTTGGTGGTGGGTAGGTTAGTAGCAAATTCTCTTTGGTTGGGTTGGTATGCGAAGTTGCCGTACATGTTTGTGATTTTGCTGTGGAAGAACGTGGATAGGTTGTCACAAAGATGTTGGGAGGCAGCAATGTTGTGACAGTGGTTAAGGGCAAGGTGAAATCATTAACAATTGAGAAAATCTCTGCAGCTGTTAGAGCTTCCTTTGATGCAGTCCACTAGTGCCTTTTTCTTGGCGCCTCTCATTTGCTGGTGATAGCATCTGAGTGCAGTCTTGTAGGTAGTTCTGTCTGTGGTGTTGCGGCTGGCTATTTCCTTTCTAGCTGTTTACAGTGTTGTATGGTGTCTCAGGGGTCACCAACTGGCCTGCTTGTTTGATCTACTCTGCTTCTTGAGTTTGATTGGTGCGAGGGAGACCATGCAGTTCTTGATCCATTTATTCTGTTGCTGTCCTTGTCGAGGTTGCCTATGGGCTATGATAGTCCATGCTGAGGGCCATGAGTCAGTCTGCTTCTGTAATTTTGCGGTAGCTGCAGTCTGGAAAGCTGAACCTGTGCAAGGTGTTGACTTGAGGTGTATTGATTTGAAGTGGATGATGGAGTGGTAGGTCCATGTGAGTGATGTGGTGGAGCTGTATTTGATGCTGTTGTCTGTGATGATGATGGGGTCCAGTGTGTGTTGTAGGAAATTGGCTCTGTATATACTATCTCAAAGTGAGAGATAGTGTGCACAGAGTCCAAGGGTTCCCCTTAGAGGTTGATAGTGGCAAAATTAGATAATACTAATACTCTATTTTGTGGTAGTGTGGTCGAGTAGTAGGCTTATCAGAGGGTAGTGTTAAGAATTTGTTGTACACACACAGGCAATAAACGAGGAAAACACACTGAAAGACGTAACTCCAGGCCAATAGGTTTTTATATAGAAAAATATATTTTCTTAATTTATTTTTAGAACCACAAGATTCAAATTTTAGGTAAGTACATAAATTGCAAGGTACTTCACACAGGTAAGTATAGAACTTTGATTTAAAACAGTAGTACACACAGTTTTGGTGAAACTGGCAAATAGCTATTTTAAAAGTGGACACAGTGCAAATATCAACAGTTCCTGGGCGAGGTAAGTAATCATTAGTTTCTCAGGTAAGCAAAGCACTTACACAGTCAGTCTCCTGGGCATAGGCAGCCCACCGTTGGGGGTTCAAGGCAACCACAAAGTCACAGCACCAGCAACACAGGGCTGGTCAGATGCAGAGGTCACAGGAGGGCCCAAAACACATAGGCGATCTTCGGAGAACAGGGGGGCTCCGGTTCTGTTCTGCTAGCAGGTAAATACCTGCATCCTCGGGGAGCAGACCAGGGGGGGGTTTTGTAGAGCACTGGGACACACACACACCAGCACACAAAATACACCCTCAGCGGCACAGGGGCAGCCGGGTGCAGTGTGCAAAGTAGGCATTGGGTTTTGTATTGAAAACAATGGAGGGACCCGGGGATCACTTTGGCGATGCAGACACGGCACAGGGGGGCTTCTCGGGCCAGCCACCAACTGGACTAGGATGAGGGCCGCCTGCTGGTCACTCCTGCACTGGTAGGTGGTTCCTCTCGGTCCTGGGGGCTGCGGGTGCAGTGCTTGGTCCAGGCATCGGGCTCCTTTGTTACCAAGCAGTCGCGGTCAGGGGGAGCCACTGGATCCTCTCTGCAGGCGCCGCTGTGTGGGTGCAGGGAGGTCGACTCAGGGTGTCCACATCGTTGGAGTCCTCTCTGCAGTGTTGGTTTCTTCAAACTCGAGCTGGGGGCGTCGGGTGCAGAGTGTGAAGACTCACGCTTCAGGTGGGAAGTTGGAGTCTCCTTACATTTGGTTTCTTGTTGCTGTTTTGTAGTTGTTTCCGAACAGAGCCGCTGTCCTCAGGAGGTTCTTGGTCCTTTAGGTGCAGGTCAGTCCTCTGAGTCCTCAGGATGCATTGCTGTGCAGGTTCTTTGAGTCTGGAGACAGGCCGGTAGGGCTGGGGCCAAGTCAGTTGTCATCTGAGTCGTCTCTGCGGGGCTTTCAGGTCAGTGGTCCTTCTTGTTGTTGTAGGTTGCAGGAATCTGATTTCCTAGATTCAGGGTCACCCCTAAATACTAAATTTAGGTATGTGTTTAGGTCTGGGGGACAGTTTCCAATGGCTACTGTCCTAGAGGGTGGCTACACCCTCTTTGTGCCTCCTCCCTGAGGGGAGGGGGCACATCCTTATTCCTATTGGGGGAATTCTCCAAAACCAAGATGGAGGATTTCTTTAGGCAGGGGTCACCTCAGCTGAGGGCACCATAGGGGCTGTCCTGACTGGTGGGTGACTCCTCCTTGTTTTTCTCATTATCTTCTCCGAACTTGCTGCCAAAAGTGGGGGCTGTGTCCGGAGGGACATGCATCTCCACTAGCTGGGATGCCCTGGTACGCTGTAAACACAGGCATGAGCCTTTGAGGCTCGCCGCCAGGTGTTACAGGTCCTGCAGGGGGAGGTGAGAAGCACCTCCACCCAGTGCAGGCTTTGTTCCTGGCCACAGAGTGACAAAGGTACTCACCCCATGTGACCAGAAACCGGTCTGGTTGTAGCAGCATGGCAGGAACTGGTCAGCCTAACACTGGTATTTGGACTGGTATACAGGGGGCATCTCTAAGATTCCATCTGTGTGCATTTTTCAGTGAATCCCACACTGGCATCAGTGTGGATATATTGTGCTGAGAAGTTTGATACCAAACTTCACAGATTTCAGTGTAGCCATTATGGAACTGTGGAGTTCGTGTTTGACAAACTCCCAGACCATATACTCTTTATGGCTACCCTGCACTTACAATGTCTAAGGTTTGACTTAGACACTGTAGGGGCATAGTGTTCATGCAACTAGGCCCTCACCTGTGCGTTAGTGCACCCTGCCTTAGGAATGTAAGGCCTGCTAAAGGGGTGACTTATCTATGCCACAGGCAGTGGGTTGAAGGCATGGAACTCTGAGGGGAGTGCCATGTCGACTTAGTCATTTTCTCCCCACCAGCACACACAAGCTGTGAGGCAGTGTGCATGTGCGGAGTGAGGGGTCCCCAGGGTGGCATAATACATGCTGCAGCCCTTTGAGACTTTCCCTGGCCACAGGGCCCTTGGTACCAGGGGTACCAGTTACAAGGGACTTATCTGTGTGCCAGGGCTGTGCCAATTGTGGGAACAAAGGTACAGTTTAGGGAACGAAAACTGGTGCTGGTGCCTGGTTAGCAGGATCCCAGCACACTTTCAATCATAACTAGCATCAACAAAAGGCAACAAGTTAGGTGGTAACCATGCCAAGGGGGGCATTTCCTTTGTGCATGTTGGTTCTGGGATGATCTGGGTGAGTCCGATGTTGCTCAAGCTTTCGAGGAGTGCTGTGGAGCAGGGGTTATTTTGGTCTTCCAGGTGAAAGTTGTGGTCACAAGGAGAGTGTAGGCTCTGGAGTCAATGGTGAGCAGAGCGACAAAGTTGGTGATGAGGTTGGTAAAGGTTGCTCGTGGTCAGGAGGTGAGGGTTCTGTTCAGGGTGAAGTTTTCAGAGATTTGCAGCTTGAAGTGCAAATGTTCCACGAATGGGGTGGCACTCTCTGTGGATGTTGTGCATTTGATGATTTTCTTGTTAATCACAGCAAGTCCTCCTCCTGGATTTTAAAGGCTGTCCTGTCGAGCGATATTGTAGACAGCTGGGATAGCCCTGGCGATGGCAGGAGGCAATAAGGGCTTGAGCTAGGTCTCTGTGATGAAGAGGATGTCGGTTTGCGTCACTATTCAGCAGGTCCCATATTTTGGTTGTGTGTTTGCTGAATGATCATGTGTTGAGAAGCATGCATGCTCGTAGGTGTTGACATGAGGGTTTGCTGGGGCGTGTGTTGCAGGGTGGTGGTTTGCATGTTGTTGGTGCCTGTGTATTTGGAGGGGTGTTGAAGGCGTTGTTAGTATTTGCATGCGGGGTGTGGGTGGGTGGATGCTAGAGCACTGGCAGTGGGTGCAGGTGAAAGCTCCTACCCTGAGGTCAATAGCAGTTGACAGAACAGTGTCCGAGGTCTAGCGTCCTAAGGAGTGCTGCGGAGTATCGCAGGGCAGTGATCGGACAAGGGCTCCTAGCGACATCCAGGCGCAGAAAGTCTTGCCTTTAGCGTGCCTTTGGCGTGCAAGTAGTGTACCCGCTGCGCGTCCATGGTTCAGTTGCCATTAAGTAGGTCCTGGGACGGGGGAGGAGTGCAAGGTGCCGTGATGTCATTTCCTAAGCTAATGGGTGTTGGGAAATAAAGTCCTCTTGCTGGGCTTTTTCTTTTAAAGACGGTTTTGCCAGGAAAACCAATTAAGGTCACTTGCTGTCCTGATGGATGATGGGAAATTTAGAGATGTCACTTGCTGTGTTGGGGAATGAAGGGAGACCCAGTAATATCACTTCCTGTGCTGATGGGTGATGAGAAGTGAAGTCCTTTTGCTTGGCTTCTTTTATAGACAGTTTTGGCTGGAGAACCAGTAAGGTCACTTTCTGTCCAGATGGATGATGGAACTCCACTCTGACACCCAGGTCTGGATTCAAGACATTGGCAAGTCTCTTTCAAAAGCAAGTTGCGCTACTGTGCCCCCAAACATCCCATATTCCAGTGTTGATTGACTCACGCCCAGGGGAGGAAACTCCCTATTTACCTGCTGCTGCACATTGTCACAAGACCCTTGTCCATCACCTTGACCACAGCGCTAGCAGGAGCCTTTGGAGCTCTACTGGTTACTTCACACTGGGCACCATAAAATATGCGTAATGGAGTAAACATTGAATATACTGGTGAACAAAGCTCCATGGATCATTTTAGAGTTATGCATACTGTAAAGCAGATTTCCTAAATCTCCCCACTGTCTCCACAGCACCATCTCCACCCTGCTGTCCTTATATCACTGTCTCCTTAGCACTGTCCTTAAGTGAAGGACTATACAATTGTACAAATGACCTCAGTTTATATCTCCCCTCAGATGGCTCCTGCTAGTTAGCAGCTTGAGCTGACGCAACTTGCCAGTGGATTTGAAGGTGGGAAGCCTCTGATTAGTCCTCCATGGTCACAGGTCCAATTTCCTTCCCACATCAGAATTCATTCCCTGCCAGAAATGGTCCCCAACTGCCACTTGAGTCTTGCTGCATTTTCACGCAGATACCAAATTGTTGTAGTTAGAGGGCAGGGTCTTCATACAAGAGTCTGGAGCCATTGAAGTAGACCTAAGTTTTTGATTCCATGTTAGGTCCTTAGGTTACAGCAAAAGCAGGTAGGCACCATCAGAGCTCCATCCTCCCTCCATCTGTCCTCTCCTATCTACTATTGCAGACCACACACCAATATTCTATTTCATCTCTCTCTCTCAGCTTCCCAGACACCAAATTGGCACACAGGCAATAGGGACACAGATGATACTACAAAAGAGCACAACATGCATAACGACAGATGAGGATAGGAAGAGAAAATGTGAAAGAAATTAGAGACAGACAACTAGTGTCTAGTATTGTTCCAGATCTGTTTTCATTGACATGATCACGAATTGCATGAAAACACTGAACAGGGAAGCCTGTCTGGAATTAGCTATCACTCTGGCAATCAGTCATGGCAGAGGAGCTTAGATAGAGCCCTGGAGCTATTGGCTCCCTCTATGTTTCTGTGAATCGAGGGAGAGCAGAAGGTGTGATGCAGAGTTGCTGCTCTTTAGGCCTGAGAAGAGATGGCAGGGTTCAATGGTGTTTGGACCTATGTATGAGTGAGATGGCATGACTGTTCCTACCCCGCCCCGACTCCAGCTGAAAACCTTCAGTGCATTTTAATAGAAAAAAATAGCTGAGACTTATCACCAAAAAAAATCAGTTCTGCTGTAGCCTTCCACCTGGCTAAAGAGTACCATGAAAAACAAACCATCTAACAGTTTGGTGAATTTCACGACAATTTCTAAGGGTCTGTTTTACAATGATCCCATCCTGGGCCATAGTTATTTGGGGGCAGTTATTTGCGAGCGCTCCCTATTGACAATATTGCATAAAAACCAGGGAAATAACACTACCATAAAAGTGATGCCTATCCACACCACAACTGCAAATGAAATCAGGGTCATGCTTAACATAATTAGATGCTACTAATAACTTGCCCAATATAATAGATTCAAGTCGGTGCATCTGATAACTGCACTATATTGTTGGTTACTCTCAATAATAAATGTTCTTTTCTATAATTGAACACATTGATGTCATTCATATCATTGTTTAAGGTGACCGGAACTTAGGTGGACTAAACCAGCCTGTAGCTCAGTGGGCCAAAACTGGGTTACGTGCCCTAGGCCCACTTCACCACCTAAAACAACACAATACACACTGAACAGAAGACTTCTGCTGATCAGCCACCCCAGGATGGGGATGAGGATGTTATTGAGAGTATCCTATATGTTGCACATCAATCTGATATAATGTAATGTAATATATTGGAAAAGTTATTTGTAGCACTAAAAGGCCATGAAAAATATTATGGTGCCAGATGGAACAGAGAAAAGCCCCCTGCATGGCTCTGGACAGCACCCTATGCTCAGATTCTCCATTGAAAGCTGTTGTTTTATGATCAGTCTCAGCACACATGATGATCATTTGTGTTAGATGGAATTATGTTTGTGGCACAGATTGAGACCCTAATCAGGGCTGTAGACAGAGGAGCACAACACATCATATGTACTCTCCTTTGGAGAAGCATAACTTATGTCAGCTCCCCGTACGGTAGACGATTGACATTGGTAGCAGCAATACCAATCCTAATAGCATGACAGGCCTTTTTACCTGTCACTTTCTAGATGTAGTGGCCTACTGTGTTTTAAATTTGATCTGCCAGTCCAACTGAGTCTTTTACCTGTCCCTGTAGGACATTGGGCTCACATATGTGTACATTACTAGTGTGTAGGAAATGCACATAAAACACAATTTCCTAACCTGACGCATGGGGTCCCACACAAGTGATGGCTGGGAGAATCCATTCAGTGCCAGGGTTGGGGTAACAACCGCCAGGTCCTTTTGCTTGGTTTAGGACGAGCAACCTGGGTGAAACTTGACTAGATGCCAGAGGAACTGCCTGTACCCTGCTTTGAGGGAGAGAGCTGATTGACTGCACAGAAGAGGCACTGGAGGTGGCCTTGAACAAAGAAATGCTGCTCTGAAGGAAACCCGGGAAGCAAAGGAGCCTAGGTGAGACAAATCGATGTTGCTTCTGCAACATGGGGTGAGACCTGCACCACTATACTAAAGATGAGGTCCAATAGTCATAGGTGTTTCCACTGCATAGGTAATTGCACCAACACTTAAGGATGAGGGTGATATAGAAGACAAGAGCAAGATTGAGTTCTACCACATCTAATACCAAGATGCATCTGAAGTGTTATAGAACTTCCCACCACCTACAGCAAGGGCGGCTCCTCCGCAAATGGCGGAGGAACGTTGCCCTCCTGGCCAAGAGGCAGGAGGTGAAAAATAAAACGATAGCTTATTATCATTTTATTTTTCATCTGCTGGCTCAGTCAGCAGGGAGGGGCGGGCTGGGTCATTGGAGGTGCGAGGGGTGAGGAGGAGAGAGTGCACCTAAGTGTGCATGTGTATTTGTCCGGCGGTCTCAGGTCAAACACACGTGCGCACTTAGGTTTCTCCAGCACCAGGCTGGAGAAACTGCACAGACCCCACGGCTGTGTCTAAGCGGGAGTCTGAGATGCTCAGACCCATCCTGGTGCACATTTCATGCTAGGTTTGGCATGAAAGCAGAACCAGGATTGCTGGGGAGCCTGGGGAGGTGTCCCAAGGAATGCTGGGACACCACAAGAAGAAGAGCAACGAGCGAGGTGGCAGGAGTCAACAGTGGCAGGAAAGAGGTGAAAGGTAAGTGGGTTTTTTTCCCATTGTTTTCCCCGTCGTGGCCCACCCTCCTCCACTGACATTTGCAGCAGCTGGTGCTGACCTACAGTCATGTTACAAAGAATCTACAAACCCCGAAAAAAGATTGACATCAAAGTAGGAGACTTTACTGACCCAGAAAGCGACCTTTTTGTTATTTGGTGTAAATTCACTCGTAGTTTGTGAGAAATTAAAGAAAAAACATATTTGTATATATAGGGACGTGAAGGCTGTGTGAACCCTCCCTATCTCGTGTTTAGATCTGATTGGCTGCCAACACTTGAACAAGGAAGGAAAAAAGGTAAAAAATAAGAAAAAGGGCAGGGTAGGATCACCCCTTAGCTCTGGAGGACACCCCAGAGCATAAAAGCATTTGTTTAAAATTCTCACCTCAAGTCGCAGCAGAGCCGGCAAAAATTCCCCCCCAAAAAATGTGGGCTCCAGCACTTGTGTTAATGAAGCCCCCGGGTGGACCAGATCCCGGCCATTAAAAAAAAGAGGGGGATGCACAGGGCACCAGCATAGGGTTTCTATTAGCCCCTGGGACCGCCGCCTCCCCGGGGCAATCAGAAAGAGTAATGTGGGGGGGGTGCGCGGCACCCCCACAGCCCTGGGGACTGCCAACTCTCCAAGGCAAAGCAATGTTTTAATGTGTTGGAGGCCCTATGGCCTCCCGCAAAACCCCTGGGGACTGCCACCTCCCAGGGGCAAAGATTGAATTGTATGCGGGTGCAGTGCGGACCCCCTGCAGCCCTTGGGACTGCCACCACCCTGGGGCAAATGTTGAATTGTATGCAGGGGGGCCCTCGCCATGCACTGCTAATTACCCCACAAATTACAGCACTCGTGAAATCTTTGATAACATCATGGATATTGTCACTGTAGCATCTGTAGTAAAATTATTGATCACATAACTGTGCATGGCGGGGGCGCGAGTTATAGTTACTTTAGGGCATGAGTTGTAGTTACTTGAAATAACTCTAACTATAACTGCTGAATTTCTCTGGTTTTGTGCGAGTAAATTCAGAAGCTAACTATAACGTCCTTGTAACCTTTGGTTTGTTATACATACTTAACATGTACATTGTTTCCAGCAGTACTTTGTCTCTTTCTAGATATGAAAAAATGTAATAAAGTTTGTTTTAAAAAAAACCTTACCGTTTTGAAAGTAGTATTATTAATTGGTTTGATTCTGTGTTGCTATTTAATTACATTTTTGCTTTAGGTGTTGTTATTTGTTGGTATAAATATTGGGAGGTCATAAGCATTGCATTTGGTATGCAAATTATAATATGCATGGCTGTTGTGCAAGTTATTGATGGTGCTCCTAACCATAACTTGCACATGTCTGTGTTTTCAGGTTTTAATACATGACAATAACTGAACATTGCATTTTTAGGTGTCATTTTTAAACATATGTTGAAACGTTATAAGCAACCTAACCATAATTTCAGTTTAATCTTTGTTTTGGTCAGCGATTTATGTTTTTTTTTTTTATCATATGCCACATCCAAGAGGTCCAGCGCTCCATAACTGAGCAACCCCCAGCTAAGCACAGCCTTCAGCGGTAAGGAACAGGGTTTATATGCCAACGTTGTGTGGGCGAACAAGTTTGGCTGCAGGGACTGCCTCTAGGTCCTGCACCCAACCGTCCACAGGCAGCGAACCACCTGTATTGCACCGTCTTCAGATGGGGTTCAGTATGTTTGGTCGTACGACTAGGCCTCCAGAACTTGACCCTTGGTTCTGCAGGTGGCCAACCCCACTGTGCATGCCTTCAGCAGTGTGCAGTGAATTGGCCTCAGGGCCTGGCCTCCAGCCAGCTCCTTTGCTAAACTGTTCCTGGGTGGCCAACACCCACAATGCAGGCCTTTGGCTGTACGCAGCAGAGGTTGGTTGAAGGGCTTGGTCTCCATTCAGGCCCTGCATCCAACACTCCACAGGCGGGTAACCTCTGCTACACACAGCTTTCAGCCACAAGCAGCATGGTTTGGCTGTAGGCCCTGGCCTCTTGCCAGCCTGCAGCCGACTGCCTGAGGGTGGTCAATGCCCACAAACCATGGCCTGTGGCTGTATACAGAGTGTGTTGTCTCCAGGGCCTGAAGAGTCGAGGCTGCTGCATGATCCTTGTGTGTGCCCAGACGGAAGATGTGCCAGTGAGGGGGGAAGGATTCATCAAAAGCTCTTCCTTGGTGGAAGTTAGTGGAACATGTGGGCCTTGGAAGACTTTGTGGACACTTGAGAGGGTTAGGGCAGGGGAAGGGAGCAACCATTCCTACCCAGGAAACACCAGACAGCACCACTACAAAGGACCACAAAAATTGGCAAAGACGTTTGAGGCCTGTGGTGTTGGCACTCCTCCCTGATCTTCTCCTGGATGACTGATGCCCTTTGCTTCTGGCAATGGACTGCCGCCACAGGAGTGGTTGGAGACAGCTGAAGGGCTTGCTTCACGGTTTGGGACCGACACATTGGCCACCACATATGGGTCTCAGCAGGACAGTCAGTGTATTGTCACAATTGGGCTGGTCCTCTATCTCTCTATTCAAATGAAGAACTTTCCATGCACGTGGTACCCCCTGTGGCATTGAGGCAGCCCTTTTGAGGGGCTACAAGCAAATTGAGGGACAAAATACAACACAGTGTTGCCAGCAACTGGCATACCAAAATAGCAAACACGCCAAGACTCCGTCCATATGTGATATCCTGTATGGCCAGAAATGAGACCCAAAAAATGTTTTGGAGAGTAGCGGCACCCTCAACTAGGATACAGCAGACACACAAGACCCTGAAGCGTTTGCTGATACAGAAGCTCAAAGTGGAGCTCTCTTCCGTTTGCCAAGGTTTGGCCAAATCTGTTTCTGAACTTGGCCACAACCTACAGAAAATGGAACAGACTTGACTAGGTCGAAACCTTCACAGCAAAACATGCCCACAAACAAGATGTCCTAGCAGAAAGAGTGGCAGACTAGTCTCTGTGTCTTTCTCACAGAAAGGTTTGAAGAAAATCAAACTAGAAAGAACAATCTCAGAATACAGGGCATCTACCCCAATGTCCCCAACCTTGATGTACAGTCATACATCAAGGCATTCTTTCGTCATATCCTCTTTGAAGACAATAATAAGGTGGTTGCGCTGACCAGAACCCACAGATTAGGCAGAACTTAAAAACTGACATGCTCACAATGGTTCATTTCTAACTAAAAGAGAGACTAATGGCCGGAGCAAGGGCAATGAAAATGATACAATTTTGAGAGGACTCAATAACATGTTCTGGGATATATCACCCATGACCCCTATCAAGCTGAAATGATTCAGTGGTGTAACAGCTGCTTTTCACCAAAAGGTGATCATCTACAGGTGAGGATATCCTGTTACACCCATTTTTATCACAGAAGTGAAAGAACACAGCAACAGTGACCCATAGAAAGCCATACGGCTCCTAGGATTTACTGATACATCAGGACCTGCCAAAGAAAGAAACAGTGACGAGTTGGAGAACACGTGCACAGAAATAGAGATTGCCACCAAAAGTGAAAGAATAAAGAGAAAAATGAAAAGCATCACAAAGGGTGGAGAGGGAGGCACATCCTGCCACTTCAGACAATTGTGTACTGTTAGCAAAAGGAATGTCAGGCTATATGGGAGATGCCAGTGATTTCCCATTTCTGATTCCTCGGGAAACTATATCCTAGGCGCTGCCATCCAGGTCGCTATCCCGTAAGACTGCCAATCAAAGAAGCTAACTGCCATTACACCTTTAACATCTGAGAGGTATCTGAGATCAAGAGGCCTCAACCAGACCAAACGTCCCTTGAAACCACCTCTGTAGAAGCTGTTGTACCTGAAGTTGAAACAAGTATCTACACCTGCTTAATATCTGGCAGCAGAACCAATGAGATAACTTACATAGGGAAAGCTCAGAATCGTATTTTCCCAATAAGGAAGACGAGGAGAAACACAGAGATATGGCTGCTGACAAGTACAGCCCCAGACAAAAAGAAGCACACTCCATCAGAAGATACCCTGAAACACAAGCTTCAAAAGAAATATAAGTAGAAACTGCCAAGACAGCACATGCAAGGCCGGCAGCATGTGATAACACATTTTTTATAAACATTTTTGCTAAAATTACTGTTCAAAATGATCTTTTAAATTAACAGTGTTTTCCATACCATCTTAGACCAAATTTACATAAAGGAGAAGCGATTGAAGCAGATCCTCTAAACTACCTACCTCTTACTGGAAATGAGAAAGAAGCAACACCTTGGAGGTTTATTTGACCTTCTATCAAGACGCTTATTCAGAAGAGCATGTGACTGACGTAAATATTTAAAATCCAAAACTGATAGCGGTTTCTACAGGTAAGTGGATGTCTGTAACGTTTATTTCCTGATTAGAATTATATGTGCTTATTAGTGTGAATCATTTCCAATTAAAATAAAATTGTTGTGATGTACAGAAATATATTTTTCTGGCCTGTTTTAACTAGGCCTCGACTCTATTTTAAAGCAACTTGGCTTCTGTTTCATAATATTTCTTCTGTGTTTTTATTTTCTCATTAGCACGGCATGCAGCAAAACGTTTACTTTGTATGACATGTTCTCAAAGGACAACAGAAGAAACCTTTAGATACTTTCAAGGCTCTTCTTGCCTGAACACTGTATTACATGCATTTATGAGTCTTTTAATTGTTCACGTAACTAGTTTGTCCTGACACCTCTGTTGCCTTTAGGTCGGAAGAGGCAACATTTTATTAAAATTGTGGAATAGTGTTACGATGGTAGTATTAAATGATATGTATGTAATGTTACATTTTGATTTATTGTAATGTTGATAACTTGCTCACACCATGCTGACGGGCTGCATTTTCTATACATTCTATGGTGAAATATGTAGTGACGCCCGGTTATTTTACGAGGGAGTAGGGTGGAGTCACACAAACACCTTACTCACACACATTCATTCAGTCACTAACATACACATACATTCATACATGCAGGCACACACCAACCATTAAAAACATAAAACTTACCTCAAGAGCATCAGCTCCTAAAGGGAAGCCTTGGAGGTCCCAGTAGGTTTGGGACTGCTGCTTTCCCTCATTGGCTGACCTAAGGTGAACCAAAGAGGGAAGGCATCAGTCACAATCTCGTCATAGAGTGGGATGGGGTCAGTGAGACTGCTGACTCCACCCCTCTCTGTGACACGGTGTCACTGATTCACACTTTGCCCTCGGTCCGAAGCAATCAGTGACACTCCCCATTTACATGAGTGGGAGGACGTCGAGGCACCATTGCCAGGCTGAAGAGGTCACATCCACAGGGCTCAGGCAGCCAGGAGCCTGGACATTTGGGGCATGTCCAGCTCCTGGTTGTCTGACCTGAACCAGAAGTGTGTCAGTCAGGCTGACTTTTGCTCAGCCTGACAGATATGTTTATTGTCTGGAAAAAGGTGGGGGCTTGGCTCCTCAGTCCATACAGACAGACCGCTTTGGGAAATATATAATAAAAAAACTTGAATATGGTGGTGGGACAGATCTTTTTGTTTCTACTACGGATGATGTTGGTTACTCTATTGATGTGCTGCACAATTTGCACTTTGTCTGTTTTTCAGATTTTGTTTAATGCTGCATTTATTTAATCTCTGTGAGTCTTCATGGCAATTGATTTCTATTTCTTTTGAAAGGTTTATTGAGACCACTACATTTTTACCATTTTGTATTGTGTTTTTATGTTTAAATAAAACTTCATGGTTTTTCAGAATTTCTGATCTTGGACTCCCTTTTTGAGTTGATTTTGTTTTATTTACTGTATTTTGAAATGCTGTTTGAATGTTATCTCTAGGGACATATTGCCTCATCTAGTTTTGAGGACAACACCTTTTCCAGCCCCACGATGGGTGCCATGACTTTCATACAGATTATCTAGGAGACAGCGTCCACGATTACATTCAGTGCCAATCTGATTTTCCATGAGGGAAAAGATTCTGGAAGGACCCTTGTGGAAGCCACATTGATTTCACAACAGGACATGGAACAGTGACCCATGTATGAAGTATAAGGTACCCGCATGATCCAACAATGATTATGGACAATGTATAGATTGACTTATGTAGATGGCCAATGCCTTACTGGCTGCTGGAATTGTCATGTTACAAAGGTGCACCCTAAAGATATTAACTGGGAATAATTGTTTAGGGGCAGCTCACTGGTGCCACTAAGACTACCAGAGCAGTGTGGGGGTTCTCAGCCAAAGAGCTCCTGGATGAAGGTGGGTGCTCATACTTAACTAGTCAGTAGACTGGTTCCTCTGCAATGAACGTATCATACTGGGATTGGTGTATATTGATGTAAATTGGTTTCAAGTGGCCACATGTAGACAGAGCTCCAGAAGAGGGACCTTTGGAACACAGTTCTAGGTGCTGCAGGATAGCCGAGCTCCCAGAAAGTAATGTGAAAGTGACAGAAAATTAAGGCATTAGCTTCTGTTCTCAGAGAGCTGCAAATGACTGAAACAAATGAGAAGAAAATTCCTCAGTGTCACATACAAGTACTACCTTTGAAGTCATGCGTAGAAAGCCAAAGGTCCACTCAGGAAGGTAAGCCCTAGGTTAGACAATGTTGTGTGGGTGACAGTGCCATAGCCACCTGCTGCAAACTCCAGTACGTCTGCTGAGTCTTGAAAGTGTTCCCAGGTCATCCACCAAGAGAAGGAAAGTTATTTGTGTGATGGATAGAAGAAGAGACACACCTCAGCTTCAGAAGGAACTCCTCGGCCAGCCAGTCACTAGAGAGAGGACTTGCTCGTGCCCTTTAAAAACACTTGATTTATCATGGATATAGCTGAAAGACTAAACACTGGCTTGGGTCATTTTACATGAAAAAAGCAAGTTAAGTCTTCATTACGAATGCTAATGTTTATTTCAAGAACATTCAACCAATCATATGATACAGAATGTCCTGGTAAGGAGTAGTTGGACATCGTGATCCAAAATAATCTGATTCATCACTCGTTACGTGCAAAACTAGAAAACGTGACACTTGTCCAAAAGAAGAAAAATTGCAAAATACTCTTACATACACATGGCCCAAAATCTGAAAAGAAATCCCACATTGATATTAGAGCTGTGATATAGGAAATTAATAACTGTTTGGCACTAGAGAATTAAAGTTTCATTCGTTTTTACAACTTATCCATATATAAACAATGAATGCAAAAAGTATCACATTTCAAGTACAGTAAGTCAAATAG
Source organism: Pleurodeles waltl (assembly GCF_031143425.1). Taxonomy (NCBI): domain Eukaryota; kingdom Metazoa; phylum Chordata; class Amphibia; order Caudata; family Salamandridae; genus Pleurodeles; species Pleurodeles waltl. The sequence continues at coordinate 230,523,680 of NC_090440.1, forward strand.
TATTAATTTGTTTACTGAATCAATTGTAGTTTCTCATACACTGGATGTGTATTTTTCTGCTCTTAAAAAAAGAAATCTACAGAAGATCACAAAATGTCACTAAATATAAGAAAAGCTTTGGCTAACCACCAACGTGTGTGGCGAGTTCTTTCTACCTGAGACCTCAAGTAATTCTAAAAAAATAATTATGCAAGATTGGATCAGCTTTTACCCAGACTTCCAGTACACTGTTGATGACACAAAGCATGAGATGACAGATTACCTATGACATTATAGTTAAACACTTCAGATGTGACTTTACGTCTGCTATGAACAACTGTTGCACCTATGTGTCTGAAGAATTCGATGGCAACACTCTTAAACACCTTTGAAAACAAGAAGAGGCCTCTGAGGGCCATGGAGCAGGCCCCACCACACCAACTTCTGAACACATGAAGTCATGTTCTTGCTTTGCTTTCTGTCCTGAAAACCTGGTTTTCTACGACATAAGCTCTCTCATTTGACATCCCTATTCTTCACTGAAATAGGCCTCATAAAACTGTAAGGAATCTTGCATTCATACACAAAACCATCTGGAAATACACACTTATGAATTTTCCTTCCAATCCTTCATTAGAAAGAATGTCAGTAACAATCAACCAAATGCTACGACAACCAAAGCATTCTACACCATCTACCATTTGTCAGGTTGTGACCCCAGCTGCAAAAAGCACTTTAATAACCTCATCACATCTATGACCCTTCACCACTCAAGCAATGTACTCCTGGGTAGATTCGACTTCAACATCCCTTTCAACAGTCACAAAAATGTAATTGTTCCAAAACCTAAAAGATAAATCAGGAGGTCCCAATGTATAAAACAAGAAGCACCCTGTGCCTGATTTTCTCTCCCACCACCTCACAATTCATAAACCTCTGAAAACCCATTATCAGAGATGGAACAGATGACCAGGCACGAGAAAGCAAAGGATCTGAGATCTGCTGCTGGCTGTGAGGAGTGAGACTGTAGAGAGGCCTACCATTGTTGCATTGTTTTCAGAGGGCGGACCATGAGAGATGAAGATCATGGGGTAACTCACTTCAAAACAGTTGTAACTACTGATTCACTCGAAACCTGGGATTACCAGTTTCCCTCATTGCTGGTACATGATGCAATGCAATGGTGAAGCCTTATTCATTTACTTTGTGATCTTCTCAGAAGGTTGTGTGTATCGTGTATTATAGCAAATTGCCACCAGGGTAATTTCCAAAATAAGCATTTTACCTACAACGCAGTGTGAAACCAGACACACTGTTTATATCCAGAAGACATCCCAGTCATCCATTTGTTTTACAATCTTTGCAATATTTTCATGGCCACCATTATCTTTGTCCATACAAATGTTGGCATCTGAGCTAATTTACCAGCACAACACTAGGGGCCATATGTACGAACACTTTTTTCCATAGACACAGAATGGGTAAAAACCTTTGATACATCTGGCCCTAGGTGCGTTCCCCTCACTTCTCCAAAGGCCCCAACAAATGTATGTAATCAGGATTAGAGCTCAGGGGACTAGGAGAGCACTACTGGGTGACATCTGTCAAGTGAAACACACATATGGTTTGCCAACGTCAGTGCGGCCGGCTCTGAGACGTTGAACTCCAGCTTCTATATGTCATTGGGCTGTGCATGACAGCAATATGTAATGTGTGTGTGCTACCATTTTGTAGTGGGACCAATGTTAATGTAATTGGCTCCAAGAGGATGAACTCCAGCTTCACATGTAATTGTGTTGTTCATGACTGCGTCATATAATGTGTTTGCCGCCATTTTGTAATGGGATGCATTGTATTTCGATTGCAAATTCACAGTGATGCGCACACCAGCAACTGAACAGTGTGTTGCCCTTACGGTGATGCCCACAGGTGAACTACTAAGAACATCAGTCTCAATGGCAATACTGTGAGGCAGATCAGAGTCATCTTAACCTACAGTTACTCAAATTACACATTCTGTAGTAGTATTTTGTAACAGACATTTTGTACGTTAATGGTACAAGTATACAATCTCAAGTATAAACCACATCATTTCACACATTTGTCAAACTACTTGAAATGTCTTACTTGAATGCTTATCATTGTATAGTGTGTGTGTTGTCTGGTGTGAGTGGATGTATTTTGGCCGTAATTTCTCTACAGGAGCAAGTCATAGTGCGTATAATATATAATGCATCAAACTGTAGTTCCCCCTTCAGCAGGAGTACCACGTTTTGACTGGGAACAATGGAAGGAGGGGTTGTGGTATACCTCAGTGCAATCGAAGGTGAGGCCTTCTCACAAAAGAAAAAGTATTCATTGCTATGCAGTGTTTGGGATGACAAAAAAGATATGTTTTGAAACACCTTCCCAGAGACACGTTGTTAGGTGAGGGTGTCTCCGTGGTTGAGTATGAATTGGTCATTAAAATATTGGAAATTTACTAACTTTACAGCAGACATCAGGAACCAGGCCAACCTGTTGAAAGTTGTGTAAGTGTGATACGCATGTTAGCAGCATCGTGTGGTTACAACAATGTGGATCAGAGGTGAGCTAGTTTTATAACTATTGGGCTTTTCAACAAGCTGATCTGTGATCAATAAACTTTGTTGACTACACATAGTCAATAAGCTCAGGAAAAGTCACTGAAAATGCTGTAGGGATTAAAATCACAGCAACGTACGTGAAGGAGATACCTGCATCATCTTCCATTTCTAATGTTCAACATGTTCAAGAGAATTGCAAAAGTCTCAGCTTTCAAGAGGGTCGCAAGAATTTTAGAAAGAAAAACAAACAAAATTCTGACATATGTTCTAGGCAACTAGCTTGTTATAGGTGTGGGAGTAATTCACATTTGGGTAATGGTCAGTTTTTTTCAGCCATGGACGATCTCTGTAACAAGTGCAAGTGCAACAGTCATTTGCTACAGTTTGCAAGCCTAGCATGAATAAGATGTGGGAATCATTTTAATTGGTGAAAGTTACAGAGAATGTCCATGCATAGTCTAGTACAAGTAATGAAGATGCTGGTCGATGTGTGAAGTTTCTTTGCAATGGTGTGTATGATGCTAGTGGAATAGACTGTAAAGTACTTGTGTTTATCCAAGGGTTTATTTAACAGGTCCTGCTGCATAAGTGTGGTATCAGGAATACCTGTCAATATGATGGCACATTCAGGATCTTCATTCAGAGAAGTGAGGAAGAAATCTGAAGGAATCACATTTAGAGAAGCCATTGTGAAACCTGTTGCTTATGGGGACAAGCCTATAGATGTTACGGGGGAGTTTGAAGACCCGTTGAAATTCAGAGGAAATTCTACTGGAGGGTGTAACTTACATATACAAAGATGAGTTGTGTTTACTTAGATAGTTGGAAGAAAAGAATTTGGAAATTATTCTGGATCCAGATAATGCGGAACAAGTGTTGCTGGGGAAAGAGTGCATGTATGTGTGTGCTGTGTAGAATGTTAATGGATTAAGGAATTATTGATGTCTTCTCTGAAAAATTGGGAAAGCTCAAGGGACTCATGGTATACAGCGAAAATGTGATGTTCTTTCTATTGTCCATAAGGTTTGAAGAGTTCCTCTGGCTTTAAGAGCGTACATAAGGGAGCAATTGAAAATGTTGTGTGAACAGGACATAACAGTAGCACCAGAGAGTTCTAACTGGGTATGTCCTGATGTCTTACCACATAAGGCCAAGGGGACCTTAGGAATGTGTGTGGATTTCAGGGACTTACATGCTAACATATGGGTAGATTGGCACCCATTACCTAACATTTCAGAAATGTTAACCGGATATATTAATCACCTTGGTAGATCCAAACGTGTTTTTTCACTTTAGATATGGCTTCAGCATATCATCTGGTTGCATTACATAGTGATTCTCAACATTTGATGTCTTTTGTAACTTCCAAAGGGATTTTAGGTTTAAAAGTATGTCATCGGGCTTGTCATCTTCATATTCAGTTTTTCAACATTTTATGGAAAATTTACTTAAGGATTTAGCTGGAGTATTATGCTTCAAAGATTGACTATGCTAAAGATATGGAAATACACCATAGGAGAATAGCCCAAGTCTTTAGAATCTTAGGTTATAAAGAGGTTATTTTGAAGGGTCAAAAGTGTAATTTGGCAGCTTCAAGCATAGAGTATCTAGGTTTTTGTTTGTCTGCACATCACGTGGAACCTAAGGAGAGTTTAGTTAAGGGCATTTTTGAGATCCCTCTGCCGAGTGCTAAGAATGCGGTCATTTTTAGGTATGATCAAATTTTATCCCAAATTTACTTCACTGAAAAGACTACAGTATGCGGAAACGTTCTGAAGAACAGCAGGAGGTTTATATGGGACAAAGATTGTGATGTAAAAAAAAGGTTGCTAGCGCTATTTCCCTTGAATTATTTGATACACATGATCCTTGTGTGGTAGCGACTGACGCTAGCCAGCGTGAGATAGGGGCTGTATTGCTGTAACATAGAAATGGAAAGGATAATATGATATCTTTTGCTTCACACAGTTTAAAGGGTGGCAAAGTCACATATTATGTGATAAAGTGCAAAGCAATGGTGTGTTGGTGGGGCATGAACCAGTTTAGGGATTACTTATGGAGTTAAGAATTTATCATCAGAGTTGATCACAAGCCCCTCATCGATTTGTTCACTAATAAAGGGGGGATAGTAGGGCTACACCCAGGCTAGCCAAATGGCTGCATGTACTGCAAGAGCTTCCTTTTAAGTTGCAGTATATTCCAGGAATGCCTTAGTCCCATCTTTTTCAATGTCTACATGGCCCCTCTTGCCACCATCACCCACTCCTTTAGCTTTGGCATCCTCTCCTATGTAGATGACACCCAGATGATCCTGTCCCTCTCGGAAGACACCTACCACTCAATCCAACTTCATCAGGTGCATTACTTCATTAGCTGACTGGACTAGCAGCAACTGCCTCAAACTCAACAGAAACAAAACTGAAATGGTACTGTTCGGCAGAGACACCTCACTCTGGTCACCAGCTTGGTGGCCAACCCAATAGGGTCCAGCCGCTCCACACCAATGCCGCTAGGAACCTGGGCATTGTGATCAACAACACAGTTCCATTGACATGTTTCTCACACTAAGAATACATTCAAATCGCTCTTTCTTGATGCCAGCATAACAAAGGTACATGCCCTCCTCACCAGTAGGCTCTACTACAGCAACTTTCTTTATGCAGGCACTGCAGCAAAGCTCACCAATAGACTTCAGATGGTGCAAAATGCAGCCACCAAACACAGGTTCAACTTACCACCCCAGCACTAGCGTAACAAAACTCGGGAGGGCCCACATGCAAACTACATGGAGGGCCCCCGGACTCAGTCAGGAGCACTAAAGCCAGGGTACTGTGTTGAAGGGCCCCCTGGACCTCAGAGCCTCCCCGCACCGCAGGGTCTGCAGGGGCCTATGCTATGCCACTGAACCGTGGGCTCACATAACCAAGCACATGAAAGACCTCCTATGGCTCTCGATGCAGAAACGCCCCCTGTTCAGGTGTCTCACCCACACCTACAAGGCCCTGCACAACCTGGGCCCCTTGTACCTCAATGATCACATCCACATCCCAATTACACAGCTCCGGTTGGCTGGCCTACTATTTGCCCATGTCTCCTGCATCATGCGAGCCAAAGCTAGAGGATGCGCTTTCTCTTACATCGCACCGAAGGCTTGGAACTAGCTCCCCGTCCAAATCAGATCATCCAGCTCAGTCTTAGAGTTCAGAAAGAAACTAAAAAACTTGCTCTTCCAATAGGCCTCCATTGAACATTCCAGTCAGCACCTTCTACAAAGCAGCAGGATACTGTGCGTACCCTATAAATACTAAAAACAACATAAAAGAAGTGCACAACATCATCAGGTTGTTTGTCTCGTTTGCCCGTTTGTGATCTTGGTGGTTAAAGTGAGGAAGAGGGTCAGGTTATCATGTGTTATTGGGTGGAATCGACAGGTGGAGCTATAATCAAAGCGCATTAGATTAGTGCCACAGAGGAAGATGCAGTAATCATGAAAGTCATGGAGTATGTGCATGAGGGATGGTCTACATCCAAGAAATTGGATGATGGTGTGATAATGTCCTAGCGTCATGCAGCTATTGAATTATCTATACAAGATGGATATCTAAGACATGCAAAATTGCTAGTAGTACCAGCATAATTGTGTAACAGAGTTGTCAGGTTAGCTCATGGGGGCCATATATGGATGAGAGACATGAAAATTGGGTTCAGATAAATTTTGGTGGTTTTGTTTAGAAAGAAATATAGAGCACATTTTGTGAGCAATTGTATTGTCTTTTTTGTGAGACACTGCATGTCTTTTGTGGTACGTGATAAATTCAAAGGCACTGTTTAGAGACTGGTGGCGTTGATTCTAACTCTGGACAAGGCATGAATGAAACGAGGGTTAGATATCATTGTTCCTATTAAAGTGAGAACAGAGATACCTACATTTGGAGTAGTAGTTGTGGGTTATTTTTCTTGTTGGCTAGCAGCCAGGTTTGTGAACTCAATCATGAATCCCTGTGTAATTGATTTTTTGGAGAACTTATTTTCTAGGGAAAGAGTACCACTGGAGATGGTGGCTGACAATGTGGCACAGTTGATCTCAAAAGAGTTTAAGGTCTATTTAGAATCGCCAGGTGTGAGGCATATTAAAACTTCCTTGTACCATCCTAGAAGCAATGACCTTGTGGAGAAAGTAGTAGCCAAACTTAGGATAATTTACAATTGTTATTAGTTATCATCTGGAGGGTGAAGTGGAGTTGAAGAAATTGTTATGGGTGGTACGTACTACTCCCGTTTTGATAGAGATGTGTAGCCTTTTCTTCTAATGAGAGGACGTGTTTCCACATCCATGAAAATTAGGAATCGATGTTTAGATCCAGAGTACCAGCTGAAAAAAATTACAACAGTGAAAAGGAGAAATGCACAAACGAAACATGCAGAGTTGGGTGGAAAATGATTATGTGGTGATGATAGAGCTTTGTGTAAAAGTTAAATTGCTTGATATTCTACCATAATGTTGCTCGAGATTTTTGATGCCTGGTGTTGTGCCAGTTAAACATGCTGCGGTGAAACTTAATGGAAAGTGGTGGAATAAAGAAAAGTTGACGTTATTTTCTTCTGATGGCCCTGTAGTGATTGAATAGGAACAAGAACAAGCTCAAAGTCCAGTTTTGCCGGACAGGAATCACGTGTTGATGCCAGCTGAGAATCTCAGGTGTTCTCAACGAGTGCACGAGTTACCATGGAAATTAAGGGGTTTTGTGATGACCAAATAATGCTGCTGGCTACATTATACTTGAGTGTTTTGCTATGTGGGTGGGTTGTGTTTCTCTGTGCATCTTTAATATAGGTGTATTGATGGGTGTGTTATCTGTTTACCAAAAGGAAATGTGTTGTAACCGCACTTCTGTTTAGTAGAATGTCTTTTTATGAGTGTTCTGTGTAAAATAATTAATTTGTAAAATTAATAAGTGCCAGGGCCCTTGTCAGAAGGCCAATGCAGCTTGCGCCACCCGTCGCCCCTGTCAGTGCTGCCAGTGACACCACCAATACAACTACTAAACTTTGCACTCCTACAAGGCCCCCAAAGCTGTAAGAATGACTTGGGTGGAAGGAATTTGTCATTTTCAATGTATATTATATTAATAAACAACTGTTGTGTTCATCTCTAAGTCAGATAAACAGCGCTACCATGTGGCAGACTGTAATAAGGGCGGGTGTTGACATTTAAGAGCCAGTGCAGAGCACCAGAACCAGAGGCTCAATTTAAGCACTGTACATGCAGGTCTCTGTCAGTTGTCTTTTACCTCCTGTTGTTATATGTATGATTTAATAAAGACATGTGCACAAGGCAATATGCATGTCTTTTCTAGGACCATGCAGAAACTGAGAAGTGCATGTAGATGGACGCACTGCCTATGATTCATGCCCAATCATCGTTCCTTCCCATTCTAGCAGGAGTCAAACCAGTTTATCAGTATATGGATTGTACTTAGTTATTCCTACAGTAAACATATGTATTGCATATGGTGTTGTATCTTATCAAGCTATATTCAGGCCAGTACTTGGTATAGCTCCTATGTCTGTCTACTGGTCCTTTCTTTATTTTAGTGAGGTACGTTGACTTTGTGGATTCATCTTTAGACAAACTATACAGCCCAACTCGATTGGATCAATCTAAGACCCCTCCTGTCGACATAAGGAGAAAAGCATCCTTTTGCATTAAAGAAATCTTACCGACCAGGTGTACCCCTTGGTGGCATGCTTCATCAAAGAGTTTCTTCCAGTTCCGTTGCGAAATGGGAGTGCAACAACCTGTAAGATGCAACTGAGCACTTTGTTGGAAAAGGAATCTTGGAGTGAATGGGAGTAGGGTCACTCTTTAAAAATACCTTCTTGAGTAGCGCTAACATTTTAATCTGGGGGGAAAAGTTAGGAAGTCTGGGGCTCTAGTTCTCCCTACATCCTCTTAGGGTCAACATGTTTTTGCCACATATGTTCCCAAATGCTCGTGGCTTTCGTCAGGACCGATTATACTAGCACCTCTTTACTCCCATTAATTTGTTGATTTGTGCATTCAACACTAATGTAGGGAGCCCTGAACAAAATTTGCTGGACGCCATTATCTTTATTATTTCAAAAGCATTGTTGTATTTCCACACTGTGTTCAGGTTACTAACCCCTTGATAGATCCTGTACTCCCACCCAGAGGAAGGCAGCTGAGAGATCCTACTTACCTTGTGCTTTCCTCCCCTCAGTGTTCACCTGTATTACATCACCATCTGATTATTTATTTAAGAGTTTTATAAAGTACTGCTTCTCATTTAGGGACACTTTACAGCAGTGGAACTTAAAACACGAAACCATAAATGATCTTTATAGCATAGTGGTTAAGAGTCCAGTTCGATTCATATGATGCTTCTAGAATTTGGCATTATTATTCAGTTGGTTCCAAGAAAATACTGCAAATAAATGTAAAGTCAGTTTGAAAAGTTCAGCTTTCAGGAATTTCCTGAATTGAAACTCCTGGTGGGTAACACTCCAGTATCTATGTGTGAAACACTATCATTGAAGTAGGAACTATTCATGATGCCTACAACCTTCGCTCTGTACTTCATCCAAAGTACATAACAATGTATTATCTAGTAGGTTACTCCACATCAGTGCATGACATTCCTTGCTGTACACATGATAACAGGACCTTCTATCTAAGCATGACACCTCACTACTGTCAAAGCAAGCCGCCTTACCGCCTGTGCATGGCAGACAGCAGCTACGTGTAAGGCTTTTGCATCTAAACGTGGAACTCACCCTCTTAAGTATGCCAATCCTGCCTCAGTTGCATGACACTTCACCTGAGTATGACACTTGCTAATTAATTTAAGAATGACAGTCTGACGTCCATGCGCAGCACCCCACCATCAATATCTGCCACCCGCCTTAATTCAAGTAAAAGAGGGTTTATTGTTTTAATAACGAGATATAATCATATACAAACAGGACAGCCAACAGCAGCAGGTGTCCATATAATCCTTCCTTAAAGCAACAGCAGATGAACAAGGCGAGCCGCCATCTAAACAGGACACGTCACCATCTAACCATAATACCCTGCATCGAAGTCTGATACAATCGACCATATGGGCATTAATGCCATCTCACCATGCACGTATGGCACGACACCATATGTGCATGGTACCTCACCAACCAAGCACATCTGACGTTTCATGCTAGTCGCCCACCTGCACAGACCACTCCACCGATCACACATAGCAGCTAGCTATGCATGACATCACATGAAACAGGCTTGAGCCACTAGGTCTGCATGGCACATCTCTATGCCACATAAATGCAGAGCACATAAGTAACTGATAAGCATCAACCATTTCCCATCCTGCCTTAAAGCCACCGTCGAACCCATCAATTGCAAATCGCATCCCAACCTCTAGCCATAACAAGGCTGTGCTCACCGACCACAGTCTCGTATTTATCCCAGCGCCTCAGAGCCCGCGGATCCTCTGGCCCCGGTCCGCATGGCCCGGCCCCGAGCCCGTGCTACAGGTTACTCCTATCCCTCCTCCCACCCGTGAAGCTGCTGCCGGAGAGCGGACGCGGGAGGCGCTCTCTCGCAGGTGGGGCTGGCTCGCCTCGGGGAGCTTATAGTACACAGTGCATAGCGGACAGAAACCCCTCCGCCCCAGTCACTGTCCTAGGGGCATTCCACTGCCCAGAATACCGCCCGCGCTGCCAAATCACCCACCAGAAATGGATTTATACAGCAGTTACCCACTTGTGGCCGGGTCACCAGGAAAGGCAGCTGCACCTCAGGAGCAAGGACGGGCGCATCTCCCAGGGAAGGGAGCGGCCTGTCTCCGGTGTGCAGAGGAGGGGAGGCAGGCAGCGGTGAGAGACAGGAGCAGGCTGCGCCCAGCAGGCCGGTCCCCGGCTCAGGCAGGCTGGTCCTCCCTTTGTTATTGCTGTCAGAGAGCAGCGCACAGGAGCCCGGCTCTTCTGCGCATGTCCCGATCTGTCAGGCAGGCAGCGGTCACGTGGCCTGCTCTCAGCTGAGCCTTCTGCACAGTGCAGGGAAGGAGGGGGCTAGGGAAGTGCGGGAAAGATGCACTCGGAGCCCACTGACAACATGGCACCTGAGTGATGTAATGTCATCCTTAGCCAATCACGTTGCAAACAAAAGGGCCACTGATTGGGGGTACACAATCGTATTAATGGGGGAGGAAGGATGGACGAGAGAAACCTGTGGGTGTATTTTATATATACATTGAATACTATTACACTTTATGCCACACGTTGTTGGAGAGAACTTGTCTTTATATACTGCTTGCATTGCTGTAAAGTCGATTTGTAGTGCTGTAAATATTTGTTTTTTTATTGCTACCAGCAGAGACACAGGCGCTACGGGTGCAGGATGGTCACTCTCAGGTCCTTACTCATTTTCACGTCCTCTTAAAGGAGTTCCCGGGAAGGCTATACGTGACATGTTTTTTTTCTTGAGGCGTTTGATCTGTGTTCAAAGACAGACTCACAATGGCAGGCTGTTTCATCTGATAAAGTGCTGTATATTCTCTAAACACAGACATCTGTGTCTACTTTTATTTTTTAATTTTTACAAATTTTTACAATGTCAAGTTTCCCACCGAAAAAAAAGTGGGCTGCATGGTGGAAGGGTGAGATGACCAAGGTTTCGGACGGACTGTTTTTATGTCAGGGTCAGTGCTGCTTTGCCTTAGGTGGGCCTGTCTAGAGTGGCACAGTTGGTGAAAAACTATGGGCTGGATTGCTACTCAGAAGGATTGCCACTGGTTAGACTATTTGCAAACCTTCAGTCCTTAATTAATGTTAATTTTTTAGATTGATGAGGCCAAATCAAAGATTTACTAAAAACCATAAAAAACATGCATTGACAAACATGAAAGGCTGGTGGACAACACCTGAGCTACTGGCTTTGCCAATGCTTGTTAATCTTGTAGGAAGACAGCAGTAAAAAACATACTTATCTTGCCCAAACACAATTTTAAGATCTGTCTGATAGTTTAACAAAGGGGGACATACATGTTTACACAAGGAACATAACATTAAACATAACTAGGAGACTGCACAAAGAGTGAACAGTAGTACTCATGGATCTTTCCCAGTCCTACTTGTGGAACCAGTGATGAATCATAACACACTACGTAGGTCAGGGGTCATCTTCCTAAACGAGGACACGCATGTATTGTAATTTCATAAGAAATCTGGCTGTTGACACTTGTTTATTTATGTGTATATATGGAGAGCCTACTACAGTCCTTTAACATCACTCACCCCTTCTTTAGTGCGTTAGGTATCTGGGTTGTACCTGTTCCACATGTATGAGAGAACTGAGTGTTGTTTCCGTGGCTGCTGCCGCCAGTCCTTTAGCTATTCTTTGTGTTAGAAGCTATGAATGATAAAATGAACTCATAAAATATGGGAGCAGTTTACTTTTGGTTTTACAGGTAGAACAAGCAGGTTTTTATTTTTGTAAAGGACTAGGGGCCAGATGTAGCAAATTCCGATTTTGCGAATCGGAAATTGCGAGTCAGTGCGAATCGCAATTTCCGAATCGCAAAATCAGATGCAGAACGGTGTCTCAGACACAATCTGCGAATCTCAATGGGGTCGCAAAGACCCACCTCATTAATATTAATGAGGTGGGTCGCATCTTGCGTCCCCATTGAGATTCCCTGCACTCACAGGGATGGTGGCCTGCTGGAGACAGCAGACCTCCATGTCTGTGACTGCTTTTTGAATAAAGCTTTTTTTTTTTTTTCTGTATTGCAGCACGTTTTCCTTAAAGGAAAACGAGTTGCAATACAAAAAAATAACGAAACCAATTGTCTGCTCTGAAAAAATATTAATGGCAACATTCACAAAGGGGAAGGGGTCCCAGTGTGACACTGGTGGCAACTTCGAATTGCGGTGCGAGTCGCAAATAGGAAGGGAACACCCCTTCCTATTTGCGAGTCGCATTCTCATTTTGCGAGTCGGTACCGATACAATGGGAATGTGCATCGCGACGCGTGTTTTGCATGGCGCAAACTGCGATTTTCCCAGTTTGCGACATGCAAAACGCTTACTACATCTGGCCCTAGATAACTGTCGAATTATAATGACAAGTGGCTTCATTTCATGTCCATGGCCATTTTTTACATTTTAGTTACCATCACTTTGCATGCTAGCGTTATGAACCCATCCTGACAGTGACAAAAGTAACCTACAAGCGCGACAATGCAACCTGGTGTTGGCTGAAAACCACAGTAACCATCAGTAGACTTGACAAAAGAAAACTACAATGTAGTGCCTGGCTTGCTGACTTTTTGTAGACAGTAAAGGTGTAAGGAGCTATTGGGTGAGATGGTGAAGGTAGCCTTCCAAGCGTAAAAAAGAAACTGGCATATTATTTAGCAGAAGGATGTGAGCAAGAGCTGCCGAAAGTGTCTGAAGAGACACGCAGAAAGGAACAATTATTCTTTTTTAGCCCGACCTCGGCTTACAGGTTGGTGTGTTTCCAGTGGCGTGCCTGAAAGGCCCTGCTTTGCACAAGTGCAGTACATGCTGCAGGTTCTGTTCTGCGAGGGCCACCAGTGTTTGGGGATAGAGAGAAATCGGTGGGGTGGTGAATTTCAAATTTCCCACCTAAAAAAGCAGTGGGCTGCAGGGTGGAGAGGTGAGACAAGGTTTGAGATGGACTATTTCCATGAGAAACAGGGTCAGTACTGATTTGCAATAGGTGGCCTCTGTCTAAAGTGGTGCAGTGGGTGAAAACAATGGTTTGGAATGCTACACGGAGTGATTGCTAGTGGTTAGTCTATTTGCAAGCATTCATCCTATCAGATTTTGGGGGTTTGATTGCCAGTAGTGTGCCTAGAAACTAGAAACTGCCACAGCTTGCCAAGCCTTCTACTGCTAATATTTGTGATTTCTAAAAAGTTGTACATTTGCACCCATTCAATGAGCACTTCTATGGGTGCAGATTTACTACTGTTTGTAAACTGGTCACTTATATATATAGTTTAGATCCCTATCCAAAAAATGAACAAGTTAAAATCGCTTAGTGAAATGAGAATTACAAGAAAAACAGATGCAGACGTTGCAGGCCTGACTCAGGGCCCCCAGACCCAATTACAAACCAAGAAAGCATATGAGGGGTGCCACACCCCAAACACACCACTGAAGCTACACTCCTGCCTTTCCCACCTGGGCCTGGTAGTTCTCTCTGGTAACTCATGACTATATCAGCATTGAGTCCCTGCTCTAGGATCATTTATTGTACATAACTGTGACTACTGCACACATACTTCTTCAACTCTGCTACAAGAAGCCTTGATGGTAGAGTTGTCAAATCAGTGCATGTCAGCAGGGCTCAATGTTTCTAGTCTTTGCCTTTTTCAAATAATTTTATCAATAACTGACAGCCCCATGTAGTAAGCACAATCTGTAAATAGAGGAAGGAGTGCAATTAATGGGGCGAGTCGAGCCAGAGCCGGGCGGCTTTTCAAATACCTGTATGCTGGAGGATCCAGATAGCGCTGTAGCCGCTGGGGAGGTTCTCTCTTGGCACAAGGCCCCTGGACCCAGCAGCGCCGCCACTCTGTTTCACCACTGTGCAATTGTTCCCCCTGTAGTCCGGGCCAGGAGGAGCACTCATCAGAGGCACCCAAGCCAGCCTTTCCAGCGATCATGTCCGCAGGCCTCAGGAGGCAAAAGGTACACCACGTGTGAAATAACAAGAATGTTGCCGCAAAAGCAGGGTTTCCCCAAATCTCCTGAGGTGTAATGGTTTCTTATCTTAGACTTCTGATACCAGATTGCAGTAATAAATAAAGCAGTGTACTATTGGTATAAAGTTAAATTTTGTCCACAATGTATAGTGTGACAAAATAATCACTTCCTTGTCCTTGGATGAATCCTTTCGAAATAAAGCCTAGAGATGCTGCTGCAAAGTCACCACCTGGTTTGATGACAAACACCGCCTCCCCAGATCCTTGCCAAATGGAGTACATATGCAATCATGTCTGCAATGCCTGGAGATAAGGCATTTCCATGTTGATGAAAATTCCAAGGGTCTTTAGTGTATTCAGACACTTTGGATGCTTGCTTCTTCCTTTAAAAGAGAAATAGCTGCAAGTAACCAGTTTTATAGGTGTGAAAAATAAGCAAATTCCCTAGCATGCAGATATCCCAAAATTAGTGAAAAATTTTTTTGTGAAGGCTGAAAGTGCAAAGATGTTTTCTCGAGATTCCACACCAGCCAGAGTTCTCATTTACTACTTGTGGCCTGGAACCACAATGTGGTTTCCCTCAAACAGAATGACCAAGCACTTTCTTTTAGCATCTGACTCTCTTAGGGTAGTATGGCGGGCAGAACTTACTTCAGGGAGTGGTGTGGGGTTAGAAGCTTAGAAACAGTGTAACGCAAGAAAAAGCGGGTAATTATGTAAATGCCAAGAAATTTCCTGTCATTATAAAAAATAATTTATTTATAAATATGTCACTGTTCTACACACTACCTGGTAAACAAACAGAAACCAAAAGTACCTTTTACCTATCTGCCTGATAGGGCCTTAAAGGACATAGGTCCTTTGTGCTAGGTGCTAGATTTTAAGTTAACATTGGGCCCCATGACTAATGTTATCCTGTGGGAGAATATTCAGCGGCATTTAGGTCTTTTGGGTAGCATTCATCTCTGTAGTATATCAAAGTCTTTTAAAGAAGTAGTACAAATGCAAAAACTAGCTGTGCAGTACTAGGGATATTAGCTTACGGCATGGGGTGGCACTCAAAAGTGGCATTCGGAACATTAGAAACAGCAGGAGCCGCACATAGGGTGACACTATGTTGCAGCGATAAAAACATTAAACTGCATGGGTAAACATCAATAACTTATGTATGGAAAGGACAAAATACATGCAAGCAGAAGAAAGCTATGTCGCTGCAATGTCCTCACGATTCCCTAGAAGATGTGGTCATGTGATGAATGTGAACTTGCTTAAGCTTAATGGGGACTAGACAGAGGTTATGATCCTGGGTAAGCACCAGTCATCATGGGGTCCACAACACTGGCCGACCTCTCTCGGGCCTCTTCCCATTCCTTCCTCGCAAGTTAAAAACGTAGGTTTCTTATTGGATGGCGCATAATCCAAGCAGCGTGTGTAGTCAAAGTAGCCTCCACCAGTTTTTTAGTGCTTAAATGGCTCAGGAAAACAAGATGGATGCTTCCTTTCTCTGCCCTAAGAACAGTGATTTCGGCACTGGTATTGTCCCGTTTGGACTATGGTAACGTTCTGTACTTGGGCATAATTAAGGCATCTATGCATCACTTGCAATTGATACCGAATGCTGCCAGACCGCTTTTCCGGTTGCCAAATTTTGTTTCTGTCTCTCACTTGCTTCATGAGCTGCATTGGTTTCCAATTTCTAAACACATTACTTTCAAAGCTTTATGCTATATTTAAAGCTTAAGCTGGCTTCGGCCCCCACAATATACAAAGACTGATGGCTTCTTATGATCCTCCTCGGCCATTGAGATCCTCCTCTTGCTTCCTTTTCCTTGGTACCCAGCTTCCGTTGTGCAGTCTTGAAAGGGGGCTCTTTTTCTTATTTGGGCCCAAAATTATGGAACTCTTTCCCTGAGCACCTTAGAGATTGCACATCACTGCTTGATTTTTGCAAAGGTCTGAAGACACAGCTTTTTAAGCTGTAATCTCTTGTCACCCCTGCTATGCCATGTGTGTCAGGAAACCTTTCTGAGGTAGCTGCACTCATTACAAATCCTATTATTAATAATAATAATGTAATGGTGGCAGATAAAGGATCCATTATGTGAAAATGGTAATTCCCCACCAGATACTGGGAGAAAGTGAGGCATCCCTGTGGCTGGCTGAGCATAGATAAGATATGAGCACTGAGGGACTTCTGCACCTCTCCTGTAATCTGTGCTTAGGGAAATTTAACAATACTGTGTAAACTGGCAGGCAAGCATATGCGGTAATCAGGATATATGTAAAGTCAGTCCTACAACTTCTGAACTGGTGCCTCATATTGTATTTCCCATTGAACTCAAGGACAGAGTGGTTACAAAAACATTAAATAAAGAAGAGAATAAAAGCCCTGGGGATGGCCAAACTAAGGGACAAATGGTTCATTCCTTTAACCACATTGTGTGAACATGTTTTCAGGAAGGTGTTATTGCCTCCATAGAGAAAACTTTGGCAACAAACATGCACAAACAGTGATAAGGAGAAGATAAGGTACATCTTAAGACACACTTAGAGTGCACATCCGTTAGACCGTGTAAACTTCCCACAGTTAATATAAAACGTTTTATTCATACACCAGTTGACACCAATGTCCTAGTCCTGTGGAGACCCTCAAAACACTTGTTGAAACACATCAACACTTGCAACTGAGAGACTGTGACACAAGACAAAAAGATAATACATGTATAATGCCAAAGATAGGTAAAGTCAAGCCTAGGCCATATATGCCCAATGAATTATATTCTTCAAGGGTAAAATCTGGTACTTAAATGGTGATTTTGTTTGGCCCCACTCTTCTATAATACAAAAAAATTGTGATATGTGATGTGTCTGTGTTCTACTTCATTAAGAAATATTTAAAAAATCTATAATTAATTATCTTTCACATCGGAATGCTGCAGAGGTTAGTGGGGCCTATGTAGCTTGTAGATTTTAAGAAATGAACTCTGTTTTATCTGACGCTACAAACTATAATAAATAAGATTACTCTCAATGATTCTTTATGGTTGCTTATAAATATATGATGTTTCAATTATATATATAAATAGTTTTAAATACAAGGCTATAACAAGTGTTTATATTAAGAAACTTATTAATATAAAATATGTTGCATATGGATAATCAGTAGGTATGAGTAAGAGAAGAAAAAAGAGAAAGAAAAAGAGTAGGAAGTACGACATATGTAAAGTAGTATTTGATAACAGTGAAAGGAAGGAGTGTGAGAATAAGTGTTGAAACAGATAGTCAATATCAACAAATTGGCAGCACATTAAAAGCATATTATACTAATGGCGAACAATAATCCAATTCATGAAGGTTTAGGTACTTCTTCTAGTAAAGGCTGGTGAGCAATAGAATTTCGAGCTGAAGTATCCAAAAACATAGTAGCTTAATACCAAATAATGTCTCTTTTAATAACAAGTGAAAGGGGGTTGACGTATGCTCTATCTAGTCCATGATTATAACAAACGTGGACCAACAGGCTTCAAAAGAGGAGTGTTTTGCTGAAAAGCAACTGCAATTAACAAATCAAGTATAACAATTTTACATGTACTATATTGCTAAATATCTGAAAGACTTCCAAGAAAAATGACTGAAAAAGAAAATAGAATATTGGTATGAAAAATATAATCAATTTGGGTCCAATCTTTCAGCCAAAATTGATGTGTGGATGGGCATGAGAAGATAATATAGCCTTAGAACCTGCTGTAGCGGGCTCTACTGGCCATTAAAGGCCCGCTTCGGCTCGGGCCTTTAATGGCCGTTAGAGCCCGCTACGGGTGGTTCTAAGGCTATTAGAACATTCTGCCACTCGAGGGCAGAACGTTCAATCAAATAAAACAAATTCCTCACAACGCCTGAAGGGATAAAAAACCCCTCTGGCTCTGTGAGGCTTTGATCACAGCTGCTGTTTTCCTCTTATTCCATAAAAATAAGGAAAGTATAGAGTAATTCTTTTTTTTTTTTTTTAAATGAGCAGGAATGGTAAGAGGGATTTCAGATATGGTGAAAAGAATGGGTTGGATAAAAATAACAGGATGTCATCAGTGTAAACACACATTTTAGTGTGTTTATCTCCACTTTGAAAACCAAATGTATGTGGATTTTGTCAAATGTTTGTAAGGCTCTAATACAAGAATGAAAATAAGAAGAGAAAGATGACAGCCTAACTTACGCCTCCATACAAAGAAAAAGAGGAAGAAACAAGAATGTCTACAAAAAGGAAGACTCTTGATGCAGTATATAGGAGAGATACGAAGGAGATAAATTTGGGACTGAAACCAAACCATGAAAAAGTATGAAAAATAAATGTCCAATCCAAGCAATCAAAGGCTTTTTTAGCATTAGAGGAAATACTGGCTAATTATTGTGTGTATTTATTGAATTTAATTAAAATATTAAAGAACACGCTGGTATTATCTGAGCCATGTCCACTTTTGATGAAGCTTGATTGTTCTTTACCTATGAGAAGGGGTAAAAAGGGATCAAGACATAGGGCAAGAATTTCAGCAAAACTTTTGCAGTCAGATTTAACTAGAGAAATTGGTCTATTACTGTTACATAATTGTGGGCTGTAGGAAAGTCCCTCTTTCCTGCATGGTTACCCCCACTTTTTGCCTTTTGTCAGTGTGCTTAGAATGTTTTCACTGGGATTTTGCTAATCAGAACCCCACTGATTGTGCTCTTTCCTCTAAATTTGGTTGCCTTGCTACCATCTACACCCCACAATTGGCATACCGGTGTACCCCTGTAAGTCCCTAGTATATGCTACTTAGGTACCCAGGGTATGGGTACACCAGAGGCCCCCCATGGGCTCCAGCATGTATGCCACCCATGGGAGCCCATGCAAACTACGTCTGCAGGCCTGCCATTCGCAGCCTGCCTGAAAAGGTGCATGCACCCTTTCACTGCTGGTCACTATACCAGGTCACTGTAAGTCACCCCTATGTTAGGCCCTTCCAGCCCAAGAGGCAGGCAGAGTGCAGGTCCCTGTGTGTGTGGGCCCCCCTGCAGGAGAAGAGGTGCCCCTATGGGCTCCTGCTCCAATTCCCTGGACTCCGTAAGTGCGGGGAAGCCATTCTAGCTATGTACTGGCCATATGCCACTACCTATAGTCCAGCTACATAATGGTATCTCCGAAACTAGGCATGTTTGGTATCAAACATGTCGGAATCATACCCCAGTATTGATGGCTGTATTGGTGGCATGATTCCATGCACTCTGGGGGCTCCTTAGAGGAACCCCAATATCGCTCCTACCAGTCTTCCAGGGTCTGCGAGCAGCCCACGCTGCTGCAGCCCCTCAGACAGGATTCTGCCCTCCTGCTGCTTGACGAGTTCAAGCAGGGGAAGACAGAACAAAGGATTTCCTGTGGGATAGGGGTGCATCCTCCTCTCCTTAGGAAATAGGTGTTATTGTGCTGGGGAGGGATAGCCTCCCCTGCCACCGGTTTGCTTTGAAGGGAAGTTTTGGCGCCCTCCTTGCATAAACCGGTTTGCACCAGTCCAGGAACCCCAGTCCTTGCTCTGGTGCGAAATTGCACAAAGGAAAGGGGAGTGATCACTCCCCTGTCCATCACCACACCAGGGGTGGTGCCCAGAGCTCCATCAGGTGGCCACTTGATTATGCTATCTTTAAAACAAGATATGCAGAGGCTCCTGAGAGCATCTGACTAGTCAGGTTAGGTAGATGACGTCAGTGACCCCCTCTGATAGGTAGTCACCTTACAGAGAGACCAAGCCCCGTTTTGGTCTATTTAGGGACTACCTAGTGGGTGGGTCCCCAGATTCAGCGTGCAAGACTCCACCAGGACTCCTGGCCACCTGAAAAGCTGCTGAACTTCACAGGAACCGAACAAGACTGCAACACCAAGACAACCTCTCTTTGCAACATTGATTCCGCGGCTCCTGGGTCAGCAAGACTTCAGCTGCAACAAAGAAGTGAGAAGAAATCTACCTTGGAGTGAAGGAGTCACTCCCCTGCATCTGCAGACAACCTAAGGCAATGATGTCCAGCTGCTGGGATCTGCTGTCTTCAGGACCTGTGAAGATTCTCCAACACAGGTGGTGGTTCTGAGGGGACCTCTGGGTCCTTTCTGCCTTCTGTCCAACTTGGGAGACAGTGAGTCCTTGCCTCTTCCTCCAAGACAGAACCTGTGTGCGCTGCGACTGTTGTAGCAACCAAGGCTTGTTGACTCGTGCTCCAAGGGATCTTCAGGCTCCAAGTAGCCCCAGTCCCCAGTACTCTACCTCTGCAAGGACAGTCTCCTCTCTGCTGCTCCAGCAATGTGGGACTCCTCTTCAGGATTGCTGCTTGGGCCTCACTGCAATTTACTGTGCCTGCTGCCAGTGGGTTGCTCATGGGGGCTCTGATGCTTCTTCTGGCTCTCCTGTCTTCTGATAGTCAGCCTGGACTCCACTCCAAGGTTCGAGGCCCCAGGACCTTGCTGGTCTTCTTCAGCTCTGCAAATCTCCAACAGCTCCAGTTGCATTTGCTTGTGCTTGTTGGTCGTCCTCCTGACCGCTGACCCAACTGCAATCTGGCAACTGGCAAGGAACAGCCCCTAGGTGACTTCAGGGACTCCTCTGCAGCTCCTGGATTCCACAGCTGGACTTCATCCACCACTATCTACCCGGATCTTCACCCACTTACCTCTTGGGGTTCTACTCTCTCCCAGCCCTTGGCTAACTACTCCATATCCTCTGGTGGGGGACCTGTTCCCGCATTCCACTTTTTACTATATGGTTTGGCCCCCCTTTAGAGTCCTTGCTATTTTATGCTATTTCCTAATACTTACCTGAGTATATTTTGTGTGTAATTACCTCCAGAAGCAATATATGGATTGCATAATCTCCATTGATCAGTAAGAGATTGTTGTACAATTGTTGTAGTGAATTGTTTATGCCATTAGTAATCTAGCTTGGTGTTCCTGTAATAAAGTACCTTTATTTTTGCAACACTGCGTGGTTCTTTTCATGTGTGATAAGTTACTGTGTGACTACTGTGGTATTTATTGCAAGTGCTTCACACTCCTCCTAGATAAGTCTTGGTTGCTAACCACAGCTACCACTAGAGAGCCCAGGCTACCTAGACACTGTAACACCATCTAATAAGGGTTGCCTGGACCCAGTATAAGGTGTAACACCATAGGTGTCCACCACACACTGGGCCAGCCTCCTACATGGGCCATGTCTGTCTTTAGGAATTAGGCAAATTAGTGCTTCTTGAAAAGTGATGTTGGTAACAAAATGTGAGAAAAAATCATGACATTTTAGTATAAACATTTTGGGGACATAGAAACAAAATTCCAATGGGAAAACCATCAGAGCCTAGAACCTTTCCTGTCTTGATTAGTTTAATTGCGTCAGCAATATCTTCGGAGGAGAAATCTCTTTCCAGTTGAGAGAAATCTATGGAAGTATCAAAGGCTTTAGGACTACAGGATAAATAATGCTGTATGCCATCCAGATTTCGGGGTAATTCAGGGGTGTAAAGACTGTTATAATAGGTTTTGAATTCATTTAAAGATATATGCAACTTTAAAAACAGGAGAAGAATCCGATCTTCAAATGGAGTTCTATTTTCATACACTCTTGTTTTAATTTTAAGGTAAGTAGCCAATAGATTCCCTGCTTTGTTTTGCCCTTTATAATATTTAGCACTTCCTTTAAGAAGGTAGGAAGCAGCATTTTCCGTAGAGTGTTTGTTATATTGGAATTTTTCTGTAATCAGTTTATTTAAATGTATAGTAGAATTTGTGGCAGTGTAAAGAAACTCAGATGTTTAATTTGTTTTAAGGTTTCTAGTGCTTTTTGGGAGTTTATTTTTTTCTTCTTGGCTACATAAGAGACAATAAAATCTCTGCATGAAGCTTTGAATGTGTCCCAGATAATATGAGGAGAGACCTAGAATGCTGTAATAATCGATTTAGCATTATATACTCAGAAGTCCTTAATTCAAACACGGTCCAATATTTGACTCATATTCTTCTTTATTCTTCTTGAAAAATTCCTTAGTCCAAAGTTGCTCCCGTTCCAATTTGACTGGAACGGGAGCAACTTTGGACTAAGGAATTTTTCAAGAAGAATAAGTACCTCATAAAAACCGCCATTTGGTAGCGAATATAATATGGGTAGAGGTCGGAAGAGGAATTGAAAGTAAATAATTCACTAGGAATGATTGAAAGTGAAAGTGGCTTCAAGCAACAAGGATGTGTTGAAACTCTGTCTTCTATTACCATTGATGATAGGAAATAAGATAAAATCCAATGTAACAGGGCCTGGTCTGAGATCAAAATAGAACCAATATCTGCAGGTATAATGTGTTGCATTAACGATTTAGAGCCAAACAAATAATCCATTCTACATTGGGATAGGTGAGTGGGAGGGAAAAATGTGTATTCTCGTAATGATGGATTGCATAATCTCCATGTATCAGTAGAAGGTTGTTGTTGACCATCCGAACGGATGAAGGATATTGTTGATGAGACAGGGAGACATCACCTAACATGAATGAAAGACAAGAAAAACAGTTATCAATATAGTTCTGCTAAGAACATATAAATTAGTTAAAGAACATGTTAATAATAACACAATGTTCTGGAAAAAGAGCAGAAAAGCAGTCAATTAGTAGAAAATACTGCAACATCTATGTCTTCTCTGCTACTGTCCAAAAACATCTGTAGTAAAATGGTTATAGTTTTCTTTTTATAAGTTACTTTAAAAAGACAAGGGGGAAATAGTCCAAATCTGGGAATGAGGTTCCAGAGAGGTGGTTGCATATCTAGAATTTTCCTCCTTTTATCCGCTGTTTGGCATATTCCAACAATATATAATTTATTTATTTTATTGTGTGAAATGTTTGATCTGCCACACTTTTAGTTTGTACATTAAGAATCCAACCACTTGCTGGCCTTATAATATCCTACCCCTATTTCTTGTTCAACATCAATCACTTTTGCACACCGAGGGGATGCTATCCAAGGAACAGAACAAGATAAACCTAACAGACAAAATGCAGGCAGACTAAAGCAGGAAGGACACACCAGACACAATGTAAGGGGACCCTAAGAATGTATTGCTGGGGGCGTGTCCAAGACAGTGACCAAGATGGCCACAAAGCACTGAAGCTCTGTGCAGCATTGCCCTCAACTCATTACCATCGGGCATAAATTCATCAGCAGACATTCCCCATTATCGGCCGCAACTTGCTCTCCTTCAGGAGCCCTGCGTGACTGTGCCGCACTGCCCAGAGGGGGCTGGAAATCTGCCCGTGGCTGCCCATGCCTGCCATCGCAGCCTGGTGGGCCCTTGGAGGTCCCACAGAGACAGGGCCTGAGGGAGGGGCCGCAGTGTGCATGGTGATATTCTCCAGATACCAGATGCTTTCCGGGCCGGCCGTCTTGTCTCCAACGGGTGCCCAGGCAGCAGCTTGTCCCACCTGCTGCTCTAGGTGCTGCCTTTCCCTGTGTGCCGCCGCTATACATGGAGCGGTGTTGCCAGCCGAACCATACAATCCTGGACCTGAACGCCGCACGTGCTACTGAGGGGTCATAGTCATACTGCACTCACCACGCCGCCGGAAATATCTACCTCTGGGGCTGCCTACTGGTGTGCTCTGAGTGACGGGCTGGTGCAGAGGGCATAGCCCCTACTTTCCTCTGCTGACCTTGCCATGTGTCTGAGGCCTGGGCTAGACTGACATTCGCTGCGTTTTCAATGGCTCCCTCCTCATGCCATTTTACACTTTAAGCTGCAGAGCTAGGAATCTTTGCCCTCGTGCACACATTTAGGGACTTGCATGGAACAGTATTTATATGCCCCTCAAGCCTCATTGAAATAGATCCTCTGGCCATTTGCCATGCCTGCTAAGCATCTATAATCATTCCATGCAGCAGTGACTTACATGGACCCAGCCTTGTTCTCTCTACTTCGGTGGTGGTGGCATTCCACGGTACTTCTCATTTCTTGCCTCCTCCCTTTTGTGCTTTTGCCCACTCAGATCCTTGGCCAATGCAGCATCCTCAGAACTTTGCCCTCTCACCTCAACTTGCTGCCTGCCGGTGTCCAGGCGCACAGTGGTCAGGCAGTTACGATGGGCCACGGAGACCCTAAACAGAGGCAGCTCACTTTTGATGCAGCACGGAACCCAAGGTGGCAGTGCCATCCCGGGGCAGTGGGACCTCCTGGTGAAGGTGATAATGATGCCCCACTTTGGAGGTAGGGCAGGGGGTAGGGTGTGTCCAGCTGTCATAATCCATCTGCGATTATGACAGCTGGACACACCCTTCGATGCGCTGGCCAACCAATTAGATTGCCTGAGTGAACACCTCAATCGCCACACTACTAGACTTGATGGATCTCCGAGACTAAATATGGGAATGCAGACACCCTGAGAGAGTGAAGGGAATCTTCAAAACAACTGCTGTGAAAAACGAAAATCTAGAGGCTAGGTCCCGCCGCAAAAACCTATGGATCACTGGCGTAGTAGAAACCACAAACACTGGCCACATGGATCACTTTATCGAAAAACTCTTAGTGGAATTATTTGGCAGAGATTCTTTCACTGATACCTTCATTGTTGAGAAGGCACACAGATCACTCAGGCCACAGCCCATTCCTGGACCGCCTCCCCACCCAATTATTGCCAGACTCCTCAATTTCAGAGATTGAGACACAGCCCTATGTCTCGCATGGGAAAAATGTCCCACTGCGTTACCAGGGTGATGCATTATCAATATTTCCAGATTTCACTCAACTTGTTCAAGATGCGTGTCACAAGTTTGCTGTTGTGAAGCGTACCCTTCAGAGGTGTGGCATCAAATATGGTATGGTGTATCCGGCACAGCTGCGGATGGAGATAGACGGCTGCCACTTTGTGTTTGGTACCCCAGTGAAGGCCGTTGACTTTTGCAGGCAACATAAATTTGATGGGGCCTCGCTGGGTCACCTGTATCTTTTGGTTCTTCCTCCTCGACAGCACCGGACTCACAACCTGAGACTTGACCACGTGTAGCCCTCCAGCTGCACTACATCCTTCCATACTATGGTCCCTTGATCGCAGGACTCCGGTTCAGTTATCAATCTGCCTCAAAGTGTACTGTTCTCTGATGACCGTCTAGCGACACTCTGCCTTTCTAGGGTTGTTTATGATTGATATCTACTGCTTTGGTGTTCAAGATGGCCTGATGGCATTTCAAAAAATATTTGTTATATTATGCACTCTGACACATAGGGCGCTGCCTTCCTGAGTGTTGTCACACCCCCTAGGTGTACACCACTATGAACGTGTTGATACGCTGTTTGGGATTTTGGGCATTCACCGGCCATTGTTCTGGCTGGTGTGGGTGGGGAGATGGGTGGGTATTCTGTTTATGTGTTTGTTTTGTCAAAGCGAGACTTGTGCTCTTACATTTGACATTTCTCGGTTTTAACCCCAGTTATATGTCACATACGTACCCAGTACTTGATGATGTCTCACACTAATAGGGGACCGGCATTTACACTTCCCTGTCCAACGTGGAATATTAGATGCCTCAATAAACAGAGGAAGGGAAAACAGGTGCTTACGAACCTACATAGACATGGTGTCAAGTTGGCTAACTGCAGGAGACCCACTTGCCACAACGACCAAACTGTACATACGCCTCTCAAGGCGGCGAAATTTTTTCCTTCACCCACTACAATACACATTAACGGGGAGTCTGTATTTTAATCCACAAGAGTGTGCTGTTTGTATTACAAAGGTGTGTTTCATGGCGCAATCTTGCAGGAAAAATAAAAATATATATTAAAAAAGGTGTGTCTCATGTCCTGAGGGGTGCTATGTACTGGTATTGGGGAAGCTAGCTGGAAAATCTATGTTGCTAGTAAATGTGTATGCACCAAACACTGATACCCCTGAATTCTATCACAAACCCTCCGCTTTGATGAATAGCCACCTAACTGATTTTGTACTGATGGGTGGATACTTCAATATCACACGCACTCCAAATTTAGATTCCACTGGCTCCACAGTAGTGACTAGGCCACGCCCCTGACAGGCCCTTACAGACCTATTAGATACCTTCCTACTTACTGACGTGTGGCATTTTTGGCACACGCAGGGGAAGGATTATACATACTATTCTGCTCCTCACAATGTCTGGGCCGGCACAGAATACTGGTACAAGTCGCACAAAATGCTGCTCTGGTTAACCGATATTACTCACTTGCCTCGCACACTATCTGACCTTGCCCCGTTATGGCCACGTTGACTGTCCCTTTGTTACTCACTAGAGCTGAATTACTACTAGGATTGCGGGACCTCGCCTCATGTGACGTTAACTATTTGGGCAAATATGCTAGGGTGCAACAATATGGTGAGGGCGAGGGGCTGGGCTGCACTTTAGCAAGCCTTCTTAGGCCCTCATACCATGCTACGTGTGACCAATATACCGAGGTCAGATGGCTCAACCATCACTGACGGCGTGGCTATTGTCTATTAATTTCTGGCATACTATAAACACCTCTATACATCCCGCGTGAGTGGCAATGAGGCAACCTTGGCCAAATATCTGTCCGAAATAGCAATGGTCTGGCTCGAACCAGGGCAGCAACACTTCCTTGCAGCTCCTGTCACCTGCAAGTAGATTGTACAAGCTATCAACGCCTTAAGCGGCTCTAAAGCCCCTGGGCTAGATGGCTTTACAGGCAGTTTCTACAGGCATACAAATTATTCAGGCCCCACATCTGATGGAGGTTTATGCTGAATCTTTAAAACAAGACACTTCCCCCCCTACAATGCGCAGAGTTGTTATTACCCAGCTCCTTAAGCCTGACAACCCCCCCCCAACATTGCACTTCCTGCAGGCCACTGTTGCAACTAAATCACAACAATAAAATCTTGGCCAAGGTAATAGCCACACGCCTCTCCCTATTGATGGAATGTATTATTCCCCCCATGCAAGCCGGATTCATTCCACACCGGTCCACACCAGATCTCTCCCACTATCACTGCCACAGCTGTCCTTCTAGATGCTGAAAATGCATTTGACTCTCTTGAGTGACCTTTCCTCAATGCCACCTTAGTCAAACTGGGTATCCCAAATGGTTTCAGACAACTCATTGTGTTGCTTTACAAGAATCCCTTGGCCCGCCTTCTAGTAAACAGCACAATCTCCGAACCCTTCCCCTTAATGAGAGACACCCGACAGGGCTGCTCTCTTTCCCATGCTATGGACCCCTTAGTTCACCATTTACAGGACAGACACCTGGGGAGGGGCCTTGGCTTCCCCAGTGGTACACCATTGGCATCTTTATATGCCGACGATGTGTTACTGTTTCTCTACGACCCTACCAACAATCTTCCTCCAATTGTGTGTGAGGTGATATGATTTAAGAACCTTTTCTAGACTGGTCGTTAATTGGAATAAATCAGAGGTCTTTGCTCTTACTGATGCTACGATGCCCTGTACCCTGGAGTTCCCTCTTCAATGGTGTGCGGACTGCACCAAATGTCTAATCATATACCACCACAGAGATAAAACAGAGGTCACCCAACATAACTAGGGTCCCGCTATAGAAATACTCACAACCAAAACAGAACGATAGATTAAATTGCCCCTCATGATGGCTGGGTGTGTAAAAATGGTAGTACTTCCTTAATCTCTTTATCTGTTTTTAAACATCCCTATAGCTTTGCAACACGTTTGTTTTTATACCTTGAGAGGATTACTTACGTGGCTTACCTGGGCCGGGCGCCATTTGTGTATTAGGTGGAATACTCTCACACTTCCGTATGATTGTTGGGGGTTTGTGGGTCCCAACTTACAGTTACACTATTTAGTGGCTCAGTAACATTTTGCTCACTACTGGTATCATCTAGACTCCGATACCTTAAACCTGAAAGGGCTCAGGTGCCCAACCTCCCCTTCCCTGAAACCCCACTGAAATACAAACTCTATTCACCACTTGCTGGGTCTGGTCCAAACTCTTACCCTATCTGGGCGTCCAAACCCTACACTCCCCGCATCTACCCCTCATTAATAGGCCATGGCTTCCCACAATCACTCACAGCACGCAGTTTCAAAGTTGTCTGTGACCTATTTGTCAACAGCATGCTTCAGTCTGGATCATCAATGACGGAGGGGGATCCTTCCATCCCCATAGATGGGTTTATATTTTATTGCTCACACCCCGGGATGTCTTACTGACATACCTAGAGGTACCTTCAGAGTTCACTCCACTTACAACAGTAATCACTGCCCCAGACAACGGACATGTCCCATCTCTACTTTGGTACAAATGCGGCCAATAGGCGTTGAGTAATCAAGGGCATCATGGGAACGGGATCTGCGATACCCCATCCCAGACAAGACTTGGTACTACTAACCAAACTTGTACCCAACAGTCATTGTCATATGCTTTAAATTACAAATTTCTCCACAGGGCATATAGTACCCCCAAAGCTTTAGCTGAACTTTACCCTACTAGGTCTCACCAATGCCAGAGCAGGCAGACTTTGCTCACTTTGCCACACTATCTCTTAGGCTTGAGCAATCAATAGATCCTGATCCTCTGAAGGCCTTACTGGGATATTTCACACCATTGCCCCCTGGACTAAGGCGTTTTGCCACCATCGCATTACTTTTGGCTGAGGGGCAAGTGGCGCTCTATTGGAGAAGTAGTGCACACCCTACTATCATTGCCTGGTTACAAGACATGTCATACTGTGATAAAAACTCTGAATTGTATGCTTCCCTACAGCCGACAACCTTCACACCCAAAGATATCTGGCAGCCACTTGGAGACTATTTACTAACAATGGACCAAATTGCATACAAATTCAGAATAACAGTGTGACCGCATTTGCCCCTCACTTGACTTAGGTCCAATTTGGTCTGCTCCTTTGCGAGGCCCATGTCATTAACTCTCCTCTGTTTTAAAAAAAATGTATTTCTGGATTGTTTGCTCCTTCCTTCCTGGTTTATATCACTGTACTTTCTTTCTGTCTCCCCCTCCCCCCTCCGCTGTTCTCCTCATCATTTTTACCATCTAGGTACTTACCGAATATAGAATGTCGGATGCCTGTGTTACTTTTGTGGCTCCCCTGTTCTTTGTGCAAATAAAAACTGATAACAATTGGGAAAAAAAAGAATGTATTGCTAGTCCTTATCATTCAGCCCTGAGACTCTGGGCATTTATGGGTCATCTGCATCTTCCCATGAGAGCTCATCATCTCGCAGAGGGCAGGGGCCATCTTGGGGAGGGAGGCAAAGAGGTAAAATCCCATCCAGGAACCATGCCTTCACTCTCCACCAGTGATCGCAAACACAGAGTAGCTCCGACCTGGAGCTTGCTTTAGACATTGAATATGTTGAGATTACGGCAGTGTTTCCAAGGAAAGCTCGCACTGAAATGTTACATGACCTAGTGCTATAGAGGGACTCCCCTCATAGAGAAGCTGAGAAACAGGTGGACCTTGTAGGAAGAACCATGAAGAACCCCTGGTGCATCCATCCAATATCCTTCAAACGTACACATCCTTTTGTGACATAATGTGAAGTTTCTGTGTCAAGTTTCTGAGTGAATTTGAACTTGTTGATGAATCTCCCAGAAGAAAAATAGTTATTTCTTTTGCACCCAGAGAAGTCCAGGTGTATTCATAACCTTTGACCACTGAGAACTCTGAAGAACAATAAGAAAAAAATGCAAAGCTTCCGGGATAAGGTAACGTGTGTTGGGGAGAGTTATAAAGGCCAGTGAAGTATCATATGGAGACACTTTCGTAGGCAAAGAAGGCCAAGATAGGTAAGAAAGGTTCAGTCCAAGCTTAGAGGAGGAGTGGTATAAAGGGATGACTTTCAAGCCACTTGCTACTATTTTTCACATATTGTCCTCCTGCTATGTAGCCTAATAACACAGGGAGATCAAGGTACAGAGAAAACACAGCAGGGAGACACGAGTAGGTGGGTGGGTTTGACTGGGAGTTCCGGTAGGGAGAGGAGACCAAAACTGTACAGGCATCACAGAATAAACAAATAACTGAACAGAACTACAGAACAGCCCAGTTTGTGATGGGTTTGTCTTCCTGCTTTAGTGCCAAATAATCTCTTTCTTTCTCTCGCTTATCCAATTCCCCTTTCCCCTTTAGTCTTCTCAACTTCTCTTACTATCAAATTCAGGCACACTGTGAAGGGTGCACGGATGAAGCGCCTTCAATCTGTCAGAAGAAAGATACTGAGGAATGCATCCAGTGCACCTTCCATGATCCTGAGAGGATGCCTAAAAAATCCAACCCAAACAGATGAATCTCAAAACCTTACAAAGGAACGTAATATATTATCTTTGTGGTTGTCATGTTTCCTTTTGTTTCCTTGTGCATCTTGTAAAGCAGTGATAATCACAGTATAGCTCTGGGACCGCGTGCGCCCCGCCCGATCATTACATGCGGCCCCCTGGTTAACAGCAGCACTCGCTGTTTACTCAACTCAGCACTATCCATTAAAGCAGATTAAATATGCAGGCTAGCATTTATGGAAAGGTAAATTGACGTATAAGAAAGGAAGTAACTAGGGTGTCCTATATCCTTAACTTTCGGCACACCTTCATTTTTAAAGACATCTTGCAGCAAAAGTGTAAAAATATGACAGTCTCTTCAAAATTAAAAAAAAGTGTGTTTTATTAACATGCAGAATTGTTTCTCCTTATTACATCAGATAATATCAGTGTATTGAAAAGTATGTTTAAGTGATGTATTTTGAGGGAAAAGTGAAATTAAACAATTGCCTTGGATCACCCAGTTTGGTTAAGTGGGAAATACTGATTAATCCAGGTTTTCTGGTTTCAAAACCTGCATTTCAGCCAGTAGATGTATATGCATCACTTTGCCTACATCCACCTACCACCAAACTGCCAACTCCCGACTGTCACATTGCTGGCTTCAATGTGGCCTCCGGTCACATCACAGACCAAACTTTTTGGCCCTTGGGAAAATGTTTCTGAATACCCATGTTGTAAAGTGATGGACCTTTAAAAAGCAAGCATTTTAGCTTACTATATTCTTCTGTATACATTGTGTGTGCATTGTTTGTGAGAAAGTTTATAACTATAAATGATATGTATCTGGGTCAGCGCCTTGTGGCAGGACATGATTTATTGTGGGCTGTACACCGTGCTCTAATGTTATAGGACCTTATGCGTCTATGCAGAACCTTCAATCGATAGCAGATGCGGTGGCTGCTTATATCACTATGTGGACAGGCACAATAGAGTATGTGAATGCGAGCAATGACCGGAGACTCGATCAGCTGGTTTTCTGTTCCTGTTGCAGATCCCTATGCTGATAGGTATATATGACACTTGCAGCACAGCTCATATTTTTTTAATTCACAAGAATAAATGGCAGCACGTTTAATATTACAATATGTTAGAGCATTAGAAAGATGTCACAGATTTATTATGTATTCTGCTTTCTAGTATATGTAACTGCTTCATTCAGGGTGATGATAACTGTTTGTTGCTTCTCTAACAAACACTTTAAGAATAATAGCACTTTACAAATTTAATAGCCATAGGGCCACATGTATGTAGCCTTTTGCACGTCGCATACAGCAAATCGGGCCATTTGCGATGTGCAAAATGTACTTTCCCATGTACCAAACCATTTTTTTGATTCGGTAAACTATTTACCGAATCGCAAAAAGGGATTGCGACTCACAATTAGGAAGGGGTGTTCCCTTCCTAATTGCGACTCGCAGTCCCATGTACGATTGTTTTGGGACCGCAAATGCGGTCCCAAAACAATCGCAATTAGCACCAGTGTCACACTTTTCTGAATGTCAGTAAAAACATTTTTTCCCAGCAGGCAGTGGTCCTACGGACCTACGGACCACTGCCTGCTCTGAAAGAAATGAAACGAAAACATTTAATTTTTTGTTTTTGAAACACATCTCGTTTTCCTTTAAGGAAAATGGGCTGATTTCAAAAACTGCTTTATTTAAAAGCAGTCATAGACATGCTGGTCTGCTGTTTCCAGCAGGCCACCATCCCTGTGAGGGCGGCCATTCCCAGGGGGTCACTAATTGCGACCTACCTCATGAATAGTCATGAGGTAGGCATTTGCGACCCCCTTGTGAGTCGCAAATAGTGTCATTGACACTATACAACATTCGCTTTTGCGACTCGCAAATTGCGAGTTGCAAAACCAAAGGTTGATACATGTAGCCCATAGTTCCTCACACACACAGCATACTTTGGGGTTCTCACTAAATGACCCTATGCATTTCTAATAGAGATTTGTACGCCCATTGTTCCTCATTTAGTAACAGTGCAGGCTCGTAGCCATAAGTATAATTTTAGGGAGGCATGGCACTCAGTTATGAGCAAACATTAAAGCTGTGCCCTATAGGTGTATTGTTTCCCAAATACTGGTTGTACGACTAAATATCAACCCCCAGATTATCATGGTATATTAATAACGAGGACAAAATATTGAAAGGTAAGTGCATGTATTAGAGTATCTCTTTACTATTCCTAAATCCATATCTAAATATCTTGCATAGGTTTATATATGTGGAGTAAGGTATAGAATAAACTATACTTACCTGTTAATATTTTGGTTTCAATAATATGCAATCGAAATTCTGTGCCTTAGATATTCAGGTTCACAACATGTGATTCTGTGTGAAGGAATATATAGCCTTTTGTAAGATACATATTAGAGGACAAATCAACTGTTCACAATCCAACTTTAAATCCTCGATGGGATTTAAAGTAGAAGGGTGTAAAATCGTAAAGTAGACTGACTTTCAACTTTGTGTATTCTCCTAACTGTTCAAGCTTTGTGCAAAGCAAACATCAAGTTCTTTTTTTAAAAAAAAAAAAGCTTCCCTCAGCTCAGAGCATGTCTCCCATACCTCTTACCTCAGGTGGTGAATGTCCAGCCTCCACACTCAAAATGTTTTGCTGGAGGATGCCACCCGGGGATGTTCTCCATCAGGAAATCATCACAACTGGAAGGCTGAAAGGATAAACCTTACCTCATGTAAATCTATGAACTTTCTTTTGTTTCGACAAGTTAAGAGTTTCCTAATTCCTACCACCTTCGTAAGTAAAGTTTTAATTTAACTTGTGTCTAATTTAATAACTTTACAGAGAGTTTTGAGCATATCCATCAAGAACATTTTGAAAAATTAGTGATGAACACTGTGTTGTAATCATTTTAGGGCTTCAACAACGGTGAAAACTAAATAGAAATTAGATGTCTTTTTACAGAGGACTTGGGGAGGTCCCACAATTAATTTCATGATAAGGCTGTGAGAAAGGATAGATAGTTCAAATATATTTGATCAAAAGCACCAGTCACAACTGCATGGACTTGAAGCAGTCTCCTCCATTGGCATCACCCTCTCATAGTTACAGGCAGGTTGTGTGAAAGATGTTGTATGAAAGGAGACCTTAGTTAGGCCTCTACTAGCAAGCAAGGTAGGCACGGTAATGGATAGGTGATTATGACATCTCTGGATGGGTCAATTTGAGGCCTGTGGCTTGGCTGAGGACACTAGTTCCATCTCCAGTTAAAGGAGCTGTAGATTGGCAGGCAGAATCACTGCCTCAAAGGCTCTGAGTGATGGTTTCACAGTTTTCATCTAGGAACCTGTTTTGTGATAACGTCTCTGTTTGATGCTGCTTGCATGATATCTCTTACTTGCATGCTACAGTGATGTCCACTTCAAGAATTCTGGACATTCTCTACTCTTTCACATGGAATAGACTTGCATGGAATCCTCAAGGTGGCACCCTCTATGTGGCTAACATTGCTTTGATAAGCATGAACTTTCCTGAGTGGTGAAAGTAGGAAGCAAGGAAGCCTGCCATGTAGAAATGCAAAATATTTACTTGCAGACATATTGTTTCAACGTTACGACAGTCAAACCTTGTGTTATGAAACACTTAAGAGAGTACCATATTTAAATGTGTAGTAGAAAACCAAATTAATTAATAGAACCTGGACTTCTCAGAAAGTAGGTTGTACTTTCCAACAACTATATCAGCAAATGTAGAGATGGCTGATATGCATTAAAAGAGAAGGGGTGATAGCACTTTTCACCAACAGCATATAGTAACAAACAAAAAGGGGTTACCATTGTTAAGCAATTTGCAAAAAGCCATGTGGATCAAATAACAATGATTACACCTTATTAGGACCGTATTAGGATTTTAAAGACCACTGTGCAAAGTGATTTTTAGATTTTACACTAAGATCCCTTTTAGAGAATAGAAAATAAAATGCAAAATTGTGTTTTGAAATCACGTTGGCCAGATGTATTGGCCAAAACATGAGAAGCTATGAATTCCATTTAAAATCTACAATCATCATATCTCAGTATGTACCTAGTTCTCATTTTACTACTTTAGGCACTCTTACTTTCTTTATTCTCTCCCAATCGCTGTCCTTACTGCCTCCCTCAACTGCTTCCCCACCATCCCCTTCTGTTTGCAGCTGAATCTATCTTCTTTTTCCTATCTCTTTTTCTCTCTCTCTTGCTTTTTATATGTCCACTTCTTTGTTTCTCTCAATCTTCTCTCCTTTTCTAGAACATCTTTCTTTATCTTCTCTTCTGTCTTCTTTGTACTTCTCATTATTTGTTATTCTCTCTCTAACCCTCTTCTCCATGGACCATGTATGGCAACTGAAACTTTTTCTTAGCTGTGCATGGCTATTAGTAGCACCTGCCACCTTTCTTTGACCACTGGCATTTTGCTGTTCCTCGGTCCCAGACTCCTACTATCCTGTGGGTCTCCCGGAACTAGAGAAGTCCTCTACAATCATGGAACAGAGAGTTAGTCCAATGTGGCCATCGTATCCCTGCAGTGTATTGTCAATTCCTATTGGACGTGACATCAGGCTGCATGAATTAGGTGGGTTTTAAAAGCTTTAGGGCAAATGACGACTCATTGACCTCCACCACACTACGTTCACAGTGTGTTGGATTTCAGTGGGTCATCAACAGTACTAAAAATTAAATAAATTCTGGTAAAAACACCAGAAACATTTTCTCTCCTGAAAATCAAAGTCAGCACATGAGGGAAATGTTTCTCCTAAGTCCAAAGTTTGACTTTTTGTTTTGCTGTATTGCTTAGCATGCTATGCGCACTGATGTTACACAGCAAAACAAACGTGAAATGGAAACAAAAGCACTAATAGAATCTGTGGGAATCTGAGGATAAACAAAAGTACTCCACATAGTGTTCCTAGACTTTTCCCAGTAACGAAATACCCCACTTGTGTGACTGGGCTTTCGCATATGAAAGGAAAGGCTCCCTAAATACCCTAATACGCAAGGAAACGTCAAGATTTTGCGTTGAATGTTGACCAATTCTGACAATGTGGGTGGTTCCAGTATTTAAGCTTGGGCTCGGTCGGCACCCAGGGAAACCTACCAAGCCCAGACCTTTCCTAAGACATGGTACTTAGGATAGTCTGGGGCGGTGTAGCTTGCATGGATCCCAATATCTTTTCTCACACAGAACGCCTTGCAAACACCATACTGTGACAAAATCATAGATTTTCCTCATATTTCGGTAAAAGAAAATTCCACAATCTGTGAGGATCCACAAAACTCCTATCACCCAGCTTTCCCACTCTTCACCCAAAACAACGCTACCCCCAAATGTTTACCAAATATTGTGCATTTAGTACATGAGTTATATAGGACCTCATACCAGCAATGTAATTACTATGACCAGAAACTAGATAAAGGTAAAGCAGAATGTCAAAGGAGTCAATACATTT
This sequence comes from Pleurodeles waltl, assembly GCF_031143425.1. Taxonomy (NCBI): domain Eukaryota; kingdom Metazoa; phylum Chordata; class Amphibia; order Caudata; family Salamandridae; genus Pleurodeles; species Pleurodeles waltl. Next base: position 230,559,798 of record NC_090440.1, read on the forward strand.
AAAAAAGCAGATTTATACTACACAGATCTTAAATTACAATATACCAAACTCCAATAATGGTAGTCGATGTAATGCGGATATATATTGAGAGGTCAAATATAATACAAATGTTTTCAGCCTTAGATGCCTGATTATGGTTTCCAAATATTTGGTTCAAGGAGATGAATCCTCAGCATGTTGACCGTGACAGGGTTTTCTAGATTTTAAGCTATTTTTGAAAGCTAGTTTGCTATATTGGGTAATTTCAGATTCACACTACCACTAGTTAGGGTATTTACTACCCTCTGCAGCAGACACAGTAACCTAACAAACGATCTGGCTTCTGCAAACAAAATAACAATCTCTAGAGCAGACACATTAATTCACCAGGCTATATTTCATAACAGGCAAGTGCAGCCTGGAGCAATGTCATTCAAATGTAAGTCATACCTGACTTGGGATAACTCCGTCCAATCTGTTGGAGGCACTGCTTTCTCAATACAAGCCTCCAAGCTCTGGAACTCACTACCAGCCAGCATTCGAAGCATCCAGGATCTTATACACTTCAGATGACAGTTGAAAACATGGTTAGTTACAAGGCAACCCAAAGCAGGTAAGGACTCTGAGGTTTTGAACGGTACAGTGTACAGTCTTGATGATGAAGCATGCCACCTAATGGTGGGTGAGGGTACTTGCTCCTACTAAGCAATTGCTTTAGGTGACCACACCCCTTTTTTTAGTTGGAATTAAGGAACAGAAGCCACAAAACAGCGTACTTGAATGTATTTATATTTACAAGATAACTACACCCACCACAATTCCACAAAAAGAATCTGGAAAAGCATAGTTGCACCCTTAAGCACAATCTTTAGCTTACAATCCACAGATTGGAAACAACCCAACCAAAAAACTACTTTTGATAAGCAGGCATGTTGAGAAAGGCTGACCTATGCTTCACCAGGGTGTTATATAGTTATGTAAGTTCATACATAACATTTCTGGCCAGTGGCAGCTCCTCCACTATGGTGGAGGAGCATCGCCTCCCCCCTGCCAGCAGCAGAAGCTGAAAACCTTTCACAACAAAAGGATAATAAATTGTGTTTATTATCCTTTCGTTGTGAAAGGGTTGGGGCAGTGAGGGTGACGAGCAGTGAGGGGAGTGCACTGTGCACTCCCCTCAGCGCGCATGTGTGTTTGGCCAGCCGTCTCGGGCCGGCCAAGCACATGTGCACATAGGGTCTCTCCAGCCCGGCTCTGTGTTGCCGGGCTGAAGAGAGCAGGCCCAGGCTCCCCGTCTGCCTGGGAGTGCCCTGGCTGGGCGCTTCCAGCCAATCCTAATGCTGCTCTGAGCAGCATCAGGATTTGCAGCAGGGCAGGCTGGGAGCCTGTGCCTGCCTGCTGAGGAGATGACAGAGGATTGGCAGTGATACTAATCCCATAACATTTAGAGGTAGAGTGCCTTACACCTGTTTCATTCAGTTAAGGCATATTTGCTACAAGGGTTTCGAATCACCAGTATTGTGTAGCCAATAAAGCAAAAATTGAATAACTGAAGAGATGTGTCACACACTGCAGGTCAATTATAGGACTTCAGTCTACTCCATGACTGCAGGTGCCAAACATGTATACACTGTGGCCGCTCCTTTCATCTCACAATGGCTTTCAGATATGAGATGATAATAAAACATCCCAGCATATCGCTCTCACTTCTTTCTCCCTCCAACAGTGCCAACTCTGGCCCAGAACTATACAATAGGGGGCAGATTTGCTAGGAGTTTGCATTGGGGTTGCATCATGTTTGTGGCACATCCCCGATGGTAAATGATTTTTGGTATTTATGAAGCCGTGCAAAGCCATTTTGTGTGGTTTTGCATTACAAAGGTGTTACATGGGTGAAGCATGGGTGGAGCATGCATCCATCCATGGATTTTAACCCATTCCCAGATTTACTAAGACTGGAAACACTGGGAATGTGTAAACATTCTAAGCCTACCCCAGTGAGGCGTAACAAAGAGAAATTTCTTTATTTGTCTTCATTACTTCCTCTTTCTATGTGTGATGCAGAATACAGTACACATCGAAAGATGAATATGACTATAGGCATTGTTGTTGTGCAGCAATGTGCCCCCTACCCAAAAACTATCCTGACCGTAATGGAGGCTTCCTGCGCAAAAACAATCCTGACCGTAATGTAGGCACAGGGTGCCTGAGTGGGTAGGAGACAGTAGAAATGCAGCATATCTTTGTAAATATGGTGTATTTCTGCTGTCTCCCTTTCATGCAACACAGTGCAGCAAGTTGCCTTGCTATGTTGCATTGCACAAAATGTAAATCTGCCCCAAACTTTCTGATTGGACAACCAGCTAAGCAGACTATAATCATAAGAAATACCATGAAGGGACCTGCAGAGCTGTCCAAAGCTGCCAGCGTACTCAATAACTATAAACTGCATCTGTGTCTGTCACACTTCATCATCCACCACACTGCTATGACCTGCATCGTATAACTACACCTCAGTGGCCATCATGCATGACATGAAAACACTTCCCACATAGGATCACAAAAGAAAGACAACACCCCTACAACCACACACCACCTTACATGGTGTAGCTTACTGCCCATGTAGGTAGTGACTTCAGTGCCACAGATAGGAAAAGTAAGCACTATACAATTATGCAAAACAATATTTACTATTTGTGTGTCACCAAGATTTGCTTTGAGCCTGTTCAAGTCTGTGTTTCTATTATAGAACAAAATATGTTTCATTTGTGCTTTCATAACTGCTGGTATTTGTTGAAATATTTGGACAATTTATTTTCAGGTATTTACATTTTTCATGTATTAGAAAAAAATTGGCATCCTACAGCACTTCGTTTCACGTATGCGAGACCACCGGAATTAAGTGATTCTGTGGCGTTTTCAACTTAATTATGAATTTGCCGCATTTGCTACATAATCCATCATCTGCTGCATAATCTGCAGACTTTAACAAAAAAGACATTTTGTTTTTAACTTAAACAGATGAAACGTTACTAAAAATGCTGCAACACATGCAGCCGCACAGTGGAAGGTCCTTCACAAAGGTTGACCGGCCACCTTTCAGTTACTTATAGCTGTATCTGGAAGTGGAACTGGTACTAATGAAGTTAAACTTTTCCCAGACAGGGCTAACATGTCTAAAAATGACAAAATAATTAAGTGATACTATCGCAAAATGTGCCACACTAAGCAACATAACTTGTGTTTTATTGATACATAATTTAGTCAACATTGCTGCATAATTTATGAATTCCAGTCGCCCCATCTGTACCCCAGCAACATTGTTACATAGTTCACTTCACAAAATCCTCTCACTTTTCAGTCAAAGAAATGTAAACAACTTCTCCACTTAAAAGAATAAGCAGCAATTTGGTAGAAGACATAGGCCCTCATTTTGGCTTTGGCGGTCTTTTTCCAGGACCGCCAAAGCCGCGGGCGCCAGAAGACCACCCGTGCTGGTGGTCTTCCGCACACCAGATCACGAGTACTGAAGGATTTCCGCCACATTTTGGGTGGAAATCCTTCAGTAGTCATGCTGTCGGTCGTAGGCGCATGGGCGGTTCCACCACCGGCCCGGCCCCTCCCTACCAAACGGACGCCACCAGCCGTATTGCGAGCAGTAATACAGCCTGGTGGTGTCCTGATGGCGGGGCGCTGCTGGTGGTGGAAGTGCCTGTTCCCGTTCCCTACCGGACAACCTCCTCGCCGGACAAGGTAAGTCGGGTGTCCGACAGGGGAGGGGAGCAGTGTTGTGTGTGCGAGTGGGTGTGTGTATGCATGTGTGAATGTATGTGGGTATACGTGTGTGTATGGGTGTGTGTATGCATGTGTGAATATATGTGTGTATGCGTAGTTGAATGCATGCGTGAATGTTGAAGTGAGTGCATGTGTAAATGTGGAAGTGAGTGCGTGTATGAATATTGAGATGAGTGCGTGTATGGATGCTTGTGAGTGTGCGTTTATGGATGCTTGTGAGTGAATGTGTGTATGGCAGTGTTGGTGAATGAATGTATGCAGGTTGCGTGAATTAGTGTATGTGGGGTTCGTGTGGGTGTATGCGGGGGCTCTGTACTAGAAGGGGGTGGGGCGTTGGGGGGTGCTGTACTAGAAGGGGGGGTGGTAGGAGGGAGCGCTTGCGGGGGTGGGGGGAGTCGTCCACCGGTGACAGGAAAGACATTTCCTGTCACCTGTAGCCTTTTTGCCAGGGTTTTCGTGGCGGTACTACCGCTGCAGAAACCCTGGTGGAAAACCACCTCCAAATACCGCCGGTGGTCTTCATTGGACCACCAGGTCGGAGATGCTGATCTCCGGCCTGGCGGGTCCGACCGCCCTGGCGGTATAGGTTGGGATGTGGCAGGTTGGCAGAGCCAAACCCGACAGACTCATTATGTGACGGTCTTCACCGCTGGCCCGTCGGCAGTGAAACAGCCACCATGGCCCTGGCAATCAGAAGACTACCAGAGTCATAATGAGGGCTATAGTCGGCCATTTGTCCTGTCTTGCAACACACCTCAACAAGATAAAGAAAAAACCTAAAGGCATTTTTATTGCTTTATTCACCTTCAGTAATCCTGCACCTCTGTACTGTGCCAGCTCCCTAGGTCATTTGAGGAGGCCAAAGATTAATTTGGGCTGGCCCAGCCCTCGAATGCCCCCCCCGTGGCTACGGCCCTGTAATAGGGTAAAACTGTCCTAAAGCAGAAAGATAAATCTTATTCAGTTAGACCCTATTTGGCCTCCATAAGAATGATTTATTGTACAGTGGGTGGGGACATCTAACGTAAAAACCATGACTGTTTCACCCACCGTGGGGCCACTGTAGGCTCCTAACGGCTCCTTGGCATGGGGCCTCCACCCAGGGGCGTAGCTTCCATTGTTGCTATAGTTGCAATGCACCGGGTCTCAGAGGCCTGTGGGGCCCACTGAACCCTGATTATTGCTGAATTCAAACAGTAGATAGGGGGCCCATTTCCTTCCTTGCACTGGGGCTCATAACACACTGTAAATTCACTCTAGACAGTCACACAAAGGGTGCTGAGGGTTGCCCTGCATATCCTGATAGGTCTTCCTGGGCTACAGTGGTGGGAGGAGCTCACACTTGCAGTTGAATAGGGCTGTGCCTGTCCTTACACAAAGCTGTCTCCAACCCCCTGGGGTGTGTCTGGGGCCAGGGCAGGCAAGTTTGCCTACTTCAAAGGCAGAAATGAATATAAGTATTGGACCTCTGAGACCACAACTTTAGAACACTTCTGGACTGAGGACATTCTGCCAGGATGAAGAGCTTGATGCTGTAGGAGGAACTGACACTCTGTATGTTGCTTTGATGTGTAGGCCTGCTGCTTGCTGCTACTGTCCTGGAAGTGAAAGAACTTTGCTTTCTACATCCTGCTTTCCAAGGTTCTCCAAGGGCTTGAACTGAGCTTGCCTCCTGTTAAAAAGTCTCAGAGACATCAATGACTTCATCTGCCAGTGCCTGGACTCACAGAGTCCTAACTTGCCAAGTGGTACCAAATCTAGTCCCTGGGCCCTTGGACGTGGAAACTGGTGTCATGAGGAAAAAAACCTTGGATCAGCACAACTGAAAATCGACGCATTGCCCGGCTTGGGGCAGAAGAATCGATGTAGCACCTGCATTGCAGCTGAGGAATCGATGCCATGCCTACCTTGCAGTAGAAGGATCAACGCAGCACCTTTAGGACTGACGCAGTGCCTGTTCCACAGCAGCTCTATCATCACAGTGTGTCTGGATTTTCCCACACATCCTCCCTGGGTGTCATTTCGCATCGAACACGCACCGCAGCAAGGAACCGAGGCTACGTGACCAGAAACCGATGTATCCCCTCTCCTGCGTGGAGAGAACTGACGCATCATCTCCCCTGCCTGTAAGGAACCGTTGCATCACCTCCCCTGTGGCCTGCATCGTCTTTGTTTTTTTATGCATCCCAGGTATCTATGTGTTTAAAAGAGACAACCATTGATTCCTCTGGATTTAGACTCTTTGCAACTTTATGAAAGTGATATATTTGATTGTGTATATTGGATTTTTGTCGTTTTGATCTTGTCTTCTTAAGATAAATATTGACCAGCAGTTCCTCCGCTAGGGCGGAGGAGTATCGTCCCCCTACCAGCAGTGACAGATGCAAAACGTTTACAAGAAAATGATAATAATCCTTATTATCGTTTTCTTGTAAAGGGGCAGTGCCACGGGCTCTGATGAGCACTGAGGGGGAGTGCACAGCACATGTATGTCTGGCCGTCCGTCTCGGGCTGGCCAAACACACAGGCGCACAGGGTTCTCTCCAGCCCGGCACTGTGTTGCCGGGCTGGAGAGAGCATGCACAGGCTCCCAGTCTGCCTGTGAGTGCCCTGGATGAGCGCTCCCAGCCAATCCTGACGCTGCTCTAAGCAGCGTCAGGACTGGCTGTAGGGCAGGCTGGGAGCCTGTGCCTGCACCAGAGGAGCAGAGCGGTGGTGTCGGCAGCAGCAGAAACAATCCATGTGAGTGTTTTTATTTTTAAATTTGTATTTAATTTTTATTCCCCCTTCCCCTCCCTCCTGCGCGCCACCCCGCCCTTTGTGAGCGCCACGTGCCGCAACTGGTATTGAATGTTTTTCTAAACTGGTGTGTGTGTGTGTGTACACAAATACTTTACACATTGCCTCTGAGATAATCCTGAGTGCTTGTGCCAAGCTGCCAAGAGGGTGAGCATGGGTTATCTCAGCTGTGTGGCTCCCTTGTGCTGACTAGAGTGAGGGTCCCTATTTGGACTTGGTGCAAACCTCTGCAAACTAGAGATCTGATTTCTAACACTTGGGTACTCACAAGCATTTTGCCAAGGGCCATAAATTGTGGTCTGTGATGTGACTTAGGGCTGCATTGATGCCAGCAGGGTGGTGTTTGAGGGGGTAGGCAGTTGGCACTAAGGCGGGTGTAGGTGAAGCGAAGCATGTACATCTAGTGGCTGAACTGCACAATGTGAAGCCAGAAAACCTGGGATTAACCCCGGCTTCCCCACTTAACCAAATTGTGTGATCCTATGCAATTGTATTGACCTTGAAATACATGATTTCAGGATGTGATCTGTACAAAATCTTCTCCTGTGTTTAATTTAATAAACTATAATATTGTTCATGCATAATAGGAACTTAGTCCACCCAAAGAGTGCAATTACCAACTGATATGACTCTTAGTTCACTATTGGCATTTTTGTTAGGGTGCGGGGAAGAATGAACGTTTCTACATTCATTTTTTTAAAACATTTTTTTTTTTAAATACTTCATACTCAATGTACTGATATAATCTGATGTACTAAGGTGAAAGTGTTCTTCACATTAAAGAAATACACTCTTTTACATTTTGAAGAAACTATCACATTTTTACACTTTAGCTGCAAGATGTCTTTAGAAATGAAGGTGTTCCTATAGTTAAGTGTTGCAGGACAACCTAATTACTCGCTTTCTTTAACTTCAATTAACCCTTGAATAAATGATTGTCTGTATATTTAACTTCTTTTAATGTTGGTGCTGAGCCGAGCAAACAGCAGCCCAGTGCTGCTGTTGACTAGGGGGCTGCGTGTAAAGGTCAGGAGGGCCACACGTGGCCCTCAGGCCGTACTTTGAGTATCATTGTTCTAACGCTCTCCACACATAAAGAAAAATATGACATTCACAAACAACTACACAATCCCCTTTGAGGTTGGAGCCCCAGTGTTCCTTTGGTAATTTCCTGTCTTACTCTCTCCTCGGGTTGCTTTCAATTAAAGTCAACAGTGTTCTTGCACCACGGCACCTCTAGCAGCAAGTTCCCCTGGGGGTGAGAGGCCCAAAACCAGTCTAACCCGCACCAGCAGGTGTGAAGCATTCAGAGTTCCGGAGTGCGCCTCGTAAGTGGGCCCTCACAGCAACTGCAGCCAAGTTCAGGCAAGGCAGCTGCACACAGCCCAGGTGGCTGCACAAGCAGCGGGTACAGAGTCTCTCTCTCAGGGTCTGCTGGGGGGTTTCTGCCGCTCCTCCTGCAGGGTAACTGTTCATTTGGCTCCTGATGGAGGATGGCTACGAAGATCCTGGGTGACAGTGCTCCCACTGCTTCCTCACTTCTCCAGCAGGGCGGAACAAGCTGCAGTGTACTGTGCTCCCGGTGACACCCTCTGGCATAGGGGGTCACTGCAACTCACAGTCCATGGCTTTTGACCCGATCAGTATAGTGATACTCTCCACAGCGGCCCTTCCTGGCATACAGGGTCACCACTTCACTACCGCACAGGGCTATGGCCTCTTTCCTCACAGCAGTCTTTCTCCAACAGCCCCTCCTGGCATGTGGGATCACTACTTCGTTACTACATAGGACTACAGCCCCTTTCCGCATGGCCTTCTTTCTTCAGTGGCCCCTCATGACATATGGGGACACAGCATCACTAAACCACATGGGCTCCGGTCCGATCGGCACAGCATATGGCTTACTTCATGACAGACTTTTCTGGGCATACAGGTGTCTTTTGCATAGGCAATGACCTGATCAGTGCAGCAGCCATTTCTTCACACCTCACACGGAGTCCACTTGACAAGGCACCCCACTGGAGCAAACACTGGTGCTCCAGGCTCCAGGGCAGGTGTTTTGGATTTCCAACAGGGAGACTAGCAGGCGTCAGCCCACAGTTCTGGTCACAGGTAGAATCCTTGCAGAGCCCATCTGACTGCTTAGCAAATGACAATGTTTGGGGTCTCAGCCTCCCCTTCTTATAGTCCATTCCCAAACACCAAATGTGATTTAGGGTCTGAGTCTTTGAAATTGTATGTTGGGTTTCTGCTTCTTTTGAAGTGCACAGTCCTCTGCTCTCTCTTGCTCTTGAAAAGCAGTGTGTCCCACACGAATGTCTCCAAAGCTGATAATCCCACAACACAGGCCATGGGAGTGACTAAAGTTCACACCTGGATGATTTGTGCATCAAAACGTTAACCCAGGGACCCCAGCCCTACACTACACTAAAGTTCACACCTGGATGGCAGCCACAGTGATTTATGCATCAAAATGTTAACCCAGGGCCCCCAGCCCTACACTACATGTTTCTCTTATCAAACCAAGCGCTTTCCTGAGATGTGTCCAAGAACTTTTCTTGTGACCTCTCATTGAATCAAAGAGCATCCTCTGAAATGTACAGGGGAGGTTTGGTCCTCCCCACAGTCCCACTCACTACAGGAATGCAGTAATACTCAAATCTGTCTGAGGGGATATCTCTACCTCCTCTCCATTTTTCAACATGCAGGCCTGGGGTTCACAAGATGAAGCCTAGGGCCCTGCATGTATTGTATCATTGACAGGCACAATAAATCCAGTGCATGTCCACAGCATACACATATTGCACAGAATCAACAAAGGAGTGACAGAAAGAGTTTGTGCCACCCAATGATGATGATAACTGGTACATGGACCTACAGGCTGCCAGTGGGTTGTGTACTTCATCCAATACTGGGCTGGCGACTCCTAACCCTCATACCCTCCCCATAAATGGAAAAAATAACTTCCTTTACGACGGTCATTAGGAAAGTTGCTGATGTCCATGACCTCTACCTACCCTCTATGAAGGTAAAAACCAATGTGCTTACTGAGATCCTTCAGCCTGGCAGGTACCGACCGAACCTCTTCTAACTCTCAATGACGCCCTCAATGATACCAGCAGAGTCAACTCCAACAACCTTTCTAAATACTCCTCCTGACAGAGAGTCCAAGCTTATGAAAATGTTTGACAAAAGAATGGTCATCTCATATGCGGTGCATGTTAAAGTTGACATCTGTTCTTCAGAACCCCAGTCAGGTGTTTATATTCATTATTTATTCATGGTACTATTTTATAGGCAATCACCTTTGTACCTCTGCTAGTGCCTCGAGAGCAGAACAGGGTTATCGTAGGCGCAAGGCTGTGCGCTAAAGTGACAAGTTCTTGTGGACACCATACCTCGCGGACTTCCATAGAACACGGTAGGCATAAACAATAGTTTGCAGCCTGGCACAGAGTCTTATGCTCTGCAAAATACCTTGTGAGCCCACAGAGCCCTGTTTTGGTAGCAGCCTCCTTGGTTGCTTATGTTTCTATTGCAGGGCACCTTGTGTTCTGTTTTAGTTACTAACATTAAATGATAGGTGTTTATTATTAATATAAAGTGTTAGAACGTTTAAAGACCACTCTTACGTCTCTTGTGAACGGGTTTTAATTAAATCAATGACTGGTCAGGGGTGTAGCTTTCATTGGTGCAGCAGGTGCAGTGGCAGCGGGCCCAGAGGCCTGAGGGGGGTCTAATGAACCCTAATCATTGTTGTATTTAACAATTTAAACAGCAGCCAGGGGCTCATTGTCTCCCTTGCACTAGAGTCCATGGCACCCTGGCTACGCTGCTGTGACTGATATGCGACCGTCACATACATGGCACCCTTTTAACTGGTTCTCACTAAATTAATCCATTAGGCTTCGAGTGGAGATCTATACTCTCACAATTCTTGGTGATGGGCAGCATAATTGAAGTCAAAGATCCAGTACCTGCTGGGCAGTCGTTGGCTAGGATGCCAGTTTATCCTAGGCATCGCTACATGGTGGAAGGGGGACCTGAACCTGGACTGGACACTCACAGTTCCACAATGGCAAAAGAAAGTCTACTGGGCAGTATGCTCATGGTCCCACACCCAACTCATGTCTGTCACTACCTGAGGCAGGCAACTGGGTGTGTTTCTGGCAGAAGCCTCAGGGACAGATCCAACCTATCCTCTGTCCGGACTTCCTATGAAAAGCCTCGGTCTCGAGGGTCTCCCAGGTAGGAGGTTGAAGCTAGGGTGTATAGGACCAGGCTAGGTCAGCACTACCAAGCCACGAGCACGTTGGTTGCTCCCTTGGAGACACTCCACTGGAAAGTCCTTTTGCACTTCCCGCAGAATATTTTCTATCTTGACCCATACCTGGAAGTCACTTCAAGCTAGGGGTACCTAAAATACTTCCCTTCGAAAGGACTTGTAGCACTGTGGATCCTTTAAGCCACTTTGCAGGACCAAACATGGCAAGGATCAACCATCGCCCTATTGGCTCCACTGTGTCAGTAGTCAGTCACTCAGTGGCCATCAACTGACTGACTTAGAGGGGGAGCTCCTGTTCAGTTGGGACAGGGGCAAAACTTCTGGCCGAACCTCCAATAAATTCAGGGTGGCCATGCCTTCTTCAGAAAAGGTCCCAGAGGGCTTCTCTTCCATGTGGAACAGGACACTGGCTATCTGGGTTGGTGGGGTTTAGGTTTTGATATGGCTCTGGACTCTCTCCATGGGGCCTGGTAGGTCATAGTAAGAAGAACCATCTGCTAACTTGTTCTGTGCCTCCATGCCCTTCTCATGCCTCTAGGCATACTAAAAAGGACCCATTCCACTTATGCCTGTCTCCCAGCTGCTATCCCAGAAGACTGTCATTGCCATTCCTCTCAGGTATCTGGCAAAGCTGTTGCTAACTTCTCCCTATGTGGGCTTCGAGCCATGAGTTTCCTGGCCTTGCCATCCTCCCTCGTGGCTACCTACCTATCAGCAGGAACTACCAGCTGCCTGTTTTTCCCCTTCAGATAAGACTTGTACTGTCTGTGGTCTACTGGGCATTCCTTCCTGAGTTTCTCAGCAAGCAGAATATGGTTTAAGGGTGTAAAATCAGTTGACTTAATCCCTTTCAACCACCGATACCAGCTGTGCCACATGCACACTGGTGTCAAAACAGACCTCATCCTTCTTGTCCTCATCCTTGGAGTTATTTGTGTAGTGGGCTGGAGTCAGTCCAAGCCCGTGGATAACAGCATCCTTCATACAACTACCCTGCAGTATCTCAACATCACTTAACTCCAGCGGGGCTTCATTCCCCTTGCGAGCATGTGATGCAATGGGGCCACCACGGGCTCAGTAAGCACACCCTCCGAGATGCCCCGGCGTAGTCAAAGGTTTTCAGCCATGCTAAAATAGAATGTGGGGTTACACTCGCCATTCCCCTTGTTAGGCCACACTGCAATACTTGCTTGTGTGTCTAGAACTCTCCCATTATCATTAAGCACCAAGTTCTGTTCAGACAGTTTTCTCACGTAGCTACATCAGACTTTTGTAGCTGGAGAGAACCCTCGCATCCTATGGTGCAGTGCAGGAGATGACACTGTGCCTATGAAGCAGATGGGGTGTAGTAAAGGAGGGGTTCAGCCAGCACGAAAACATTACATCCCCAGTAAGGCAGATGACTGTAAAGTGAGCTGTCCAGGATCGTTTGACTTCATAGGAAGTCGGGGACAGAACTAATGTTTCCCAATTCAAAAGAAAGCAATGTTGCTGCCACGTAACACCTTTCAATTAATAATGGGGCAAAGGTTAAGTGTTATGTTTTATGTTCTGTTATATTATGTCATGTTGTTACGCTATGCTGTAGTTTGCTAAGCTTCGATGTGTTATACTATAGTATTTATGTTACGTTTTGTTATGACATGCTGTTATTTCATGGTGCTTTGCTATGATATGCTTCGTTATTCCAAGTTAGGTTCATGTTAAGTGGCATGCAGTCTGCCACTGGCATGCATTGAAGCTGTGTCGGTACACAGGGCATGTGTTAGTGGCCATATCTGCGACTCTTGATTCTTGAATGAAGGAGAAGGGAGCCCCTCTGGGCAGCACCCGACTATATATGGCTGCACAACCACTTGGGACTTTCGGAAAAATAGTCCATCCATGCATCTGCCACATGTGATGAAGTAATATTCGCTAACGTCACTGAAAGCTCTGAGTAGAAGCCAGAAGGACAGCTGCATCGGTGCTCCGATTTATCAGTAACCCCCTCAAATAAGAGCCACCTCTCCCATGGACACCGCACCATTAGAAGGGTCAAATGACGTACATTGTGGGTTTCAATGAGGGCATTTTCTTAATCCTTATCTAAATCAATTGGATAGGACGGATTATTTAGTGGGGTTGACCAAAAAAAATATTTAGAAAAAATGCCTGTATTAAGATCTGGACTAGAGGCAGATTTATCTGTCCTGCCAGCCATATTTAATAAAACAAATTAACCTATACACATAGAGGGATTGTGGGTCCGTTCTCTTCATCCATTGGCCTTTTCACATTTTGCTTCCCCCATCACAGCATACAGCATGGGGCAATGGAGCCCACTTTTGCCTTTGGCTCTCTTGCACTCTGAGTAAAGCATATTGTATGGTTGTAGGTGCACATCAGTCTAAAAAGAAGTGCACTTCAGTGTCTGGGCTGAGCTCCTATACTATACTTTGCTAATAATTGTTTTTGGTTTCTCATCCTTTGTTTTTTGTCATGCTTATGATTTTGAACTATTTCTTCATGTTACAGTAATTCAAAGCCAGTAGCATATTTTCTTTCTGTCAATCAAACTCATATTTTGCTGTGGTGTTCATTAAGATGACAAAAGGTTTTGATATCTGCCCCAAATGCCTGTTTGGAAGAACATCTGTTGTTTTATTAAACTTATATGGAATGCTTTTTTGCATTCAAGTATTTTGACTGTATGCATCTGGCCACCTCGTTTATGCAGGAGCATGTTTAGGTTTTTTTCTTATTATTATTTTTGTGGCATATTCATCCATTTAAAAGAAACGTAACCATTGCACCAGCTGGACAAAGCCAGATTTGTTGGTTTTGGTAGTACTTGTTCCTTTTCAAGAGACTGCAGCTTCTTAACAGGGCCAGTTAGGAGGAATGTCAGTTGGACCGTAGAATACTTATGGGTCCATTCCCATCTTCAATGTTATGCGTTCTGTATATCAACGAAAACTATCCGTTGCTGCTCTACAGGCCTCTTGGAGGTCTCTGTTACCAACTCCAACTTATGCAACACACCTTTTTCTTTCTAGAGTGTGTGCACTTTATGAGAGGAGATCTGGTCTAGTGCCTCTGGAATTGGAAGAAGTTCTTGCTGATTCAGATTTTCACCATATTTTGCGACCTCGGTCAAATCTCTTTAATTCCTGTGCTTTATTCCCCTAATCAGAAGATTAGGAATATTTTTAAAATTTGCAAACTCTGTGTATTAAGTACTATAAAAATGGTTATTTCTCATGGACATCAATTATCCAAAATGCCCTGGCACCGGAAGTCACATCGCAAAATGACCAGGCCTGGGCGGAGTTTCTGGAGCTCTGTAATGCGAAACTCCACGAAGTGCTGAAAAAACTCTGCTGTGCTCTGCGGAGTTCCGCGACTGCCGTAAGTCTTGTTGCTCGCACTGATTTTTAAAGCCGGGAGTTTGTACTGCGCTGTGAAATCAGAATGAGCAGCACAATGTGCAACGCAAGAGGGCGCTGCTTCTTTTTACTGCTCGAGTAGATGTTCTATTTGAACAGCAGCTTCCTCAACACGAGCCGCAGGTTTCTCAACGTGAGCAGTAGCGACCTGCCACAACTGCTGGCGTTGAGAAATCTCGCCGGGAGGTGGCCTATTATTTGATTTCTCTCGCTCCTGAAAATGGCATCACTGGGTCAAACCCCTTAGCCACTCAACTGCCCCCTACTTGCTGCTGAGGGACTAGAAGGTAAAAGTGGGAAATACAGAAAGTAACCAACAGTCTAACATATTTTTCACACGAAGTAGTCCTCATAAATGCCAAAGATTACTACCAAAGTGTGTGGGCTTTTTGAGACTAAAAAACTATTTTTGCTTTTAGCCAATGTGTTTTTTAGATAGACGAGGGACAGCAGCTTCCCCAGCAATTAAGTTTTGCAAAAACCGTGTTAAACTAAACCAAGCGTTGACAAAGCTAACAGGCTGGTGGTCATTGCCAGCTATATTGGCTTTGCCAAAGCTTGTTGTTCATGAGGCTCCCTTCAGGACCCCTGAGAATCATTGATACCAAAGTGCAAACAAGGTTAAGCGGACGCTGCCAACGACAAGCCCATAAACGACGTTCATGTATTCCTTCTAAGTAGCTGCTTACTGATAGTAAGTCGGTGAAACAAAACGGTATGCATAGATGTACCCCAGCTGCTTATTTTGGAAGGCCAGGGTTCACCACATGCCTGCTACTGCCACTCACCTCGGTCACGTGACTCCAGTGCCATTGGACGGCCGCGAGAGTGCGTGTGTGTGTGCGCGCGCGCGCGACCACCTTTCAGCCAAGGGCCTGTTTCTATAAAGGGGTGGCATTTAAGAAGCCACGTGGCAGCGAATGGGGAACTGGAGACAGTGGAGCAGCGCCGGCTCCGGGACAGGAATAGTGCAGTGGGATTCACTGGGACGTTTGCAGGTCAGGAGTCCAGCTGCATGAGGGTCACGAAGCAGGAATAGCAGGAGGCGCTACTGGTTAGATCTGAAGGGCAGGCTGCTATATGCGGCCAAGTGATGAACTATTTAGGGGCACTGAAGGTCACAGATGACGGGCAGATGTGAGTGGATGGTCTGATACGTGAAGATCAGGGTGTGGCGTGTTATGGGTGTCACAGAGCAAAACGTATCACACGCTAGGACTGGGGTACATTGGCTCATTGGTGGAGTAATAAGGATTGGAAAGACAGCGTACTGCTGATTGGGAATGACATGCACGAGCAGAGCTGGGCCCGTGCTGTCAAAGCAGTGGGTGCTGCGGGTCAGGACTGAGGGACATTTGCAGACGACGTGAGAGGCCGGCGCTGGAAAAGCAGGAACTGCTGCAGATTAGGAATGAGCCACACTTGCAGAGCAGTGCTCGGGGTTCAGTGCTAGAATAGCAGTGGGTGCTGCAGGCTAGGGCTGAGGTACATTGACAGAGCAGCGTGACAGACCAGGTCTGGCTAGGAAGGATTGTAAGGGGCTAGTGCAGGTTAGGCGGGAGCAGCTTGGGGGGTCAGTGATGGGACAGCTTTGTGCTGCAGGTTAGCACTGAGGCACATTGGTAGAGCAGTAGGTGCTGTAAGACATATACAAGACCCCCTCAGAGCTGTGGGCCTATGTGGGGATGTAAAATCTGGAAATTACAAGAACTCCATCAGTTACTTTGAAGTCTTCGTCGGGGGTGAGGCTTTAAGACCTTTAAGATACTATTGGGCATTTTTGAAATGTTTCGACTAGGGTGACCACCTGGCATTGAGGCAAATTCTGGACAGGACTGTAAAAAATTCAGGACAAAGGGTCAAAATTCAGGACAAAAATTCAGGACAAAGGGTCAAAATTCAGGACAAAATTTCAAGAACAAACGTCAGTTTTACAGACACACGCAAGAGAGGCCATTCTATGTTGTCAGTGTATTTATGTACTCTTTTTCAACATAGCACTATTTATTCACTGTGGACCTTTTGTGATTGCCTCCTGGTGTGCTACATTCAGGTGTCACATTACGTCCTTGTTCAGTAGTAAATTAATGCCCTTCACGGCAAGGCCATCACCCCAACCCAGATCTACCCGATCTTTCCTGAAGAGAAAGTAACAGCAAAATTTTGATTATGTTTCTGAACATTTCAAAACCCCTGGCAAACAGTTTGGGAAAAATTAAGGTAATTAACCTTTTGCTAGTTTAAACAAATTGAACAAAAACATCTGGCTTACCCCAACCGCCCATGGACTTTCAACCTAATTTTTTTTAAAGAGGCAGGGCAGATGGTGTGGGTGACAGTCTCACACCTAATGACAGGATGTGATGTACCCATAACTTGTCTGTAGTCTCACTGCACTGTATGTTTGGGACTCTACATTTATCTCAGAAATGGGAGCCCGGACTACCAATCAAAGATAATAAAAGAGTAGGATGAAATTGAGATCAAATGGGAGATCCACGGCAAGTAATTCAAAGGGTTGTTGCTAACAACTGGATAAATAAAGAAGAGAAGAACAAGGTGGGACAATTCCTAAAATCAGACAAGATGGGTCCACCAAGACTATTTGAAGGTATTGGGTACCTGGGGAGTTGTCTGCACACAGGAGCGAAACAGAAGGGGCACCGTCAAGTAGTTGAACAATCAACACCCATCCACCTTGGCAAACTCTTCTGGTGCAATGGTTCGCTGTTAGTGCTTGTGAAGGGTGAGCAGGGGCCAGACCCCTTGCAAGGTTGTGCAAGGCAATTGCCCGCTTAGTCCATGTCTTTATATGGTTTTGAAATTGAGCAAAAGCCAAACTAGAGATCTGGGTTATCCCTAAGTGTCAAGTACACATAGAATCTTCAAAATATTTGGGATGTAAATTGCACAAACAAAATTTACAAATTTTAAAATTTAATTATTGTTTCATTAACATATGGCACTGTTTTCGCCTTCATACACAATTAGATCTCAGATTGAACTGGGAACCAGTTACCGTTTGATACCTAGTGATTAATATCTACCATTCTTACACTGATTTCCAGGATGCCACTGCACTCGAAACCACTGCACTCTACGCTAAAGCACTCTAAACAACTGCACTGTACCCCACTGCACTGTACTTTGCACCACTGGGCTCTACGCCACTGCTCTTATGCTAGTCTACTCCACTCCACACCACTATGCCACTAGCTGTAAGCCATGCTGAACAGCAGCTACTCTGGTGTATAACATGGCTAATGGCTAAAACACATTAGCAAAGCCATTAACTCTTTTGTAGATGAGACCTATTGGCTTTGCCAATGTTTGTTAGTACTATGAGGTACCGAGGTACCTGAAAGAACTGTGAAAAATACAATTACATCATAATAAAAGCTGCTACAAAATGCGCAAATACATTTTGGTTAAATTAAAAAAAGTGCTTCTCAAATACAGATTTGAATAATATAAAGTTTATACCTAGTGTTCAAAAAAATTATAACACTCCATTAAAACTACACACTCCACAGCTCACCTTGGAACACCATTACAATACCTCTCTGAAAGAAATATCTTTGCCACCAGACAACTTCAAGTGACTCCTTTTAGTAAAGTCAATGCAGGTTTTCAAGCCCCTTTGTATTTGCAGATTTACCTGTTGCCCACATTTGCATGTCTTTAGGGAAGGAGACCCCCTGACAAGAAGGCCTATTCTTATCTGTCTGCCCCTCCCTCCCTCAGAGCACAGGAGACCCCCTGCCTTCCAGCCCAGCTGGGGAAACTCCTCTGCCTGTAATTTCGCCCTGCCTCCATTGCCCTTTAGATGAAAGCTAAAATTACGGACAAATGCCGTCCGTTAAAGCTTTCATCACGGACAACGGACAGCAGGGCGAAATTACGGACAGTCCGTGAAATTTACGGACGGGTGGTCACCCTAGTTTCGACGTGGAGGTCACCCAAGCAGCACGTGATCTTCGGGCATTTGTACGGAGTAGCCAGTTAGTGCATGATAACTTCGAGGCGCATTCACAGTGCTATATGAAAATCATGCAGTGGTGTGTGTCGTGATTGAGGTGCACTGGTCTGCCTCGATCCTCTTCATTGGAATACTGACACAACGGTGGATCCCAGGACTGAGGTGCAGTGACATGGATGTCAAGGGTCCCTGAGGGGATTGAAGGCAGGCAGTACTGAATACCAGGGTTGGAGTGCAGAGGCATGATTATCCGGGGGACCTGCACCGGAGTAACAGTATTGGATACTAAGACTGAAGTGCAGTGTGTGGATATGTGGGCCCCTGCAGTGGACCGGCAGGCAGTGGTGATGTCTGGGTTGAAGTACAGGTGCATGTATGTTTGGGGACCCTGCTCTAGAATAGCACACAGTACTGGATACCAGGGTTGGACTGCAGTGACATGGGTGTCTAGGGATTCCTGCACTGGAACTGCAGACAGTGTTGCATTCAAAGGTTGAGGCTAGGATATCTGGGGCCCCTGCACTGAAGTAGCAGACAGCACTGGATACCAGGGTAGAAGTGCAGTAGCTTGGATATCTGGGAACTCTTCACTGGAGTAGCAGACAGCACTGGATACCAGGGTAGAAGTGCAGTAGCATAGATCTCTGGGATCCTTGCACTAGAGTAGCAGACAGTCCTGTAGTAGCATAGATCTCTGGGATCCTTGCATTGGATTTGCCAGCAGTGCTTGATACCATGGTTGACTTCCACTGGCGTGGATGTGTAGGGATCCCTGTACTAAAGAAGTAGTCAGAACTAGGTACTAGTGTAGAAGTGCAGTAGCTAGGAAATCTGGGGACCCTTCACTGGAGTAGCAGAGAGTACTGGATACCAGGGTAGAAGTGCAGTAGAATAAATCTCTGGGATCCTTCCACTGGAGTAGCAGACAGTACTCGGTGTGAGGTTAGAAGTGCAGTATCTTGGATACCTGGAGTAGCAGACACCCAGTACTGGATACCAGTGCAGTATCTTGGATATCTGGAGTCCCTGCACTGGAGTAGCAGACAGTGCTGGATACCAGGATAGAAGTGCAGTAGCTTGGATATCTGGGGTCCCTACACTCGAGTAGCAGACAGTGCTGGATACCAGGGTAGAAGCGCAGTGGCTTGGAGTGGTGTCCATGCCATGGAGTACCACACAGTACTAGGTGCCAGGGCAAAAGTGCTGTGGCTTGGACATCTGGAGTCCCGGCCCTAGAGTAGCAGGCAGCACTGGATACTAGGGTAAAAGTGCAGTAGCATAGATCTCTGGGATCCTTGAGGTGGAGTAGCAGACCTTACTGTGTCAGGTTAAAAGTGCAGTATCTTGGATATCTGGAGTAGCAGACACTCAGTGCTGGATACCAGTGCAGTATCTTGGATATCTGGACTCCCTGCACTGGTGTAGTAACAGAACAGCATTCCAGGGTAGAAGTGCAGTAGCTCGGATATCTGCGTTCCCTGCACTGGAACTGCAGGCAGTATTGAATATCAGTATTGAAGAGTAATGGCGCAGGAGTCTAAGGCCCCTGTATTGCTACAGAGAGCTGTGTGTACCTAGGTGGAAGGCAGCGGCACAGATGTTTGAGGCTCTGAATTGGGATTTCAGGGTGTTCTGTACACAAAAGTTGAGGGACACTGGCGCATGTGTCGAGGGCCACTGTACTGTAACATCAGCAGTACTGAATATAAAGTTTAAAGTGCAATGGCACAGCAATCTAGGGCATTCGCACTCAAATACCATATTGCATGGCATACTGTGACTGAAGTGCATTGTTGCCAGGCTCGGACTGGGACAGAAATTATGACCGACACCAAAATAAAAGTGGTTCCCATTAGTGAATTAGATAGGTAAAAAGTGGCCCGTGTTTATAAATTGGGCAAGTTTTGACGTGAAAGGACACGCTGTTTAAAGTATTTTGTAAGGTGTGGCAGGCTGCATGGATTTGAACTTGCTGCAGGCAATGGTTGCTGTTATATCAGGGAAACCAAGAGTAAACACCGGCAAGGCAGACTATCAAGGCCACAAACAGCCACAAACCGGTCCACGCTCTGACAGGCACTATCTGATTGCACTATAGGCCAGTCCGACCCTGATTGTTGCAGCTGTGTTAGAGGCCTAGGAATGTGAATCTCAGATAACATTGCAAATCCGTACTGAGGCCACTGGAATACTTGGCACTCTTGTTGCATGCTGCCTACCATGGTTGCAGTGCCTTTATTCTAAGGGATTCTGGAACTGACTATCAAGGAGCGTTGCAGCATGTAAGTGATTAATGTAAAATGATGGAGCTGTGTTACCCACGTGCCTGGCGTGAGCATAAGGTGGGGCTCTGTGACTGTCTGGTGGGACATTGTGAGGGTTCTTTGGGAGCTGTGTTAGAGTTTTCCTCAGCTATTTGAAGTCAGTTGGAAGGCATGCAAATGTTGAGGACTGCTTGAGTCTTCTGGGAGTCACACAGTGTTGTCTTGGGGGGGGGGGGCTATACTCATGGTGTATTTGGAGCCATAAGAGGACAAATAGGAATCTGTGTGAGGGTATGTGAAGGCCTGATGTAATCTGTACAAAAGTCTGTTTGATTACATTATATAGCACACGATTGGCAAAAGAGTGCTGGGGAAGCTGCTGGGTCCTACCTAAGTAAAACAAGCATTGTCTAAAAGCGAAAATATTTTTAATGTGAAGGCACACATTGCACCAGTAGTCCCTGGTGCTGGAGGTAGGTAACCTCTTATTGTACGGTTGTGCACACTGTGCAAGAACAGTATGCCTCTGCTCACAGTCAGGTAAGCTGATGGCTGAAGTGGACCAACCATGTGCCCCATGGTGTATGCTTCTGCGGGCAGAAGTAAAATGTGAATGACACTACAGCAGACAAATAGATGTAAAAAGCAGACTGAAACCCTGCACTTAAGTATGTATAGCATATATATTGTTTTATTAAAAACGAAAGATCTTGGCTAATGTCAGAGCTAATAAAAAAGTACATACATAGTGGAGCCTTGGGTTGCCCTCTTCATTCACTGGTCTGTCAAGAGTCCCTCACAGTTTGCTTCTACACACTACAGCATGGGGCAATGGGTCAGGGCACTTCATCCACTGTTTTTTTAGTTTTCATCTGGCTAGAAAAATGCACCACAATAGCAAGTAGCAATACCTTTTTTCTTTCCACACTTTAGTATATCTAATTTTAGCCACCTTTGTGCGCGTAAACTATATGTTCAGGTTACAGTAACTAACTACCAATGCCGTATCTTTGGACCAATTAGATTCATATTTTTCCTTTGATGTTCCTTAAAACTAAAAGTGTGCTGTTACAGACCTGTTTGCTTGCCCGAGGTGCTGATGCTAACAACGAGAATGCGAAATGAGAGGGCTGGTTGATTACACGTGACCACATGACTGCTCTTGAGTCCAGTTCTGGGCTGCTAGATAACAAATCCTGGACATCCCTGAGCGCCGCAAACTAGGATGGGAATGTGTGCAGGAGACAGAGCGGTGGACTGTACAGGCAGGGGCATAGGTTGGTCAGTAAGATTGGGGGGGGGGTGCTTCAGATTTCCCAACAATGTAGATTTTTCACAGCCTGGTGAGCAGAAAATCTGGATTTTAAGAATGACACGGAGGCTAAGATTATGCAAAACTCCTTTATTGCTCACTCACAGCAGCAACAATTGATAGAATTTAGAACTTTAAGAACATTCAGATTAACGTACAAATTCCACCAATGTGCTGCCATCTTCCTTCTTCCAGCTCTGCGAACAAGATAACTCCAACAGAGATCTAATCTTCAGAAATGAAGGCTTCACTAACAGAATCCTGAATCAGAGGCATGTACTTATTCTGAAAGAAAAAAAATAAAATTTAAAAATGAGATAATATTCCATTACACTATTCCATTAGGGATGGCATTAAAGGGGAGAGATAATCTTAGCCTCCGTATAATTAATCATATCCAGATTTTCTGCCCACCAGGCTGTAAAAAAACCTATATTTTATATCAGGACACGGAGGCTAACATTATGCATGTTTAAAGAGTGCTGTTAACACATTATCAATTGCATTTGCGACAGGTCTAAAATAGCAACTTTTGAACATACTCTCATTAGGCCAAGCCACAGCTCTAATGATATCCTGCAAACAACATCCCAAGACAAAAGCTTTTGAGGCTGACGCACCCCTAAGGGAGTGAGCCCCAAATCTAGTGATACCCACACCAGCCGCCCTCATAGCCATCTCACACCATCATGCTAAAGTGGGGGGGAAAAAACAGCCTTATGAGACCACCTGTGTGAGATTAACAACTGTGCCACATTCTGTCTCAAACCTGCAGTTCTCCTCTTGTACTCTTTCAAGCATCTCACCACGCAAAGTCTCTTGTTCAACTCAATGTAAGGGTAGACAATCGAGGTTAACAGAGTCTTTGTTCTTCTTTTAATATAACAGCAGGCTCCCTCAGGCTGGTAGGCTGTAGAGTATCCGATCGTAGGCAATTTCTTCTTAAATAAGTTGAGGCACAAGGTTGGAAGAAACACGTAGATTTATTCAAGGGTCCACGACAGGCACAGGCACGTACGTACAGGACGGAGACCTCCAGTACGAATGCCGGCCAGGGTACCTAAAGCTCTAGAACTCAAACAAAGTTCCATTTGCTTAACTGTGAAAGAACTTGGAAATAACAAAGATAAACACAGAGTAATAAACATAGTAGAAATAAAACCACACAAGTGATAAACACAACATTATAAAACTTGTACATGTACATATACTATATATATATATATATACTACATCATCTTCCCTCCTTACAATGGAAACAAACAAATAAAACTAAATTTCAACCTAATATGAAATCATTAAACTTGGATGGAATTTTGACAAGTCTGTGACTACGCGTGTGCACAGGTTCCGCAGCTAAAGATGTTGCAGAGGCATTATCTCAAGAGTTCTCCATATGACTAGAAACAGCACAATATCCACGACTACGTTCTTCCTGACTTGTTCCACTGTTCTCTTTCATCCTCGTGCTTTCGATGAATGTACTATCCAAAATGGCATCTTCCCTCCCTTCATATACATTTCAGAAAATCTTTCTTTGTGATAAAGATATAGGAACCACACAATTCCTGTTCCACCATCCTTTACCCTCCAGCAAGACAGAAGTTTTAGTAACTTTAATTACTTTAACAGGGAGAGAAAATCTTGATTCTCCCTTACATGTTTTATGGGGTTTCTTAATCAGAACCCAATCATCTACTTTAAGTATAACATTCTTCACATTTCTTTTGACATCATAATAATATTTCTGCATGCTCTGTTTCTCACCTACTCTTTGTCTTAACTCTTCAATATCTACATTCACATCCTTGTTACATAACAAAGCCATCCAGGACGGTACTAACTGAGATCTGGATTTTCTACCTCTAAGAAGAATAAAAGGAGAAAAACCAGTAGTAGAGTGAGGTGTATTCAAATATGCCCATACTTTCTCATTCAAAAATTCTCTCACATCAGAATTGGTTGCAATAGCCGTTTGAATGCCTTCTTTCAGGAAGCGGTTAGCCCTTTCAACTAAACCATTAGAGGATGGACTATACAAAGCCACTCGTGAATGTCTAATGTTAAACTTTTTCATAAAGTTCTCCATCTTGGCAGATGTAAAATGTACACCATTATCAGTGACAGTTATGGAGGGAGCACCCTCCAGACTGAAAACACGAGACAAGAACGCAATTACTGAGTCTGTATCAGCATGTTCAACAAACACATAGTATATCCATTTAGAATAATAGTCTATGGCAACAATTAAGTACTTCATGTCCTTGGGTAACAAGTGGAAAGGACCTGAAAAATCCATAGCTAAACTTTCCCAAGCATTATTGGGGAGAGGAATGTTATGCAGGGGTTTAGTATGGCACTTCCAGTGTTTATCAGACACCACACAGTAGGTACATTTATTAATAAAATCAGTCACATGCTTATCAAGACCAGGCCACCATTATTTCTCTTTAAGTCTCCTGCAAGTAGCTGAAATGCCAAGATGACCCTCATGTGCTGCTTTTATCAATCTGGATCTCAAGTCACTCGCAGGAACACAAACAGAACCTCTCGTGCATATACCATTTTCACAAGACAGTTCAGCAGCCACCTGACAATATGTATTCAGTTCACTACCATACTTTCTTTGATTAGACCAACCATGCTTGATATGGTGCATTACTTCTGACAAGAGCGTATCATTAGACATAGCTGAATTCCATTCTTGCTCATTAAATAAACCGTCTGATGCTGAGACAATGTCAAGTGTACCAACTACACATTCAGTGTCCTCATTAATGGGAGTCACTTGAGAAAGCGGCAGAGGTAAACGTGAAAGACAATCAGCTCTAACATTCTTTCCACCAGATAGATACTTAACATCTAAATTGTATTCTTGTAGCTTTGAAAGTAACCTTACCAGTCTGGCAGAAGCTTTTCCAAGACCATTGCCATCCAAAAGAAAGACAAGAGGTTTGTGATCGCTATATAGAGCACAACGAGTACCCCAAATGTATGTTTTGAATTTATGCACCGCCCAAGTACAAGCTAGAGCCTCTCTTTCAATGTTGCTATAATTACTCTCTGCCTCAGAAAGAGCTCTGGACGCAAAAGCAACTGTATGTTCCTGTCCATTAACCCATTGACCAAACACCGCTCCTAAACCTTTCAAACTGGCATCCACCGTAATGAAAGAGTTTGCTGAAGGTATTAAAGATTTTAAAGCTGGAGCAGACAAAACAATTTGTTTGATAGCTGCAAACGCACCACTGGCTTGATCGTCCCAGATAAATTTACTACCCTTTTTCAACAAGGACCTGAGATGTTGTACTATCATGGCATATCCATCAACAAATCGCGAGTAATACTCACATAAACCGAGAAATGAACGGAGTTCGTCCTTGTTAGTGGGAGAAGGAGCATCCTTAATAGCCTCCAAATTCCCCTGTTTAGGTCTAATCCCTTCACAGAAATTGTATGACCTGGATATGCTACACTTTTCACCATAAACTTACATTTCTCACCTTTAATGGTCATACCGTGATTTTCAAGAATGGAAAACATTTTGTCAAGTAGAATTTTATGTTCCTCAATACTCTCAGTGTGTATTAAGATGTCATCTTGAAACGCACACACATTTTTAAGATGACCAAATAGAGAATCCATTGTTTTTTTAAATACACTCGCTGCAGACGCCAAACCAAAGGGCAACCTGAGATACTTGAAAGCACCAAAAGGGATTACAAATGTGGTGAGTTCTTGAGAACACTCACTAAGAGCAATTTGATGATACGCAGAACGTAAATCTATCGTTGAAAAAAAATTCGAGGTGCCCAAACTAGAAATTAATTCTTGTATACGTGGAAGGGGGTGACAGTCTACAATAATATTCTTGTTCAGAGACCTGCGGTCCACACATAGTCTCAAATCACCATTCCTTTTCTTTGTGAGCACAACAGGCGAAACCCACTCCGACGAATCTGTGGGGGCTATGATGCAATCTTCAACTAATTTGTCCAGCAGATCCTTCAATTGTCCCCTCACAGAGATAGGAACGGGTATGACTTTATGTGAAATAGGTATGGCACCATCTTTAACTCTAATGCAATGTTCAAAACCCTTAACTGTGCCCACTTTGTCTGCAAATACTTTGGGAAACTTTGCTATAAAATGTGCAGCATCAAAATGAGTGGAAATATACACACTAAATTCAGTCACACCCACAGGCATATCACCTAAAGTTATTGGGTCATCACACCCAGGGCGAAGAATAATACCCAATTTAGCTAGATCTTTCCATCCAACAATGTCTCTGCCATTCAATGCCACAAAGATTGTAGTCACAATGCACCTTCCTAATATGGACAAAGTAGCAGAAAAACATCCTAGAAGATCAATATCATGATCACCAAAGGCCTTGGGACTAATGTTTGCTTGTTGTAACATTTTTGTTGCTGGCCAAAATTTACGATAAGTCACATCACCTAATATAGTAATAGGTGCACCTGAATCTGCCATGACAACATTTCTTTGGTGTCAATAGTTGCCTGGCAAATTGGTCCTTTGATGCTCATAACCTCTCTTCCTCTGCGAAGAGGAACATCAACAGTCAAAACAACGTTGGATAATTTCTTCGTACATTCTTGAACTGCATTTTCATCCTGGGAATAGATATTATTAACTTTCACTCTCGTACCACTACTGAATTGCTTGGGATTACGATTAAATTGCCTGCAAACAGCTTGAAAATGACCAATTTTTTGGCATTTTAAGCATCTCTTACCTGAAGCAGGACAAGACTGGCTATTACTAATGTGACTACGCGAGCCACACCGGAAACATGACAAAGAATTTCTACTCTGTCTTGCTACTCTTTCTTTAACATAACAAACATCTGCATCATCAAGCACTTGGTTAATACTAGTTTGTTCATTTTGCCCACATACAACTTTGGATGTAACAATGGACCTTTCAACAGCCTTAGCTATATCAATAGTTTCATCCAAAGAAGGATTGCAACATGCCAATAAGCGTTCCTGAATTTTTCTTGAATGACAATGGAACACAAACTGATCTCTGATATGTACGTCCACATCGATGCCAAAATCACATTTTGCCGCAAGCACACGCAAATTGGCTACATACTCATCTACTGCTTCATCTACAGTTTGCTTGCACATTGCAAAGTGAAACCTTTCGAGTAACACATTTGATTCGTCAGAAAACTGTTTCTTAATTCTTTCTTTTTCTTCAACATATACATTCCACACCACATTATCACCACTCCCGCTAGGAGAAGAAACAGGAGGCAGATTATCAAACACACGTTGTCCAGCCACACCAAGATGACTGAAGAGAAGAGCAAATTTCCTTGCAGGTGAAAAGTCATTGGCATCAATTGCAGTCAAATAGTTTTCAAAAATTCTTAACCATTCAGTCCATTTGATATCCGGTTTCCCTCCTTTAGGTAGAAATGGTGGTGGATGAACAACTAACTGATTTGAAGCCATGTTGTTACATATACTGCCCAAGAAATAAAATAAAACTGTACACGTTATGTAAACAATTCAGCCTCAAAGAAGAGTTAAACGTTGTACAAGTACTGTTCTATAAATTGTTACTGCTGTTTCAAATAATTCGCTGGAAAATAAAATAAGCTCCGCAGTAAACTCCGTAGAAACTTCCGGTAAGCACGTGTAACAAATTTAGCAGCTGCTAAAAAAAACATGCTTAACAGGATACGCACATGCGTGTGCGGTCAACAGTACACGTGTATGCCGTACTAATGTGGACGAGACACGGACAGCGAGACACACTCCTCGTCCTCGTACGTACAACGCGGTATCCGAGCAACCGAGACGCTGTGAGCATCACAAGCGTCACAACTAGGGGCGTGCGCCGTGACGTGGCACAAGAATGCCGCTGTGCTGCACGCGTCTACAGTTGTACTGCGCTCGAGCCAGCGCTCGCGGTCCGAAGCAACGGCCAACGGTAAGATAAAATCTTCGGTTCAATATCCATAAAAAGACAAATAGAGTCCTCACGTAATCTCCAGCGTCCCGTCAACACCAGGAAGAACAGGAATCTCCACAACACGACGAGAATAAATTCTTGTAGGCAAAACGGAACAAGTGCTGGTCGGTGGACCCGTAGATATCTTTAAGTAATTACGACTTTACCCCACTCCTGGTACCAAATGTAGAGTATCGGATCGTAGGCAATTTCTTCTTAAATAAGTTGAGGCACAAGGTTGGAAGGAACACGTAGATTTATTCAAGGGTCCACGACAGGCACGTACGCACAGGACCGAGACCTCCAGTACGAATGCCGGCCAGGGTACCTAAAGCTCTAGAACTCAAACAAAGTTCCATTTGCTTAACGGTGAAAGAACTTGGAAATAACAAAGATAAACACAGAGTAATAAACATAGTAGAAATAAAACCACACAAGTGATAAACACAACATTATAAAACTTGTACATATACATATACTATATGTATATATACTACATAGGCCTTGCTAGTGACATCTAAAGCTCTCACATTTGAAGTTCGTCTAAATGACACTAAGCAATGCAAAACTCTTTGTAAGAGATACGTTAGAGCAATAGGATAGAGTTCTCCCCCATCCTGTCAGGACTCGTAAGACATCCTTAGCATCCCATGAGTAAGTGTACTTCACTGTAGGTGGGTTCAAAACCTGCATACTCCACATGATTTTCCTTGTTGGTAAATTTTGCCCAACAGATACGCCACCCACCAAGCACTGACTGGCTGCTATAGCCGATCTGTAAACATTGACTGTCCTGTAAGACAAACTTGAGGTGAACAACTCTGACAGATAGTTAATCATATGCACTAGATCAGTTGAAATGGGATTGTAATTCTGTCAAACACACCAACATACATAATTGATATGCTTTCCATGTCCCAGGTGCCCACGGCTCTGATATAAGTAGGAAAGCATCAGCTGAAAGCCCAGGGATTTCCAATTGTTTCCTGAAATCCTCATGGCCATCAGAACCAGCAGACCCTATTCCACAAGAGGATGACATTCCCCTCCTGGTCCCAAAATTACATTCCTGAATATCGATATTAGGATAGGGAAGTCCACAGTCAACTCCAACATGATTGGAAACCAGCCTTGTGACCTTCAGATGGGTGTTATCACTACAACAGTGTAGGAAAATGCCACTGTTGGCATGGTTACCCCCTAACTTTTTGCCTTTTGTTGATGCTAGTTATGATTGAAAGTCTGCTGGGACCCTGCTAAACAGGCCCCAGCACCAGTTTTCTTTCCCTAAAACTGTACCTTTGTCTCCACAATTGGCACAGCTCTAGCTCACAGATAAGTCCCTTGTAAATGGTGCCCCTGGTGCCAAGGGACCTGTGGCCAGGGAAGGTTCCTAAAGGCTGCAGCATGTATTATGCCAACCTGGGGACCCCTCACTCAGCACATGCACACTGCCTCACAGCTTGTGTGGGCTGGTGGGGAGAAAAAGACTAAGGGGTCATTCTGACCCTGGCGGCCGGTGACTGCCAGGGTCACCGAACACGGGAGCACCGCCAACAGGCTGGCGGTGCTCCCAAGGGCATTCTGACCGCGGCCAGAAAGGGTAAACCGGCGGTCTCCCGCCGGTTTACCACTGCCCTACAGAATCCTCCATGGCGGCGGAGCGCGCTCCGCCGCCATGGGGATTCTGACACCCCCTACCACCATCCTGTTCCTGGCGGGTCTCCCGCCAGGAACAGGATGGCGGTAGGGGGTGCCGCGGGGCCCCTGGGGGCCCCTGCAGTGCCCATGCACTGCCAATGGCATGGGCACTGCAGGGGCCCCCGTAAGAGGGCCCCACAAAGTATTTCAGTGTCTGCAAAGCAGACACTGAAATACGCGACGGGTGCAACTGCACCCGTCGCACCTTCCCACTACGCCGGCTCCATTCGGAGCCGGCGTCCTCGTGGGAAGGTAGATTTGCCCTGGGCTGGCGGGCGGCCTTTTGGCGGCCACCCGCCAGCCCAGGGCAAATCTCAAAATACCCTCAGCGGTCTTGTGACCACGGAGCGGTATTTTGACGGGGGAACATTGGTGGGCGGCCTCCGCCGCCCGCCAATGTTAGAATCACCCCCTAAGTCAACATGTCACTCCCCTCAGGGTGCCATGCCCACAACCCACTGCCTGTGGCATAGGCAAGTTACCCCTCTAGCAGACCTTACAGCCCTAAGGCAGGGTGCACTATACTACAGGTGAGGGGATAGCTGCACGAGCACTATGCCCCTACAGTGTCTAAACCAATTCTTAGACATTGTAAGTGCAGGGTAGCCATAAAGAGTTTATGGTCTTGGAGTTTGTCAAACACAAACTCCACAGTTCCATAATGGCTACACTGAATACGGGGAAGTTTGGTATCAAACTTCTCAGCACAATAAATCCACACTGATGCCAGTGTGGGGTTTATTGAGAAATGCACACAGAGGGCATCTTACAGATGTCCTCTGCATACCAGCCCAACTACTGGTGCTAGGCTGACCAGTGTCTGCCAGCCTGCCACATCCAGACAGGTTTCTGGTCACATGGGGTGAGGGCCTTTGTGCACTCTGTGACCAGGAACAAAGCCTGTACTGGGTGGAGGTGCTTCACACCTCCCCCTGCAGGAACTGTAACACATGGTGGTGAGCCTCAAAGGCTCAAGCCTGGTGTTATAGCGCCCCAGGGCACTCCAGCTAGTGGAGATGCCCACCCCCCGGCCACAGCCCCCACTTTTGGCAGCAAGTCAAGAGGAGATAATGAGAAAAACAAGGAGGAGTCACCCTCCAGCCAGGACAGCCCCTAAGGTGTCCTGAGTTGAGGTGACCCCTGCCTTAGAAAATCCTCCATCTTGCTTTGGAGGATTTCCCCCAATGGGATTAGGTATGTGCCCCCCTCCCCACAGGGAGGAGGCACAAGGAGGATGTAGCCACCACTGTAGGTGACCCTGAACCCAGGAAAACAGATTTCCTGACGACCTACAGAAGAAGAAGGTCTGCTGACCTGAAAGCCCCACACAGACGACGGAGACAACAACTGACTTGGCCCCAGTCCTACTGGCCTGTCTCCAGACTCACAGAACCTGCAACAGCAACGCATCCAGTGGGACCAGCGACCTCTGCCGACTCAGGACCAAAAAACTCCTGTGGACAGCGGCTCTGTCTAATCTACAAAGAGGAAACCATCTTTAAATCTTACTCCGGAAGCGTGAGTCCCCAACACTCTGCACCGAACGCCCCCGGCTTGTGTCCAGAGAAACCAACACTGCAGCAAGGACCCCCAGGAGACTCCCACGATGTGGACACCCTGAAACGACCTCCCTGCACCCCCAACACAATGCCTGCAGAGTGAATCCAAAGGCTTCCCCTGACCGCGACTGCCCGATAACAAAGAACCCGACATCTGGAAGAAGCATTGCACCCGCAGCCCCTATGCCCGAGAGAAACCAACTACTGGTGCAG
The DNA here is from genome assembly GCF_031143425.1 of Pleurodeles waltl. Lineage (NCBI taxonomy): Eukaryota > Metazoa > Chordata > Amphibia > Caudata > Salamandridae > Pleurodeles > Pleurodeles waltl. Next base: position 230,591,103 of record NC_090440.1, read on the forward strand.
GAGTGACCAGCAGGTGGCCCTCATCGTTGCCCAGTCGGTGGCTGGCCCGAGAAGTCCCCCATTCCCTGCCTGCATCGCCAGAGAGACCCCTGGTCCCTCCATTACTTTCAATGCAGAACCTGACACCTACTTTGCACACTGCACCCAGCCGCCCCTGTGCCGCTGAGGGTGTATTTTGTGTGCCTATTGATTTTTGCACTGTGTCCACTTTTGAAATAGCTTATTGCCATTTTTGCCAAAACTGTGTACCTTACTGTTTTACTTGAAAGTTCCATACTTACCTATGCCAAGTACCTTACAGTTTATGTATTTTCTTGAATTCTGAACCTTGTGGTTCTAAAATAAATTAAGAAAATAATAATTTTCTACATAAACACCTATTGGCCTGGAGTTAAGCCTTTGAGTGTGCGTTCTCATTTATTGCCTGTGTGTGTACAACAAATGCTTAACACTTCTTCTGATCAGCCTACTGCTCGACAACACTACCACAAAATAGAACATTAGTATTATCTATTATTGCCACTATCAACCTCTAAGGGAAACCCTTGGACTCTGTGCACACTATCTCTCACTTTGAGACAGTATATACAGAGCCAAATTCCTACAAACGGTTTCCCTGAAACTGCCAACATGCAAGTGGGCTCTTGGCATGACAAATGAAGGGAACGCATAGGGTGCAAAGTTCCTCCAATCCTGGAGGAAGGCGTCTACCCCTGAAGCTTGAGGGTCTGGCCTCCAACTGAAAAACCTTGTCAGTTGTGTGATCAGCCTGTCCGCAAAGAGGTTTGCCCCAAAGGGACCCCATCTCTCTTGAATACTCAAAAATACATTCCTGTTCAACCTCCAGTTGCTGGAATCTTTGAAGTTCAGAGAAAACCATTCCGTCACAACATTGCTTAACCCAGGAATATGTTCCGCCACAACATAAATTCCCTTGCTCAACCAGTATCCTCAAAAGTGTTGTGCTAAATCTGAAAGACCCTTCAAATGAGGGCCACCTATTTGGGTGATGTACCTCACCACTGACACATTGTCCATACGCAGCATCACACAACATCTCATCATACCTGTGGTAAAACAACAAATTGCAAATTAACCTGCAACAATTCCAAGCAGATGATATCTAACTTCCTCTCTTGATCTGACCAACGTCCCCCAGTGGATGAGTTCCCACATCTCGCTCCCCATCCTTCTAAACTGGCATCTGATTCTATTACTATCTCCGGTTCCTCCCCGAAAATGGCCCTGCAGTTCCATGCTTCTGCATTCTTGAGCCACCACAAAGCTGTGTCCTTGATTCCTGATCTAAAGACAACATTTGGGAGTATGACCGTTTGGTCCATAAACAATTCTCTTTGAGTCTTCAGACTGCCCGATAGTACAAGCGGCCCAGACATATTGCATGATTTGTGGAGGATAACAAGCCCAGAATCCTTGCCAAAAACCTTAGTGAAATTTCCTTTCTTACTAACACCTTCCTTAACTCCCTGCGTAGTTTCCCGAGCTTTTCCCTGAGAAGCCTGACTTTTGCCAGTGTCTACCAGAAAGTCTAGAAACTGCATCTCCGGAGATGGGCTCAAGCAAGATTTCTCTTGGTTTATTACAAAGATCAGATGCTCTAATAGTCATATTGTCACTACTGTATGGTTGTAAACCACCTCCCTGGATTGACCCATTATTAGAATATCATCCAAGTAGATGATTGGCCTTACTCCTCTTGCCTGGAGCCTAGTCATTACAGGACGAAGAACGTTCGTGATGCAGCAAGGTGCTATGCAAAGGCCAAATGATAGACTGCAAAATTCCCAAAGTTTGCCCTTCCAGGTGAACTGAAGGAATTTCTGGTGAGGAGGCCAAATTGGAATCATTAAGTATGCATCTTTGAGATCTAACCTTGTTAACCAGTCCTCTATTCTCAGGATGTCCCTCAACAGGTAAATCCCCTCCATTTAGACGTGGTGATAGACCACCCACTTGTTTAGCTCTTTCAAATTTGTTACTGGGCTCATAGCTGTGTCTTTCTTTTCAACCAGGAAAATATTGCTAACAAAACCAGTACTGGGGGTTGAGGCCTTCCGAATAGCCCCTTTGGTCAATAAATCCTCCACCTCCTCCATCATAAACCTGGAGTCCTCCTCTTAAAACTTTATCTCTCAAGGTGTCTTGGACTGGGAAATCTGTAAACTCCAGTTTGTATCCCCTAACAGAATCCAAGACCCAGAGATCCTGTGTCACTAACTTCCAATTCCCTCAAGTTTGTGCCAACCTGCCTCCTACCTTTGTAGGGGTATGTTTAGTTTAGTTTAAGGAATTTATAGAGCGCATGGCTACCTGAAGACTTCCCAGCGCTGAAGGTAGATCATAACCTAAACCATAAAACCAGGGGTTTACCTATATTGAAAGTAGGAATGTCTTCAATTTCTTACGAAAGGAAAATTCTGACTGTTCTTGGGGAAGTTCCAATGGAAGAGAGTTCCAAAGGTATACAGCTTTAACTGAAAAGGAGTTGCCTCCGCATGTAGTTTTCTTGAAACGGGGAGTATGAACCAGTGAAGCAGCCGAGGGTCTGAGTTGTCTTGCAGGGACATAAAAAAAGACATACATTGCCTGAGGAATCTTGGACCCATATTATGGAGAGCTTTGTGTGTCATACATATGGCCTTAAAATGAATCCGATAGATGTCTGGGAGTATTCCTGAGCAAACATGCAGCAGCGTTTTGCACAACTTGCAATCTCCTTATAACATAACCCGGAGAGTTAAGAAAGAGGAAGTTGCCGTAGTCTAAGCGAGACAGTATTAGAGCCTGAATGAAGAGTCTTCTGGCAAGGAAAGGTGAGATGTTAAAGATTTTCCTCATAGTTTTTAATAAGCCGAAGTAGGATGCAGCAAGCTTTTTTGATTGATGGTCCATTGTGAGGCAAGGATCTAACCAAAAGCCTAAGCTCTTTATACAGTATTTTCTTTAGGAGGCGGAAGACTTTTAAAGTTGTCCAAAGATAACGCCAGAGATTTGAGGAGAGCATGGTTTGCAACGATCATTACTAAATTTTCATCGTTAAGTTTGAGTTTGTAAGCAGTCATCCATTTAGCTACATCCGCAAGAAAGGAAGATAGATTGGATTGAGAAGTATTTCCAGAATTCGAAAACGAAACTACTAGCTGAGTATCATCTGCATATGATATCAGGGAGAGGCCATGAGGTTCCACAATTGTGACCAAGGGGGACAGATAAATATTAAAAAGAGTGGGGCTCAACGAGGAGCCTGTGGAACACCGCATGTGAGAGAAAAGTGTTAGAGAAGAAGGAGCGGTCAAGGACTTGAAAGGTTCTATCTTTCAAGAAAGAGGAAAACTAACTTAATGTAGTACTTCCATTCTTATAGCAGAAAGTCTTTTAAGTATAGTATTATGATCTACTGTATCAAATGCGGCACTGAGATCTAATAAAATGATGGCTGCATGTCCACCTCGATCTAGTAATTGGCGGGCATTTTCCATGACGGCTAGTAGGGCTGACTCTGTACTGTGCTCTAGTCTAAATCCCATTTGAGAGGGGTGAAAAAGTTCATGATCTTCAAGGAAGCATGCTAGTTGGTTATTAATGTGCTTTTCCATTAACTTAGCCAAGACAGGAAGAAGGGCAATTGGTCTATAATTTGCTCCACAGTATGGGATCAAGTTAAGGGTTTTTCAATAAAGGCTTAACAACAGCATGTTTCAGGAGCTGAGGTACAGAACCAGAAATTAAAGATTGATTCAAAATGTTTTCTAGTATAGGAGAGATTATATTGGGGGCCAGAGCTAATATATGGGGTGGAGCGGGATGTAGAGCGGATCCCAAATTTATGGTATGCAAGTAATTGATAACAAGAGCCTCAGTTACAGGCTGAAAAGAGAGGAGAGAAATCGGTGGGGCTTGAGGATCGTTATGTAAGTGTCGATCTATTTCTTGAAGGGGAGTGGAGGGGAAAGTAGAATAAATGTCTTTAATTTTCTTTTGGAAGAAGCCTGCTGAATTGTTGCTATTGATAATGGAGGCCTCTATGGGAATGTCAGTGGAAGGGACCAAAATAAGTTATTTAAAGATCATAAAGATCTCTTTAGAGGAATTTGCAGACTGTTCAATTCTGGATCTATAAAATGTTGCTTGGGCTAATTTAATTCAAACATGAAAGGCTCTGATTGCCTCCCTATATTGCATCTTAGAGGTGATATTATAATCTTTTCTCCACCTTCTTTCTAATTTCTTACACTTTTTTTCTTTGTTGGAGCAATTGAGGTGTAAACCTAGGTTTATTCTTGTGATTAGTCCTTCTAACAACAGTCTTGGCAGGGAGTAAAGTGTCCAGAGAGGTAGAGATCCACTTGTTAAAGTTTTCTATAAGGCACATACTGGACTTCTCATGGATGGGTAAAGAAAGATGGAGAATGTAAAGGGTCTGCTGAAACTCTAACCTGCGGAAAATCCTCTTTGACTCTGATCTCCTCTAGAGAACCTGCTACACATGTTTTGATCTTTGAGGGTAGAATCCCTGGTGCGATCCAAAGCTCTTCTGGTTGCCACACCCCAGAAAAGGTCTGGCTGAAGCTTGACTTCAGCTGAGGAACTGACCCCTCGTTCTCCTGGCCCTACCACAAACCTTACCCTGGAAAACCCTTTTAATGTCCTTCTGCAACTTTTGAATGGAGCTAAAAACTCCTACATACTTGGCAGTGTCTTTAATAAAGTCATCTCTAAATGCATGGATGGCCCCCCTTCCTCTTTCGACAGTTCAATCAGCTTGGGATCGATCCTGAAGAGGATGCTTTTCTTTCTCTCATTGGGGAGAGCGGTCTTTGCATTTCCCAAGGGGCAGACAGCCCTTTGAGCCCACTGGCGGAATTTCTGGGGATCCACTAAAGTCTCTTTGAGATAGGCCTCCTTGGCCATCTCGAACATCTTAGTTAGAGGGCCAATAACGTCCAGCAACCAATCCTGGCAAGATTCCTTTGTCAAGTCCTTTCCTCAGATCTTGCTGCTTTTTGCTAATAAATGCCACGGCAGTGGCATCCAGTTCTGGGGTTGTTGCAAATTTGTTAGGGAGGGAAAGGCAGAGGCACTCAGATCTCAAAGATCTAACCTTCTAGGGATCTCTCTTCTGAGCCAGAAGGTAATATAATCAGCGACATGCTGAGACAAAGCCAATTCAGGAGATAGGGGGTTGCTTAATGAGGAGGGGATCGAACATATGTTCTCCCAGGGGGTCGACAATGCCCATCTTGAACCTGAGGCCTTGGATGCCTCTTCTGGTGTTCTCTTTCTGTTGACTTCAATATACTCGTTATCCAAGTCAAAAGCAGAGGAATAAGAGAGATCAATCTCGGGCTCAAAAGTCTCATCACTATCAATTGAAATGTGAACATCTGGGCATTTTTCCTGCTCATCTGCAGTGCCGGAGGCACTAGTCCTGACACCGCCAGTTCTGCATGTGAGATCATGGCCTGTAGTTTTTGACGTTTTGCCTTTTTAGCCAGGGTATCAACAAAAGCTCTTTTCCTTTAGGTTTTAACTACCCATCCTGAGCCCTCATGCTGCTCAATGCTTTTTAGAACATTACCTTTCTTAGCAAAGGCCTCCTATTTCTTATTAATAGTGTCATCAAGCAATCCCATTAACCTTTCAAGTGCCTTATTCATCATACCCGCTAATCTCTCCTCCATTCTATCCCTCAGGCATGTTCCCAGGTCAGAATAAACTTGGAAAGAAGTGATAAGCAGGGGTTAAGCCCGGGAGAGACAAGAGCCAGCGAGTTATTGTTAGGAGCCACTCATGTGGAAAGCTTTTGGGCTTGCAACCAACTACAACTGCCAGAATACTGCTACAGAGTTAATAGGATGTGCAAACTTAATAAAATGACCACCCCATTGATCAAAATGGTAACTTTCCCAATTTCCTAAAATAGCACCCGTCGTATACATTGTGCGTGCCAAGGTACTTTAGTCTTTTAGTATCTGTGTGTTGCACCCGCGGCCCTCAACACGCCGGCATTTTCACGCTCTGAGTCGCCAGGGCGCGCAGTGGCGATAGAGGAGTCCGCGCACTCGTGGCTCAGTTACAGCCATGCTCGGGCTGCTATTTGAACGAGGCAGTGAACATCAACTGCCAGACAAGTGGGGCAGAACAAGGTGGCTTTAGGTACGTGCAAGGGATCAAAGAGTGGTATAAACAGAATGGAAATAGGCTACTTTAATAATATAAATACAGAAATTTAGTAAAATTAATTCAAGCCATATAAACACTACTCGTATAATACTACTTCAATAACAGAACTATAGAAATACAGTCTTATATTCAGTGATATAAACAGTAATTTAAACAGTCATATAAAATAAATCTCCTTCAAGCAAGAACCACAAGGGTTACAAAAGAGTAAAACGGAGAGTACTCATCTTGATGGACTTTATACCTTCATTGGAATGTTCTTAAAGTTCTAAATTGTTTCAATTGTTGCTGCATAATGTTAGCCTCTGTGTCCTGACAAAATCACACAGGCATTTAATGTTAAAATACATTATACAAAGCAAGGCGCACAACGGGGCTTAAGGGGCAGTGGAAAGGGACAGGAATGCGAACTGGTAAGAGGACATAGGGCCAGATGTAGAAAGTGTTTTGCATGGTGCAAACAGCGAATTTCTCTGTTTGCGCCATGCAAAACGCACATCGCGATGCTCATTCCCATTTTGTTAATCGGTAACCTGGTTACCGACTCGCAAAATGGGAATGCGTCTTGCAAATAGGAAGGGGTGTTCCCCTTCCTATTTGCGATTCGCATCCCGATGTAGAATTGCTTTGTGACCACGAACGCAGTCGCAAAGCGATTCGCAGTTAGCACCCATTTCAAATGGGTGCTAACCCATTCGCAAAAGGGAATGGGTCCCCAAGGGACCCCTTCCCCTTTGAGAATGGCTCTGAAAAAATGAAACAAAAACGTTTCATTTCTTCGTGTGTATTGTAACTCGTTTTCCTTTAAGGAAAACGGGCTGCAATACAAAAAAAAAAAAAACTTTAATAACAAGCAGTCACAGACATGGGGGGTCATTCTGACCCTGGCGGTAGACTACCGCCAGGGCCAACGACCGCGGATTCACCGCCAACAGGCTGGCGGTGCATCCCAGGGCATTCTGACCGCGGCGGTACAGCCGCGGTCAGAAACGGAAAACTGGCGGTGTCCCGCCGGTTTCCCGCTGCCCTGAGGAATCCTCCAGCCATGGGGATTCCGACCCCTTTACCGCCAGCCTGGTTCTGGCGGTTTTGACCGCCAGAACCTGGCTGGCGGTAACGGGTGTCGTGGGGCCCCTGGGGGCCCCTGCAGTGCCCATGCCACTGGCATGGGCACTGCAGGGGCCCCCCAACAGGGCCCCACTAAGATTTTCAGTGTCTGCATAGCAGACACTGAAAATCGCGACGGGTGCAACTGCACCCGTCGCACCCTTCCCACTCCGCCGGCTCCATTCGGAGCCGGCATCCTCGTGGGAAGGGGTTTCCCGCTGGGCGGGCGGGCGGCCTTCTGGCGGTCGCCCGCCCAGCGGGAAACTCAGAATAACCGCGGCGGTCTTTTGACCGCGCAGCGGTATTCTGGAGGTTCCCGTTTGGCTGGCGGCGCCCACCGCCAGCCAATGTCAGAATCACCCCCATGGTGGTCTGCTGTCTCCAGCAAGCCACCATCCCTGTGAGTGCTGCGATTCGGAAGGGGGTCACAAATTGCGACCCACCTCATTAATATGAATGAGGTGGGTCTTTGCGACCCCTTTCCGAATCGCAGATGGTGTCAGGGACACCATCCAGCATCCGGGTTTACGACTCGCAATTTGCGTATTGCAAACCCATTTGTACGTACATCTAGCCCTAAGTGAGAGAAATCATATTATTTTGTGTAATAACCAACATTTTTTAAGTCTTTCCAAACAGAAAGTGGGAGAGAGAGTGTGTGCATTTTTTTTCTGTGTAAAAATCCCTGGTGAAATCCGACAGTCATCTCACCATAGCAGACTGAAAGGACTTGTACCCAACTATTTTCAGAAAATGCATTCATGTCGGGGTGTAACACCCCAAACACACACACCCCTCCGGAAGATACGCCTCTGTGCACAGGTCCGAACTGGGGGTGGGGGTCAGCTACATCATAAGAGCATTATTTGAATGGTATGTATATGAATATGTTAGTGCGTCTTACACTGGAGACTACTGGCTTGTGCTTCCTTGTTTGCCTGTATTGAACCATGTGCTGTTTTTGTTTACATGGTAAGTTAATAAAAAATATCCCTTCAAAGGAACGTTTAGATAGTGAAAATAAAAATTATAGTTCCCGGGACAACAAAACGTGAATCATCAGAAGCCACCTGGGACAGGAACTAGGCTGGTTAGTCAATAACCTTAATTCCTCTACAGGGAGGTCTGTAAATAATACAAAGGTCCAACACATTTCCTAAAGGTCTTTAAATTGTTACTGCCTGGGCCATTATAGAAAGAGCGATTTTAGCCAGAGGTAATGTACCCAAATAAAGAAGATGTAACATAATGAATGACACTGATATCATGCAGGCCATTTTGGAATATGGTGTAGCACCTGTTAGGTATATAGTCAGGACATTTGTATCTTTCTGCTACGTTGCAGAAACAAAGACTTAAACATTGTTTTTATTTTAGTCTCGATGTGTGTGCTAGCTCATATTGCTGATTGTCGTTACCACCGGTTGTGCATTTTAACTGGGGTTTCCGGTCTAAGCGTGATTGCCAGGCGAGGCCTTTCCAGGGCCAGTCAGAGCAGCAGCGAGTTGTGCCGTCATCACTGAACACTGGGCGAGGCAGGTGGTGGGAGAGTTCGAGACTGGTAGCAGTGAGGAATACAAAGCAGGGAGGTTCTCCCATCTGGTTCGGATTTATTCATCAGAAGTAATTCCCATTAATTGGAAAAACACCCAGGAGTCATCAGGGATAGAATGAGACGTTTGTTTTTTTTGTAGGATAAATTCAGTGTTGTATAATTTGGGTATAGATTTCAAATCCTACCTACATCAATGGCGATTCTCCTCATAAGAGGCTTGTTTTGGTCAGACTCCATTAAAGCATGATCACATGAATAATGCAGACAGAGTGGAGAGACTGGTGCTAATGTTTGTGGGATACAAAACCCTCGAACGGCGCATGAAAAAGATGTCTTATTACGAAATGTTTCAGCTGAGGCCGGTCCTACACCAAAGCATTGTAAAAGCTTTCCTTTAATCCAATTACAAAACTGTGGGACACAAGCTACCGGGAAACCATTTTGTTAAGATTTTTATAGTACACATAAAATATTTAATCAAGGGTTATGGTTCCTATTTTTTTTTTTTTTTAAACCAGATTTTATTGGTTTTAAATCAGTTCAATAATACTTATACATTTTTATTCTCGTAATGTTTCTATGTTTACCACATTGTATCTTAGTTACCTATGTACATAGTCTGGTTAATGGTTCTTATTTAGCATATATCATAAACTCTTGTAGTAACAAATTCCAACGGGTTATGGTTCCTAATGGGAGTGCGGGGCTGAAGGCATTTTCATACTTCAGCTAACCCAGCATTATTTACATTTTAGTGTCTGAATGTTATCTCTGCTGTATTAATTTATCAGTATTCTCTGAGAAGTTGGGAGACGTGTGTCATATACAACCGGGACAGACACCCGAAGATGTCTAGGGATTGAAAATGATTGTCTTCCGTTGTGTTTCTGCATTAAGGAGGTCATTTTTATAAATTTGCTATTTGTTCTATTTATTCTTACTGAATTCCAGACATAATATTGATATGTGCTGTTTTTTGTTTCTAAATAAAAATGAAATGATATACATACAAAAAACTAACAAGGGTTTCTGTACCAGTTTTAACTAACTCGACCGTGGAGGAAGCTCACAGACAGTTCTATTAAATGTATATGTGATGCTTACTATGTTTTTAAAATTAACATTTTGATTCCAAGTATAAGGCTGCCACATTTAGGTGACATCATGTTTTCTTTTATTTTTCTTTATGTGGCATATGCTTACAATAAAATAAATACATAGTATAAATCTTAGAATAAATATTTGAGCAGACGTGGCTGACAGTAGTGTTGGCGCAGGTTGACACATTTCGAACTTCCTTATTGGGAAAGTCGTCCTTTATTGTTGACGGTGCAATGGACTAAGCATAAGGTTTTGAAGTTAACTCATCTTGAAATGATAAACAGTGAAGAGACAGAAGAGTGTAGGATTATTGGCCCTCGTATTTAAAATCATATAAACTACATGACTGCGCAACTCAGTAGCTGTGCCTCTGCCCAAGCAGATATGTGGTTAAGCCAAAGTGCACATTCTTGCAATAGTCAATTCTGGATAAGAAGAGGACTTAGGTGGTCTCAATGCATGACACCTAAAAGAAGAAACACTTTTATCAGTGGAAGATATTGTTTTGTTGTTTGGATATATATATGTCCATGGCCAGGTTGTCCACTGCTGTTCATGTTTCTAAAGTGTGCAAATGGGACATACTCTCTCGTCGTCTGGACACATCATTCCAGGCAGCAGCTGGAGCGCCCACAATCACGATCTATGATTGCAGGTTCATTTTCAGGTGATTGTTGCACATAACGTTGTCTGTCAGGGCCAATATCTATAGCATCAACAACAAGCTCACAATACCTGAGTGTTGCATGCATAACAGAAAAAATGATTCCAAAAGAGTTGATAAACTTGCACAGAGCTACAAGATACGCATTAAAGAAGAATGGAGACAGGGCAGAGCCTGGAGATACTCTCCAAGTAAATTATTGGCTGTCAGACTTACAAGAGACATTGTGATAGTCAGAACTGTGCGTTTCCAGTAGGATCCAATGATCAAGAGTGTTAATCCAGCTGACAGAGCTAATACAGATAGTGCTCTAACACTGCTGCCGTCCACGTCCTAGAATAAGTCGTCCCAGTTAGTAGCAATCACAGGCTCTGTAATTGAAGTAGCTTGATACCAACCTGAAGATTGGCAAGTCACCTTTCCCTCTATGGACAATTGTATTTGTTCAACAACGAACCCTAACCTAATGTTTTCCAAATCAAAAATATTTTTTTTCTTTGCAAATAAATTAAATAACTAGAAGCTATTTATTCTCTAACTCTAAATTTACTGGGTGAGAGGATATTTTTTCCATTTATCTTTGTATCCAGATCACAAAATAAGAGTGGCAATGCTGAAAATTAGATTAGCAGTTAACTCTTTATTCTCGGTCAAAATGAGGGAAATGTTGGTGTTTATAGAATATAAAATGTACTTATCATACTTTAGTAGATTGTTTCTTATTTCCTACGCTTTGTCAAGGATATTTAAAGACTGTTTTGGTTAAGCATTGTACGAAGACCCGGGAATCTTGTGTCTCTTTTGGTGGATATTCCTCATAGGGATGTGCCTACTGCATTAGGTCGCTTTTTAATTTAATGAAGAGAATGTGTATTGGCAAATTGAATTTATAATCTTATTGTAAAATGTAACTTTTTTTTTTGATCTCTAAGATGTACTTTCTAAATGTGTTGTATTTATTTTTTTATTGGTTGATATACAAAGGTCTAAAAATAAACACATTTAACTCTCTGTCTCTGACACTGATTAGAGATCTCTGCTGGACCTGCGGTAGGTTTTTTCAGATAGGGGGTAGCATGTGCTATCTTCAGATAGGGCGTAGGAGGGAGTAACAGATGCTATTTTTAGTGTGTTTGTGAATATGCCTGATTGAGAGAGATATGTTTACGAAGTGCTTATAGCTGGAACATGCAAATATATGGTGTGAGGATCCCAGTCGCTTGCTTTAAGTAGAAAGTGCTTTAAATTGTGCGTCTGATGTAGACAGATTGGGACAGCTTTGAGCATTCACATCAGGTGTAGCACTTTCAGGCCGAGCTTTGGTAATGTATTTCTGAGAGATTTGGCAAAAGACTTAAAGTTATTCCATGTGGATGACTTAATTTTTTATATGAAATATTTCTCACTTGAGTGATATTGTTCATGAGGAGTAATTTCTTTTGACTGGTTTGGGATTTATTATTTTGGGGGGATTAACATTTCAATTTGGTTAGCAAAAAAGTGCTATTCCTCTCTTTTAATTAACCTTTTATGATGTATAACATGAATTATTATGGTTAGCTTATCTTGGAGTGTTTAATGTGTTTACCACTTATGGTCCAAGGCATGTTTATTTTTTAATGTTTTACTAATTAGGGGCTCTGGTCAACTATGTTTTATGTGGTCATCCATGTTGGACAGCTTGCCATTGTTAGTTTAACGCAGCGGTCTCTATCTGACTTGCAAATTAGTAAAAACATGTTTTGCTGACTCCAAGAGTGGGTTCTTCTGTACCTAAAACTTTAGCAAACTGGTTAATATTCAGTGGATTCTAAATCCTTTTTGTAATCTGTCTAATATGCAAGGTGAGATAACATGCACTTGTCATGAAGACACAAAAGCAACGACTTTGTAATCAGACCAAGGAAGTAAATCATATGGGTCTCTGGGTACAGACTTTCTTCCAAGGGATAAAATATCAAGTCCAAGCTGAGTATGTGCTTGTCTTCCAACTATCTAAGTGGCGTTTAGACACTCAAGATTAGATAGACATGTTTTATAAAGTTTGTAAATCAGGTTGATTTACCTAGATGATAAAACCTCTGAACATTAACAGGTTTTTATATTCAATAGCACGTTTTAGGAATATTGTTTAAAAATCATTGTCGAACATTAAATCAGCATGTGGAGTCTTGAAGTACTCTTTTAATGCACGGGAGAGGGTATTTTATTCCTTATAATTCATGATGAAATCATTACTCTTTTCACAAACCTGTAAAATTATTTTGGCACTTCATGTGAAAGAGATAGCATGGTTGCAGAAATGAAGAATAAAAGTAGAATCTTTAGTGCAAAATTAAACATTCAAAAAAGCAGATAGTAATTTGCAAAAAGATATTGGAATCAGTGTATTGCAAATTAGATTAACAAGCACTGGCAAAGCAAATAGGTCTTTTTTAGGTGACCTTTGGCTTTGTCAATGTTTTTAGTCACATTACATGGTTTAGCCATAACACGGTTGAAAGTTTAAAACAAAAAGCGCTATGAGACAGTGTAGGAAGCTGGCTCTGTATATACTATATCAAAATGAGATATGGTGTGCACAGAGTCCAGGGGTTCCCCAGAGGCTTAACAGAGGCTAAAGTAAATAATACTAATGCTCTCTTTTGTGGTACTGTGGTTGACCAGTTAGGCTTATCAGAGGGTAGTGCAAAGCATTTGTCGTACACACACATCAAATAGAAGAAGCGCACACTCAATGGCTTAACTCCAGACCAATGGTTTTTAAATAGAAAAAATATATTTTCTTAATTTATTTTTAGAACCACAAGATTCAAGTTGTAGGTAAGTACCTTAAAAGATTTGTATTTCGCCCAGGTATCAACAGTACTTTGTTTGAAATAGGCAAGTAATACCGTTTTTGAAATATTGGCAATAATCTGTTTTAAAAGTGCAATTTTTAGAAACAGTTCCTAAGAGGAAGAAAAGTTAGTTCGGTTTACCGGTAAGTACAACACTTACAGTTTCAGTCTCTGAGTTTTAGGAAGTCCACTGGTTTGGGTTCAAGTTAACCTCAAGCACCCACCACCAGCAACACGGGGCCGGTCGGGTGCAGAGGTCAAAGTTGAGCAATTTTAACGTTGGCTCCTATGGAGACAGGGGGTACTTGGAATCAGGCCTGCCTGCAGGTAAGTACCCGTGGCTCGGAGGGCAGGCCGGGGGGATTGAAAGAGCACTGGAGGGGACACAAGTAGGCACCAAACACACACCCTCAGTGGCACCAGGGCGGCTGGGTGCAGGGTGCAAACAGGACGTCCGGCTACCAACGCTGTTCTATGAGGAGACCCTGGGGGTCACTCAGAGGCTGCAGGAAAAGTCCAGGGGAGTGTCTTGGGCACACCAGCAGCCGGACAGGGAGGAGGGCTGCCTGCTGAATGTAGCTGCACCGGTTGTCGGTTTCTCCAAGGCCTGGGGGCTGTGGGTGCAATGTGTCTTTAGGCGTCAGATATCTTCGTCCGGAGCTTTGCGGTTAGGGGGGTCCTCAGGGTTCCCTCTGCAGGCGTCGTCGTGCAGGAGTGGAGAGGTCAACCCAGGGTGGGCACTTGATCGCAATCCCCTGGGGACCCTCTCTTGCTGGGTGGACCACCTGGACACAGGCCATGGGCGTCGGCTGCACAGGGGTCAGGACTCCCGCATCTGGAGTGAGGTGGGAGTCCTTGGTTGTTGGATTTTCTTAGACAGAGCCACTGTCCTTGGGAGTTCTTGGTCCTTTTGGGTGCAGGCCAGTCCTCTGTAGTTGGGCAGAGGCTGCTGGTCCTGCTAGATGCATTGCTGATCTTTTGTAGGTTCTTTGAAGCAAGAGACAGGCTGGTAGGGCTAGGGCCAAAGCAGTTGTCGTCTCCCTTTTTCTCTGCTGGGGTTTCAGCTAAGCAGTCCTTCTTCTTCTTGTAGGTCGCCAGGAATCTCGTGAGCTGGGTTCAGGGAAGCCCTTAAATACAAGATTTAGGGGTGTTACAGGGGGCAGTAGCCAATGGCTTTGGGGAGAGGGGCACATTCCTATCCCTATTGGTCCCTATCCTCCAAATCAAAATGGAGGATTCTGCAGGGAGGGGCTACTTCAGCTCTGGACACCTTAGGGGTGGTCCCAGCTGAAGTGGTCACTCCTCCTTGCTTTTCTTAAGTTTCCTGTCGAACTGGCTGCCAAAAGTGGGGCTTTGTCCGGGAGGCGGGCATCTCCACTAGCTGGAGTGCCTGGGGCACTGTAACACGAGGCCTGAGCCTTTGAGGCTCACTGTCAGGTGTTACAGTCCCTGCAGGCGGAGGTGTGAAACTCCTTCACCCAGAGCAGGCTTTGCTTCTGGCCTCAGAAAACACAAAGGCCCTCACCCCATGGGGTCAGAAACTCAGGGCTGATGGGCTGTCACAGACCAGTCAGGCCTGCACCAGAGGATTGGTTAAAATACAGGGGGCATCTCTAAGATGCCCTCTGTGTGCGTGTTTTAATAAATCCCACACTGGCATCAGTAGGGGTTTATTGTGCAGAGACGTTTTATACCAAAGTTCCCAGTATTCAGTGAAGCCAGTATGAAACTGTGGAGTTTGTGGTGACAAACTCCCAGACCTTCTACTTAATATGGCCACGCTGCACTTACAATGTCTAAGAATGGACTTAAACACTGTGGGGGCATATTACTCATGCAGCTATTACCTCACCTGTGGTATAGTGCACCCTGCCTTAGGGCTATACGGCCTGCAAGAGGGGTGACTTACCTATGCCACACGCAGTATTTTGTGGGGATGGCACTCTGAGGGGGATGCCATGTCGACTTTGCCTATTTCTTCCCACCAACACACACATTCTGCATGTGTTAGGTGAGGGGCACTCAGAGTGGCACAACACATGCTGCAGCCCTTAGGGACCCTCCTTGGGCACAGGGCCCTTGGTACTACTGATACCTTGTACATGGCATTGTGTGCTAGAGGAGTTGCAATTGTGGAAACAATGGCACAGTTTAGGGAAAGAACATAGGTGCTGGGGCAGGGTTAGCAGGATCCCAGCACACTCTCAGTCAATTCAGCATCAATATCAGGCAAAAAGTGGGGTGTAACTGCCACAATTGCCAGTTTCCTACACACGGCCAGCGTTGGCTGTATCATAGCACTTTTTTTATTGCTGGAAGGAGGCATTTACTAACTCTGTTTTTCTCGCTCTCCCTTCCTCCTTCCAAGCTGCCTCCAGTCGCCTTCCTAAAGCAATTACAAAAAAACACTATGAGGCTGCCTGTGCTGGCTGCGTCATAACGCTTTTAAAGAAACTTTCAGCCATGCTTGTTGCTCCTGTGATTCTGACATGTTCTCATTCTTTGAACGTGTGAAATGGATGTTTAGTGCTCAAACTCTGTAAAAGCAATCACAGGTAGCAGATCTCCCTAGAGACACAGCATAGATTACCTGCATTACATTACTGATATCGCACTGCAAAAAATTGTTCTCAAGTATCGATATGCTTCTACCAATTTATGCTTGTGTTCAGTTTCCCAAATTCCTGTGATAGACACTGAATCAAAATGCAACTTCTAAATCTTACGATCTGTTTGAAAGCAAAGCTGAATTTTTTAAGAATGACTGCGTAAAATGTGCATAAACTGAGATTGTGCTTCAAAATGTTGAAACCAAGACTGAGAGATGAAATCTGAAGCAGGGAAGGAGCCCAGACTACTGGGAGTCGGGTACAAAGGTGGGGATCGGTGGGAGAGTGCATGGGATGGGGCAGAAGGGGGCAAGCAACTGTGTGATGAGGGTGAGAGGGTGGGGGCTAATCGGCCACGCAGGGCGGGCAGGAGGATGCGAGCAACAACCCACGACGGGGTGGGAGCATGGACGTCAATTCACCGAAATGCCAGGGGTAGCAGAAGTGACATCACATTCACTTTGACCTCTATGTTTACTCCACCACACATATTTACACATATACACACACATTCACACTTACATACACTCTCTCTCACATAAACACACTCTCAACCGCAAGCAGACACACAGCACATATTTAAAGGCACTTTTTATTTCCCTCAGCTGCCATGGAAGGGCATATTCCAGCTAATTGTACTCCATTCTTTTTGTACTAATAGTGAATAATATTACTTATTATTATTATTCACTTTAAGTGTGATAAAAAATTGAGCGAAAACAAAGGGAGTGGAGCCCAAACTGAAGGACAAGCTGCCACTGTGTTTCTGGCACTGAATTTGCCTCCTCTGAGGCCAGGGGTCGCAAAAGCAGTGGCAGGGGTAGCCAAGAGCAAGCCAGGGGATTGCAGCTGCGATCCCTGGCTACCCCTAAATGACGTCCATGGGTGGGAGGGGACAAGCAATAGAATGGAGGGGGGATAAAGGGGAGAAACAACTGTGCGGAGAGGGGTGGAAGTGTGGGAGGAGGCAGTCAGCAACACAGAGAGGGTGGAAGGGGCCAAGATACAACAAGGTCAGGGATGGGAGGGTAAGACGGAGCAAGGGTGGCGGGGGTACAAGCACTTGATGGAGACAACCTACAAACACATGCACTCGTATGGATAGTGTCTATTTTCTTGACTCAGATGCTAATCCGTTCATCGTATAATTCCAACATTTCAGATATTTTTAACTCCGATCATGCCCGTATTGAGGCTGAATGGAAGTTGGCAGGGGTGGAAGGGACACACAACAACCATTGGACATTATGTTCGACCTACTAAGGGATCCAACTTAAACAGCAAAGTTGATGCAAGCGATAGAGGAATATTTTAGGCTCGATCTGGACATGGACTCAGATCCCGTTACATATTTGGATGCTCTTTAAGGAGGTAGTGAGGGGTTAGTCATAATAATATCAGTGATTGCTGGGAGAGGCAGGTGTCTTGTAGAGGGAAAGTTAACAAGGGAACTGAAAGAGCTGGAAAAAGTGGACGAGATGAGAAGCACCTCGGTTGTCCCAGGATTTCAGACAAACTATTCAGAACTAGTATTACCAAAGTTGTGGCAGTTATTGTATGAGAAGGGAGACAAGTTGGGTATGACAGACTATTGGACTCTAAGAGAAAGGGAGATAAATAATGCTTTTCATGTAGTTTTTCAGTGTCTACACATGCGAGGTCCGAAGGAAGGCAAGTTAAAAAAGGAAAACTTACAAATGTACAATAAACTTTGTATCCCACTGGCCTTCATGGAAGAGCTGAAAAAGTCCAACAAAGTGACATATAGATAATTCAGTAAAACAGGCGCATTCGAATAAAACATCAGGACCTGGTAGACCCCCGGGTCAGTTTTATAATCTCTTCCTCCCACACAATAAAAAGCAATTGACAGACCGGTTAAACACTTTAACCAAGGAGAGCGGCCTAACCCCAAACCCCCATCTTTCATGCAAGAATCAGAAATCTCCCTGATTTTCAAGCCAAGGAAAGAAACTGACAAGTGTTTTGTCATGTAGACCAATAGCTCCACTTATAGACAAATGGATGCCTTACTGGGTGGACGCAGGCCAAGTGGGTTTCATTAGAAGCAGACAGGGACATGACGACATTAGGCAGGTTTCACATTAAGTTGGAAGGCCAATAGGAAATAAATGTGGCCATTTTACTGTGTTTGAATACAGGAAAAAGCATTTGACAATGTCAGCAGGAATTTTCTGGGAGCAGTCCTAGAGAAAATTGGCATGGGTGCAGAAAAAAATGGGGTTGAGTGATGATGGGGTATAATGTAGCGGAGGCATGAGCTTGTGATCAAAGTGTTCTCTTCTCCAGAAAGGCACAGGTTCTTTGCGGTTGACCTGTTAGCAATCAGAAAACCGTGGCAGACTTCAAGGGTGCACAAGGTGGTAGTGGGGGAGCTAGAGACGTTTGAAGCAGTCTCAGGTTTCAAAATGAATCAACAAAAATGAAAAGCCCTCCGGATTTCAGTATCTGAAGACCTAACAGATTGCAAAAGGGGTATCCCTATAGATGTGCAATACATTTGTCTCATTAGAAACCTTGAGGGTCGGTTTGCAGCTATTTGGCTGACTTTGTATAGATGGATATTGGGGATTTAAGAAAGTAACCACCGCTTTACTTTTCTTATCTGAGCCTGATCAGTATCATTAAAATGAACATACTGCACAGGTTGATATACCTTTTTCTAGTCACTCCAGGCCCCATCTATCTAGCAGGGCTGCTGGGGTTGCAGAGAACC